>NC_058099.1:57332500-57957500 GCF_020171115.1 Neogale vison
TTCTGCCCTCTGCAAATTGCAGGCACAAGAAAACCAGTTGTATAATTTAAAGATTCCAGTCCATGCCTAAAAGCCTGAGAACCAGGAGAGCTGAGAACAGAAGACTCATGTTCCACTTCAAATAGTTAGGCAGACAGTAACAACACCCTCCATTGCTCTCCCTTCTCTTCAGATCTTCAACCTACTGGATGATGCCTGTCTTCGCTGGAGAAGGCAATCCTCTTCTCTCAGTCTAACAATAAAGTATTGTCTCTTCTAAAATGCTCTTACAGATATACCCAGAAAGTTTATCCAGATTTCTGCATATCCCATGATCCAGTCAAGTTAACACACAAAATTAGCTACTAAAAATGGCCTAGAAATAGAAAATATTAGAGGAGAAAGGTGAACATATCGACAAACCAACCAATCTGGCAAACTGAAGGTTAGATATAGCATTTAGATGGCAGTCCAGAAAGCATCAAGGAATTATGGAGTGGATAGGTCTTCCACATTGGGGAAAAGAAGGAGGTCAAGAATTTCTGAGGACAAGAAGAAACATTTATTGCAAGGAACAGGTAGAAATACCTGAACAGGAAAATGAGTTTTAATACTAGATCAAGTTTTTAATTCAGATCAAATGCTGCTTTATTGCTTTCTAGTAAAGTCAAAGGAAATAAGACTAGCAGCTAAGGCAGTAATTAAGCTATCACAGGGGTTTGGCATTATCACACATCAAATTAAAAAAAAAAAAAAAAAAAAAAGAGGGACGCCTGGGTGGCTCAGTTGGTTGGACGACTGCCTTCGGCTCAGGTCATGATCCCGGAGTCCTGGGATCGAGTCCCACATCGGGCTCCCAGCTTTATGTGGAGTCTGCTTCTCCCTCTGACCTTCTCCTTGCTCATGCTCTCTCTCACTGTCTCTCTCTCAAATAAATAATTAAAATCTTAAAAAAAAAGAAAATCCATACCGCTTTAAATAAGACTTTCAATTTGTTCTTTCTCTGTTAAGAGACACTGTTGAATTCATGTTCTGATACATGATCTTTTATTGTAGTATATGACCTGGTAAATTTGTTAGACCAAGGGTATCTGAGAAGTTCAAACTAATCCTTAACTATAATCAGTCACAAGTAACCTTGATGAATGACCTAAAATATTTGAGTCCATGTTGCAAAAATGACCCTAGTAAGGATAACTTAGATGGTTTAGCCTAACTCAGGTCTTTCTTCTATAAATTTTATTGGAACACAACAACACTTATTCATTTATGTGTTATCTATGATTTCTTTATTTTCTTTCTTTCTTTTTTTTTTACTATAATGATAAGATTGAATAGTCACAAAAGTGACAACATAACCTAAAAAGACTAAAATATTTACTATCTCGCTTTATACAGAAAATGTTTGTTGATGCAGACTTAGCCTATCAATGTGCAAAAATATTCTTTAAATATCAATTTATTTACTGTACTTTGAAAATGGAATGTTCTAGTTGGAGAGGGAGGGTATTTGGTGGTACTAATCCTAACCATAAAATATTATGGAGAGAAAGAGGTTGGAAGGAAGGGAGTGGAAGGATGGAGAGGGGGAAAGATTGGAGGGAAGGTAAAAGGAAGGAAGAGGAAGGGAGGAGAAAAAAGGAGAGATAACTGAGCATATTAAGGAGCCAAGACAAGCAAGGACATTATAATCTGGATCCAAGGTCCTTAGTCCCATTTGCTCCTAATGGCCAGCTTTGGTTTTGTCCTTTTGGTTCTGTAAGACATGTCATTATCCTCATGGTAAATCTATCTTTTCATGAATTATTTGAAGTCAGATTTTTGCTTTATATGCAACTGAAAAATTTCCAATCAGTTCAGGGATGACAGCATACCTGATGTCTCAATGTGGGAGCGGGAGTTCTAGTAATAGACCTTTAGCCCATTATAGAGGTATATTCTACATTCTCTCTGCCAAAAAATTAACAGCAAGAAAATTTTCAAGAAGGCCCAAAAGCACACTCAGTAGTGCTGTTGGAAGCAGGCACCTCTAAAAATGGAACTTAATGGAACAAGAATAGCAGTGGCTGCAACTTCTCTTTATTGTAATTTATATCAGATGGATAAAACTGTGCTATTTTTTTTCTGCTATTGGGGTTTTATTAAAATTTATTAAAGGACATGTAAGTAAAGGCTTTGATAAAATACATTGGTTTATGGTTGCTATGAAATTTCCTTTTATATTAGAAAAAACAATGTCTGAATTAGTAAAGTAAAAACAAAGTAAGAGTTTGCAAGCTACAACCTTCAATGTGTAGAACAATCTTATTGCATATACTCTTGCACATATTTTTGACATTCTTTTGGTTTGTTAAAATACTTGGCAATTCAAAGACTGCACTCAAATAGGCTCCTTTTTATCCCCAAAGCATTACCACCACACGCTAAAGTGATAAACCTGGTTAAATGAAAGTGAATCCTTGAGGTTATTCCATTTTATATAAAACACACTAATAGGTATTTAGCAGGATTAATATGATAGTTTCTGTAGAAACTAATTAAAACCTAAGCAAAGAAAAATATTGGTCTCGCTGCAACTCCTAAGTTTAACTCAAAAAAGCAAAATGAGTTTTTACTATATGGCAAGCACTATGCAAGTCATTGAAAAAAATTAGGAAAGAAAAACAAACTTGTCCTCCTGCAGCACATACAGTTTAGAAGAATTAGGCCGATAATAATTTAAAACCCATATATAATGTTGAAACAATGATAAGAACAAAGTATTATAGGAATGAAAGTAAATTATAACATTTTAATTCCACTGAAACCTGAAGATCCTAGAAATTGTGTCTATTCTCCTTTCATTCTTTGCTTTTTTAAAATAATATTCATCATAGTTTTATGTGTTCATATGAGAAAAATAATAATCTGATATAGGCTCTCCCAGTACTTAAGTGAAACAGATGTTTTTCAAAACTTTGGACAAAAATAATTTTTAAGCACTTAAAATATACACAGTATCTTATATTCCAGAAAAAGTTTAAAAGAATAGTTGTATAACAGATGAGTATCTTGTAAAACAATGGAAAGTGTAACTATACTGAGGAAATCATGTCTTTTGAACTTGAAAACCATGTATTAAATTTTCACAATGAAGCCATATCATTTCTTTTTTCATGTTTATAATTTATTTATAAATTATAAATATTTAAAAAGTATTTCAAAACACATGCAAAAATAGAATTCTAAAATGTGTGAAAAAATGTGATAAATATTTTAAGTAATTCTTTATCTTTTTTTCAATTTTATAATTCTGGTTAGTTAATGTACAGTGTTATATTAGTTTCAGGTGTACAATATAGTGATTTGGAAATTGCTACATCACCTTGTTTTATGACAACAAGGACATCTCCTAATTCCCATTACCTATTTGACCCATTCCCCCACACCCCTCCCCTCTGGTAACCATCAGCTTGTTCTCTATAATTAAGAGTCTGTTTCTTAGTTTGTCTCTGTATATCTCTTTTTTCCCCCTTTGCTCATTTTTTTGTTTCTTAGGTTTCTTTCCTTCCTTCTTTCTTTCTTTCTTTCTTTCTTTCTTTTAATATATTCATCTGTCAATGTACACTTGGACTGCTTCCTTATTTTTGTTATTTCAGTAACACTGCTATAAGCATCGGGGTGGGGGTGCATGTGGCCCTTCAAATCAGTATTTTTATATCCTTTGAATAAGTACTCAGTAGTGTGATTGCTGGGTTATAGGAAAGTTCTATCTTTAACTTTTTGTGGAAACTCCATACTGTTTTTCACAGTGGCTGCACCAGTGTGCATTCCTACCAACAGTGCTGGAAGTTTCCTTTTTCTTCACATCCTCACCAATACCTGTTGTTTCTTATGTTGTTGATTTTAACCATTCTGACAGGTATGAGGTGGTATCTCATTGTAGCTTTGATTTGCATTTATCTGATGGTAAGTGATGATGAACATCTTTTCATGTGTCTGTTAGTCCTCTTTGGAGAAATGTCTATTCATGTCTTCTGTCCATTTTTAATGGATTATTTGTTTTTTGGGAGTTGAGTTGTATAAGTTCTTTATGTATTTTTGGTACTAACTCTTTATCAAATATGTCATTTGGCAATATCTTCTTCTATTCTGTAGGTGGCCTTTTAGTTTTGTTGATTGTTTCCTTCAGTGTGGAAAAGCTTTTTATTTTGCTATAGTCCCAATAGTTTATTTTTGCTCTTGTTTCTCTTGTCTTAGGAAACATATCTAGAAAAATTTTTTATGGTTGATGTTAAAAATTCACTGCCTGTGTTATCTTCTAAGATTTTTATGGTTTTAGGTTTCACATTTAGGTCTTTAACCCCCTTTTGAATTTATTTTTGTGTATAAGAAAGTGTAAGAAAGTAGTCTGGTTTCTTTCTTTTGCTTGTTTCTGTCCATATTTCCCAACACAATTTGTTGAAGTGACTGTTTTTTCCCACTAGATATTCTTTATTGCTTTGTTGAATATTAGTTGACCATATAGTTGTGACTTTATTTATTTTTTAATTGATTTATGTGTCTATCTTTGTGCCAGTACCACACTGTTTTATTTTTAAGTTTTTATTTAAATTTCAGTTAGTTAACATATAGTGTAATATTAGTTTCAGTTGTACAATACAGTGATTCAACACTTCCATACATCACCCAGTGCTTATCACAAAAGTGCACTCCTTAATCCCCATCACCTGTTTCACCCATCCTCCCACACACATCCCCTCTGGTAAACATCAGTTTGTTCTTTATAGTTAGGAGTCTATTTTTTGGTTTGTCTCTCTCTCTCCCTCTTCTCTCTCTTTTCTTCCCCCATTGCCCATTTGTTTTGTTTCTTATATCCCACATATGAGTGAAATCATATGGTCTTTGTCTTTCTCTGACTGACTTATTTTGCTTGGCATAATTCTCTATACTTTCAGTCAAATTACTTATTTTTTTAAGCACAAAAATCATTGTTATAAAAAATTTGGGTCATTTTTCTTGACCTACAGTTAAATATTTTCTTTAATTCTTTTGTGCTCTTCAATGCTTAGTGTGAAGGACAAAATACTGGCCCTACAAAGACGCCCATGCCCTGATCCTTGGAATCTATGACTGTACTATATTACAGGGGAAAAGGAACTTTAGTTATTAATATCAAGGGACTTGAAATTGGGAGATCATTCCAAAAAGCAGGGTGCATCTGATTTAAGAAATCCGTGGTTAAAATGGAAGAAGGAGGCAGAAGAATAGGTTGGAATTCTGAGCCTTAAAAAGGACTCAACCCACCAGTACTGACTTTGAAAATGAAGGGAGGGGCTCATGAGACAAGAAATGAAGATGGTCTCTAGAAACTAGTAATGGCCATTCACTGATAACCATAAAGAAAACAAGGCCTCAGTATTACAATTACAAGGAAGTCAGTTCTTCCCTAGAGCCTCCAATAAAGAATACGGTTTTACATACCCTTTGATTTTTATCCTAGAGAAAACTGTGTCAGATCTCTTATCTAAAGAACTGTAAGGTAATAAATTTATGTTGTTTTAAACCACTGAAGTGGAAAAATTTTATGGAAATTATTAGGAAACAAATGTACTTAATCATCGATCCATGATTCTTTTCCCTCTAAAGTGATAGACATCCTGATCAGTTTCTCAATCAAACACTGACAATCAGAAGGGCAGGTGAACCATGAGAGACTATGGACTCTGAAAAACAACCTGAGGGTTTTAAAGGGGCGGGGGGTGGGAGGTTGGGGGAACCAGATGGTGGGTATTAAGGAGGGCACGTATGGCATGGAGCACTGGGTGTGGTGCAAAAAACAATGAATTCTGTTGCACTGAAAAGAAAAAAAAAAAAGAATGAATCTTTGGAACACTAAAAATAAATTTAAAAAAAGGTTAAAAAAAAAAAACAACAAAAATCACTGACAATCAAACTGAATCCTAAGTCAAATATTTTAAAATTACTTTAAACTTGAAGTAATATAGAATGAAAGGGACTTCTTATATACAAGCAATTTTAGTAATGGATTTGTCTGTATCTCTAGCCGTGGCTATAGACCAGCATATATTAGGTGACAAATAAATATCCTCGACAATTTACATGACACGACTGATTAGTGAGCTAAAGTAAATTCTTGAGTTCCATTCTTAGGTGCTCAGAGAATATAGCTGACTGCCCATTTATTTTTTTGTTTTGAGCTAAGTTTTGACCACTCTTGAGCCAAAGTCTTGAACAGATGGTAGAAGTAGTGAGAAGCCATTATGGCCGTAGTAAAAAATTGTCTGAGAATTCTACTTAGTCCTTTGATATCTACCTCCTACAAAGATTGCCAGTATTTATCAATTTATTTTATAATGTAAATCCTAGCTCCTGATGGTAACTATCATGATTTCTCTATTTACTAAGTCTCAAACATGGTATTGTCTTTTCTGGACTAGTTTTCAAGGTCTTTGCAGTTTTTATTCTAACCATCAAAAGTGCCTTTTTCCTCTAAGATCAAGGACAAATCAAGATGTCCTTGATCTTAGAGGATAATACTTCAATACTTCTACTCTACATTATAGAAGAAGTTCTAGCTAATGTAATCAAACAAGAAGAGGAAATAAAAGGGTATACAGATTGGCAAATGAGAAATGAAACTGTCTTTGTTTGCATGTAACATGATTATCTGTGTAGAAAGCCAGAAAATCAAAGCCAACAAAACAACTGGAACTAATAAGGGATTATAGCAAGTTTAACTTACAAGGCTAATATACACAAGCCAATTGTTTTCCTATATATTTCCTATGTGTATTTCAAACTGGAATTTGAAATTAAAAATATGGTACAGTTTACATTAGCACCAAAAATAGTGAAATACTTTGGTATAAATCTGACAAAACATGTACAAGATCTAAATGAGGAAACCTACAACTCTCATGAACAAAATTAAAGAACTAACTAGATAGAGAAGTATTCCATGTTCATGAGTGAAGAACTTCAAAATTCTTAACCGGCCAATTCTTCCCAACTTGATCTATAGATTAAATGAAATTCTAATCAAATTGCTAGCATGTTATATTGACAAACTGATTCTGTTTGTGCAGAAAAAGAAAAGACCCAGAATAACCAACACAATTTGGAGGAAGAATAAAGTTAGAGGACTGACACCATTTTACTTCAAGCCTTATTATAAAGCTACTGAAATAAAGAAGTGTGATATTGGTGAAACAACAGACCACTAGATCAGTGGAACACAGTACTAAGCCCAATAATAGATCCACACAAAGGTAGCCCACTCATCTCTGAAAAGGAGTAAAGGCAGTTCAACAGTGAAAGACAGTCTTTAAGCAAAGGGTTCTTGAATAACTGGTAATTCACATGGGTTGAAAAAAGAATCTAGACATAGACTTTCCTCCCCCATCCCCTTTGAAAAAAATCTATTGATAAATTTATGGGTAAACAAACTGTAGTACATTCATACAATTGAATTTTATTCAACAATAAGAAGAAATGATCAAGCCATGAAAAATGCGGAGGAAACTTAAGCACATTTTGGTAAGTGAAAGAAATCAGTCTCAAAATGCTATAGACCATAAAATACTGACTATGCGATATTCTAGAAAAGGCAACAATTTAGGGACAGTAAAAAACAACTATGGTTCTCGGAAGTTGGAGGAAAAGTAAGGAGTGATGAATAGGTGAAACACGGGATTTTTAGCATAATGAAACGATTTTATATAGTATTGTAATGATAGGTACCTGACATTATATATTTTTAAAACTGCATAGAACTGCACAACACAAAATTATATTATAATGTAATATATTAGAATTTAATGTGTCAGTATTACTTGATTAATCATAACGTGCATACCACATTAATGGGAGAAGCTAATAATTAGTGAAACTGTATGGTGGGGGGGTTGGTATATGGTAAATCTGTTCTTTCTGCTCAATTTTTCTGCAAACTTACAATGTTCCTGAAAACCAAAGTCTAGTTAAATCAATCAAAATTGTTACCCATTTTCTTACACCTAGGCTATCTGATTAGAGACAATAAGTTAATTGAATATAATATGAGCAGTGTTCTGTTGTTCAAGTACAACCTTATTGAATAAGTTGTACATTTTTTACTGACATCACCTAAAAACAGTGTAGCATGTGTTCTCCTTCTCTCACCTAACAAGAATAACAGATACATTTTCATGTCCACTACACTTTTCTGTTGTCATACTACACTTTCTGGTACAATTAACCACTGTTTGTGTCATTAATTTGTTGTTATACTTTGATTTTTAAATGATTTTTATGGCAACATCTTCTGGGGGAAACATTTCACTTTCATTCTGACAGTAAGAACACTCTAAGTTAATATTAAATAATCTGACACATTTAAAAACAATATTTCTTATAGTAGATGGTTTGGTTACCCAGAAAGGCACTACCAAGTTTTAGTTACATTGAAGCAGACAGTCCTTTTGATTACATTCAAATTACATGTTAAATAGGCAGATGCTTTCTCTATCTCACATACCACTCTCCCCTTTTCTTTCCTATCATCTTTGAAGTCTATATGTGCTGTGTGTTAAGGTCTGATGAGGATAACTCGATTAGTAATTCCTAGCAATGACTCTCATAAAGCTAATGGATTTATGAGGGATGTGAAACATATGCACAAATAATTCTAACACATAGCAGAATGTAGCAAGTGTTATAATTTGCAAAAGTAAATGTCATGGGCGTTCAGAAAACGAGAGCTCAATTTCAATGGAAGGATGGATATAAGGCTTTGGCAGGAATTCAAGTTAGGCCTTAAAATTATGGTGGTTTCTGAATTTGACAAAGATAAGAGGTTCATTGAGGTAAAGGTTATTTGCATATGCAAAATTGCAGGAAAGGAAAAGGAAATGGCAGACTTTCAGACTACACAAAGTTATCCATTTTGATAGGATTTTAAGACCTATGAAGGAGGCAAAAGAAAAACTAAATTGAAATGGAAGTTTTGACCTAAAACAGAGATTAGCCAACGTTTTTTTTAGTGGCCAAAGAGATTTTAAAAAGCAACACAATCTCTAGCACAACTTCTGAATACTGCCATTTTTATCAAGAAAACAGTCACAGATTAAAACATACCCCCCAAAAAATAAATAAATAAATAAAACATACCCAAATAAGCATAGATACATTCCAGTAAAACTTAAGTTATAAAACAGGCAATGGCTACAATTCTGTTCATTAGGCATAATTTGCTGACTCCTGCCCTAGCTCATAAATGAGACTTACAGGCCATTATAAAATTTTGGATGTGTATACAAGAAGATATATATGAAGTCTGGGTAGGGATGTTAGATGGTACACTTGACTGAGTATAAGAGAAAACAGGAGCCATTTCCTTTTACAAGTGATATGACAGGGGCACCTGGGTGGTTCAGTGGGTTAAGCCTCTGCCTTTGGCTCAGTTCATAGTCTCATGGTCCTGGGATCAAGCCCCACACTGGGCTCTCTGCTTGGCAGGGAGCCTGATTCCCCTTCTTTCTCTGCTTGCCTATCTGCCTCCTTGTGATCTCTGTCAAATAAATAAACAAACAAATAAATAAATAAATAACTTTAAATGATATGACAAAGATTCTCTCCTTGACCAAACTGTAATAGGACTTCTCTAAGCACTTTTTCAACGAGATTTCAACTTTTGGACTTCTGTGTTCATCTTGCATTTTAGTTTTAGCAAGAATCTTACAAAGTAACTTTAGTCAGAATTCCCTACCCTCAATATCTATCACTCTCTGTATCTAATATGTTCCTAATTCTCCACCACTCCCCAGGTGATGTCTAATTACCTTGGCCTGTCTTCAGAAGAATCCAGTTAGGTCAATTTAGCCAGAATCCTCTCTTAACTAGATGTTTCCTCTTAGCAATTTTCTAGTTACTGATTCCCATCCTGCTCCTTGGCTAAAAATTCTCACTTTTCCTTGTATTCAGAGCTGAACCCAATCTCTTTCCCCACGCAAAGCCTTATTGCCCCTCCTGCCTGAAGAAAGTCTGCCTTACTGTTCCTTAAAAAGTGAATGAATAATTTAAAAATGTTAGTGATAGAAATTTATAAATTTTAAGGGTTTTAACTGCATTGTTGCAAAATAAATGACAAAATCAAATCAAAACTGTTACACTACTATTACACTTGTTACAGTAGCTATTAATCTGGAACTAACTGAGTTTTATTTCTAGACAAATCGTCTAACACTACTTCATTGAATTATTAACTGAAATGGAATATCGAAACAATCCTTAAATATTTTGTAGTCCTTTTTAAAAAGGGAGAACTTATTTTATGGCAGTGACTGTATTTGTTCTCTGTTGTTTGTGCCACTGTTCTTCAAAAAGCCAGATTCATTGTATTGTCAAAAGAATTTTTTTCTTTCCTCTAAAATGATATATTTTGCTCACACATGTTTCAAAAATATTTTACTGATTGATTTAGACTATGCATATCTGAAATTAGACTGTGTTTTCGGAACAGTTTTTTTTTTTTAAACAGTTTTAAAATATGTGCATTTATGTGTATATTCTTGCTAATGGCATGCTCAAATATCTATAGTCAGCTCTGAAGGTTTTAGATGTTTCTGGAAGTGGGGATGGTTTTAATATAAATCCATAAAGCCGGTGATTAAAGCATGTGAGAATCTTTAATCTTTGAAGATATGACATGCCAATCAGCTTCTGTGACAGATCTTTTGAAGGAAACCTATGTAGAGAAGCCCTTTTTAAATTGACTATGTGGGAGGTAAGAAAGTGGGAAGCATTATGCTGTACCTTTTTAGAGTAGAGAATTGTTCTTTCCTAACAAGTACTATATATCAATATAGTACACTATGTTACTTGTTCATATGTATAGAAAAATTAAGGATGATCCTTAAATATATGCATTTTCTTTTTCTCATTACATATGATTTCAAAGATTTTTTTCCCCCTGGCATATACAATCGTTGAATATTAGAACAAGAAGTCCATTACTTTAAAACACGGAAACCAAATTTCACTGAAGTTAAATGACTTAAGTACATTAGGTAAAAAAAGTTTTGAGTTATCCTGACTCCAAATCAAGTACTCTATGAGAGAATTATTTTTCTTCATCATTCAAAGAGTTTTCAGCAGACATATCCAATAGAACCAGCATCCTTTCTTTCTGTTTTTAAACTTGCCAATATAACATTAAAAAAAAAAATTTGGAGAGAAGGCTATTAACCCTCAAACATGCTTTACATAATAATAATATCAAGGCTCTCTGTTTTGCTCAACAGTAATCTGATTCTTTAGCTGTGATAAACTGCTCTGCCTTTGGCCTTCTAGTTTAGCCATTTAGGAATTGGATTATTGTCTCATAAAACAGAGAGGCAATGATATCACTGCTTAATTATAATCATTATTAAAAGTTCTGAATCATGTTATTATCAGGAAAACGGCAACTGATGGTACTTGAATGAATGACTCACAAAGAACATTACAATTTATTTTGTGTCAGGAAAATAAAAACACATTTAGAATGCAATATGCAAAGTGGAAGACAGAGCATACACTGGTTAAGAGCCTGAGATTTTGAAACAGAAATATTTGAATCCCTACCACAGCACTTACTTACTGTGTGACTTTAGAAACTTCTTCTATAAAATAGAAGCAAAACAGTGTGTCTACAAATGTTGTATAGTTCCTGCGATAGTGAAATGAGATTATGTATGTTTCATGTTTAACATAATACCTGACATCTAGTAAGCACCCAATAAATTATAGAAATCTAAAATAACATTCACAGTAATATGATGTTGATCTTAGTTATTTCAAAATGTCTCTTAATTTGTTATAAAATTCAATGTCGCTGCTGTCCCAGTCATGCCTTCTTTTAACCCAGACATAAATATAAAACATGTTGAGTTTGGTATAATATTGTGTAATGCTCTATATTTCAAGCTGACATACATAGAACCTTTATATAATGTTCTGAGCTAATTTCTAGTGATTAATAACAAATTCACCCACTCAGTGGATATTTAGAAATGTTCATTTAGTACCAGACAAGATGTCAGGAGAAACTGAACTCAGTCCCTTACGTCAGTAAGTTATAAAAGTGTTCTTAGTGCTATGATAATAATAAGACATACAAGAGAGGTCTCAAATATCAGGACATGAAAACAGGGAAAGGCACAGGAGTGATTTACCATAAATCAATTGTTAAAAGTTAGAAGAGAGCTATTGCTGGAACATAGGAGCCATAGAAATTCTACCTGAAGGAATCTGAGACAACGACTTTGCTAGCACTTTAGTGTGTGTGTGTGTGTGTGTGTGTGTGTTGTTTTGTTTTGTTTTTGCTAACATCTTAAAGTAGAGGTAAAGAATGAAGGAAGAGTAGTTCAGATTGATTAGTAATAAACCAATATGAAGAGCTATAAAATATTATAAGTTTCTAGAGTAGTGTTATGTAAATTCAGAGCAAGAAGAAATTGTAAATGTCAAATTAGGAGATAATGCAGATTACAAATAGATAAAAGCCAAGTGAAATGGGATATAAATTAAGTATTACAGAAATGGGAAATAAAAAATAAAGGATTAATAATAAATATGTCAAAGAGGATCCTATAAGAGTGAAAAATTGATTATATTAGGTGCATATGGAATAGAGGAATGTCAACATGTGCCTGCATTCCACATCTATGCTGCAGTAGGGAGAATAATACAGCATCATTAATTGAAATATGGACGGGGAAAGGTGTTATATATAATATGGGAGAAGATGACACATTTTAATTCAGAAATGTTGAACATCAGACACCAATAGGTATCCAAGAAGACATAAGCAACAAGTATAAAAAATTAGACTTTATGCCCTCTATGTTATAGGGAAACCAAATGATATCAAATGTTGTAAATGTTAAGATAAACACAAAGAATATAAAAGCTAGAAAACATCCTACTGTTGATAGGGTAAGAAGGATATAGAAGTCAGAGAACTAATCAGAGAACCAGAATAACATAAAGTCTCAAAGATGTAAGATTAAAAAGTCCAAGAAGAGAGAGAGAAAAAAAAGCATTAAATGTCACATTAAGTTCTAGTGAGGTGAGAAGTGAAAAAAAAAAAAAATGACAATTAAGGAGTCACTAGTGACTTCCAGATAAGGAATTCAAGACAAATGGTAAGAAAAAAATATATTTTATTTCAAGGGTTAATGAATGAATAAGTGGTAAAGCAGAAGAGTGAATAAATGATAAACTCTTATTTTCAGAAATACAGTTGTTCAAGATAATAAAAGTGCATTTTGTTCTGTTTTGTTTTGAAGTATAAAGGAAATTTCCAGCCAAGAGGAGACTTCACTTGTAAGAGAAAGCAATAATAGTTGATAGAACCAATTCATGGAAGAGGCAAGAAAGGTTCAATTATGAAAATATTCTACAAGCATTAATTGGGTAGCTAGTCTGTTTCAGAAATTGTGCTAGATGCTGAAATATATAAAACTATGCTGAATATTCAATATGTAGAAAAAGAAAAGTAATATGATAGTATAATATGATGTGTAATAATACAAAACATATGTGTGTATCTATATATCTATAGATACTCTACACACACATGCGCACACACGTGCGCACACATACATACACAAAATATATTATGAATACCCAAAAGAATGTGTCTCTAAGTCTTCCTGGTGTACAGGAGAGATTTGACAAGGAACACTTACAGAAAGGTTGCAATTGAGCTAAATTGGAAAGGGTTAATAGATATTCATTAGTAAGAGACAAGAATGTAGGTAGTCTTAGTAGTGGGAAGAGCTTCTACAGTAGTTTCAAGTGCTAGTGGATAAGATAATTTGAGAAGTTCTGATTTTCTCAATATTAGGACAGATTTTGGTAAATTAAGCAGAAACTATCAAGTGTTTTTTTTACAGATTTTTTGAGGTATAATCCACAAAACAGTAATATATTTAAAGAATACAATGTGATTATTTGACACATATACATTGTGAAAGAATTCACACAATGAAGTTAACACATCCATCACATCATATAGTTACCTTTAATTTTGTTTTTGATGAAAACACTTAAAGATCACTTAATAAATTTCAAGTATATAATGCAGTACTATCCACTATAGTCCTCCTGTTGTATATTAGATTGTCAGATTTTATTCATCTTATAAATGAAAGTTAGTACCCTTTTACCAATCTCCCCCCATTTCTTTCACCCATCACAGCTACTGGAAATTGCCATTCTACTCTGTTTCTATGTTTGACTTTTTTTTTTTTGATTCTACATATCATTAATATCATGCAGTAAATGTCTTTTTCTATCGGTTGTCCTCCAGGTTCAACCACCTCTTCACAAATGGTCAGATTCCCTTCTTTTCTAAAGCTGAATAATATTTACATATATTCATATATATTTATATGTATATATGCAATGTTCAGATTAATATATATTCAACATTAATTATATACACACATACATACATATCACATCGTCTTTTCCAATCATCTGTTCATCTGTTAACAGATACTTAGGTTGTTTCTATATCTTGGCTATTGTGAATGATGCGTTCAACAACATATGGGTACAGATGTCACTTTGAGATAGTTATTTTGTTTTTGTTGGATACATACAGTTAAAAAGGATTGCTAGAGCATATGGTAGTACTATTTTTGATTTAATGTTTTTTCATAGAGGCTATAGTAGTTGACATTCCCACCAACAACGTATCAGTATTTCCTAGTCTCCACATGCTCATCAGCATTTGTTAACTCTTATCTTCTTAAAAATAGTCATCATAAACGTGCAAGGTGATAGCTCACTGTGGTTAAGATTTGCATTTTCCTAATAATTAGTATGTTGAGTATCTTTCAAGTACCTAATCCTATTAGTATGTCTTCTCTGGACACATGTCTACTAAAATGCTTTGTCATTATTTACTGTGTTATTTGTTTTGTTTTTCTTTTTGGTTGGCTACTGAGTTTTTTTAGTTTTTTTTTTTAATATATTTTGTGTATTAACCCCTTATCATATACATGGATTGAAAATATTTTATCCCATTCCATATACTGCATTTTCAGTTTATTGATGGTTTCCTTCACTATACAGATACATTTTAACTTTATGTGTTCCCATTTGTTTATTTTTTGCTTTTGTTGTCTATGATTTTGGTGTCAAATTAAAAAAAAAAAATCATTGCCAAGACCAAATGTCAAGGAGCTTATCTTCTTAGTTTTCTTCTAGGCATTTTATAGTTTAATGTCTCATTTTGAGTTTATTTTTATGTGTTGTGTAAGACAAAGGATTGGCAGTAATTCTTCTCCAAAGTTTGGTAGAATTCACCAGTAAAGTCATTGGGTACTGAAATTTCCTTGTTGGGAGGAATTTTTTTTTTAATATTTTATTTACTTATTTAACGGACAGAGATCACAAGTAGGCAGAAAGGCAGGCAGAGAGAGTGGGGGAAGCAGGCTCCCCGCTGAGCCGAGAGCCCGATTCAGGACTCGATCCCAGGACCCTGGGATCATGACCTGAGCTGAAGGCAGCCACTGAGCGACCCAGGCGTCCTGGGAGGTTTTTGATTACTGATTCAATCGCCATACTCAAATTTGTCTATTTAGATTTTCTATTTCTTCATGATTAAGTTTGGTAGGTTGTATGTTTCTAGGTCTTTATCCAGCATTTGTAGGTCATCTAACTTCTTGTATAATTATTTAAATTAGTTTCTTATGATCTTTACTAATTCTCTGTTATCAGTTGTAATGTCTTGTTTCATTTGTGATTTTTTTCATTTGAGGCTTCTGTCTTTTAATCAGTTTACCTCCAGATTTTTCAATATTGTTTTGCTCTTTAAAAAAAAAAAGCTATTATTTTTGTTGATGTCTCTATCATCTTTTTAGTCTCTCTTTCCTTTATTTCTTCTCTGGTACTTTTTATTTCCTTCTTCCTCCTACCTTTGGTTTCATTTTTTTCTTTCCCCAATTCCTTGAGATATAAGGTCAGGTTCTTTATTTGAGGTCCTCAAAGATATAGATATAGATATACAGATAGCTATAGATATATATGGGTATTATTGATATGAATTTCCTTGTTAAAACTGTTTTTGCTATTCCATAATTTTTGATATGTTGTGTTTCCATTTTGTTTGTTTCAAGTTATATTTTCATTTCCCTTTTAGTCCCTTTTTGACTCATTGGTTATTCAAGAGTGTATGCAATTTCCATGTATCTGTGAATTTCCCAGTTTACCTTTTTAAAGATTTTTGTTCATACCATTGTGTTCTGAAATGATGCTTGATATGATTTCAATCCTTTTAAATATGTTAACACTTGTTTTGTTTAAGACTAGTACAAGCTGGTTGTAAAAGATATCATGATGGAGTGAGTAATGCTTCATTTCATTACCAGAACCACTGCCTTTGTCCACAAGAGAAAGAACAGCTGCATTTCATTGCTAGCTCAGCATGTCAGGTGTGGCCTCATTACCTTAAACAGTCAATTGAAATAATATATTTAAAAAAAAAAAAAGAGAGAGAAAAACTGCTTTCAGAAGGGAAACAGAAATAAATGTTTAGCAAATTTCTAACATAGGCCTGGAGTTCTGTAAAATATTGGTTAATAGATGTGTAACATTTGACTTTACACATTATTCATATTTAAATACACAATGTAGCAAAAAGGCTGGGTCTAAGAACTGATAAGGGAATACTTTCTGTAATACTTCATGAATACTCACTCGTGTTGACAATTGCTGCGCTTTTTCTTCCATTTTTTCACAGTCCCTCAGAATCCATTTCAATATATCTTATTTGTTCATTTTATCAACTCTCTATCATCTAACATTTACCTATTTTTGCTATTTTATTCTATGTATACTAAATATAAATACTTTTCTTTCTGGAATCTAGCCATTTAGGTTTAATGGAGATTGGTGAATTAAGTATTAGTTTAGAAGCAATTTATGAGATTTGTAGCTTAAAAAAAAAAATTTTCAAGGAAAGGGAGAATTCTGATGGTAAATGATTCTACATGTTGTAAAAAGTCCCCTTTCTGGCTCAGTGCTGGGGTGGAGTCTGCTTAAGATTCCCTCTTTCCCTCTCCCTCTGCCCCTCCCCTGGTCATTCACTCACCTGCATGTGCATGTTCTCCTTCTCCCTCTGTAAAGGAAAAAAAAAAAAAAATAGTCCACAGAAAACCTTTCTAACTCGATGTGCTTTTTAAATCTGGCTTGTTCGTTGTATTTGTGGGTGTGCTGTGTGTGATTGTAATTGTGTCTCTGTCTAAACTAACATATGTAAACCCGTGTGTTTGTGTGTATGTGCATGAACCAAAGCAATCCAGTTATCTGTTTGTTTTTCCCTAATGGAAAATAATGAATTCTTGATTTTGTAAGTATCCAAATGTTTTTCTTTACTCCAGGACATGAAAAAACTTAAAGTGAACTACAGGTTTACTTTAGAGTAAAAACCAACACTATTAAACCACTATTAAACTAATCAAGCTAATTACAAACACCTGAAAGAGTTTTAGACATCTTGTAGCATATATTCTATAAACCCACAGTGATATGCACAAAACTCATCACTGTAAAATTAGTACGAAAACAGTCAATCTTCTCTCATCTAGTTGAGTCTTTTTATTTTGAAGTAAATATTCAGGGAATTTTTTTAATACAATTTTAGCAAATAATTTCCAAAATTTCTATGTAACTGTTGATTGGGAAGACCTATTTTTTTCTGCAAAAAGCCTCATCTCTGGCTTTAATTTTGAATAGACAGACAGTGGCACTGATTGTATAACATTTATACTTTAGACCCTTTCTTCATAGGAAACTAAACATCACTAGGATGGTCCCAATTTGGGCTCAATGGAGTCACTTGTATCTATGAACTCATGAACATACTCACTTGTCTAAGGATTTCTTCCTCAATCCTTGCACAATTCATCTTTGACAAATTGCTAAGAAGTAGGTATTAGAGTTATCAAATCTACCACCAAGTTTAGTTTTCTAATTTATTAGTCTAATGTGGTTCTGATGTTGATTTAACCAAGGAGGTTTTTTTAGTCTTTGGTTCTAATGAGGTCATTTTCTTTTCAACTCTAGGTAATGCTTGCCTTCTCTTATGCTGTTTTTGTTTGTTTGTTTTATTTTGTTTTGTTTTCCACAATAGTTCCTTCTTTTTCCCAGGTAGTCCATTGACTCCATTTCTGTGGCTCTAAAAACTGCTCGTGTATATTTGCACAGATCTTTGAAGTGGTGATGTTTAAGAAATGTTGAACTCTTTACAAATTGGTCATCTGCTACTCAGGGAATAGTATTTCCCATTTGTATTTACTGGCATTCTTTGTGTCATCATCTATCTACCTCTGTTAGAGCCACAGTCAAGGGTTAGAACTCCACTGACTTTCAAAGGAAAAATCAGTTTTTTAGGTTAAGCCCAACAAGAAATATCTCTTAAGATTAAAAAGTAACACTCAATCCAAAAAAAAAAAAAAAAGGTAACACTAAATCCTACACCTAAAACTAAAAAATACCAAAAAAATTAAAAAATAATACATCTCAAAAAATAATAATAGTAATAATACATCTCAATAATCCTATTTAAGACTTTCAAGGACTTGCCGTTGACCATAAAATCTGAAGACCGTTGTTCATCCATTTTTATGTATACTATATCATATTAGTATTGTTTTCTAATGGCATTTTTTAAGTCCAATGTATATATAATTGTATTATTGGGCACAAACTTACATACTTTCCATAGTTGCTCCATGATTGCTGTATGTTTTGTTTTACTCTTACAGATGGCATTTACTCATTCTAAAATATTCTTTTTGTATTCAACCCTATTCTAGACATTGATGATGAAGTGATCATCAAGAAATACATAGTTTCATGCTTCCCTGGACACAGATGCTAAACTAGTAATGTAAAGGCAATGCTGTTCTCAATAATTCCATGATTTCATTCTGGCACATGAGAAAGCTCTATTTAGCATTTTTACTCATTTAACTCCATTGATATGGAGTTATGGCCAAAGTTATGTTGGTTGAGAAATTGTCCAATGCCCAAGCTCACCTGTGTGGGGGAAAAAAAATGATTGATATTTGATAGGGGTCTGAGATTATTACCTGAGCCGAAATCGAGAGTCGGATGCTTAACCAATTGAGCAATCCAGGGACCCAGCAAAATCTCCTTTTAAAATTAAAAAAATAAATAAATAAATAAATACAAATAAAATAAAATGTAATAATATCCAAAGTCCAAAAGCTGCTACCAGCACTGTTAAGATAGTTACATAAGATATAGTGAGTGGCTATTACCTGTTTAGGTAGTTCATCTTGAACAACATGTATTTCATTTTTATATTCACTAAGTTTTTATTCCAATAAGAAGTAAACTACATCTGATCATAAATGGATAGCCTTCTTGGGAGTATG
This sequence comes from Neogale vison, assembly GCF_020171115.1. NCBI lineage: Eukaryota > Metazoa > Chordata > Mammalia > Carnivora > Mustelidae > Neogale > Neogale vison. The sequence continues at coordinate 57,351,916 of NC_058099.1, forward strand.
CTTCTACATGGGTTTATACTCTAAAATTACAAAAAGATATAAAGTGACTGTGAATTGATGTTAGTGTGTCCCTTATATGTTAAAGCACAAAATTCTGAGTATACAGATAGAAAGAATATGAATATGAATAACTATATAAATAGTTTCATAAAACTTTTTTCCAGGCATGCCATAAATTTGTATCCCACCAAATATAGCCATAAAATTTACATTCTGAGAGGAAGGAAAGACACTTAAGTTTATACCTTTACACTTATAAGTTTATAATATATACACTATAATATTATTTACATACTTTATGGTATGTAAGGTTTAAAGAACCTTATAATTTACTATAAGAATTGGAAACAATAGGTCAGAGAGGTTAAATAATTTACCCAAGATGACATAACTTTTAAGCAAGAGTGAAAGCCAAAATGATCTGAATTTATATCTCATTAATTTCTAATTATACCAGTATTCCTTGTTAGTGTCAAGCACCCTTTGTAATTCATTAACTGGTGAGAATATTTTACCATATATGTGGATGTAATGCCACTGTCTGTATTTTGTTTGTTGACCTTTTTTTTTTCATTTTAGAATGATTGTAGGTACAAGAGATAAATTCCACTTAAATACTTTTCTAATTATGAAAGAGATTAGTAGAAGTAGATGCTGATTTTTGTCTTTAATTTCATATTCCACTAGTCAGAACACTGACATATAATTGAGCAATTAATATTTTTTTTAAAATAATTTTATTTATTTATTTATTCGACAGAGAGAGATCACAGTGGACAGAGAGGCAGGCAGACAGAGAGAGAGGGAGGGAAGCAGGCGGCTCCCTGCTGAGCAGAGAGCCCAATGCGGGACTCGATCCCAGGACCCCGAGATCATGACCTGAGCTGAAGGCAGCGGCTTAACCACTGAACCACGAAGGCGCCCGAGCAATTAATATTTGATTCTGAGTATTGGTTTTAAGAATTTCAAGTCTGACACATATTTTTTAGTCATGTACTGTTTGCATTATTCTTTTGAAATAAGTGACTCTTTTTATTCTCCAGTATACCATAGACATCCCACAAGTTTTTTTGGTTTTCCTAAAAATGTCCCAAGTTTTCAGTGCTTAAAATACATACCTAGTTCTTTTTCATTTGAAAACACTTGATTCCCAGGAATATATGAAGTCAATGTTCATTTTCCCCAGATAAACAGAAGATAGAACATGGAAAACAAAGTCCTAGAACTTCACTTCAGGTGGCTCTTCATTCTCTCTCATGATACTTTAGTCAGTAAGAAATCAATAGTGTAAGTGAACTTATTTGTGTGTGTGCTTGTGTGTTTTGCTGTATAGGTACACTTTAATAAATGTATATAAACGAATAAATTGAATGAATAGATAAATGTGCTGGGAGATCAAAAAGAAGTAGAAACAGCATACCTGTCTGTCCTTCAACCTAGTAAGCCCCTGAAGAATTATTGGTTGGTAATGCATTTTCTCCTATCCTTTGAACAAATGAGATTCCTATAATAAACATTTTCACAACAAAGCTACACATTTTTCTGTATGCAGTAATTTTCTTACTAATGTTAAATGTAAAACATCAAATACATTTTATAATACCTATTTAAATATTACAGTATTTTAATATATTTGCCTAACCCAATGTAAGACCAGTGCGTTCTTTACCTATATATATGCCCTTGTCAAAAGCAGATATTTGTAGAATGACATGGTTGAATATGACAGCTTCTTTGCACTAAAAAAAATGACAGTAATTCTTATGGAAATGACAAAGAATTAAGCCTAGGTAGTGATGCTTATTAAAAAGGAAAACAGGGGTGCCTGGGTGGCTCAGTGGGTTAAAGCCCCTGTCTTCGGCTCAGGTTAAGACCCCAGGGTCCTAGGATTGAGCCCCACATCAGGCTGTCTGCTCAGGGAGAGCCTGTTCCCCTCTCTCTCTCTGCCTGCCTCTCTACCTACTTGTGATCTCTGTCAAATAAATAATTAAAATATTTAGAAAACACAACAACAAAGGAAAACAAAGTTCTCCTGGTGTGAGAAATCCCTTAAAAAGCTGTGAGTAGAAATAGAGCAACACGGTCACAGGACAGCAATGTTAGATGACACTACTCTGCTCCAACACCTTGAATAACTTCCAAAGTAAAGTCCTAACTTCTTAGCACATCATTCATATTTCTTCAAGTTATAGTCTCCTCCTACGTCTCCATACTCAACCCTACTTCTCCATTCATTACTTGTTCCTGCAGCTGCAGTGGAAATATCTGCCAATCCATAAACCCAAAGCACAGTGAATAACACTGTGCCAAGGCTTAATCTAAAATGCATACTTAATAGCCTCATCTCGTAGCTCAAATCTGGATTAGACCAAGTGAGGCTAGTGTGGAAGAATAATTTTCTTGGCTAACAAGAAAGTGCCTATAACTAGCTGTTCTTTCCTCATTTTAACATTAGGTGTTCAACAATTGACACAACACAAATATCAATCCTTTATAAAATCAATGCTCTATAATAATATAAATGTCACATATGTATTATAAATAAATACTTCAAAACTATTAATCATTAGATTTCCTTAATAACATTATAGTTATTATTTTTTTGAAGATTTTATTTATTTATTTGACCGAGAGAGATCACAAGTAGATGGAGAGGCAGGCAGAGAGAGAGAGAGGGAAGCAGGCTCCCTGCTGAGCAGAGAGCCCAATACAGGACTCGATCCCAGGACCCTGAGATCATGACCTGAGCTGAAGGCTGTGGCTTAACCCACTGAGCCACCCAGGTGCCCATAGTTATTATTTTATTAAATACAATTTCCAAATATGTATTTTTGGAAGTAGAAGTTCATTGTGTTCTCTTGATTTTTTTTAAATTCAAATTCTTTAGAATTAAAATTTCAAGAATTAAAAATGAATAAATGAACTGCCAATGCTTTTATTTCCATCCCTGAATTTTTTTTACAGATACCTAAGTAACTCTCATATAATACCTGTTTAGTATTTTACTCCTAATTATTCCCAGTATAACAACAGCCTTGACTAGAAGAAAGAGAAAAAAGAAGTTCCCAATCATGATGAACTTTTTTCTATCTAAATGCAAAATATTTGGATGACAAAGCATATTTCCAATTAGAAAAAAAATGGTGGAAAAATGTAATTCTGTACTGTAAAGAAACTTTTTGCTTACCTCATATTTGAGAAGTCCTCTGTGTAATTTAATAGGTAATTCCTATGACTCATAGTTCATAGGTAATACCTATTGACTCATAGGTAATTCCAAAGAATTAACTACTACTATTATATCTTTTGTGTTAATAAGATTTACAGTACTTTAATATAGTTGCAGTTAATCATGAATTTATATAGATTTGTGAATTATTCTTGGATTTTTAAAGACATAGTGTGGATTTCTATTTTTTTAAATACTTTTTTTTTTTAATTTGGCAGAGATCACAAATTGGTAGAGAGGCAGCAGAGAGAGAGGAGGAAGCAGGCTCCCCGCTTTGCAGAGATTTTTCCCCCAATGTGGGGCTCCATCCCAGGGCCCTGAGATCATGACCAGAGCTGAAGGTAGAGGCTTAGGCCACTGAGCCACCCAGGTGCCCCTGGATTTCATTTTTAAAAAGGATCTTTATTTCTGAACAAATTTTATAGACTTTGTGATCATAAATTTTACAAAGTCTAGAAATATTTTGACATGACTTTCTGAACAAAACATATGAGAGAAAACTCTTAGTTCCCATATGAAAGTTAAGGTAATATTTACATTAAAATATTTATTTCATCTGTTTCTAGACCATGAGTTGGCTGCTTCACTTCTAAACAGTGGTTAGCTTTAGCTCATGAACTATAAGGAAATTTTTGTCTATATTTTCTTCTTTACATTGACTTCTTAGAATTTTTTTTATCAAAATCCATACTTTATATTATAAGGGCTTCAATTCTCATTTTAAAAACTTTGTGTACTTATATAACAGATAGTGATGCAAACACTGATTTAGGACTTAGGAAAAGGCATTATGCTTCCATAAGCCCCAATAATTGAGCTAAATTTGAAGAAAAGATGGAGTCTAACATGTAATGATGAAATAAACAGTATTTAAGGCAGGCTAGATGGTCATGAACACACCTTATTATATCTATTTTTGTCATAATGTACTCCAGACCAAGTATAGGACAGATTTTTTTTCCCTTTTTGTGTGTTTGGTATAGATGATTTGGGGTCCTAGCTACTTATATACAAAGTGTTTTCAGAAGATTAATCAGGTAACAACCACTAAGATAATTTCGCAAATGAAGAACAAGCCAAGTATCAGAGACTAAATAATTCAGTAAGCATAAAATAATGACTTAAGTAGGAGCAGCAGAAATAAAGATCAACATGGGGACTCAAAGTACATTTAAAAGAAGAAACACTGGGTGTGGTGCATAAACAATGAATGTTGGAACACTGAAAAAATAAAATAAAGTTTAAAAAATGCATATTGAACTTGAAGGTGAACGTCCAAAGTTGAAGAAGAAGAAGGAGAAGAAGGAGAAGGAGAAGAAGAAGGAGAAGGAGAAGAAGAGAAGGAGAAGAAGGAGAAGGAGAAGAAGAAGGAGAAGGAGGAGAAGAAGGAGAAGAAGGAGGAGAAGGAGAAGAAGAAGAAGGAGAAGGAGAAGAAGAGGGAGGAGAGGAAGGAGAAGAAGAGGAAGGGGGGGGAGAATGGGAGGGGGAGGAGGAGTAGTAGGAGGAGGACTGACAGAACTTGGTGAACACTGTGGGCCATAAGTCTAAACGCCTACACAAACTCTTATTTTGACAGAACCCAGAAGGTCAAAGTGAAAATTCAAACAAGGTTTGAGATTGTTAAGCATACAACAGCACAAAGTAACGGCCCTTGTTTGTGTTTGTATAGGATATGGAAACTAAGTTAAAAGACAACTCAAAATAATATGTTTTTTCTTAAATATCTCAATTTTCTATTTTTTGTTATTTTTATCTTAAGATATCTTAGATATTGTCATTTTTAAATTTCTTGTCCTTCAAAATGTTAAATTTGGGGGCATATTTTTAGAGATCTTCAGAATGAATATTTTGGAATTAAAATTTACAAAAATACATTAATCCATTGGACTACTAAACAACCTTGCTGACATTCATAATTCTTAGAAAACATGTTTTTCTTTCTCTAAGCTGTTTCTCACTATGATTCTTTATATAAATAATTAGAGCACTTTGTAGGAGGGTGCCTGGGTGGCTTTGTTTGTTAAGTGTCTGCCTTGGGCTCAGGTCATGATCTCAGGGTTCTGGGGCAGAACCCAAATTGGGCTCCCTACCCAGCAGGAAGCCAGTTTCTCCTCTCCCTCTGCTTCTGCCTGCACCTCCCCCTGCTTGTGTGTGCTCTCTCTCTCTCTGTCAAATAAATAAGTAAAAAATCTTTTTTTAAGAATAAATAAAAAATATTTATTTATTTATTTGACAGAGAGAGATCACAAGTAGGGGGAGCAGCAGACAGAGGGAAAGGGAGCAGCAGTCTCCTTGCAGAGCTGGAAGCCTGATGTAAGGATTGATCCCAATGTCATGGGATTATGACCTGAGCCAAAGGCAGCTTCTTAACTGACTGAGCCTTTCAGGGGCCCATAAGTAAAAAAATCTAAAAACAAACAAACAAAAACCAAACGTCTTTGTAGGAAATTCAGCAAGTAGAAAAATATATGGAAAAGATAAAATTGCTTTTAATCATAACAATAGCCTCCTTGAGAATATATTTTTTTCTCACTTGCATGATCATAGATGTGTTTACATATGTAAATAATGTATGTAAAATAAAATTGGAGTTTTATTGTGTAGATGATTTTATAAACATAATTTCAATTAATATTATATACTTGTGGTTCATAAACTAATAGTCTATAAAGGTATGACTTATCACTATAACTCAATAAGGAAGCTGTTCATTTCTTTGCCTAATTTACGGTTTTTTTTTTAGGCTATTCCTTCAGCATCTAGTAAGGAGAAATTGTGTGATGTGATATAAACCTTGATTTGACCAGAGGTAGATCATGAGCAAAGTTGGACCAACCTATTTTTATACTGAATATAGAAAAACAAAAACAAACCAGAATAACAACAGAAATAAAGCTATTTTTGAACAAAATGAGAATGAAATATAAAAATTACTCAGTTTTATAAAAAAAAGAAGAAGGGGTCCAGAGAATAAGATGTCATTGTGAGAAGATAATGAAGATAGTAAGAAATTTCATAGTTTCCTGTGCAATTTCTAGATACATTCCCTAGTTTTCTTGATACTTGGAAATATCTAAGACACCTTGTTAGGGTTGATGGATTTAGCAAATAAAAATACAGAACACCTAAAAAAAAAAAGAAGGACACCTTGTTGAAGTTGAAATTCAGATGAACCACAAATCAGATTTTAAGTATAAATATAGTAAAATAGTGCAGTATTTGGGACATAGTTATGCTAGAATGTTATTTGTTGTTTATTTGAAATTAAACATTACCAGATATCCTGCATTTTATCTGGTGGCCTTATATATGGCATTCTTCCTAAAAGACAGTCCTCATTTTGGGTAGAGGTACTGTGGAAGGTTCTCTTACTTATAACCAAGCAATCCATGGCAATAACAATAGCACCCATTTCACTGTATGATTATACCAGATCTTCTTTAACTCTTTTACAATCATAAATTTAGGATTTTCCACTGTCTACATAATTTCTATAATTTTTCTTCTAAAAACATAAATACCTGGTGAGAAATTTCATTTTCATTTTTTGGAGTTGTCATTAAAACACACACACAGGGCCCCTGGGTGGCTCAGTTGTTAAGTGTCTGCCTTTGGCTCAGGTCATGATCCTGGGTTCCTGCGATCAAGTCCAACATAGGAGGTCCTTGCTCAGTAGGAACCCTGCTTCTCCCACTCCCACTTCCTCCTGCTTGTGTTCCCTCTCTCACTGTGTCTCTCTCTGTCAAATAAATAAATAAAATCTTTTAAAAATAATAAAAACAAATTTTAAAAAACACACACAAAAAGAAACAAAATCTTTGATTCATCTGTTTTTTGATATTTCTATAGATTCTAGTTCCATGGTCTCTTAGGTCACCTTCTGAAAAATGTAACTTTACAGTATATGGTTATACTTGCTATAACTTTATAGAAAGAAAAATAAGCAGGATGTCAAAAACTTGAAAATAAGTGCTTTATTTGTTTTTAGAAATTGTTTTTTTTTTTTTTTCTTTACTATTTTCTCCTCAGCACCTGCTTGACTTCTCACAGTTCCCAGTATGTTAAGAATGTGGGCATTTCTGACTCTGCAGGTGTTATTTCCTTTAATGTTGAAATGAAAACTAAAGACTTGGCTACTTTTCTCTGTATTTCTTTCTTGTTATGTGTTCATATACTCTGACTCTTTTCTATAACTTTTCATAGCCATGAAATGGAGGTTTCAAAATTTTTAATGTACATGCTTGGAATTTTGTATATAAGTTGAGGGAAGAGCATACTATACTATCAGAGCATACTACTGGTAGATGACAGTAGAATTGGGTGTTTGACCTTGCTTATGATGGTAGACCTATACTTCCTGTGTTTCTCTTAACTATATCAAAACAGGAAGCTCCAAACAAAGGTTGTACCTATGGCATCTACACAGATAGAAAGGTGTTATACTTGAGTGTTCTGAAATGTTCTTTAATAATGTATCAGAGACACATAGTGTATATATGAAAATATGGAATATAATCTGTCTGGTGCTTAACTATAATATCAACTCTTGGGTATCTCTATTTTAAGCAGTCCAGAACATGTAATTCCTCTTAACTTGTCAATGCTTGGGTGCCAAGATTATTTCATTTACTCCACTGCTGTGCCTGTTATGTCTAAATACATACAGAAATGGAGAGGAAAAAAAAATTCTCTCTCAATGTATCAGCTTTTTCCTAAATGCCCTTTCATGTGACATAGAGTGATATAGTTACAAAGAAATCAGAGTTTATTAAGAGAGTATTTCTTAATTTGAGGATCAAAAGTAAAAGTCCCCTTTTATTCCCAATGCACAAATGTATAATGTTTATGTAAATATACATATGTATGTACATTTATGTATTTATCCAAAAAAGGGCATTTGATTACTGCTATACTTAAAGAAAATGGTGAGTTGGTTCAATCCATTCTCACTCATATTCAGATATTTAGCAACTTATCTCTTCTACAAACAGTCCACTAGATTCCAGGGATCCACCTTTTATCTCAGGCTACTAACAAAAGGAATGTTTATGTAACAAAGGTAGGACAGGGGTTGTATTATTTTATTGTAGATTTTGTAATAAATTACCACAAATTCTATGGCTTCAAACAATAGAAATACACTCTCTCACAGTTCTAGATGTTGGAAGTCTAAAATCAAGGACCACAGTCAAATGGACAACACTCCATCTGAAGGCTCTTTAAGAGAATCCATTCCTCACCTCTTTCATCTTCTGGTGACAGCATTCCTGGGCTTGTGGCCACATCATTCCAATTTCTCCCTTTATCTTCACATCACCATCTCCTCTGTGTGTCTATCTAATCTTCCTCTGCCTTACTCTTATGAAGACACTTGTGGTGTCATTTAAGGACCACTGAGATAATCTAGAATGATCTCCACATCTAAAGATCCTTAACTTAATCACATTGACAAACACCCTTTTCCCAGTTATGGTAACACAGGATCAAGGTATGAAGATGTGAACATATCTGTGGGAGAATTATTCAACCTACCACATGGGTTTAGTTAAGTCTAAATTATAAATATTATACAGACATTATAAACATGAATCACTCTAACAAAGCAATAAAGGCTGCATGACTTTTTGGATCCTATCAAAGGGAATTCTCAGGAGGCCACCTAGAAAGAAAACTAATATACTTGACACAGACAGATAAGTCCATTCAAGTGAGGGCTTGAATGTTTTATGGGTTCTAATTGAGGTCTTATCCGGGAGTTGGATAATGATAATTGATAAAATTCATAAGAATACATCTTAATCTATGAATATTGACTAACTGCAATCCATTTAGGAAGCTAATCCTTATTCCCCATCAACTTCTTTCTCATTCAGTTTCCACTTTTCATTTTGTGATGATTTGTTTGAAAATCTCTAACTTGTCTTGAGAGATATGTTTCAGGTAAAATTTTCTTCTACTAATCACTTGTTCCTCAAATTTTTTTATACACCTGACTCCTATATAAAGCAAATCTGAGAGAACTTTGGTTACCATATAATATTTTATAGAAATTATTAAATGTATCAAGCCCACTATATACACAAACCTTACAAAACAGCTATCAGATTAAATTAAGGTTGTTAATAACAAATTTATTCCTAAACAAAGAAAAACAAATGTAAATATTCTGTGTGATGATGAATATGATTACAGAGTAATGGATTTGGGATACTTTCAATCTATTTCCTAATAAAGACATGATGGTTTTCTTTATGTTAATTTGTGTCTTAGTTGCATCCCTACTCTGTATGGGTTGTAAAATTCCTTTAAACAGACAAGATGCATATTGAACATGTCTGATTACTTTGGAGAGATACTCCTGTTAAATAGTGTCATGTTAAATGAGTAATGTCTATGTGGACAACATACAGAACAGAAAAACAAATCTGTCATGTTCAAAGATTAAAAATAGAACCTATTTTCAATATAAAGTTTTCAGCCCATAATGATTTTATATCCTGCCATTTTGCTGAAGTCTGTATGAGTTCTAGCAATTTTAGGGTAGAGTCTTTTGGGTTTGCTACATGAAGTATCATGTCATCTGCAAAGAGTGATTAAAATCAATGCACAGAAACCAGCTGCATTTCTGTACATTAACGAGACAGAAGAAAGAAAAATTAAGTAGTCAATCACATTTACAATTGCACCGCAAATCACAAGGTACCGGCAATAAACCTAGGCAAAGAGGTAAACGATCTGTACTCTAAAAACTACAGAACATTTAAGAAAGACATTGAGGAAGATACAAAGAAATGGAAGAACATTCCATGCTCATAGATTGGAGGAATAAATATTGTTAAAATGTTTATGCTACCCAGAGCAATCTACACATTAAAAGCTATCTGTATCAAAATATCACCAACTATTTTCACAGAGCTAGATGAAATAATCCAAAAATTTGTATGAAATCTGAAAATATCCCAAATAGCCAGAGGAATTTTGAAAAAGGAAACCAAATCTAGTGGCATCAAAATGCCAGACTTCAAGCTATATCTGTAACCATTAAGACAGTATGGTACTGGCACAAAAACGAACAAACAAAAAACATATACCAATGGAACAGAAATGCACCCTAATTCTGTAGTCAACTAATCTTCCACAAAGCAAGAAAGAATATCTATCAAAAAAAGGACAGTCTCTTCAACAAATGGTGTTGGGAAAATTGGACAGAAACATATAGAAGAATGAAACTGAATCATTTTCTTGTACCATACACAAAATGAATTCATAATGGATGAAACTCCTAAATATAAGTCAAGTATCCATCAAAATCCTAGAGGAAACACAGGCAGCAACTTCTTTAACCTCAGATGCAGCAACTTCTTGCTAGACATGTCTCCAAAGGTAAGGGAAACAGAACCAAAACTGAGCTATTGGGACTTCTTTAAGATAAAAATCTTCTGCACAGCAAATGAAATGGTCAACAAAACTAATAGGCAACCTATTGGATGGGAGAAGATATTTGCAATGACATATTACATAAAGTGCTAGTATCTAAGATCCAAAAGAACTTATCAAACTTAACACATAAAACAAATAATCCAGTCAAAAAATGGGAGAAGACATACAGACATTTCTCCAAAGGAAATATACAAATGGCCAGCAGACACATGAAAAAATGCTCCACATCACTAGTCATCAGGGATATACAAATCAAAACCACAAGGAGCTGCCACATCACATCAGTCAGAATGACTAAAATTAACAAGTCAGAAAACAACAAATGTTGGTGAGGTTGTGGAGAATGGGGAGACCTCTTACAGTCTTAGTGGGAATGCAAAGTGGTACAGCCACTTTGGAAAACAATGTGGAAGTTCCTCAAGAAATTAAAAATAGAGCTACCCTATGACCAGCAATTGCACTAGCAGGTATTTAAATAAAAAATAGAGGCATTATTTTTAACTTTTATTCATTTTCTGGGTAAATATCTAGCAGTTTGTATAAAAAGCAGAGACCAGGAGTCCCTTTTCCTTTATACTTTCTCTTTTTGCAGGTGGAAGGGAAGCCCACTGTTATTAAGTTTAATAATCAGAAGTGAGCCTCAGTATTTTAGGATTTCTTACATGATGATAGGACAGATGTCTACAATTTTACAAGAGTATTTCCCCATTTGTACTTTGTGATTGAGTGTGACATTTTTAAAGATCTCATGGCCAGATGAAAGATAATAGCAGACAACTAATAAAACTAATTGAAATATAAAATATATGTACATAGATATTTCTCAGACAATCTGTAAATCATCCAAGGGTTTTCTTGATTCTTATCTTCCATGTGGTCCTGAGGTGTTATTGAAAGTTGTAAAAAACATATATGACTATCCCATTTCTCTAAAAACCTCGTGTCTAGAAATGACAAATAATGGAGCTAAATATAAACAAAAGCAATATTCTATAATTAGTAGGCAAATTGAAAGAATAATCTGAGATATATTATGGCTAGAAAAAGTTATCCTGGGTAAAGGGGGATCCATCAAAAAGTAATATATAAGCCTGATGTTAAAACATGTAATGGCTTGGAGAGTTAATTGAATTTTTTTGAAGAAATCTCATGATTGTAGGTGAACTGAAGCGACAACAGCAGCAACAAAAACATAAACTAGAATGAGAAGACTGTGCTTGTCCAACTACTAGAGAATTGGCCTGAGTACAATTTATAGGTTGAAAAGAAATAATCAAACACAGAACAAAATTAAATAACTAAATACGAAGATTATTAAAGACTTTAAAAGCCAATGAAAAGAAGAATCATCCTTCAAAGACTTACCAGGGAAAGTCATAATTTGCCAAAGAATCGAATTTAAACAGAACCATTTAAGATTTGTACACCTGTTTGTATGTATCCTGTGTGTATGTGTATATGCCTGTGAGTGGTGACTGTGTAGTTGTTGTATGTATTTTATGTTTGTCTTTTCTAATAACTTACCAAGAAATCAAGATGACTATTGCTTAATAACCAAATTTGGGGGCTTTTTGTTGTTGTTGTTTGGTTGGGTTTTTTTTGCTTCATGTTAAACCATTATCTGTGATATCCTTCTTTAACTGACTTCTTATTTAAAAATAACAGTAGGTTCCTGGTGGAGGAATGGGGGACTCCTTTTCAAACAGCCCCCTGAATTTAGCTAGAAATCCACCATGCCACTCTGAACACCCATGAAATCAGTCTGAGATGTAAGATTATACACACCTGGATCTCTATGGGTGAGAGGATCATCAGTCGAGAAGTACAAAGGACAAAGTTGGGAGTGTGTAGACAAATATCAGAGGATAAACAGAAGGGGAAGGGAGCCACCAGATATTAGTCACTGGAAAGTAATACCCCAGTGCAAAAGTGTCCTGTGCTTGGTGACCAGAAATAGGTTGGAAAGTGGTGGCAGTGGGACTGGAAGGGACTAATAACAATGCTCAAGCAGAACAAAGGGACTTAAGGGGAAAATGCTGGGACCAGGTGGCTGCAGGCACAGACCTAAGCCCACAGTCCTGGAACTGGTCACAGCTGTCACCCACCTATGCTTGAGAGGATACAGTGAGGACTTGAGTCAGCTGTCCCTGAGGCTGGCAGCCACCGCTGCCACTGCTACCATGACCACCCATACCTGAGAGGACAGGGCTTGGGCTGGAACCCACTGTCCCAGGAAGGGGAGCCACCGGGGTCCAGGCTCACATGGACTGAGATCAATTGTGCTTTTGGTGGCAAGGGGTACAGAGACAAGCAGAGGCCTTAGTCAAGCACTGAGAGGATCACTGAGGATGCACACCACCTGTGGAAGGCTGCAGTTTTCAGTGGTGCTTACAGAGGGGGAGTCTGTGTGTTCTGGACCATTCAGAGAGGAGAGAGGATAAACAAAAGAGGGAGGGAGCCACCAGAAAAGAGCCATTAGAAAGTAATACCCAACGTGAAAGTGCCCTGCACTTTGGGACCAGCAATAGCTTGGAGACTGGTGTCTGTGAGAGGGGAAGGGACTGATAACAGCACTCAAACAGAATAAAGGGACTAAAGGGACAATTGCTGGGACCTGGTGGCCACAGGAGTGGACCCAAGGCCATGGTCCTAGGACTGGCTGCAGCTGTCTCCCTGCACGTGAGAGGACCGGGCGTGGACTTGAGCCTGTGGTCCCAGAATAGCAGCCACTGGCATCAGACTCACTCAGACCAGTATTACTTGGTTTTGAGGGTACAGGGCTACAGAGGCAAGCGGGGACCTCAAGAGACCACTGAGTCAGTGGCTGAGGGTGTGCGCCACTTGTGGGAAGCTGATATTCAATGGGGTTTGCAGAGGAGTCTGTGTGTTCTGGACCATTCAGGGAGGAACAGCAGACTGTGGCTTCTCTGAGGCAAAGCTCTGGGCACAGAATGTTTACTTTGCTCTGATCTTCCAAAAAGGTGCAGAAAGCTGCCAAAGAACAAAAACACCCAAAAAATCAATTTCCACAGAGTCCAGCCCCTTAATAGGGGGCAGGGAAAATCCACCCAAGCAGGATTAATTGAAACAAACAAACAAGCAAACAAACAAAAAAGAAGCAGTCTCCAACCCCAGAAGACAAGCTGAAAGAACAAGAGGACAACAACCACGGGGTCCCCATAAAATTGTAAAACCCCAACACCAGGGGAAAACATGATATTAAGCTCCTGGTATTGCCTCATGACTTGTGTATTTCTTAGATACAACTTTTCCCCTCTTTTGTTTCTTTTTTTTTTTTAACTTACTTATCATTTCAATTAGATGTTTAATACAACATATTCCATAGTAATGTTGTTTTTTTTTTTTTTTTTTTTAATTTGACAGACAGAGATCACAAGTAGGCAGAGAGGCAGGCCGAAAGAGAGAGAGGAAGAAGCAGGCTCCCTGCCGAGCAGAGAGCCCGATGTGGGACTTGATCCCAGGACTGTGGGATCATGACCTGAGCCGAAGGCAGCGGCTTAACCCACTGAGCCACCCAGGCGCCCCTCCATAGTAATGTTTTAACTTGAACTTTTCATACATATACTTTTTCCATATATATTCAATGTAGTCCTTTTTTCTTTATTCAATACTACCTTTTATATATACCAGTTTTAAAAGTTTTAAATTCCCTGTATGTCTGAGAAGTAGAGTTCTCTAAGAAAGAAAACAAAATACACCCAGGAAAAACTGAAATAACCTTCCTTACCCACATTGAGGGATTATAGCTACTTTCCTATCAACTGCCCTTCACTTTTATTTGAGATTCCTTTTTTTTGTTTTTTGTTTTATTGTGTTTTGTCGGTCTTTTTGTTTGTCTGTTTTGTTTTTGCACTTTATAAATCTTACTCATTTTGGTTGTTTGGTTTGCTTGTTTTTGGTGGTGACTTCCAATTGCTCTGAACTTTCCCAGGGTGCACCTTGCCTGAATTGTTGTTGATATTTTTGGCTGTACATCAACCATAACTCAACAGAATGACTAGGAGGAGGAGCTCCCAACAAATATAAGACCAAGAGACAATGGCCTTTCCCATAGATATAATAGATATGGATCAAGCAAGATGTCAGAAAAAGACTTCACAGTAGCAGTTATGAAGACAATACTCAGGCTGAAGAAAACTATTAATGACAACATAGATTCGCTAAGGCAGAAATGAAAACAGATCTGGCAGAAAGTAAAAACGCTATCAATGAGATGCAATCTAACTCAGATATTCTAGCAGTTAGGCTAGATAAGGCAAAGAATGAATTAGTGATCTTGAAGACAAACTGACAGAAAAGAAGGAGGAGGAGGCCTGGAAAAAAACATCTCAAAAATCAATGAAAACAGAATTGGAGAAATAATGATGCCATGAAATGTTCCAATGTCAGAATTATTGGAATCCCTGAAGGAGTGGCGAGAAAGAGAGAACTAGAAGATATATTCGACCAAATCATAACCAAGAAATTCCCTAATCTGGGGAATGAAACAAGTACTCATGTCCTAGATGCAGAGAGAACCCCTCCTAAGGTCAAGAAGACCAGACCAACACCCAGGAATTTAATAGTAAAGCTTGCAAATCTTAGAACCAAAGGAAGAGTTTTAAGGGCCTTTAGGGGGAAGAGATTCCTACAAACAGACACGTATCCAAATAAGACATACTAATGGCTAGCAGACACATGAAAAAATGTTCATTATCATTAGCCATCAGGGGAATTCAAATCAAAACCACATTGAGATACTACTTACACCAGTTAGAATGACAAAAATTGACAAGGTAAGAAACAACTGATGTTGGAGAGGATGTGGAGAATGGGGAACCCTTTTATACTATTGGTGGGAATGCAAGTGGATGCAGCCACTTTGAAAAACTGCATGGAGGTTCCTCAAACAATTAAAAATAGAGCTACCCTATGGCCCAGCAATTGCACCACTGCTATTTACCCAAAAGATAGAGATGTAGTGCACCCAATGTTCATAACAGCAATGTCCACAATAGCCAAATTATGGAAAGAGCCGAGATGCCCTTCAACAGATGAATGGATAAAGATGTGGTCCATATACACAGTGGAGTATTACTCAGGCATATGAAAAGATGAATACCTAACTTTTGCATCAATGAATGAATGAGACTGGAGGAGATTATGCTAAGTGAATTAAGTCAAGCAGAGAAAGTCAGTTACATGGTCTCACTTACTTGTGGAACATAATGAATAGCATGGAGGACGTTAGGAGAAAGAAGGCAAAGATGGCAGGGTGGAGGCAGGGGAGCGTGGAAATCAGAGTGGGAGATGTTCCATGAGAGACTATGGACTCCAGGAAACAAGCTGAAAGTTTTAGAAAGGAGGAGGGTGGAGGGATTGGTTGAGCCTGGTAATGGTTATTAAGGAGGGCATGGATTGCATGGAGTACTATGTGTATAACAATCATGGAACACATCAAAAACTAATGATGTACTGTATGGTGACTAACATAATAAAATAATTTAAAAATAAAAATAACAGTAACAACTCAGATATTAGTGGGTCAAATGAATCAGCCTACTTGGAATTATCCCATCATCTGAAGATAGCAAAATTGAGTTTCCAATTGAATTAGGCTATTAGCAATCTTACTCGATATTTTCTATCTGCTAACCAGGATTTACATTTACTCAAGCTTACTACATGCTATGGATGTTGTTAGTACCAACTTCTCCTATGGTTTCAATTCATTTTACTTGCCTTAGTTTATCAAATAATCAATTCTAGCAATTATGTCTTTGCTCCAGGATATATTAAATAATAAATAGATAATGATTTTAAAAAGCAATTTTTATTTTAACCTTGTAGTCTATTTATTATTTCAAAAATTCCAACCTTATCTATTCAAATTTTGTTGGCTAGATCACATTATTTTCTTAAAGTAGACATCAGGGAAATTATGATGACTACTCTCTATTTCAAAATGCTATAATATCCTAAGTAGATAACAGCTCAATTAGAAAAAAAGAGTTAACTCCACCCCCAGAGTTTTGTTTATACGTAGTTTAAAACATGTCATACTCAGTAGCTAATCTGCATTAAGTGAGATCTATTACTTTTCAGCTTTTTTGAAGTTCTCTCTGGTGCAACTATAAAATAGATGATAAGATTTTTTTAAATTCCACCATCTTCATATCTTTCCATAATTTAACAACATTTTACATACTGAATGTCAAAGACATATTCAGCAGCACCTGTAAGCAGTTGAGGCACAGAAGCCTGATACCTGCTGGCTACACGTCTGTGGGAGGCAAAATAGTTAAAGAACAAAGAGTTATAGCATACAAAATGCATGAGCTCAGGGATATATAAGGGATTGTGGATTGTCAATTTTTAAACCTTGGATATTTAGTGAAATGATAGAAAAGAACTCCAATCACTGAATAAAAAAACAGAAAACAAAATTACATTTATTTATTTATTTATTTATTTTTAAAGATTTTATTTATTTATTTGACAGAGATAGAGATCACAAGTCGGCAGAGAGGCAGGCAGAGAGAGAGGGGGTAAGCAGGCTCCCTGCCGAGCAGAGAGCCTGATGAGAGGCTTGATCCCAGGACCCTGAGATCATGACCTGAGCCAAAGACAAAGGCTTAATCCACTGAGCCACCCAGGTGCTGCAAATTACATTTATTTAAAAAAAAAAAGCACAGGGATGCCTGGGTGGCGCAGTTGGTTGGACGACTGCCTCCGGCTCAGGGCGTGATCCTGGAGTCCCGGGATCGAGTCCCACATCAGGCTCCCAGCTCCACGGGGAGTCTGCTTCGCTCTCTGACCTTCTCCTCGCTCATGCTCTCTCTCACTGTATCTCTCTCTCAAATAAATAAATAAAAAATCTTAAAAAAAAAAAAATCTTTAAAAAAAAAAAAAAAAAAAAGCACAGATTCAGACTAGAACATTCAACTCCATGTAGAAAGTCACACCCCAGGATCTGATTGGCATGGTGAGGAATAAAGCTGAAGAAGACAAGGGAAATCATTATGGAAGTCATCCTTGGAGGGGAAAAATCTAGCCTTTACTTCCTGAAATGTTGTGCTCTCAATAAATGTGTGTTTCATTGGAAAAAAAAAAAAAAGCACAGAGAAAGTTTAATCAAGGATGACTCTAATTGGATCTTAAACATACTGATAACAGAGAACTATGAGTTTATTAATATATAAGAAGCAGAAGAAAATTGTTTCCAAGAATCAGGAAAAGTAACAGAGTAAAACTTAAAAAAAAAAAAAAAAGACAAAAGCAAATAAAGATCTTATTTATTTACAGGAAATATTCAAAGGAATTGGTAATTGGGGATGATTCATTCATATTTCTGCTTATGAACCCAAAGATTATATAGAAGGGACCAAACGTGTCTATATACATGTCTGTATATGAATATAGATGTGTAGATTTTTCCATTACAGTGTAGATTTCCATTAAACATATTCAGGAAATAATAATGCGGGCATTTTTCTTGGAAATCAGATAGTTGCATGAATATAGCTTCATATTATTTTATTTTTAATTGATCCTTCTCTAGTCAAATTGCTTGAAGACATCAAAGATGACCATTTCCAGTGAAATAAGAAATGCTGGATCTGGAAATCACTACCAAGCAAACACTCATATCTCTTAAAGAACTAAAAAACACTTCAGCCATGAACAACAAAGATTACAACAAAAATGTTTGAGCCAGGCTGATGACAGTCACACATTGCGGGGAAACAAGCCATTTATCTTCCATGGGACAAATGAGGCTACAAGGCAGGCCACTAACAGAAGCAGTTACCACTGTAAAATGTTTTATATGCCAGAATGAACAGTTGGAGTCACAACCACCTTTCCAAGTTAGTCACAATTACAGCTATTTCCTGGTATAGTCTGAAAGAAACAGAAGGCATTAACATACCGTGAAACTCCAGTCTTTTCCTTTCAAAAGCCAGGAACAGGAAGCCACTGGGCGGTCTATGTGTTACTAATTTTCATGTCCAAAATATGGCTCAACACAATTAAAACCAGAGGCAGAATGTAAACCTTTGTCCTTAAATGTAGCATTGCTTATCAAAGCATATGTTGTTAGATGTTTACTAACACACTACAACTTTGTCATGTAAGGATTATAGGGTATATATATTTTTAAAGTTTTTATTTATTTGACACAGAGAGAGACACGCACACACAGCAAGAGAGGGAACACAAGCAGGGGGAGTGGGAGAGGAAGAAGCAGGCTTTTGGCTGAGCCAGATGCGGGGCTCTGGGATCATGACCTGAGATTAAGGCAGCTGCTTAATGACTGAGCCACCCAAGCGCCCCGATTATCGGATATATTAACAATACCTGTGCCCTTTCACTTATCAAGTGTTTAACTTTTATCTCTCTCTTTTAAAATAATCTCTACATCCAGCCTGGGCTCTAACTCATGACCCTGAGATCAAGAGTCTCATGCTCTTCTGACTGAACCAGCCAGGCACCCCCTCTCTTTCTCTTTTAATTTCTAAAATATAGGCTTTGATTGGGCAATTATGTGCTCAGAATGTAAGCAACAGAAGAAAGCTGGTCTCTTCTCTTATAAAGATAAATAATATGAATTTTCTGCTTCAATATTGAAATGATTTTAGATAATTAAATCATATTAGACAAATGCAAGAGGGTAAAGGTTGCTAAGTGGTTTGCTGTTGATTTTGTTGTTTGTTTATTTTTAATTGTGAAGCATTAGTGCATAGAATTATATGGTTTTCCTAAAGCCAAAAGTGAGCTGTTTTTATGCCAGATTACAAAAGTGGAATTTGCATTCTCTAACAAAATTTACTCTTTTAAGAAAAAAAAAATATCAAGTAAAATCTGTAACATAACGAAGATACTTGTTTCTGGCAATGATTCAAAGTATTTACTTTGTATAAAAATAAGCAAAAGAAAAAGCATGCACTAAATAACTTTTTTTTTAAAAAGTGAGATTCTTGAGAAGGAATATCAATCTACATCTATAAATCTGGAAAATTACACAAGGGATCTTGCCATTGAGTGTATTTCAATAATTTATATTTATCTCTAGCAACCAGATGAATGGTGTAGAACTCTGTCCAAATTTTCACATGGCTTCAATGACTAAATAAGATTTACTTCAGACTGGTCCTTTGGCATATAGAGCCCTAGCCATGGGACATTGGAACAGTGGATTTTTTTTTCTTTTGTAAAGCAGAAAGTATTATATAAAATACTATGTTTTTCTTTCTTTCTTTCTTTCTTTATTTGACAGACAGAGAGCACAAGCAGGCAGAGAGGCAGACAGAGAGAGAGGGGGAAAGCAGGCTCCCTGCCGAGCAGAGAGCCCGATTAAAATACTATGTTTTTCATGAACTAAAAACATTGAAAAAATCAGAGAGATTGTACAGAAATTTTCTATTAATGCCTGACATTTGTTGAAATGCTTTGTTATGTCCTGGGGCCCTGAAGATATTTAAAAGACTATTATATAGATTATAACTCTGTTTGCAATAGTAGTGTTGAAGACTGGACACATGTATGCTCAAGGTAACTACAAATGAATCAGCACTCAGAGTAGTCATTTACTGTCAGATAATGTATGTGAAAGTATTTTGCAAACACTTTATTATTTTTTTTAAAGATTTCTATTTATTTATTTGACAGAGATCACAAGTAGGCAGAGAGGCAGACAGGGGTGGGGGGCAGGCTCCTGCTGGGCAGAGAGCCCGATGCGGTGCTCAATCCCAGGACCCTGCGATCACGACCTGAGCTGAAGGCTGCCGCTTAACCCGCTGAGCCACCCAGGCACACCTATGATTTTTTTTTTTTTATCCCAATAATATTCTGTGTTCCCTCCTTAATTTGTCTGTCATAGCTTTGGGGAATTGGTCTAAGCTCAAGAACTGGATCATGATTAGACCTGGACAGTAATGGTCAGTCATCGTCTTTGCTGATGATATGCCAGAAAACCAGACATAAGCTTAATGGTTAATAAATGGGTATATGGGGAGAGGAGTCAAGATGGCGGAGAAGTAGCAGGCTGAGACTACCTCAGCTAGCAGGAGATCAGCTAGAGAGCTTATCTAAAGATTGCAAACACCTGCAAATCCATCGGCAGATCGAAGAGAAGAAGAACAGCAATTCTAGAAACAGAAAAACAACCACTTTCTGAAAGGTAGGACTGGCGGAGAAGTGAATCCAAAGCGACGGGAAGATAGACCCCGGGGGGAGGGGCCGGCTCCCGGCAAGCGGCGGAGCAACGGAGCACAAAATCGGGACTTTTAAAAGTCTGTTCTGCTGAGGGACATCGCTCCAGAGGCTAAACCGGGGCGAAGCCCACATGGGGTCGGCGTGACCTCAGGTCCCGCGGGGTCACAGAAGGATCGGGGGTGTCTGAGTGTCGCAGAGCTTGCGGATATTGGAACGGGAAAGCCGGCTGCAGAGACAGAGCCGACAGTAAGCTCGCAGCTCGGAGTTGCCTTGAACCGGACGCAAGCTCGGTGAGCTCGGAGCGCGGCTGGAGGTCAGGCAGACGCGAGTTACTAGGAGCTGTTCGCTGAGGGCGCACAGGGGAGCGGGGCCCCGGGCTCTCGGCTCCTCCGGGCGGGAGACCAGGAGGCCGCCATTTGTATTCCCGTCCTCCGGAACTCTACGGAAAGCGCTCAGGGAACAAAAGCTCCTGAAAGCAGAGCCGAGCAGATCACTCAGCCCGGCCCCTGGTAAGGGCGGTGTAATTCCGCATGGGGCAAAGACACTTGAGAATCACTACAACAGGCCCCTCCCCCAGAAGATCAACAAGAAATCCAGGCAAGACCAAGTTCACCTACCAAGGAGTGCAGTTTCAATACCAAGGAGAGAGCAGCAGAATTCCAGAGGAGGAGAAAACAAACCACGGAACTCATGGCTTTCTGCCTGTGATTTTTTAGACTTGCGGTTTATTTTTTTTTTCTTTTTCATTTTTTCTCTCTTCTTCTGCTAAAATTTTTTATAATTTTACCCTTTTCTTTTTTAACGTTTTTTAACTAGATTATCTAATATATATATATTTTGCTTTTTTATACTTTTCTTTATTCATTTTCTTTTTTTTAATTCTTTTTTTTTCTTTCTTTTTGAACCTCTTTTTATCCCCAAATCAGAAGAGATCCTAATCTCTTCAATCCTTTTTTTTTCTTAATTCTTTTTTAAATTCTTGATTGAATTTTTAATTCAATCTCTTTTTTTTAATTCTTTTTTTCTTTTTTTTCTTTCTTTCTTTTTGAACTTCTTTTTATCCCCAAATCAGAAGAGATCCCAATCAGAAGAGATTGGGAGATCCCAATCAGAAGATATTGGGAGATCCCAATCAAAGGAGATCCCAATCAGAGGAGATCCCTCACCCAATCCTGAGGGGGGAGAAATCCCCCCGCATGATTTGGGATCTCTTCTGATTTGGTTAAAGCATATTTTCCTGGGATTGTTGCCACCCTTTTAGTATTTTACTTGCTCCTTCATATACTCTTAGCTGGACAAAATGACAAGGCGGAAAAATTCACAACAAAAAAAAGAACAAGAGGCAGTACTGAAGGCTAGGGACCTAATCAATACAGACATTGGTAATATGTCAGATCTAGAGTTCAAAATGACAATTCTCAAGGTTATAGCCAGGCTTGAAAAAGGCATGGAAGATATTAGAGAAACCCTCTCCAAAGATATAAAAGCCCTTTACGGAGAAATAAAAGAACTAAAATCTAACCAAGTTGAAATCAAAAAAGCTATTAATGAGGTGCAATCAAAAATGGAGGCTCTCACTGCTAGGATAAATGAGGCAGAAGAAAGAATTAGCGATATAGAAGACCAAATGACAGAGAATAAAGAAGCTGAGCAAAAGAGGGACAAACAGCTACTGGACCATGAGGGGAGAATTCGAGAGATAAGTGACACCATAAGACGAAACAACATTAGAATAATTGGGATTCCAGAAGAAGAAGAAAGAGAGAGGGGAGCAGAAGGTATACTGGAGAGAATTATTGGGGAGAATTTCCCCAATATGGCAAAGGGAACAAGCATCAAAATTCAAGAGGTTCAGAGAATGCCCCTCAAAATCAATAAGAATAGGCCCACACCCCATCACCTAATAGTAAAATTTACAAGCCTTAGTGACAAAGAGAAAATTCTGAAAGCAACCCAGGAAAAGAAGTCTGTAACATACAATGGTAAAAATATTAGATTGGCAGCAGACTTATCCACAGAGACCTGGCAGGCCAGAAAGAGCTGGCATGATATATTCAGGGCACTAAATGAGAAAAACATGCAGCCAAGAATACTATATCCAGCTAGGCTATCATTGAAAATAGAAGGAGAGATTAAAAGCTTCCAAGGCAAACAAAAACTGAAAGAATTTGCAAACACCAAACCAGCTCTACAGGAAATATTGAAAGGGGTCCTCTAAGCAAAGAGAGAGCCTACAAGTGGTAGATCAGAAAGGAACAGAGACAATATACAGTAACAGTAACCTTACAAACAATACAGTGGCACTAAATTCATATCTCTCAAAAGTTACCCTGAATGTTAATGGGCTTAATGCCCCAATCAAAAGACACAGAGTATCATAATGGATAAAAAAACAAAACCCATCTATATGTTGCCTACAAGAAACACATTTTAACCTCCAGATTTAAAGTGAGGGGGTAGAAAAGAATTTACCATGCTAATGGACATCAAAAAAAAAGCAGGAGTGGCCATCCTTATATCAGGTCAATTAGATTTTAAGCCAAAGACTATAATAAGAGATGAGGAAGGACACTATATCATACTCAAAGGGTCTGTCCAACAAGAAGACCTAACAATTTTAAATATCTGTGCCCCTAACATGGGAGCAGCCAACTATATAAACCAATTAATAACAAAATGAAAGAAACACATCAACAATCATACAATAATAGTAGGGGAATTTAACACTCCCCTCACTGAAATGGACAAATCATCCCAGCAAAAGATCAACAAGGAAATAAAGGCCTTAAATGACACACTGGACCAGATGGACATCACAAATATATTCAGAACATTTCATCCCAAAGCATCAGAATACACATTCTTCTCTAGTGCACATGGAACATTCTCCAGAATAGATCACATCCTCGGTCCTAAATCAGGACTCAACCGGTATCAAAAGATTGGGATCATTCCCTGCATATTTTCAGACCACAATGCTCTGAAGCTAGAAGTCAACCACAAGAGGAAGTTTGGAAAGAACACAAATACATGGAGACTAAACAGCATCCTTCTAAAGAATGAATGGGTCAACCGGGAAATTAAAGAAGAATTGAAAAAAATCATGGAAACAAATGATAATGAAAATACAACGGTTCAAAATCTGTGGGACACAACAAAGGCAGTCCTGAGAGGAAAATATATAGCGGTACAAGCTTTTCTCAAGAAACAAGAAAGGTCTCAGGTACACAACCTAACCCTACACCTAAAGGAGCTGGAGAAAGAACAAGAAAGAAACCCTAAGCCCAGCAGGAGAAGAGAAATCATAAAGATCAGAGCAGAAATCAATGAAATAGAAACCAAAAAAACAATAGAAAAAATCAACCAAACTAGGAGCTGGTTCTTTGAAAGAATTAATAAAATTGATAAACCCTTGGCCAGACTTATCAAAAAGAAAAGAGAAAGGACCCAAATAAATAAAATCATGAATGAAAGAGGAGATATCACAACTAACACCAAAGAAATACAAACTATTATAAGAACATACTATGAGCAACTCTACGCCAACAAATTTGACAATCTGGAAGAAACGGATGCATTCCTAGAAACATATAAACTACCAAAATTGAACCAGGAAGAAATAGAAAGCCTGAACAGACCCATAACCAGTAAGGAGATTGAAACAGTCATTAAAAATCTCCAAACAAACAAAAGCCCAGGGCCAGATGGCTTCCCGGGGGAATTCTACCAAACATTTAAAGAAGAACTAATTCCTATTCTCCTGAAACTGTTCCAAAAAATAGAAATGGAAGGAAAACTCCCAAACTCATTTTATGAGGCCAGCATCACCTTGATCCCAAAACCAGACAAGGATCCCATCAAAAAAGAGAGCTATAGACCAATATCCTTGATGAACACAGATGCAAAAATTCTCACCAAAATACTAGCCAATAGGATTCAACAGTACATTAAAAGGATTATTCACCACGAACAAGTGGGATTTATCCCAGGGCTGCAAGTTTGGTTCAACATCCGCAAATCAGTCAATGTGATACAACACATCAATAAAAGAAAGAACAAGAACCATATGATACTCTCAATAGATGCTGAAAAAGCATTTGACAAAGTACAGCATCCCTTCCTGATCAAAACTCTTCAAAGTATAGGGATAGAGAGCACATACCTCAATATCATCAATGCCATCTATGAAAAACCACCGCAAATATCATTCTCAATGGAGAAAATCTGAAAGCTTTTCCACTAAGGTCAGGAACACGGCAGGGATGTCCATTATCACCACTGCTATTCAACATAGTACTAGAAGTCCTAGCCTCAGCAATCAGACAACAAAAGGAAATTAAAGGCATCCAAAACGGCAAAGAAGAAGTCAAATTATCACTCTTCGCAGATGATATGATACTCTATGTGGAAAACCCAAAAGACTCCACTCCAAAACTGCTAGAAATTGTACAGTAATTCAGTAAAGTGTCAGGATATAAAATCAATGCACAGAAATCAGTTGCATTTCCCTACACCAACAACAAGACAGAAGAAAGAGAAATTAAGGAGTCAATCCCATTTACAATTGCACCCCAAACAATAAGATACCTAGGAATGAACCTAACCAAAGAGGCTAAGAATCTATACTCAGAAAACTATAAAGTACTCATGAAAGAAATTGAGGAAGACACAAAGAAATGGAAAAATGTTCCATGCTCCTGGATTGGAAGAATAAATATTGTGAAAATGTCTATGCTACCTAAAGCAATCTACACATTTAATGCAATTACTATCAAAGTACCATCCATCTTTTTCAAAGAAATGGAACAAATAATTTTAAAATTTATATGGAACCAGAAAAGACCTCGAATAGCCAAAGGGATATTGAAAAACAAAGCCAAAGTTGGTGGCATCACAATTCCGGACTTCAAGCTTTATTACAAAGCTGTCATCATCAAGACAGCATGGTACTGGCACAAAAACAGACACATAGACCAATGGAACAGAATAGAGAGCACAGAAATAGACCCTCAACTCTATGGTCAACTAATCTTCGACAAAGCAGGAAAGAATGTCCAATGGAAAAAAGACAGCCTCTTCAATAAATGGTGTTGGGAAAATTGGACAGCCATGTGCAGAAAAATGAAATTGGACCATTTCCTTACACCACACACAAAAATAGATTCAAAGTGGATTAAGGACCTCAATGTGAGAAAGGAATCCATCAAAATCCTTGAGGAGAACACAGGCAGCAACCTCTTCGACCTCAGCCGCAGCAACATCTTCCTAGGAACATCGCCAAAGGCAAGGGAAGCAAGGGCAAAAATGAACTTTTGGGATTTCATCAAAATCAAAAGCTTTTGCACAGCAAAGGAAACAGTTAACAAAACCAAAAGACAACTGACAGAATGGGAGAAGATATTTGCAAACGACATATCAGATAAAGGATTAGTGTCCAAAATCTATAAAGAACTTAACAAACTCAACACCCAAAGAACAAATAATCCAATCAAGAAATGGGCAGAGGACATGAACAGACACTTCTGCAAAGAAGACATCCAGATGGCCAACAGACACATGAAAAAGTGCTCCATATCACTCGGCATCAGGGAAATAGAAATCAAAACCACAATGAGATATCACCTCACACCAGTCAGAATGGCTAAAATCAACAAGTCAGGAAATGACAGATGCTGGCGAGGATGTGAAGAAAGGGGAACCCTCCTACACTGTTGGTGGGAATGCAAGCTGGTGCAACCACTCTGGAAAACAGCATGGAGGTTCCTCAAAATGTTGAAAATAGAACTGCCCTATGACCCAGCAATTGCACTACTGGGAATTTACCCTAAAGATACAAACGTAGTGATCCAAAGGGGCACGTGCACCCGAATGTTTATAGCAGCAATGTCCACAATAGCCAAACTATGGAAAGAACCTAGATGTCCATCAACAGATGAATGGATCAAGAAGATGTGGTATATATACACAATGGAATACTATGCAGCCATCAAAAGAAACGGAATCTTGCCATTTGCGACAACATGGATGGAACTAGAGCGTATCATGCTTAGCGAAATAAGTCAAGCGGAGAAAGACAACTATCATATGATCTCCCTGATATGAGGGAGTGGTGATGCAACATGGGGGCTTAAGTGGGTAGGAGAAGAATCCATGAAACAAAATGGGATAGGGAGGGAGACAAACCATAAGTGACTCTTAATCTCACGAAACAAACTGTGGGTTGCTGGGGGGAGGGGGGTTGGGAGAAGGGGGGTAGGGTTATGGACATTGGGGAGGGTATGTGCTTTTGGGTAAATTGGAAGGGGAGAGGAACCATGAGAGACTATGGACTCTGAAAAACAATCTGAGGGGTTTGAAGTGGCGGGGGGTGGGAGGTTGGGGTACCAGGTGGTGGGTATTGTGGAGGGCACGGCTTGCATGGAGCACTGGGTGTGGTGAAAAAATAATGAATACTCTTTTTCTGAAATAAATAAATTGGAAAAAAAAAAAGAAACAAAGTATAAATACTGTAAAAGAAATAAAAAAAAATGGGTATATGGTATAAGGAGGGTCAATGACAGGCAAGGGGAAGCATACTGAAGATTTATGTATGAATATTCTTACTAATTAAAAAAGTCAGGAAGAAGAAGTTGGTCTTTGCTAAGTGTTGCCTTATGCAAATGAAAAGCTTGGGAAATCTGAGCTGCTACTACCCGAATGAGTTAAGACCTGATGCAGAGAATAAAGATGCCCAGAAGATTAGAGAGAAATGGGATTACACTGACTGGATTAAGTTCAAAGATAGCCTGCCTTATATCTGAATTCCATTTGCATGAACTATTCAGGTTCCTTATTTTAAATTCATTTTGGGTGTTTTGTAACTATTGACAAAAGTAGTATAAGTAATCAATGTTATAAAATTGTAGTGAATAAATATATAGGGGCAAAATATCATACCAGTGTAATACCGAAATAATACTAGCCCAACTAAAATTTGAAATAATCTAAAAGTATGATGATATATGGAAATAATACTTGACTGGGATCTGTCCCAAATGATATCATCTTTTCTCTGGAAAATAATGCCGTTAGATATTACACAAGAAAAGGTATGGACCATTGAAGTCATTGTCACATTAACACTTCATCTGTAGATTCTAAACCTATCCTTTAATAAAGGGCTTTAAGAACCCCTTCTTTTACATTCAGTCAATACTTACCTACATACAATCAGTACAACTACAATCATGTAGATGTGAACAATAATTATTGGCAAACTGATTGTAACTTTTTTTTAAAAGCCTCTATTTATTTGTCATAGAGAGAGAGAGAGAGAGCACAAGCAGGGGAGCAACAGGCAAAGGCAGAAGAAGGCTCCCTGCTGAGCAAGGTACACAATGTGTGACTTGATCTCAGGATGCTGGGATCATGAACTGAGCTGAGGGAAGACACTTAACTGACTGAGCCACCCAGGTGTCCCTGATTTTAACCCCCAATTTAATGAGGTAAACTCTCAGATAGAAAACCTTCTCTCTGCCAGTTTCTCTTGAAATTAAACAGAATATAAATTCACTTATTAATTTATAACCTTCTTTTCAAATATTTAAGGTTTCTATTTATATTATGATATCCAGTAGAGAGTATGAAAATATGAGTGTTCTAAATAACTTGAAGAATAAAGACAATGACAGGATAAAATTATACTAGAATTCATATATTTAAGTTGAACATAGGTAATGAATAGTATTTTATCTCTAAAGAAGCATTAGGAGAAAGTAATGAGATCAATTCTTATAATCATTAAAATGTGTACTTGACTGTAGCACTAAACAGATGCATTCCCAAAACCCGTCAGTTTCATAAAAATCAGTGAAATATGCTGAAAATAAATTATCTAAATTGTACATTCATGATTATCAATGATATCAACATAATAATTATTGTAATATTTATGAAATGGAATTTATATGCATTCAATCCTAAAAGTAGCCATAGAAATTAATAGGATAAGTAAGAGAAACTCAGAGGTTTCTGTGACTTCTTCAGTAATGTATAATAGCTAAATAGTTAAGATTTAACTTACAAGGTCTTAAAACATGTATGAGTTTTCCAGTATTCTAAAAGAAAAAATATTCTGTATTTACATGAATATATAAAATGTTCTCATATCAATTTATATATGCCATATATGTTATAATAATAGCTACATATTTAGAAATATACTAAGTAATTAAGAATTAAATATATTTTTATACTAAAGTACCAAGGGTATATCTGCTTGAAATTGTTTCTTAAATATCAAAAAGTATACTTACACTGAAAATTCTATTTGAGTATAGTGTTTACTTCATTACTTTTAAGACTTTTTTTCTATGTGATACTTTCACTTATCTTTTATTTAATCCCATCATTATCTAAGCCATGATTATATGCATACATATTTCTAAGTGCCAAACCAGTCAAGGTCAGTATTTGGTTTACCTTTAATCAGCAACAGATCCTTTTTAAATTACCATTTAATCAACTCTGAATATATAGCTAATCCTCACCCAAAATGTCGCTGCCTATTGGTCATAAAGATAAAGTGAAACAGAAAGGATGCGTTTTATGACTTATCTCCCTATTACTAATAATCTACTCTGCCAATAACCATGCTGTGGATACAAAAAGGAAATGATCTTTGTCTTAAAAAAACATTCCATTTTTTCCAGAGGAATCATTTATGGTTAATTGGAGACAAAAAAGAAGCAGTGACTTGTTTTGTCTGAGGGAGACATTAATAAATGTGAGTGTCAAAACTTAATTTGACATTTTCTAAGCTGATCAGAATGAAAAGGGAAATTTTAAGTAAACTGACCTAAAGTGATAGCATAGATACTCACAATATTGTTAATTATACCTAGTAAGCCCCTACTTCATCGTTCAGGACAATGTTCTACCCTTTGGGTGATAGAAAAATGTATATGAAGTATTGTCTAAGTGTTAGTTACTGAAAATTCCGTATAAATCAAAGTTTTAATTTTCCCACTAAAATGTTCTTACAATGATGATGAATATCAACAGTAATAAAGACAAAGTAGTATCTTTATTTTCAACTTCCCTAGAATATTCCTTCCAGTATTGCAGAAGTATAACAGATAACTAAAAATTTCTAAGCATCAGCATCACCATGTGTTGCCCTCTTGTTTCCACTTTTACCCAAATAATTGAGAAGATATTATTAAGGGAAAAAAAAAAGTCTTGGCTAGAATATTGCAAACTGTCTGCACACTCCACCCACTTTTTAGCAATAATTGTCAGTCTGTATGCACTATGTGGACATGGCGATTAGGTTATGTTGGGTAATTTGTTATTTCATATAGAACTCACAAGCCATCTTTTTAATGTGAAAAGAACCCAAATAATTTACCAAACTTCTTTATAAGAGAATCCTGGAGTCAATTTTAAGAACAATAATTTTCATTTAATACATTTGAGCATTAAAAATTATTTTTACTGGAGTACCTGGGTGGCTCAGTTGGAGTGCCTGCCTTCTGCTCAGGTCCTGATCCTGGGGTCCCAGGATAGAGCCTCACATCAAGCCCTCTTCTCAGCAGGGAGTCTGCTTCTCCCTCTGTCTTTCACCCTGCTAGTACTCTCTCACCCCGTTGTGCTCTCTGGCTCTTGCTCTGTCAAATAAATAAATAAATACTTTTTAAAAAGTCTCTAATAATTATGTTTACTTTCCTACGTGTACTTCTCAAATTTTATATTGTACTCAAGATACATTTATTTCCTTTCATACAGAATTATAGAATTTTTACAGAGTTATTACAATACAAGAAAATGTTTATAGGCAGCATACTAAAAAAATCTCCTCTCTAGTTAAACACGGGAAAGCAAACTCAGATGAATATAAGGTACCAATTGCACCTTTACTGAGACCAAGAAATATGTGTTCAATCAATGCAGAAATAAGTATTCATTCCAATTGCCTTATGAAATTTTTATAAAACAAATAACTTAAAAAAAAAACTTTTTGGGGGGGTACATGGGTGACTCACTTGGTTAAGCACCTGACTCTTGATTTTGGCTCAGGTCATGATCTCAGGGTCATGAGATTGAGCTCCACATCAGGCTCCACACTAGACGTAGAGCCTGCTTAAGATTCTCTCTCTCCTCCCTCTGCCCCTTCTCCATGCACCCATCCTGTTTCCCCCCCTTTCTCAATGAAAAAAAAAAAAAAAAATTCTGTTCATTTTAAATTCTGCCCACAATAAAAAACTGAAATTCTTTTTCGTCTCTGACTATAAAAATTCCAGGATTTGAATTACTTTGTAGTATTCAATATCTTTTTTTTTTTTTAAAGATTTTACTTATTTATTTGAGAGAGAGAGACAGTGAGAGAGAGCATGAGAGGGGAGAAGGTCAGAGAGCGAAGCAGACTCCCCATGGAGCTGGGAGCCTGATGTGGGACTCGATCCCGGGACTCCAGGATCACGCCCTGAGCCGAAGGCAGTCGTCCAACCAACTGAGCCACCCAGGCGTCCCTGTAGTATTCAATATCTTATATCTCTTCCTTTCTCATGAGAGATTTCCACAGAAGAATATAGATCTTCTTGCTCTACATTCAAGAATTACAAAGACATTAATTGCCAAATATTATTTTCTTTGGTTTTGTAATCAGCTCAACTCTGTCTTGAAAGTCAGTAAATTTGGGTTGATTTAATAGCATATAGACCCACCTAAGAAAGTCCAGAATTTCTTTTAGTTTTTCTTCTGTGAAGCAAGAACTTACGCTCCTAAGAAAAGCAAACAAACAAATGAAGAAAACCACATAACCATGTGAGATTCAATTGTTTTACTGAAAAAAAAAAATGAAAGGAATAATAAGAGTAGAATATCTTATGGCTTGGTTTCAAAGAAGTATTAAATGTCAGTAGCAAAGTTAATTTT
This sequence comes from Neogale vison, assembly GCF_020171115.1. NCBI lineage: Eukaryota > Metazoa > Chordata > Mammalia > Carnivora > Mustelidae > Neogale > Neogale vison. The sequence goes on from NC_058099.1 coordinate 57,383,714, forward strand.
ATTTTAGATGCCTTTACCTGAAACAGAAATTCTGTATTAAAGCTCAAGGAAAGATAATCTATCTTATGTGATACGGAAATTTTAAATTTTTATGTAGTGGGACTTACAGTCAACAAAGCTAAACAAGTTCATGCTCTGATGCACATGTCCTGGTCCAAATACATATCAATGATAGATAAATTTAAAAATGCTTAAAACCAGAAAGACATATTGGGCTAAAAGACAGGGTCAACAACTAAAAAGATTAGAAGAAAATTTTTAAAAAGTTCAGCATACATGAATCATAGTCATGTTGGGCTCGTTGTGAGGAAGTGTTAGTTAGAATATTGACTTTATAGAGAAAATTGAAAGTGCTTTATAGGTGAGGAACAGAATTAAGTTTAATGCTTGCGTTCTGAGGTTAGGGCAGAATTTGCCCTCTCTGCCTCTACTTCAGGAATAGTTGTTGAATAAACATCCAGCCCAATCACAGTGGTTATCACTTAATAAAAGCTCAGTGTTTAGGGAGATAAGAACACATAGAAAAAGCCTCATTCCAAAAATATGAACCAAACAGTCAATTAAATAGTGATTTAATCTGTGATATCATACAACCTGTGATATAACCTGTGATATCAAAAGAAAGCAGGAACTCAAAGACACATTTTTAAAAAGTGTTGCAAACAGGGGGACCTGGGCAATAAGATGCAGAAAAATCTAAGTAAGGGGTGCCCGGGTGGCTCAGTGGGTTAAGCCTCTGCCTTCAGCTCAGGTCATGATTTTACGGTCCTGGGATCGAGCGCCACATTAGGCTCTCTGCTCAGCGGGACATTGCTCCCCCACTCTCTCTGCCTGCCTATCTGGCTACTTGTGATCTCTCTCTCTGTCAAATAAATAAATAAAATCTTAAAAAAAAGAAAAAGAAAAAAAGAGTGGGGATAGAGAAAAAAAAATAAAAAGTCAAAAGTAGAAAGAAAAAAAACCAAAAACAAAAACAAAAATGAGGGGGACAAGATGGCGGGGTACTAGGAAGAGGCATCTTTTCAGCTGGTACCCCAAAGTGAGCTGATTACCTACCAAAGAACTCTGATCACCCATGAAATCAGCCTGAGATCAGAATTATACACGTCTGGATCTCTACAGGGGCAGAAGACGCCAGTGAGCAGGTAAAGCGGAATGGGAACAGCGGACTGATATCGGAAGATAAACAAAAGGGGGAGGGAGCCACCAGAGGCGACCGGTGCAAAAGTAATACCCCGATACGAGCGAGAGTGCCCTGCGTCTGGGGACCAGCATTAACTAGGAGACTGGTTGAAAGCACTCCAAAAGAGCAAAGGATCTCGGGGGGAAATTGTGGGAATCGGGGTGGCTAGGGACAGGGGCTTGAGTCCCCGGTCCCAGACGGCCTCCCCGGCGCGGAGGCAGAGAGAGTGCGGCGGAGAAACCAGCTCCTGGTCCCTAAGCCGCCAGCGCGCCCCAGAGCGCGGGGTTCCGGCTCCTGTGAGGGGATGGGAGCCGCCGGTCTGCAGAACGCGCGCGAGCCCTACCACAAAGCTTGAGATATGCGCGCACGTCGCTCCAGCTTCCTGGGTTTCTAAAGCCCGGGGGCACTTCTTGATCTGCGCCATTGTTTCAAAGTCTAAGCCGCGCGCGCGCGAAACTCTTCCCCGGACAGAGGCACGCAAAAGCCCAGCCTGCGGCTTACGGACCAGCGCCCCGTTCTCAGTGCCCCAGACGCGCGCCCGACCCACAGCCGCCTCTGAAAAGAGGTGCGCGCAAGCCGGGCACTCCCAGCCCGGGCCGGCGGCAAAATCTCAGTGTGCGATCGCTGCTTGGAACCTCTCTGGCGGTCAGGAGCTCCCAGACAGCCGCCACTGCCTTGGCTTTGGGGACGAGCAAAAGATCCTGCGCCCCCAGGGTCTTTAACTTGGAACCTGCACTGCCAGCGTCCAAGGGGGAATTTATTCAGCTTCTGCACCCAGACTGAGGCTTCTCTCTGAGACGGAGATCAGGAAGTGTTCCAGGGTGCACCTTGACTGCACCAGAGTGACTGCACCTAGTCACCAAAATGACTAGGTGACTAGTCACCTAGTCACCAAAATGACTAGGAGGAGGAATGCCCAACAGAAGAAAAATACAGAGGATGGACCTTCTGCAATAGAGCTAACGGCTATCAACATAGACAATATGTCGGAAAGAGAATTCAGGCTAACAATTATCCAGGCAATAGCTAGGTTGGAGAAAGCCATGGATGACCAAACAGAATTGATTAGGGCCGAACTGAAAGCGACCAGACAGGACGTTCACAATGTTAGGGCGGAGCTTAAAGCTACCAGGGAGGAGGTCCACAATGCTCTCAATGAGTTCCAATCCAATCTAAACTCTCTCAAAGCTAGGGTAACTGAGACAGAAGATAGAATTAGTGATCTGGAAGACAAACAGATAGAGAGAAAGGATCAGGAGGAAGCCTGGAACAAACAGCTTAGATCCCACGAAAGCAGAATTAGGGAAATAAGTGATGCCATGAAGCGTTCCAACGTCAGAATTATTGGAATTCCTGAAGGGGAGGAGAAAGAAAGAAGTCTAGAAGATGTCGTGGAACAAGTCCTTCATGAAAACTTTCCGAATCTCGCGAATGAAACCAGCGTTCATGTACTAGAGGCTGAACGGTCTCCACCCAAGATTATACACTCCAAAAAAACATCACGACACCTGATAGTCAAATTGAGAAATTATAATTGTAGGTATAATCTCTTGAAAGCTGCCAGGGCAAAGAGGCTCCTTACTTATAGAGGGAAGCCCATCAGAATAACGTCAGACCTGTCCACAGAGACCTGGCAAGCCAGGAGAGGCTGGCAAGATATATTCAGGGCACTAAATGAGAAGAACATGCAGCCAAGAATACTTTATCCAGCAAGACTGACATTCAAAATGGATGGAGAGATAAAGAGTTTCCAAGACCGGCAAGGCTTAAAAGACTATGCAACCACCAAGCCGATACTGCAGGAAATATTAAGGGGGGTGCTATAAAAGAGGAAAAATCCAAAGAATAGCATTGAACAGAAATATAGAGACAGTCTACAGAAAGAAAGACTTCAAAGGTAACTCGATGTCAATAAAAACGTATCTATCAATAATCACTCTCAATGTGAATGGCCTAAATGCACCCATAAAACGGCACAGGGTTGCAGATTGGATAAAACGACAGGACCCATCCATATGCTGTCTACAAGAGACCCATTTTGAACCTAAAGATACACGCAGACTGAAAGTGAAGGGGTGGAGAAGCATCTTTCATGCCAATGGGACTCAAAAGAAGGCTGGGGTAGCGATTCTCATATCAGATAAATTAGACTTCAAACTAAAGACTGTAGTCAGAGATACAGAAGGACACTACATAATCCTTAAAGGGACTATCCACCAAGATGATCTAACAATTGTAAATATCTATGCTCCCAATATGGGAGCAGCCAATTACTTAAGAAAACTGTTAATCAAGATAAAGAGTCATATTGATATGAATACACTAATCGTAGGTGATCTTAACACGCCTCTTTCAGAATTAGACAGATCATCGAAGCAGAAAATCAATAAAGAAACAAGAGCATTGAATGACACATTGGACCAGATGGACCTCATAGATATATACAGAACATTCCACCCTAAAACAGCAGAATACTCATTCTTCTCAAGTGCACATGGAACCTTCTCCAGAATAGACCACATACTGGGTCACAAATCAGGACTCAGCCGATACCAAAAGACTGAGATTATTCCCTGCATATTATCAGATCACAATGCTTTGAAACTGGAGCTCAATCACAAGGAAAAGTTCCGAAGGAACTCAAACACCTGGAAGCTAAAGACCACCTTGCTTAAGAATGCTTGGATCAACCAGGAGATCAAAGAAGAACTGAAACAATTCATGGAAACCAATGAGAATGAAGACACTTCGGTCCAAAACCTATGGGATACAGCAAAGGCGGTCCTAAGGGGAAAATATATAGCCATCCAAGCCTTGCTCAAAAAAATTGAAAAATCCCGAACACACCAGCTGTCTCTACACCTTAAAGAACTGGAGGATCAACAACAAATCAAACCAACTCCACACATAAGAAGGGAAATCATCAAGATTAGAGCTGAGATCAATGAGGGAGAAACCAGAGATACAGTAGAACGTATCAATGAAACTAGAAGCTGGTTTTTTGAAAGAATCAATAAGATCGATAAGCCACTGGCTACACTAATCCAAAAGAAAAGAGAGAAATCCCAAATTCATAAAATTATGAATGAAAAGGGAGAGATCACAACTAACACCAAGGAAGTAGAAACAATCATCAGAAGTTATTACGAACAGTTATATGCCAATAAGCTTAGCAACCTAGATGAAATGGATGCATTCCTGGAAAAATATAAACTACCAAAATTGAACCAGGAAGAAATCGACAACCTGAATAGACCGATATCTAATAATGAGATTGAAGCAGTGATCAAAAATCTCCCAAAAAACAAGAGCCCAGGACCTGACGGATTCCCTGGGGAATTCTACCAAACCTTCCAAGAAGAAATAACACCTATTCTCCTGAAGCTGTTTCAAAAAATTGAAGCAGAAGGAAAACTTCCAGACTCTTTCTATGAAGCCAGCATTACCCTGATCCCCAAACCAGGCAAGGACCATACCAAAAAGGAGAATTTCAGACCAATATCACTGATGAATATGGATGCTAAGATTCTAAACAAGATCCTAGCCAACAGGATCCAACAACACATTAAAAAGTTTATCCACCATGATCAGGTGGGATTCATCCCTGGGCTACAAGGATGGTTCAACATTCGTAAATCAATCAATGTGATACAACAAATTAATATGAGAAGAGAGAAGAACCACATGGTCCTCTCAATTGATGCAGAAAAAGCATTTGACAAAATCCAACATCCGTTCCTGATTAAAACGCTTCAAAGTATAGGGATAGAGGGAACATTCCTGAACCTCATCAAATCTATCTATGAAAGACCCACAGCAAATATCATCCTCAATGGGAAAAAGCTTGCAGCCTTCCCGTTGAGATCAGGAACAAGACAAGGATGCCCACTTTCACCACTCTTATTCAACATAGTATTAGAAGTCCTAGCAACAGCAATCAGACAACAGAGAGAAATAAAAGGTATCCAAATTGGTAATGAAGAAGTCAAACTCTCTCTCTTCGCAGATGACATGATTCTTTATATGGAAAACCCAAAAGACTCCACCCCCAAGCTACTAGAACTCATACAGCAATTCAGCAGCGTGGCAGGATACAAAGTCAATGTGCAGAAATCAGCGGCTTTCTTATACACTAACAATGAAAATACAGAAAGGGAAATTAGAGAATCGATTCCATTTACTATAGCACCAAGAACCATAAGATACCTGGGAATAAACCTAACTAAAGAGGTAAAGGATCTATACTTGAGGAACTATAGAACACTCATGAAAGAAATTGAAGAAGACACAAAAAGATGGAAGACCATTCCATGCTCTTGGATCGGAAGAATAAATATTGTTAAAATGTCTATACTGCCTAGAGCAATCTATACTTTTAATGCCATTCCGATCAAAATTCCACCGGCATTCTTCAAAGAGCTGGAGCAAATAATCCTAAAATTTGTATGGAATCAGAAGAGACCCCGAATCACTAAGGAAATGTTGAAAAACAAAAATAAAGCTGGCGGCATCACCTTACCTGATTTCAAGCTTTATTACAAAGCTGTGATCACCAAGACAGCATGGTACTGGCATAAAAACAGACACATAGACCAGTGGAACAGAGTAGAGAGCCCTGATATGGACCCTCAACTCTATGGTCAATTAATCTTCGACAAAACAGGAAAAAAATATACAGTGGAAAAAAGACAGTCTCTTCAATAAATGGTGCTGGGAAAACTGGACAGCTATATGTAGAAGAATGAAACTCGACCATTCTCTTACACCGTACACAAAGATCAACTCAAAATGGATAAAAGACCTCAACGTGAGACAGGAATCTATCAGAATCTTAGAGGAGAACATAGGCAGTAATGTCTTTGATATCAGCCACAGCAACTTCTTTCAAGATACGTCTCCAAAGGCAAAGGAAACAAAAGTGAAAATAAACTTCTGGGACTTCATCAAAATCAAAAGCTTCTGCACAGCAAAGGAAACAGTCAAAAAAACAAAGAGGCAACCCACGGAATGGGAGAAGATATTTGCAAATGACAGTACAGACAAAAGGTTGATATCCAGGAATTATAATGAACTCCTCAAACTCAACCCACACGAAACAGACAAACACATCAAAAAATGGGCAGAAGATATGAACAGACACTTCTCCAATCAAGAAATACAAATGGCTATCAGACACATGAAAAAATGCTCATCATCATTAGCCCTCAGGGAGATTCAAATTAAAACCACATTGAGATATCACCTTACACCAGTTAGAATGGCCAAAATTAACAAAACAGGAAACAACATGTGTTGGAGAGGATGTGGAGAAAGGGGAACCCTCTTACACTGTTGGTGGGAATGCAAGTTGGTGCAGCCTCTTTGGAGAACAGTGTGGAGATTCCTCAAGAAATTAAAAATAGAGCTTCCCTATGACCCTGCAATTGCACTCCTGGGTATTTACCCCAAAGATACAGATGTCGTGAAAAGAAGGGCCATCTGTACCCCAATGTTTATAGCAGCAATGGCCACAGTCGCCAAACTATGGAAAGAACCAAGATGCCCTTCAACGGATGAATGGATAAGGAAGATGTGGTCCATATACACTATGGAGTATTATGCCTCCATCAGAAAGGACGAATATCCAACTTTTGTAGCAACATGGACGGGACTGGAAGAGATTATGCTGAGTGAAATCAGTCAAGCAGAGAGAGTCAATTATCATATGGTTTCACTCATTTGTGGAGCATAACCAATAGCATGGAGGACAAGGGGCGTTAGAGAGGAGTAGGAAATTTGGGTAAATTGGAAGGGGAGGTGAACCATGAGAGACTATGGACTCTGAAAAACAGTCTGAGGGGTTTGAAGTGGCGGGGGTGTGGGAGGTTGGGGTACCAGGTGGTGGGTATTATAGAGGGCACAGCTTGCATGGAGCACTGGGTGTGGTGAAAAAATAATGAATACTGTTTTTCTGAAAATAAATAAATTGGGAGAAAAAAAAAAACAAAAATGATCCCACAAAAGGAACTTCTAAACATATGAAAAAAATTCTAATGTTAAGAAAGACAACAATCAACATGAACACTTGGAATAGTAAGTTAATATTACAGAACTGTCTGAAAGCTTTTGAATGTGTTTATTCATTTTTTAGTTTCATAAATATTTTAAAAGAAAATAGAAGTGAAACAAGAGATATGGATATGGGAAACAGAAAATTTTGAATGAGAGGCGCCTGGGTGGCTCAGTGGGTTAAAGCCTCTGCCTTTGGCTAGGGTCATGATCTCAGGGTCCAGGGATCGAGCCCCGCATCAGGCTCTCTGCTCAACGGAGAGTCTGTTCCCCACCCCCCTGCCTGCCTCTCTGCCTATTTGTGATCTCTGTAAATAAATAAATAAAATCTTTAATACAACAAATTTTTGAATGAAGATATCATCACTGAAAAAAAATATATGAGGAGAATTCTATCTCTATACTGTCAAAGCTAAAATTTGTGATTTAGAAAATATTACAGAAAAATTTACTTAGAGCACAAAGCTAATATGTAAAGAGAAAGCACACACAGTTTTTTATATTTTATACAGTTATTGCCTATGTTACTGAGATTGAATTACTTCAATTCACATGTAATAGATGTCACAGAAGAATGGACTAAAATATGGTTGAAAAGTGATGTTTGAAGACATAATAACTAAGACTTTATATTTGGAAGAAGCAATTCAAAGAAAACAATTACTGGGGCACCTGGGTGGCTCAGTGGGTTAAGCCTCTGCCTTCGGCTCAGGTCATGATTCTGGTGTCCTGGGATCAAGCCCCGCGTCAGGCTCTCTGCTCAGCGGGGAGCCTGCTTCCTCCTCTCTCTCTCTCTGCCTGCCTCTCTGCCTACTTGTGATCTCTGTCAAATAAACAAAGAAAATAATCACTGATATGCAACCACAGGAAAGACTCTCAAAACTACTGTACTAAGTAAAAGAAGCCAAAAGTAGAAGACTACCTATTGTAAAATTTAATTTAAATAAATTCTAGGATAATATTTGTAGAGAGGAAGAGACCTGTCCCTGAAATGCTTTGGAAGGATTTCCTGTAGTAAATAGAACCTGGGATTTATGAAACTATGTAACTTTCTGGAATGGAAATGTTAGAAACCTAAAGATATTTCACAATCACATAGGTGGGTCAGTATGTTGGCCAACCAATTCATGATTTCCACCTAAGTCCTGATCTCAGTGTGCTGGGATTGAGTCCTATGTCTGGTTCCCAGCTTAGCAGGGAGTCTACCTGGGGACTCTCTCTCTTCCTCTCCCTCTGCCCCTTTCCCCAAGCTGCCCCATACCTGCTCAGTCAGGCTCACTCTCTCTCTCAAATAAATAAATCTTAGAAAAAAGATATTTCACAATTAAAATATTTCTTACTGTTTGAGAAATCACACAACCCTCTATTGAGTCTGGGCCACAAGAGCATGCCTAACTTCAAAAGAAGGACCAGAGAAGCAAACTTTCTCTTCTTTGTCCGAGACTTCTGAGTAGGTACCTGTGTCTTTGAAACTATTTAGGAACGATTGATACTAGGTAACTTATCTGATTTGTATTCTTCAAACATGATCATCTAATCCTATGTAATCCTCAGTAATAATAGACATGTAATTTTATATTATATAAACATACATTTGGAAAACTGAGATACACTCTTAAATAACTAATGTATTAAAAAAAATCACAATGGAAATTTTGTCAAACTAAACAGTAATGAATGCACTACATGTGAAAAATTTCAGGATATAACTAAATATAGATAAATTTAATGGTTTTTTTTTTTTTTAAGATTTGTGTATTTATTTTAAGAGAAAGGGACAGCAGAAAAAAAAGCACTTACAAGTTGGGGGAGGGGCAGAAGAAGAGAATTTTCAGGCAGATTGCCAGCTGAGCACCACGTGGGCCTGCATCCCACAACCATGAGATCATGATCTGAGTTAAAATCAGGACTCAGATGCTCAACCAACCGAGCCAACCAGGTGCCCTAAAAGCATTTAATTCAATAATGAATAATGATATATTTATGCCAATAGGGTACGTAAAGGATTTAAGGAAAACTTAAAGAAATGCATTAAAAAACACTAAATATGCAAGTGGACGAGAGAGAAAACTAAAGAATACTGGTAAGAATAGACACAGATTTTTTTTTTTTAATAAAGCTGATGGCATTAATTAGCTTGAACTTCAGGAATTTATCAATATTCCACTGCTTGCCATTTAAAAATATGTTTTATTTGCCTTATCACAATTTTAATAATTAATATTATAAAGAGGATAAAAAGGAAGAGTTATAAAAGAGATTGAAGTAAAATGGTTTAAATATTAGAAAATGCTATGAATAAATAAATGAATATAAACTTGAAACAGAATAATTGGCATTTTTATGAAAAATATCTATTAGCAAATTTGTTCAAGAAGAACTAACATTATTTTTTTAAAACTTCACTTAAAGAAATTCAATTAGTTTTTAAAAAATCCCTATGCATCTGCAGAAGTCCCTGAATATATGTTATTTTAAGCCACATTGTATCAAATCCCCAAAGCACAGTTAATTTCCAGTTCTGCCATGCATTTAGAGAATAAAAATAAATGAACATAAATAAAAAATGTTCATTTTACAAAGGTAGAATAAAACAAGAACAGAATAAGAACAGAAAATATTATTAAAAGCTCATTTAGGAACAGATATGTAAAATACTAAGTAAAATAATAGGAAGTAAAATTCTAAAGTGTATTAAAAATACATCATTGTCAAGTAGAATTTATCTCGTGAATGTCATTCAGAAAAACATTGGTCAATACCTAGTAAAAATGAAGACATGCTTAAGGAAATCCAGTTATTGTCTTACTATTCCACCTGAAGTATATACCACTAAAATCAAACTTATACATAAATATACATAATGAGACATATTAGAAATTCCATTGCAATATTGTTTATGATATATTAAGAATGCTGGCAAAATTGAGGAAAATTCACATGTTATTTTATAGGATAATAAAATAATAAACCTATTCATATGATACAATTAAAATGAAAATATGATTGGCTAGAGCTGCCTATATCGATATGGTTAAATATAAAAAGTATGTATGTATTTAAACTGATATCTCACATTGTAAAGGGATACAAACATTATAAATATGTAGTGAAAATGTAAAAGCAGGCATAGAGACAAGAAACTCAAATTCAGAATGGCATTTACTTCTTAGTAGAAATAGCAATGAAGTATAGGAGAGAGATATGGAAACACTCTATTATTTGTAATTTCTCTTTTTATTTGAAAAAAATTACATAAATATACAAGATGTTTATATTTGACAAAGCTCATGACAGGCATAGGAGTATTATTCTTTGTATATTTTGGAATACTGTGTAACAGAAACTAGTAAAAATTAATTAATTCATTAATATTTTTATGAAAATAACACTTTTAAAAATCTTAGTTTTGGTGGCATCTGTGCAGCTCAGTTGGTTAAGGATCTGCCCTCGCTTCAGGTTATGGTCCCAGTGGGATCGAGCCCACATGAGGCTCCCTGCTCAGTGGAGAAACTGCTTCCCCTTCTCCCTCTGCTGCTCCCCTACTTGTGCACTCTCTCTTTCTCTCTCTGTCAAATAAATAAAATCTTTAAAAAAAAATCTTAGTGTTGCTTTTTTTAGATAGTTTATAAATTTTCAAAGAAAAACAAATACAGAATTAGGTAAGGAGAAATTTATTTGAAACAATCATTATAATAAGGAAAAGGAAGACGATTGCAACAGGGAGAAAGCTGGAGAAAGATTTGCAAATGTCTCAAATATTGGGCAGAAATAGGGTTTTTTCTTTTACAGACAAGAGTAAGCAAGGCTAGAGAGAACAGAGTAGGGGAGAGTGGATAGAGGTAGGTGCTGTGATGAGACAGCTGATCCGGGAATGTGTTTTCCTGAGATCAGCAGAAAGGATAAATGCTGGCTCAGACTGAAGGTGGACTTAAGAGCATAGAAACTGACTAAAGGTTAGTCAGATCAGTATTAAGTCCAGATGAGTCAGTGAGTACAAAGAGTTCAGGTACGAATTTATGAAGCAAAGAACGGGAATATGGAGGGTCTATGTAAAAAGGGGTCATCTGTAAATTCTAAGTGGAAAAAAAAAAGAAAAAGATTCTTTGCAGGAAATTATTTCCAGAAACACATGAGCTAAGGGATTTTTTTTTCTTTTTTTTTAATCATCACTCTTTTCAGAACCACAGGTCTCAGGCAAAGATTAAAACAATCAATATTTGGAAGTCAGTAAATGGTAATCTTTGCATAAGACTTTTCCAAATCTTATTTGGCAAGTTTTCTTAGTCTACTCTTTTAAGCAAAGCAAGGCATACCATTCCTTTTCTAACATTAGAAAGTAGGTCAAATTTAAAAGAGACTTGGAGAGGTCAGTGCAGAAGCTCAGTGACAGCTCCCAAACTCACAGCCAGATCAGGCCAAAAGTATTCTTAAGAAAGGCTGGCCCAGTTTGTGTTGTTGGTTTGGTTAGTTCATGTATTTTTTGTTTGTTTGTTTATGAATAGATCTGGCCAAATTTAGGTTGGTGTGATCTCTCCATTTCCCCTAAGGAAATCCACAGCCCTAATGCTTTCACTGGCTGCCTCACAGATTCTTATTTCCTTCCTGGCCATTGGTGGATGAGTTCCCAACTCCTAGTCTCCATCAAAATCCAGCTAAACTAAGAGCTTTGGAAACAGAAGCCACAGTGGCTTTCCTGAATGTTACTATTTTCATAGAATTACTTTGAAATGGAACAGATGAAATTGAAAGTTCCTTTTGAGCTCTAAATCATTCCACTCTCAGTCTACATTTTAATGAAGACACTTTTTACAAACAAGATCTTAAATTATAAGCTGAACAAAAATATTGACGATATTTATAATATGTCAGTTAATTTATTTACTTAAAAACTGTTTTTTAAATTAAAGAAATTTAAAATATCAAACCAAAATAGTGTGTAGAAGATACATTCAATCATGTCTCCCAGTAGATAAAAACCTAAAAAAAAACACACCCCAAAGAAAATGTCATATCTAGCTTAAGCATGAACATATTTCTGTATTATTCTGCAGAAAAAAACTGATTAAATTTGAAACATTCTTAAATTTTTAAAGAATAATGTTTAAAACCACTATGGAGTATAGTTGTAGCAAAGGTGTAAATATCTAGATATTTATACTTTTCTCAGACTAACACAAACCATTGTGAGATACTTTTACTCATGTTTTTGTAAGGAGAATAAAACTCAAATGTAGCATATAAAATACTATTCAATTATGAGAGCCCTAAAATAACTTGTTTTGATTTAAGGACATATTTATACCAACATTTTATCATTCTTTTAAAAATTGTTTATTTACTTTTGAAAGATAATTTATATAACCTAATATTAAAACAATGACTATAAATTAGTATTATCAAACACAGTTAAGTCTGGAGAAATATTTGTTGATATTTTGTTTGCTTCCATGAATCAAAATACATTATAAATGTCTCACCCTTTGTTTGTTGTTGTTGTCTTTTCTACAAAATCAATAAAATACTGTTTGAATGGGAAATTGGGTTGGAGTAGAATGGAGGCCAACTGCTGATAAGGGAGACAAAGATAGTACAGTACCTAATTAATACTATTTTATGTCAAACATCCATTCTGCTCATTCTTATAACAATTTCTCCTCTATTCCCAGCATGCACAATAAACTTGGTTTCTAGCTTAGTCCTTAAAAGGACTCACTGCTGTAAACACCAGTTTCTATATGATGTTAAAATAACAGTCCAGGGAATAAATTGTCACATAAGGGAAAAATGATATACCCAACATCCATTATACGGCTGAGTAATATTGAATTTGTACACAAAAAATAAAATGATAACACTCTTACATTTCTTACAGTATTAATAAGATAATGTATGCAAAATCCCTGTGTAAACCACAATGACTTCTACCAATCCCTGAACCTTTTGGTATAGGTTGTGATATAATGCATTTAGATACATTATCAGTTGTATATTCTATCATGAACCTTCTTCATCTTTGGATCCCAAGGACTTCTCATAGTATTTCATATATAACAAGGTTCCATAAATTTTTTAGAGTGAATAAATAAATCAATATAATTACTTTTACTGCTTGATCCTTGGATTACACATCATTGTAATAATTCCAAATCAGAAATGAAAGCATTCATTTAAATAAGGTAATAAATGCAAGGTATCACATATAGTGCCTGTCATCTTACCATAATAGTATCAGATACATTTGTTAGAATACCTAGTACGTATCAACTACTTTACGTGATACATACTACACACATATATGGTTCTTAACACTTACATCAACCCAAAAGGTAAATATTATAACCATAGTCATTATAAAGTTGAATTAGCAAAAGCGCAGAGAGTTCAAATAACTTAACGAAGGACACAGAGGCAATAGGGTATGGAAGGAAAATCAAAAAGTTAATTGCATTTATTGCTTGGATATGTGAAACTCTCAAACTGAGTTTTTAAAAGTTCTACAGAATATACTACTTTTGTCAAAAACCATCACAACACTCTACAATATGAGTATTCCAGTGACATATACTCTCACAGTTTCCACAGACATTTTCTTGCATCCTCACAAAAGCTCTGAGATTTAGGCAGCATAAGTCCCTCAATCTCTGGAGCAACTTTCTCTCCATAGTCCTACCTCTTCTCTAAATAGATAATGTGATAATTAATATCACTTCAACATCAGAAAAATAAAGACATGAGGATACTTTGTGTCAAACCTGAAGAATGGCTTAATTATAATAGTGTGGGCCAAAGACTGACTTAGCCTTTTGTCCACAGAAAGCAGTGCTGGCTCTGCTGTACCCAAAGCTTGTTCTCATTTTAGTATGCCACATTTCCTGGAGTTGCTCAATAAATGTTTAATGAGTGGCTTGACATTAGTAGTTTTTCTTAGCTTTAAATTCTATGTACAATGAAGTAAAAATAATGGTAGTAGCTTCATAGTATCATGCTGAGGATTGAAACAAGAGAAGTAAATGAACAATACATGAATTTATCCTGGCACACAGTAGGCTTTATTGAAAATTATTTATCAACCAGGAACCCCTGGCAATTGTTGAATACAGATCCTATATTAGCACAAGTTGTGAAGACTAAAAAGTTAGTACCTCCTACAGTCTCACCCCGCCAGAAAATAAATTTATATTTTAATCATATACTACCTGTTCTTCAATTATAATGTCTTAATATAAGATCTACTAATACTCCAATGTATTCTCCCATGAATTCTGTGTCACCTCTTACAATTTTCTACAGTTCAATTTCATATAATTTATTTGTAATATAATTTTACACATCACTCCACAGTCAAGACTACTTTGAATATTGTCATAGTGTGAGTCTTATAACAAAGAATATTGTCATTCTCATCCAGTGATTAAGTGCAAATAATTGTTGAGTAGGATTTGTTATATGTTCTTGGAACAATCGAAATCCTTTCAGAGAGATCCATTCTAATAGACAGATTTTAAATTTTTGTCAATCAGCACTTTGATTTTGACAAATAACTTTGTTTTGTGGGTGGAAATTATCATCTGCTCAATTCTAATATGGAGTTGTATGTTTATGGTCATTATATTCAGCAAGTGCAAAAATAATTGGCAGTGTTACCTTCTGAAAAAATGGTTACATAATGGATATTTTTAGCTACTCAGGAAAGGAGAGCAGAAGACTGAATTTTTTTACTTCTTATTGTAGGTTTATAACAGTAGAAGAAACAATCTTCTTCTTCCACTCTTTAGAAATTTCTCATAATGCTCTATACTAGTGGTATACAAATACTCAAAGCCTCATCTTCAGTGCAGACTTTTCTTTTCCTTAACTAAATTTTAAGTCTCACAAGTCCTTGGTTCCAGCTTCCAAACAAAGATAAGTTCAGGATTCTCATGGATTTTCACCTTGACCCAGTATTATAGCCAAATGCATATTCTACGCATGAGATTCTTTTCACTATCATAAAAAAATTTTAGGTTACTTAGCTCTATTTAGTTAAGTAAGGAAGAGAGAGAGAGAGTTTCAGTTTACCTCAGTTAATGGTGACAATTAATTATAAGGATTCCTGGGGAATTTGGTTTAAATAGTAAATAATTTTAATAGCTGAGCAGAAAATGCTTGAAGGACAACAGAACACTGTTTCTGTACCAGAATAAATAGTAAGTACCAGAAAACTGGTTTCTGGTACATCTGAACCAGAACATCAGTACTAAAGTCTGGATGATGGTAATAAATATAAGACCTAGTTAGAGACCTTTCAAAGGCATGTTTGTTTGAAATAAGATAAGGTGAGAAAGCTACTGAGGGCAAATTCCTGGGTAGGAGCCTTCATTTCTTAGACATTTCCAGTAAACATTTCTCAACTATTTTTTATGCATTTTCATCAGTTTTATCTATTATGTAAATGTACTATACTAAAAATAGCAGCTTTCTTCTAAATTTAAAAGTGTAACTATTATAGTACTTGTGTTCTGTCATCAACAGCTATGAAATTGGACTAAATATGTGAAACAATAGTTTTCAGACCTTGCACAATGGTCAACATGGACTGGATTTTAGCAAGGAGAAAAATCAGCAAAGTAAGCCCTATAACTATTCCCGCTTTCTGCCAAGAAGAAATTCCTTGACAGTGGATAAGCAGAGGGATGCCTCGGTGGCTCAGTCTTTAAGCATCTGCCTTCCTCTGCCTTCAGCTCAGATCATGGTCCCAGGACCCAGGGATCCAGCCCCATACTGTGGTCCCTGCTCAGCAGGAAGCTTCTCCTTCTCTCACTTCCCCTGCTTGTGTTCCCTCTCTTGCTTTGTATCTCTCTGTCAAATAAGTAGATAAAATCATTATTTAAAAAAAAATAAAAAGAAAGGGAGAACACTGAAACAAACAAACAAAAAAAACAACAAAAGAAAACTGTGATCTCAGTGAATTAAAAAAAAAAAATCAAAGTCAAAGGATTTAAAAATCATTTATGGGGAGGCCAGTGTAACTACACTTGATGGAGCTATGAAGATAACATATTCCTAAAAACTGGTAAGGATCCCCTTATGTCTGGCATGCGTATAAAAAATTCCATGAGGTTAGCAAAGAACAATCGCCAGGGAAAGTGCTTTTACCAGGAAGCTAAAAATGACAAATTCTCAAGGTTCACGAAGAACAAAGAATTGCTCATGTTTCTTCACTCTCATTATAGAAACCTCACTAAATATATGGGACATTCTTGAGTGACCTGAAAAGGGTAATATTATGCTATCATAATATTGTAATTAAAATAACCCTAGAATAAAGGGCAAGCTTTTGTACATATCTTTAAAAAGCAAAACAAAACCAAAAAGCCTTGTAAAAGATCAAACTGATCTGTAAATAATTTAAATGCTTCCTTAAAATAATATAAAATACCAGGGCTCCTGGGTGGCTCAGTGGTTAAGTGTCTGCTTTCGGCTCAGGTCATGATCCCAGGGTCCTGGAATGAAGCCCTGCATCAGGTTCCCTGCTCAGTTTCTCCCTCTCTACTCCCCCCGCTTGTGTTACCTCTCTCACCACACCTCTCTCTGTCAAATAAATAAATAAAATCTTTTAAAAGATAAAATAATACAAAATATCTACCACATAATGACAATGTGTTGTAAATGAGAGAGTAAGTCTCCCCTGTGGAGGCTTTAAGGATCAAACCAGTGCAAATGCAAGAATCACAATAGAAAAGCATATAAAATTAATGGTTGTATTACACTCACAGTTTCTAGAAGAGGACAGCACAGCACACTGAGGAGGTGGCCATATGGGAAGCATGCCAGGGAACCAGTTCAACCAGGCAAATTGAGATCTAGGAGAGAGTGAGGACCCACTAGTTGAGATCTAGGAGAGAGTGAGGAGCCATTATTGGAGTCAGGATGGAGCACACAAGCCAAAGGTGTGAAGGGATTTTTATTGGTGCATTTGAATATCACTAGGTTATGATCAGTAGAAGAAGGGAGTCTTGTGGCAGCAGTCACCATTAGCACACTTGTGCAGCTGGTCACCGGGGTAAGGTACTCATAGCCACCAGGAAAATATGAACATTTTAAAATTTACGAACAAAAAAGTGTTGTGTTGAAGTTTCAGTAAAATATTGTTGCACATGAACATAAGTGAACAAATACTACCAATAAACCTTTAAAAAAATCAGCCTATAGAAACAGATCAAGAAATAAAGGAGAAAATGGAATTAGCAGCAAATTATTTGAACTGGGTAGAAATGAAATTATTTATAGGATACTAATAAACTACAACTCAAGAAGAAATGATAACTCTACACACCTACATTAGAAATCATATTAGTGACTCAGTATCCAATGTAACATGCAAGAAAAGAAGGGCAACTTAAAGAGTAAGGATATCAAAATTCCACTGGCATTTTTCAAAGAGCTGGAACAAACAATCCTAAAATTTGTATGGAACCAGAAGAGACTTTGCATTGCTAAGGAAATGTTTAAAAAACAAAACAAAACAAAAGTGGGGCATCACGTTGCCTGATTCCATACTTTACTACAAAGCTGTGATCACCAAGACAGCATAGTACTGGCACAAAAACAGACACATAGACCAGTGGAACAGAGTAGAAATCCCAGATATGGACCCACAACTCTATGGTCAAATAATCTTTGACAAAGCAAGAAAAAATATACAGTGGGAAAAAGACAGTCTCTTCAATAAATGATGCTGAGAAAATTGGACAGCTACATGTAGAAGAATGAAACTCGACCATTATCTTACACCATACACAAAGATAGACTCAAAATGGATAAAAGATTTCAACATGAGGCAGGAATCTATCAAAATCCTAGAGGACAACATAGGTAGTAATCTCTTCAACATCGGCCACAGCAACTTCTTTCAAGATATATCTCCAAAGGTAAAGTAAACAAAAGTGAAAATGAACTTTTGGGACTTCATCAAGATCTAAAGCTTCTGCACAGCAAAGGAAACAGTCAACAAAGAGACAACCCATGGAATGGGTGAAGATATTTGCAAATGACACTACAGACCAAGGGCTGATATCCAAGATCTAGAGAATTCCTCACACTCAACACACATAAAACAGATAATCACATCAAAAAATGTATAGAAGACATTAACAGACACTTTTCCAAAGAAGACAAACAAATGGCTAACAGACACATAAAAAAAAAATGTTCATCGTCATTAGCCATCAGGGAGATTCAAGTCAAACCCTCATTGAGATCAGTTAGAATGGCCAAAATTAACAAGACAGTAAACAACATGTGTTGGTCAGGATGTGGAGAAAGGGGAACCCTCTTATACTGTTATTGAGAATGCAAGTTGGTGCAGCCACATTGGAAAACAGTGTGGAGATTCCTTAAGAAATTGAAAATAGAGCTTACCTATGACCCTGCAATTGTACTACTGGGTATTTGCCCCAAAGATACAGATGCAGAGAAAAGAAGGGCCATTTATACCCCAATGTTCATAGCAGCAATGGCCACAGTCGCCAAACTGTGGAAAGAACCAAGATGCCCTTCAACAGATGAATGGATAAAGAAGATGTGGTCTGTATATACAATGGAGTATTATGCCTCCATCAGAAAGGATGAATACCCAACTTTTGTATCAACGTGGACAGGACTGGAAGAGATTATGCTGAGTGAAATAAGTCAAACAGAGAGATTTAATTATTGTATGGTTTCACTTACTTGTGGAGCATAAGGAATAACACGGAAGACACTGGGAGATGAAGTGGAGAAGTGAATTAGGGGAAATTGGAGTGGGAGACAAACCATAAGAGACTGTGGACTCTGCGAAACAAATTGAGGTTTTGGAGGAGAGGGTGTTGGCAGACTGGGTGAGCCTGGTGGTGGGTGGTATGGAGGGCACATATTGCATGGAGCACTAGGTGTGGTGCCTGAACAATGAATCTTGGAACACTGAAAAGAAATAAAATAAAATGAAATGGAAAAAAAAGAAATAAAACTTAAGTAAAAATGAAATAAAGAGAAAAACAGCAAAACAATTGATAAAAATCAATGAAATCATAATAAAATCAATAAAATCAAACACAGTCTCTTGAAGAAGATATATAAAATTGGTAAAATTCTAGCTGAGCAGAAGATCAGACACAAATTACCCTAACAAAAATAAAGAAGTTGATATACTGAAGATTCATCTGATATTAAAAAGATAATAAGAGAATATAATGAAAAAATACAGCAAAAAAATTTGATACTCCAAATGTAAGGGACAAACTTGTTGACAGATACAAATCACAAACCTTACTAAAGAAGAAATAGTTGACCTCAACAGCCCAATATCCATTTAAAAGTTGAATTTTATCTCAAAACATTGCCATGATGAAAATTCCTGACCCATTTGACTTTGCTCGCCAAGGAAGATATTTTATTTAATAAATAAGTGCCAATTCTACACAAAATAATAAAAAGAAATATGTATATTCTCTGGAGAAATCAAAGGTTTTGCTCATACATAGACTTCTCTATGTTCATAGCAGTTTTAGTTGTAATAGACCAAAAAAATTTAGTAATCTAGATGTCTACCAGTAAGGAGAAAGCTTGAAGCAACTCGTATCCATAAAAACAACCAGTAGCATAAACAGTGGAATACTACTCAGCCAAAAAGAAGAATGAAATATTGATACATGCTACCAAATGTATGAATCCAAAATCATTATGCAAAAAAAAAAAAAGAAAAAAGAAGAAGAAGAAGAAGAAGAAGTCAGATCCTTCCCTAAGGATTTATATACAATTATAGAAGACAGAAACTAACTTTTAGGGACAGAAATCAGATTGATGATTTCCAGGAAAAAAAAAAAATCATGTGAAAGAATGCAAAGGGAGGAAGTACAAAAGGGCATAAGGTAACTCTTCTGGAAAATAGAAATATTTGCTGTTATGACTGTTAATGGTTTAATAGTATACATACATCAAAACATCAAATTGTGCACTTTAAATATGCACATGAACGCATGTCAATTTTACCTCAATAAAATAAAAATAAAGTAATTAAAGAAGCAAAGAATAGATAGAATAGATATTACCAATAACAAATAAGTAAGAAGATGGTAGATTTAAACCCAAATATATGAATGCTTAATTTGAAATGAAATATTCTAAATATTTAAAATAAAAGACAAAAAATGTAAAATAACATTTTAAAAAGGGGTTAAACTATTTCGTCAGTGCCAAAACCACTCTAACAAATAAAGGCATAAATAGGCTTAAAGTGAAAAAAAGAAAGTACATCATGCATTAATCCTAAGAATGTTAAAGTAACAATATTTGTATCAAACATAGATTTCAGAACATATATATTACCAGGAGTATGAGAGACATGCAATAGTAATAATAGGGTTATGTAATTTAGGACATATGATAATCCTAAATGTTTATATTCCTATCAGGGCTGTTCAGATTATAAAACAGCAGTTTGTAGAATTTAAAAGAGAAATGGACGGTTCCAGGAATATCCAACACTCCTTCCTCAGTAATCAATAGAACAAGTAGATAGAAAATCAATAAAGATATAGATGACCTGAACAGGACTATCATCCAACTTGACTTAACTGACAATATTACCAAAAGAAAAAAAGAAAAAAAAGGACATTTTCATCATTTGGGGTTAGGTAAAGATTTCTTACAGATAACATAAAAGGACTAACTATAAAATACATTGACAATTAGACTTTATAATATTTTAAAATATCTTTTAATTAAAATATCTTTTAATTAAATCATGCCATTAAGAAAATGAATAGTCATGCTGCAAACTACGAGAAAATATCTACAACACATACATTTGGCAAAGTACTAATATCTGATCTCTGGAAAGTACTCCTATAAGTCAATAAAATAGACAACCAGTAGTATAAAAGAAAGTACAAAACAAGAACTGATAGCCCAAATCAAAAAATGTCCAACCAAGGCCTGAAAAAAATGTTGAAAATCAATTGTTACCAGGAAATGCATATTAAAATTAAAATTAAGATCCATATTAAAATTCCACATAGCCATTGGAATGATGAAACTTCATCACTGAACTTTAACACTAAATGAGATCAAGGATGTGCAGAAGCTAGAACTTTAATACTTTGCTAGTGGGAATATAAAATGGTACCACCACTTTGAAAAATTTTGTCACTTCTTTAAAATGCAAAATATACCCTTTTTTCTTACATATGTACACAAATACATAAAAAATTATACTTCTGCAAAAGTCCTTGGCAAGAATATTAATAGAAAATTTATTCATAATAACCAAACACTACAAAGAGCTAGATATCCCTTAACAGAAAAACAATTTTAAAATCTGTAGTTTGCTCATATAATCGAATACTCTTTAAAAATAAAAAGGAATAGGGGCGCCTGAGTGGCTCAGTGGGTTAAGCCGCTGCCTTCGGCTCAGGTCATGATCTCAGGGTCCTGGGATCGAGTCCCGCATCGGGCTCTCTGCTCAGCAGGGAGCCTGGTTCCCTCTCTCTCTCTCTCTCTGCCTGCCTCTCCATCTACTTGTGATTTCTCTCTGTCAAATAAATAAATAAAATCTTTTAAAAAATAAATAAATAAATAATAAAAAATAAAAATAAATAAAAAAAATAAAAAGGAATAAACTGTAGGTACATGCAGAAACCAGGAAGAATCTCAAAAACATGCTGAGTGAAAGAAATAGACACATAAAAATCAATATTGTGTGATTCATTTATGTGAAGTTCTAGAACAGGCAAACCAAGATATGAGATAAAATTTATAATATTAGGAAAATAAATAGATAAAATAACTTAATGATATCCAGTTGCTGCAGTGGCAGATGGGTTTGAAAAGACAGTAGAAAAATTTCTAAGATGATGGAAATATTTTCCATCTTACTTGAGAAGGTGGTTTATAGTGTATAAAATTTTCAAAACTGATTAAATGATATACTGACCTATTATTTCACCAGATGGAAACAACAAACTCCACCCAACAACATCCCCAGAAAAAGTTATAAAATGCTGGGAATGGAAACATTGTTCAAATAATAGGGCAAGAAATAATAAGCATTCAAATATATGGGTAGTTTATTCAGATTAAAAGAAGATATAGTCCTTCTGAATGTGTTACTCTCAGCTGTAAACTATTGAAAAGAAAGGATTTTTTTTCTATAATATGCCCTAGAAAATATTGGCTAATATAGTGTTGACATAACATCAGCTAATTTAAATTAGTAAATGTCTATTAGTAGATTTGTTAATATGTTTACATTATGTGCTGTATT
Source organism: Neogale vison (assembly GCF_020171115.1). NCBI lineage: Eukaryota > Metazoa > Chordata > Mammalia > Carnivora > Mustelidae > Neogale > Neogale vison. Next base: position 57,406,228 of record NC_058099.1, read on the forward strand.
TAGAAACTATCAACAACTACTTACAGAGTTACTACTCCATGTCTACCAGAGTGAAAGACACTGAGGACACCAAAGAAATAGAGGAGAATGTCTTTCATCAGGTCTTCCTAAAGAATTGGTGAATGCATTATCAATCTTCATGCTTAAAGATTCAAAAACTTAGAACATTTGGGATAGAAATCTTCTAAAATAGTTGTACACACACCTATATTTTCAAAGTTATATACCTGTGGGGTCACAACAAAGTGCATCCCTTCCACAGTACTGTCATTTTTTTTCAAATTTTTTATTTTATATTTTTATCCGCAGGGGTACAGGTCTGTGAATCACCAGGTTTACACACTTCACAGCTCTCACCATAGCGCACACCCTCCCCAATGTCCATAACTCCACCCCCCTTCTCCCAACCCCCCTCCCCTCAGCAACCCTCAGTTTGTTTTGAGAGATTAAGAGTCACTTATGGTTTGTCTCCCTCCCAATCCCAACTACAGTACTGTCATTTAATGATACTCTGAAGGACTGTTAAAGAACAAACAATCCTTTAAAGTAAGTGTTTCCTTGATTATTTAGTTAGTTAGTTTGTTTGTTTCCTTGATTTTCCTTTTAGGCTACTAATTTACAGTTTATCTTCTCCATTAACATGGGAAACCTGATAAGTGTATTTTTTAAAATAATTTTTCAAAGTCATAATTACATCCCGGGCACTGTACTAATATAATCTGTGTTATACACCATAATAACATGCTTTGGTAAACATCATTTTTTTCCCCCTGCTAGCACCCATTTTCCTCTGCACTTGGTAAAACATCCAGATTTTTGAAGAACCACCTACCATGCTCATTCAGAATCCACATAGTGAAGTGTGTGGGCTTATGAGCCATGCTGTAGCTATTAATATTGCATGCCCCCCGGCTGTGATATTTGGGTCAAAGATTACACAGGGGAATCCAATGAGGATCAATCCCAGAATTTTGTGGAACTACTGGGAAGGAAAACTTATTTTTCTGCCATGTTTACTAGGTCAAAGGAAAATGTAACATCTGCTGATGACCACCATATGGAAAAGACTTTTGGGGATTGAGGCTACATAGAAGAAAACAGAATCCAAATACAGAGAAAGAATTGCATCTTACAGCTTCATTTGATTGGATTCAGCCATTTTTAAAAACTCATCCTAGACTTTCAGTTATATGAGGTATTATGTGTTCTATTCCCGGCTGTTACAACTTAGAAAGACTGATCTAATAAGGATACCCAATCTCACTTATGCCTTTTCCAGCCCTCCAAGTAAATGTTGTGATTCTTCACATTTTACATAATCTGAGGTTGAGAGAGATTAATATCTTCCCTAGGTAATGTAGTTATTAGTTATTAAGTGATAGAATCAGGATTCAAAATGATGTTTATGTAACACCAAAATCCACAGTCTCAACCTTCTTCTTCTTCTTTTTTTTTTTTTTTTTTTCAGTCTTAACCTTCTTAAACTCACTTAACCACTAAACTCAACTCTAGAAACTCTGTCAGGTGAGGATATATGAATAGAGGTCAGTTTTGTTTGTTTGCTTTAATTTACACATCAACATTTATTATTTGCTTCTAGGTTTTATTTATTTATTTGAGAGAGAGTGAGCATATATGCAAGCTGGTGAAGGAGCAGGGGTAGAGGGATATGGAGAAGCAGACTCTCCACTGAAAGCAGAGCCAGACAGAAGGGTAAATCCCAGGACTCTAAGATAATGACCTGAGGCCAAGTTAGTTATTTAACTGAGTCACCCACCTCCCTACACAAGAACATTTATAAACCCTACTACTAATAGTTTAACAATTCTGTCCAACAAATGTAGTTCTGTCAACCAGTAGTCATTAAAAAGGGATAGGATAACTTAAGTAGGAGTATTATTATGATATAAAGTCCTAGACTCATCAAATATAAGCATAGGATGCCTACAAAACTAATGAACTAATGAACACGAGAAAACTATTCTCTTCTTCCTCTGACAAATCTGATTATTTTATTGGTGTATAACCTTTCAGCTGGACTGGACTCTTTTTTTTTTTTTTAAAGATTTTATTTGTTTATTTGACAGACAGAGATCACAAGTAGACAAAGAGGCAGGCAGAGAGAGAGAGAGAGAGGGAAGCAGGCTCCCTGCTGAGCAGAGAGCCCGATGCGGGACTCGATCCCAGGACCCTGAGATCATGACCTGAGCCGAAGGCAGCGGCTTAACCCACTGAGCCACCCAGGCGCCCCTGGACTGGACTCTTAAAACATCTTTTCTCTTTTATTTCTTTCCTAAATAACTGTGTCAGTACCCTCAAAAATTAGTTCTAGAGCCATCTTTGCTTGGACCAGCTCAGTCACCTGATTGAAAATGTATGGATTACAAAAAGTGAAGAACATAGCATCTGTGTATTGATTCAGTTTGCTTGACCAAACTTTAGTCAGGCTACTGAAAGTTCTGCTAGGCCCACTTCCTTATAAAATCTAGTTTTAGCAAGAACTCTTCTAAGTCAGTTTATGTGGAACCCTCCACCCTTGATACCTGATCACCCTTCATATCTAATAAGGTTCTTTACCTTCTGTCATCCCCCAGGTGATATCTGATTACCCTTGTTTGTCTTTAGCAGGAAACTTGTTAGGTCAGTTTAGCCAAAATCCCTCCTAACCCTGATGTCTCCTCTCAGTAATCTTCCATCCTCTGACTCTAACTTTGCACTTTGGCTATCAGTTCTCATTTTCTGTGCTGTATTTGGAGTTGAGTGCAATTTCTCTTCCCTAATGAAAAATCCCATTGCAGTGGTTTTTATACCTATTGTGATGGTCCTAAATAAGGTCTGCCTTATTATCTTAAAAAAAAATATCATCATGGTGAGTGCTGTGAAGTGTGTAAACCTGGCGATTCACAGACCTGTACCCCTGGGGATAAAAATATATGTTTATAAAAAATTAAAAAAAATATTAAAAAAAAAAAACAAAATAAAAACAAAAAAACACAAAATATCATCAATATTTGTTTTTCCTTTAACAGTATCAGATGCTTGTTATATGGCATTCAGAGTTTATTTTTATTCTCTATCTCAAAACATTGATTTTTCTTTAAAACTCTTTTAACTACTTATAATTGGAAAAATTAATAGTATATATTTTCTCCTCCCTCAGAAGAATGTAAAGTTCTTGAAGTGCATATCATGACTTACTTGTGTTTGATTCCTCAGCATTTAACACAGTAGTTAGCATACATTAGCTCTCAGTGTAGAATTAGTGAATAAATAAATAGATGATCAATATAAAAAGAGACAAAAATCTCTGGCCAGGGAAAAAAATCAGTGCTTTCTCCTCCTTTTATTCCTCTAAATTTGTATTGTCATGCTGATAAAACAAGGAAATTGAACAAATTATTGCTTTGTAATAATAATTCTTGTGTGGCATGAGGCAAATTACTAAACTTCTCTCTGCTTCATATTTCTATTAATATATTGGAAATACTAACAGTTTGTTATTATTATTATTATTGCTGTTATTAGTATTATTACTACTACTACTAAAGGTTTCAGTCAGGCTTTAACCAAGAGAATACCTGGATATTATTTAGTGGATACCACATGATCAATAAAAGTCTCATAACAGGATGCCTGGCTGGCTCAGTCAGCAGAGCATGTAACTCTTGGTCTCAGGGTCATGAGTTCAAGCCCCGTGCCCCATGTTGGGTGTAAAGAGTACTTAAATAAATGAATAAATCTCTTAAAAAACAAATAAAAGTCTCATGGTTATTCAGGTCTATTTCTTTGTAATTTCAGAATGAGGCAGCAAAAATAGATTAGCACACAGTCAGATAATTATTCTCAAATGGTTCATTCACTTAACTCCAGCTCTTTGTCATTACATTGCAAATACTAAACCACTTTCTATAATTCTCCTGAGATGACTGTCTATATCTCATGGAGTTTGCATGAAGATTATTCCTCAGAGATTCTGCTCTCTGCTTTCATTGTTTGTCACTCATTTTATGCTCTCCTGCATTGGCTATGTTCTTCTCTATATCTAATATTTAAATGCCTCAATAAAGAGGGTCTAGTTCGTTAGCCATTCACCACTAGTACATGCAATTCTGTTAGACCTATGGCACTTCAATCCTTTTATTAGTGTTCTGGCCAGGAAACATTCATTAGTATCACAACTGTATCTACAGTAGTAGATCAAATTGGTGTAGAAGTGAATAAAACTAGTAGCAAGGATCTGTTTGTATCTTTCTTAAGTACTCAAGGTAATCTCTCTTTATTCCCTCCTCTCTTGGCTCTTACTCCACTGTGCCCTTCATGCAGAACTCCATGAACTACCTCTCTCTACTCATCTCCACTGTAACAAAATTTGCCCCTACTGAAGCTGCTTTTGCTAGTCACCAATGGTCTCTATGTTTGTTAATTCGAGGGTCAGTTTTCAGTTCTTATTTCATTTATCTTATAAGCATTATTTGGTATAAGGAAAAGCACAAATTAAAAATAGAGGCTTAATTTTTCCTCTTGAAAGGAAGAAGGAAGACTTGCTTTCTTTTTCTAAGAATGCCTATTTCAGAAAACTTGTAATTTAGAAAATTTAAGTACTCTTTCCTCCCTTTGAAATGTATATTAATCCTTTTGAAAACTAGGTGGGCCCTTTTATCAGCTTTATGACCCAAAAATCTTTCTTCAGTTCCTGGGAACCATCTCTTTGAAGTGCAAACAGAGTGATAGCTCTCCTGTCTTCCAGTTTGTTGCTCGGAGCTCTACTTTGGAGGACACCCCGTTCCAAGTTGCAAAACTATCTCCTGTAATAAAGATATGAAAAGTTTTGTTTTGTTTTTTGTTTTCTCCTCTAGATAAAGCCAATTAGCCAATACAATTGGCCATTCCAATTATCAGGTAAAGTTAGGATAAGCTATCCCTCACAAATGGTGCTGTGAAGTCCTTTTACTTGAAGACGAGTTACAGTTTATCTTAAGAACACTTATGTAATGGCATGTATATGCTTGGCTATATAAAGGGTAAGGTTTTTCCCATTTTTGCGATCTTTCAGTGTATTGCCTGTGATTTGTAACACATTCTGGTTTAATACTGGCTCAGTATTAAAAAGGCAGGGCAGGGTATTGTGGGGAATAGGGAGGTAAAAAGTGAAACAAGATGGGACCAGGGAAGGAGAAAGACTTAATCTAAGGAAACAAACTGAGGGTTCCTGGGGGGTGGGGGGGTTAGGGATGGGTTAGCTGGGTTATTGACATTGGGGAACATATGTGCTATGTATGGCGAGTGCTAATCGCTTCTCGGCCTTTTGGCTAAGATCAAGTGTATGGTGAGTGCTGTGAATTGGGTAAGACTGATGATTCACAGACTTGTACCCCTGAAGCAAATAATATATGTTAATAAATTTAAAAAATTAAAAAAATAATAAAAAGATGTTTTAGTATCAAAAAATATTAAAAATATTTTCTTTCTCTACTATGTTTGTAGAAAGGATTTATCAGTTGGGATACAATTTTGTTTTCAATCATATTTCCCTAATGTTGGGAAAATTGTCCTTCCTTTTTCTTTGAAACACTATTTTTTTCATTTGGCTTCCATAATTCCATATTTTCTTACTAGTTTGACATTTCTTATGGTTCTCATTTCATTCTCCCAGAAGGTCTTATTGGTCAGTCATGGGACTTCCCCTATTATTTACTATGCTCATCCTTTGATGAGCTCATACATGCTCAGTAATTTTAAATACCGTCTATTAACTGAAGACCCCCAATTTTTATCTCTAGCCTAAACCTCTGGATTAAAACTCACATATTCAGCATTTCTACTTGTATATGTAATAGACATCTTGGAATCAAGTCTAAAACTGAATTCTTGATATTCCCTTCAAGCCCTATGCTAGTAGTTTTCTCATCTTAGTTAATGACAACATCATCCAATTGCTTTGGAAAAATAACCCACATAAAATCATTAAGTAAAGCAATAAAATAAAAATTGGTTAATGGAAATAGTAATAAGAGATAAAAAAAAAATTTAGATCAGTAAAAATATTACACTCAGAGGCATCATAAAATGATAATATGTAAATAATAAAGTTGTCCATTACAATGTATATTCCTCAAAAAATGAGAAGTTTAAGGAAACAAAAGAATGCAGCACATTTCCACCCCCAAGAAAGAGAAAAACAGTAGGGAAAAAGGGATATAAATAGTTAATACACTGGAATACCATGAAGAATTTTGATCACAGTATAACAAAAAAGTTGATTAATATAAACTTATGTTTTTCTGTAATAAAATTGAATAAAGCAATACTTGTTATAAATGTTCAAACTCAAAATCCCTCACTAATTCAACAATTTTCACATGTGAAATACTAAGTTGAAATGAACTTAGTATTTCATTATAAAAAGGAATGAATATAAAAAGTGTGCTTACCAGACATGTGCTTGCATAGCCCATTTTGGTGTGGGTTAAATTGGCATTTTTATTGTGTCCTGTAGTTTAGCCTTAGAGATATTGTCAATTTGCTGAAATTTGAATTTCTCTGTTTTTTAAAGAAAATAACTTATAGGCAATTCTGTCAATTATCACCATGTTAAAGAAAAAAAATAATGTGATATATAAATTCTTGGTTCTGATAATATACATTCAAATACAGAAAATATGTATTAAACTCATGAGGAAAAAAAAACTGCTTTTTTGAATGTTGAAGCTGTTGTGATAAAGAAAATGACAGGATTAAATATTAAAGTGGGCAGAAAAAAACTGGGACAGGACAAAATACGATCTTATTCTGAAATAGTCACAGAGGACATGGTCTTAAATTTCACAACTTGAATCACAAAATGTTCTACCACACACATAAAATGATTGAATCTAGTTATTTTTCTCAAGCACACTTATTCAGATGTTAGCTAAATACATGTATCTTTATACTTCTAAAATTTAAGTTTTTAAATTTGTAAATTAACATTAATGGAATAGCTCCGATTAGTCATGGTGAAATCAGCAGGCTTAGCATTGCTCTTGTTTCAGAATACCACTGAATGGAAAGAATAGATAATATACCTATTATTGAAATGTAATCTTGATTTGTTTTATTTGGTTGGTTGGATGGTTGGGTGAATGGTTGGATAGAGAGATTGTTTAACTTATAGTGTTTCAGTTCTTATCAGTGCAATATGTATTTAATAGGTATTTTGACTTACCTTTATAGTACTTAATATGATTTCCTAGTATTATACTTGTACAGACATTGTTAGGTGACAAGTCTATTTAAAAAATTAAAAAAAAAACTTGTTTAGACTTAATCTTTTACTTTAAACATATCAGATGAATAAAGCATATGACATTTTAAAGCAGAATTAATCTATGTGCAATATGGTATCCTGACATAGACATCCTAAGCTATCTAATTGTATCACTGTTACTTTTTAATTTTTGACAAATGTATCATAGTTATGGACTAAATATGTATCATGAATATAATATGTGAACTGTAGAGATGCTATCTTGTCCAACTTATTTTTAGTTGAGAAAGACAAAATTTGTAAAGAAAGCATGATTTTTCTTTTCAACTATTCTTAAATCTAATATCACTACAAAAATATGTTATAAAGTGATTTATCCCTGGTTCTCATTTATTTTATTCACTTTCATATTTCTTAGAGAAATCCTCTTAAGTTCTGACTTAGGAAAAATCATCTGACAATCATTTATTTTAATTTAAATTACAAAATCCACAAAATGCAGATTAATTTGGTTTCTGAATCTGCTCTTAAAGGAGCAGTGTGTTTCTTTTTCTTTTTTTTTTTTAAGATTTTATTTATTTATTTGACAGACAGAGATCACAAGTAGGCAGAGAGGCAGGCAGAGAGAAAGATGGAAAAAGCAGGCTCTCTGATTAGCAGAGGGCCCAATGGGAGGCTCAATCCCAGGACCCTGACTGGCATCATGACCTGAGCCAAAGACAGAGGCTTAACACACTGAGCCACCTAGGCACCCCAAATTACATTTATTAAAAAAAAAAAAAAAGGCAGAAAGAAAGTTTATTTTTTCTTAGACTATCATTTCATAGAGTGCTGTATGCTCTTTCTTTTTTTCCCATTTTTTTATTATTATTATTATGTTCAATTAGCCAACATACAGCACATAATTAGTGTTTGTTGGAGTGTTCAGTGAATCATTAGTTACGTATAACACCAGTGCTCATCACCACACAGGCCCTCCCTTCTTAATACCCATCACCAGGATACCCCATCCCCCTACCCCTCCTCCCTCTGTAACCCTCAGTTTTGTTCCCGGAGTCTCGAGTCTCTCATAGTTTGTCTCCCTCTCTGATTTCTTCTCATTTAGTTTTCCCTCCCTTCCCCTTTGGTCTTCTGAGTTACTCCTTAAGTTCCATATATGAGTGAAGTCATATGGTAATTGTTTTTCTGTGCTTGACTTATTTCACTTAGCATAATCCCCTCCAGTTCCATCTATGTTGATGCAAATGGCGGGCATTCATCCTTTCTGATGGCAGAGTAATATCCCATTGTTTATATGAACCACATCTTTATCCATTCATCTGTTGAAGGGCATATTGGCTCCTTTCACAGTTTGGCTACTGCGGACATTGCTGCTGTGAACATTGGGGTGCACATGCCCTTCTTTTCACTACATCTGCATCTTTGGGGTAAATACCCATTAGTGTAATTTCTGGGTCATTGGGTAGCTCTATCTTTAACATCTTGAGGAGCCTCTATACTATTGTCAGGAGTGGCTGTACCAGTTTGGATTCGACCAATAGTTTAAGGGGGTTCCCCTTTCTCCACATCCTTGCCAATACTTGTTGTTTACTGTCTTATTAAATTTGCCATTCTAACTGGTGTAAGGTGTTATCTCATTATGGTTTTGATTTGTATTTCCTTGATGGCTAGCGAGGTAGAACATTTTTTCATGTGTCTGTTAGCCATTTGTATGTCTTCTTTGGAGAAGTGATTGTTCATGTCTTTTGCCCTCTTATTGACTGGATTATTTGGGTTTTTTGGTGTTGGTGTCCATAGATCTTGGATGTCAGACCTTTATATTTAATGTCATTTGCAAATGCCTTTTCTTATTCCATGGATTGTCTCCTTGTTTTGTTGAATGTTTCCGATGCTGTGTATAAAATTTTTATCTTGATAAAAATGTTCCAATAGTTAATTTTTGCTTTTGTTGCTCTTGACTTTGGAGATGTGTCTTGAAAGAAGATACTATGGCCAATGAAAAAGAGGTTACTGCCTCTGCTTTCCTCTAGGACTTTGATGGATTCCTGTCTCACATTTAGGTCTTTTATCCATTTTGAGTTTATCCTCATGTATGGTGCAAGAGAATAGTCCAGTTTCATTCTTCTGCACATGGCTGTCCAATTTTCCCAGGACCATTTATTGAAGACACTGTCTTTTTTCCGATGGATATTCTTTCCTGATTTGTCAAAGATTAGTTGACATAGAGTTGAGGGTTCGTTTCTGGGGTCTCTATTCTATTCCATTGATCTATGTGTCTGTTTTTATGTCAGTACCATGCTGTCTTGATGACGACAGCTTTGCAATATAGCTTGAAGTCAGGCATTATGATGCCCCCATCTTTGGTTTTCTTTTCCAACAATCCCCTGCCAATTCAGGGGCTTTTCTGGTTCCATACAAATTTTAGGATTGTTTGTTCCAACTCTGTGAACAATGTCAATGATCTTTTGACAGAGATTTCATTGAAAGTGTAGATTGCTCTGGACAGTATGTGCTCTTTCATATGGTACTTTCTATCCCTAGAATGATTTGTTTTATCTGGTAAATTCAAACTTTTCAGGACAACATCACTATTTTTGTATACAAATGTTTCTTTAACTTTTCTTACTCTTTAAAAATATTAGCACATTTCAATATATATAAAAATAGTAACATAGCAGTGTTTTACACTTTATAGATCTATGTAATCTTTACATTATGATCCTCAAATGTTAATGTTTATCAAAATTATCTGAGGAGCTTGTTTCCCAGTGCCAAGCTACTAAGACTTTTAATGTGGAGCTCTATAATCTGAGTCTTTAATAGATACTCTCCTTTGAAAGAAACTGTATTTTGAGATATACTGTCTTTACTGGTAGGAACACACTTCATTTATCTTTCTATGTCAAGAATTATAATTTATTAAATACATATTAATGAACAAATCAATTAGTTAAATTATTAATAACAGTATAGACTGAGAGTAAGTTAGATCTAAATTCTCAAAGGAGAGCTTGAAAAATGTGTTCCTGAAACTTAAGTGAAGGCTGTGAGGCTCCAAGGTTTTGCTTTTTTTATAGAATGTGGTCCAGGACTTGATCTACATTTGATTTTGATTAAAAGTATCTTTTAAATGAATGAGAAAATATCCTTTTTTATTAATTTAGGGCTCTTTTAAAACTTTTTATTTTGATATCAGATTTATAAGTTTTGGCATGAAAATTTTAGACACCAAGAAAAGTTGGAAATGTAGAGTTCACATATACTTGTCACCCAGCTTCCCCTAAAGTTACTATCTTACATAACCATATTTTACTTATCAAAACCAAGAAGTTAATAGTAATACAATTGTATTAATTTCTGTAAATTTTACTGAAATTTCATCAGTTTTTCCAGCTAATGTAATTTTTCCATTCCAGGATGCAAATGAATATTTTGCAGTTCATGTAGTTGCTCTGTCCTCTTTGTCTACTCCATTGTGTTACACTCCTTAGTCTTTATCTTATAATTTTTGGCATTTTCAAAGTAAAAATTTTCACCTGTTTAGTAGAATTTCCCTTCTTTTAAGTCTGTCTGATATTTCTAATGATTCTATGCACTTCAGGTAATAACCTACAGAAGTGATGTGCATTTATTTATTTATTTATTTTTAGATTTTATTTATTTGAGAGAGAGGTTGAGAGATAGAGAGATCACGAGCACAGGGGAGAGGTAGAGGGAGAAGCAGACGCCCACTGAGCAGGGAGTCCAATGTGGGATTTGATCTCAGGACCCTGAAATAATGACCTCAGCTGAAGGCAGACTCTTAACTGACTGGGCCACCCAGGCTCCCTCTTTATTTTATTTATTTATTTATTTTTAGTTAATTTCTTGAGGTATGGTTGACATACAATAAGCTCAATAAATATACATATTTAATTTATATAACTTTATAAGTCTGGATATAAGTGTACACTAGTGAACTATCATCATAATTTATGCCATAAACATATCTATCACCTCCTAAAGTTTCTTCTCATACTCTATTTATTCACTTTTTGTGTGTGATAAGAACACTTAATGTAAGGCTTACCCTTGTAGCAAATGCTTAAGTATATAATACAGTATTTTTACCTATAGGCACTATTCCATACTGTAGATTTATAACTTATTCATCTGGCATAACTGAAATTTTCACCCTTTGACAACTATTTCCTCATTTCTCCCTGCCTCTAGCCCCTGGCAACTACCATTCCACTTTCTGCTCCATTCTACTTGACTATTTAAAATTCCTCATAAAAGTTGTATTGTAGCTTTGTACTTCTGTGTCCAGCTTATTTAATTTAGGATACTATCTTCCAGGTTCATCTATGTTGTCTCAAATGGCTGGGTTTTCTTCTTTTTTAAAATTGAATAACATTCCATTATATGTATGTCCTAAATTTTCTTTATTCATTGATTCATAGATAGACATTGAGGTAGTTTCCATGCCTTACGTATTATAATTAATGCTGCAATGAACATGAAATTGCAGATATTTTTTGAGCTCTTAGCTCAATTTCTTTTGCTATATATCCAGAAGTGGGATAATTGGATCATATTTATATCTCTATCAATCATCTATCATCTATCTATCTTTTTTTTTTTTAAGGCAACTCCATACAGTTTTCTAGACCCTAACTGAGTTTCAAGAAGCTTCTTCTCTATATATTTTAAGTGGAAATATACATTTTTCATTATATATCCAAGGATAACTAAAAGGATAAATTTTCTTGTGCATTATAATTATTGACATTTAAAAATAAAAAGCATAGAAGCACTATAAGCATTCATTTACTTTTATCCAGTGGGAATGAAATACCTTTATGATATGCTACTCACATTATCTCTTTTAAATATTTTCATTAAAAAGCCTTAATTTTATATATTTTGTTCTTTTACTATGTTTTTGTTATACTTTTACTGCTGAATTTCATGTTAACATGGCATTTTATGTTTACAAGTTTTTTATTGCTCACTTACAGTAATCGTGCTTCAGTATAATTATGTATGTATATATAAACTATATTTATTTATAAAATGTATTTTCTGTAATCATAAATGAGATAAGAAGATAATATAGGATTTGAGAAAACAGTGCCTTAATCTGACTTTTAAGCAGATAGTCTCATTGCTTCCGCTGTTTGCAGAATACATAGAAGTGGTATATGATGGAAGAATGGCGGATGCAGAATAACCAAGCAAGAAATGTTGGTGAATAGATCAAGATAATAGCTGTGCAATGGTAAAAATTGATCACATCCTGGTTAAATTTTGAAAGTAAAGGCACAAAATCTTTTGATAAATCAAAGGTGAAAAATGATATAATGAAAACCTGATACTAATGTTTTTGTTTGTGTTTTTAACATTTACCAGATGAAGAGCAACATTTGGGACATGTTAAGATGTTACTTACTCTCCAAGTGACAACGTTGTATAGGAAATTTGAATTATTTGCCTAGAAGTTAGAGTGGATTTCCAGGCTAGAGACATAAAGCTGAGAATCAGCAACATAGATTATGCTTAAAGCTCTGTGACCTGATGAGGTTATCTGGAAAGTGAGTACAGAGAGTAAAGATGAGAAAGTGCCATCAAGAAAAAGTATCAAAAAAACAAAAGTGCCATCAAAAAAAGTGCCATCAAAAAAACAGTATGGCCAGAGGTATCAGAGAACTTGCCTTGAATACCAGGTGTAGCAAATTATTCCAAAAGGAGGAAATAATAACTGTTGAAATAATTATGTTGTTTACAGTAAGGTAAAGGCTGAAAATTGATTTATTTTTGTGTGGTTTATGGTTGACCTTGACAAAAGAGGTATAGAGTTATAGTGGGAATGAAAATCTGATTGGAGTAGGATTTAGAAAATAAGTGGAAAGGAACTGTGCTCTTTAAACTCATAATTTTGTTTTTCAGATGTGTTATCAAAAGAGGAGCAAAGCATTAGGACTGTAATAGCTGAAGAGTGATTTGGTATCCATCAGAATATATATTTTATTTTCCTCCATAGGAGAGAAAAGACAAAGTTCATACCCTGATAAGAATGATCCAATAGAGACACAGGAAGCAAATGATGATTTAGAAGAGAGTGAGAGGGGAAACTGCTGAAGCAAAGCCCTAATTAGACGAGAAAAGATGAGGAGAAGGTTGTTCCTAGAAAAGAATATGAATATTTCATTCATAATAAGGTAGGTGAAAGCAGAATATACAAAGACATATATCAAAAGTTTGATAGGTGTATGGAACTGGTTGATGATATCTATTTATGGCATTTGCCTTCTGGCTTTCTATTACTGAATTAAATTATCAAGACCCTGGCTAGAAGGCATTTTTAATTTATTTTTGTTATGTTATACATGTAATTTGGGGGGGAGGGTATTTATAGAGAAGGAAATTTAAGTAGAAGCACATGTGTTTTGTAACTGTCAGTAGAAGGCATTCTCTCTTTGTATCATCTGGATATATTAGAGTGGGAAATTTATATATTAAAAGGAAATATATATATATGGTTGTATAAAAAAGTATAGCAAAAATACCAATAATTTCAGTGTTCTTATATAAGCATTCAGAAGTAAGGATGTTGGTAAAATGAATCCATACACCCTTAGCCAAATACCTTTGATGTATCCAGCCTCATAAGAATTCTCATTATAGCATCTTTGTTTGTTATATAATTTGTAAAAAGAATGGTTAATTCAACCTCAGAAATAAAGTTACCCTATTGTTTTTCCCCTAAAGAAAAATCTAAGATCACTTTTTTCTCAAGCTGGGAATTATTTTATAGAGTAGGCTTGGTACCAAGGCTTGGTAATTTATTTCATATATATGTAGTGCTAATGTAAGAATTTGTTGTGAAATGTATTTATGAAATGATTAATCAAAACCATTAAAATTAACACATTTTGGAGATAATGTTTTTGCATGTTAGAAGCCTCTACCATTCATTGAATGTTACGATAGACTTCAGGAGTTGTATTATGTACTTCTCAATCTTATGATGATGTATGCATTATCATACCTATTTCATAGGTGAAAAGATAGTCTCAAAATAGGTAATTTTCTGAAAAACACATAAAGAACTATTTGAGAAAGCTAGGGTTTCAATTAAGATTTCTACTATTCTTAATGTCCTCTCTTTAAGCTATACAGTGCTCCCAGTCAAGAGAGCTATATTACAATTGGCTTGCACACGTGTGTATCTTTCTCTTGTGGCAGCTTAGGGAAGGCTTCTAGGTTTTGTTGTTCAACTAGGTGACCACAAGAGAATTTTATTTTATTTTATTTTTTTTTTTTTAAAGATTTTTTATTTATTTTATTTGACAGACAGAGATCACAAGTAGACAGAGAGGCAGGCAGAGAGAGAGGGAGGAGGAAGCAGGCTCCTTGCTGAGCAGAGAACCCGATGCGGGGCTCGATCCCAGGACCCTGGGATCATGACCTGGGCCGAAGGCAGAGGCTTTAACCCACTGAGCCACCCAGGCGCCCCGACACAAGAGAATTTTAAAGAAGATTAAGAAGTTTTACTCCATAGCTAGAATGCATTTGACTCTCTCATCTTTCCATCTTATCGATTCCCTTGAAGTCACTGCATCATTGAGTGCCCTGGAAAAGCATTTTGCTATCATTGGTCCACCATTGACTTTTTTGATGCTCTGGAAGATAGCAGCTGAGGGAAGACTTTCTGTCAATGTATTTTGATGTCTTTCTATTATCACATATGCATTGGGAAACTGTACTCACACAAAGCTTCAACTGACCTAGTTTCCAATTTCTTAAGTCATCCTATTTCTACATAACCTTGAAAGTAACATCTTAAATAGAATACATCATTTGCTCCAATTTAAATTATTCTTTAGGTTTCTATTTACTCCATATTTTATATGCACTATTTTCCTTAGATTAAAAACAAACAGAATAAAATGTAGAGCACTTAGCTTACTTTTAAAGGACATCTATTAAGGAAAGTATTTCTGCTTAGAAAAGCTAAAAGGTAAAAACCACAACAGCATTTGGCTCCTTTTCCACCTGAGTAAATATAAAAACAGTTTGTTGAAATGCAGATCCCCTTGCAGGTGGACAATTTTTCTTTTCTTAGGAGCTTAGCTGGAATCTTCATTGATCTACTTCGTAAGATAAATTCCCATTGGAGTTGGACTGGCTTGTTCATTTTTATTTCATTGATATGTAAGGTTTTGAAACATAAAAATGTGTTTCTAAAATATGTGCTTTAAAATTTAATAAGAAAAACCTGAGTAGATTTAGATGTTGAGCATTTTAGTACACTAGCATAAGCTTTTAAAAAACGATTCTGAAACAAATTATTTAAAAGCTAAAAGGTGTAGATTGCAGCTTGTTCCTTTTACATCAATTAATACCCAAATATGTATGTCTTAGACCTTTCACTCAGAGGTTTTTGCTTGTTCTGTGCAATGTAACCATCTACAGAAATCTGCACCACAGGTGTATTTACAATTGAATAATCAATTTTGTTTAGCAAATCAGAGGAGGGTGACACTAAAATAACATATAAGATATCTTACTATAAATTTTTAAATTACATTTAGAGGTGGCACAAATGGTTGTTTCTTATTAGCACTAGTAATGTCCCTTATCTCTTAATAAGACATACAATTATTATGTTATTAGAAATCAGTTGTTGATATGACAAGCATTGATAAATATTTCATTTAGAGAGAAAAGTCTCTTATTTCAGTGAAAAGATAGCTTATCATTAGTTATAATGAAACAAGTCTTATGTTGTTGTTTTAGTATTAAATATACACAAAACTCCCATGAAGTACAATGCCACATATAAATTCTTAAAAATGTATTCTTTCTTTCTAAAGATTTTATTTATTTATTTAATGGAGAGAGATACAGTGAGAGAGGGATACAAGCAGGAGGGAGCAGGAAAGGGAGAAACAGGCTTCCCACTGAGCAGAGAGCCCAGTGTGGGGCTTGATTCCAGCACCTTAGGAGCTGAAGGCGGATGCCTAACCACTGAGCCACCCAGGCACCCCTTAAAAACATATTCTTAAATACATATCAACAAGAAATAAATTGGAGAAATGTTTATATAATCAGTCCATTTATGAATATTACAGAAAGAAACTAAGAAAAAATGTAGCTCTGGGAAGGAAGATTAAACAGAGAGATTTAGTAGTAGTGAAAATGAAGTACATAATGTATTTTATTCCATTATTTACTAAATATCTATTGAACACGCAAAATGTGGTAAATGTTATACCCCATTTTATTTTATGTCTTTAAAAAAGCAATGCTGTAATTACTTATCCAAACATCAAAATTTTTAATCCAATATTATTTATTGAAGTCTACACTACTGCAATGAGCATGGACAAAATTAGTCTTAAATAGTAGGGATTATTTATTCTTTGAGGATTCTAGGTCACTTTACAGAGCCTGTGGGATTTGCTACAGCCTAAGAAGATATTCATCATCTGAAAAATGTACATTATTACAAAACATGAAATTAAAAATGAATAATAGACACCAATAAATGCTTAATATCAGACAGTCTTAAAGAATTTGTGGCAAGTGGAAATCAATAAGAAAAGTGTAAATGAGCTCCAAGAATTTTACTTCTGTATTTTTTTAAGATCAGAAGCTGATCCAAATTAGCATAGTCTATTTTTATTGTGGTGTTATATAACTGTTATTCCATATTAGCATTTAAGAGAGAGTTGAGGTTGTATCAGAAATATAATACATAGTATTAAAAGCTTACTTAGAAAAACTGCAAGAAAAAAAAGTAAGAGCAGAAGATATATATTTATTTAATCTCAATCACTACAGTAGCTTGAACATTCTTTGGGGCTGAGTAAGACAAGATAAAAGACATAACTCATACATAAGGGTCATGGCTTTGAACCTCTTGTAAGTAATGCCCTAAGACACCTATCCACTTTCCCAGTCAACAGATATCAAGCACTTGATGCCCATGTCTGCAAAGTGTCATATGACTTTTAGAAGAGAACAAGTATTGGGGAAAAAAAATCAACACAATAGTATAACAAATTTCTTGTTTGGCTACTCTGCAACTTGTATTTCTGGTGTATTTTTGGGTTTTGTTTGTTTGTTTGTCTCTGAAGTGGATTTCAATGGTGAAGTCTATATATTTTTTTCTGATCCAAGATCAAGGACTTTTATTTTTATAAATTTTACTGGAGAATTAATTAGTTAATTAATTGAACCACCTCATGATCAATATGTAAAATACTGTACATATTTAATGTTTACAACTCAATGTGTTTAAGGATGTATATACCTATGAAACCATCACCATTATCAAGAACATAAACATGCCCACTACCTCCCTACATTTAATCCTGTTTTTATTAATTTTTGATGGTAAGAACACTTAACAGAAGCTTTATACAGTCAGCAAATTTTAAGAATACAATGCAGTATTATTAACTATAAGCATTATGTTATATAGCACATCTCTAGAACTTAGTTATCTTGTATAATTTGAAATTATATCTTTTGACCATCACCTTTTCATTTCCTGTCCCCTCCCTGCACTGTCACTGTTATTCCCCATTCCATTCTCTGCTTCTGTGAGATTGACTATTTTATTTTATTTATTTTTCTTAAGATTTTATTTATTTGTTTGTGTGTGAGAGGACACAAGCAGGGGGAACAGGAGAGAGAGAAAGAGGGAAAGAAGCATGCTCCCCACTGAACAGGGAGCTGAATGTGGGGTTGGATCATGACCTGAGCCAAAGACAGACACTTCACCAACTGAGCCACCCAGCAGCCCCTGAGTTTGATTATTTTAGACTTCACTTAAAAGCGGTATTATGTAACACTGGTTCTTCTGTGTCTGGCATATTTCACTTGGCATATCTTCCAAGTTCATCCATATTTTCTCAAATGGCAGATTTCTTTCTTTTTATCAATAGAATAATATCCCTTTATATTTATTATTTTTTAACATTAGAGTAAGCTAAAATAATTTTATTTTATTTTATTATTTTGAAATTTTATTGGCATATAATTCATATACACTCATATTAGCTTCTAGAGCATTTGACTGCACATTAGCTTCAAATATACAATATAATGATTTGACAATTCTATACATTGTTCAGTGTTTATCACAATAAGTGCACTCAATCCACTTCACTTATTTTCATTGTATATTTATGCTACATATTCTTATCCTTTCAACAGCTGATGAGCATTTATGTGGTTTTCACATCATGGCTATTGTGAATAACCCTGCAATGAACATGAGAGTGTCATTTAAGTCCTTTAGAAAAATACTCGAAAGTGGGATTGCTAAACTGTGTGGTGGTTCCTTTTTAATGTTTTGAGGAACCTCCATATTATTTCCCTAGTGCCTGTACCAATTTACATTCCCCCAACAGTGTAAAAGTATTCCTTTTCTCCATATTCTTGGAGCACTTGTCTTTTATTTTTCTAGTGATAGCCATCCTAACTGATGTGATATTGCAATATTGATTTGCATTTCCCTTATAATCAGTAATCTTGAAAATATTTTCATATATTTATTGGCTTTTTGTTATTCTTCTTTGGAGAAATGTCTGTTCGGACACTCGCCAATTTCCAATTAGATAATTTGGTTGCTGTTTTGTTTCTTTTTCTGGTTGTACTTTTTCTTGGTTTTGCTACAGAGTTGTGTATATTTACTATATATTTTGTATATTAATCCCTTGCCAGATGCCCAAAGTAAACTACAGACTCAATACAATATACCATCAAAATTCAAATGGCATTTTTCACAGAAACAGAAAAAAAAGACTAAAATTATTTTTTTAATTTTTTTTAAGATTTTATTTATTTATTTGACAGACAGAGATTACAAGTAGTCAGAGAGGCAGGCAGAGAGAGAGGAAGTGAAGCAGGCTCCTTGCTGAGCAGAGAGCCCGATGTGGGGCTTGATCCCAGGACCCTGGGATCATGACCTGAGCTAAAGGCAGAGGCTTTACCCCACTGAGCCACTCAGGCACCCCAGAACTAAAATTCTTCTGAAACTTTGAAATACCCTGAATAGCCAAAGTAATCTTTAGCAATAAGAATAAAACTGGAGATATCGGAGTTCCTGATTTCAAAATTACATAGCAAAGCTATGAATCAAATTAATATAGCACTATCATAATAATAAACACATAAGCTGATGGAATAGAATGAAAGGCCCAGAAATAAGCCCCTATATTTATAACTATTTCTCAAGGGAATTTATTGGGAATGAAGTGTGTGTGTGTGTGTGTGTGTGTGGTATGTAAAGTTTGAGTGTTTTGTTGCAGTTTATAAGAAGTGTCATTATGTCCACGATAAGAAAATTTTTGCAGCAGATATATTAATTATCTGGCAGATATTTTTATTTATGAATACTTACTATTGTCAATGTCTTGAGACAGGTTTTGTTTTCATGTGACTCTTGTGCTCAGAGAATGGGCCTCTTGTCAAGATCAGAGTAATTCTGAGTGTCATGAATTGGGCCATTTACCTAAGACCCACTCTACAGAGATTATCATGTGGAAGGCCATTTTTATTTAGATAATCCATGCATTCATGGACTGAAAATATTTATTTAGTACCTACTTTGTGCTGAGCACTCAGCTGGGTGTCAGATAGAGCAATGGTCAAGGAAGATGACAGTCCTGTGCTTATATAACTTAGAGTCCGGTATAAAGGAACATGAGATTTAAAATGTAATGAGTTTATAGAAGGGAAGTATCAAAAATTGATAATAACCAGGAGTTCAGGATGTTAAAACACCTTGATAATAATTTGTATATGTATAAAAAAACACAAAAATTCTTATTATCAAAGTAAGGAGCTCAGAAATAGTATTATTTTTCCTTATTACTTAGGTCCTCTCTATTATTATTTAAGTTTACACCTTTAGGTTTACACTCAAGAGATATTTGTGTTTCTTTCAATTTTTCCATTATTTAATGAATATTTATTGTTCATACACTGTTGCCAAGCACTATGATAGTTTTTTTTTGTTTTTTTTTTTGTTTGTTTTTTTAAGGATTCTTTGTTTCCCTTCATATTGCCTAAAGTCTAATGCAGGAGATATAAAATGGGGTTAGGTACAAAATACAAGTGGAGTCACAAAAACCGTATCTAAACTAATGCACAAAAGATAATTAAGTTTTAACCAGGCAAGGAAAAATAGAAGACTGTATTTCAGGTGAAGAAAGAAAAAAGTTCAGTAGTTCAAGTATAAGAGAGAAGGCATTCCTTTTAAAGAATTTAGAATGATTCATTATGTCTAAGCTTATATTTGAAAAAGTGGATAGTGTAAGTGTAATAAACATTTCTGGATATCTGTCGTTTTGTGAATCAGAGCAAGTAGATAATATATGAAATAATAACTAAAAATTTGCTACTTGTCACTCAGTCTCAAATTCCATCTGACTGAGTTCAGTTTTAGGCCACTTGTCAGAGGGATGATATCATAACTGACACAAAGACCTATAACTATGGAGTGAGACAACTTTCTCCCAATCGTTATCTTTATATTCTGTGAGGGTAATATTTGTATCTGCAAGAGCAGGGCTAATATACATTATGTAAGTTATATAAAGTCTTACATTGACATAAGAGTTGACTGGCACCATAATTACAATTAATATCATAGATGTTTTCACTCCTTTAATAGATCAGGACATTTGGTAGCTTTATGTACCCTTAATTGTGATTTAGCAGAGAAACACTAGGGACCTAAAAATTGAGAAATTAGAGAATATTGAAAGGTTTTAACGAGCATATAGAGATGTTGGAATTTAATCTGAAAGCAGGTTTGAGATAATCATAGACTATGATATGGTTATTCCAATGAAGATGAGTAAAGTGTATGGATAGAAGTGAAAAATTGAATAAAACTAACAGTATAATTTTGGTATGTGAATTAAATGAGATACACATAAAATTCCTCTAAAATTTGAAGCCTTGGAATTCAGTATTACAGTCTTTGAGAGAAAGCAGCTAAGGTAGATTTACCCTGATAACAGAAGCTCAATTCCACATGAATCAGGTCTAAGATAGAAGCTACATTCTTTGAAACCTTTATAAAACATTTTAAGTTATTAGGATGAGAAATACTAAAATGGAATAATGCAAGCTAATTTAGATATAATTTTTAATCATCTATTTCCCCTTATATTTTTGTTCTGTGGTCAGAATATAAATATACAAAACATGGACCAAGTGTTCCCTAGGACATCTGCAGGAGGAAATATAAGACAGTTTAGCCTTAATTAGAAAATAAGAATGATAGCAAGTAGAATTTAGGTATCACTGTTAAGTAATCTCTGATATCAGTGAAAAACATCTCTGTGGTTTGTTGTAGAATAATAGCATCTGGGGAAAAAAAAGAAGAAAACATTGTAATGAGAATACAGATATCATTAAATATCACTATTATTATTTTTATTGCGGGTTTTTTTAAACAAATTTTCTTAGAAAAGGATTAGACTGCTATCTATTTGAAATGCCAGAAACTGTAAGCAATGTTTCTTCTTAGAATAAAATAAAACTGTAGCTTTCAAAGATTCTCAAAGGGTCTATGACCCAAAAATCATTGAAAACAAGTTTTATAGAGATTATTTTTCAGGTGTGAATGTTTATGATTGTTTACAAATCTTTTATGTGCCTTGGCATAACGTTAGATTGAATTAGTATACACAAAACAAAACAGCTCCCAGATAGACTATATAGCTGAAGTTTAACTCTGATTGTTTGCTTTATTCTTTGTTGAAGATAATCTATAGAGGGACAAAAGGGATTTGCCTCTTCCTTGTTAAGCCACATTTTACTTGGTGTTCCATGTGGATAAATATTTCTATTTGGGTTTTTTCTTTTCTTTTGAGGTCAAATGAGCTTTGACATGAAGCACAAGAGATACAAAAATGAATGCTGAGAGGATGCCACATTTTATGTGTTTTATTTTCACCCTGTGTGCTCAAGCTGAACTACCCAGCTATACCTGCTGTATGGCTTTGATGTAGTCAGAGGCCCCTGGATATCTCTTCTACTTCTAGAGTTGCTTGTTTGTTATGGCTCTTTATTCTCTTTTTATCTTTTTATCCTTTATACAAGGGACAGTTCTCTTTCTCTCTCTCTCTTTCTCTATTTCTCCTTTTCCTCAAGAATATTTTTTTGACATCTGGCAATATGTTACTACAGTATTCCTATTGAACTTACTAACATATTTTATAAAAATTGAAAAAAAAATCAAATTTTTTGAGACACCTAGGTGGCTCAGTTGGTTAAGCATCTACCTTTGGCTTAGAGGGTCATGATCGCAGGGTACAGCAGTCTTTCTCAAGTAAATAAAATCTTTAAAAAAAAAAAAAGAGTGACAGAACTAAAATCTAGAAAATGGCAATAACCATTACCAATTCATCCCCTTAGTACTTTATATGAAGGAAGTGTGCTTAGAAGAGTATATGGAAGAAGAATCTTAGTTCGGATATGTTCGGGGGATAGATTCTAGGTTTTTAACAATCAGGAACATATCAGTTTCTACATTTATGATAGGAATCAAAACTTCAATTTAGTCCAGCTTGGATTTGATCATAGCTTGGACAGAACAGGGATATTGTGTGGCTGGTTTCTAGTCATATCCTAGCAAAGATTTGAATACTGCCCTACATAAATCCTTGGGTATTAAATGAGGAAAATATTCTTGGTATAAAGCTGAGCATGCTTGCCATGATTATTTCTAATTCTGATTCCATTATTCACATACTTCATCATTACTTGATATCTGGTCTGCAAAATAACAAAATAAATTATTTTCTTTTACTCTATCTTAGTTTCATAGATTCAGAAAGGAATTTCAAAATATCTGGAAGAAGCTACCTTAGTTTCCAATATTGGAACCAGTCTCTTTGTAAAGATATTTAGCAGAGAAATATTGTTTGTCATAAATATTGCATTTCAAAGGGAAAAAAAAAAGGTTGGGACACTTTTATTGTAAAGGGCCAATAGTAAATATTTCATTTTATTGGTCAGAAAGTCTCTGTTATAATTACTCAACTCTGCTTTTGTGGCATATATAAAATTACAGATAATTTGTAAACAAATGGGTATGGCTGTGTTCCAGTAAGACCTTATTTACAAAAACAGAACTGTAGGGGCCAACAGCAAGCAGCTCTAAGATGGGCTACTTTCACATGAGGACTATTTTGAATCAAAAAGCAATCAGCCCAAACAGATTCAGGAAAAGCTCTTTATCTCCTCCCTTAACTGCCTAAAAAGAATCTAGGTAGAGGACCTGCTTCAGGAAGAGAGTTATTACCATAGATAATGAACTACATTATGATATAAACTAGGTGTAGTAGACAGGAGTTACCCAGCAACATGACTTTGATTAAAGTCCTCTTTTTGATTCATTGTTTCTGAGTGTCCCCCAAAAGTTTACCAAACTTTTACTCTTTTTCATCTTCCTATAAATTGCATCCCTTTCCTCTTAAGTCCCAGACACCTAGCCCCTTCTTATTAGTTTAGGATGATATATATGTCTTATTTTGCTTGATTGTCTTGGAATTTCCAAGTTGGTATGGATTCTCCATACATACACTATCCAATTTTATTTTCTCCTCTTAATCTGTCTTATATCAATTCTTATTCCAACTAGAAGGATGTTGAAGTAGATAAGAATTCTTCTTCTTCTTCTTTTTAAGATTTTATTTATTTATTTGACAGAGATCACAAGTAGGCATATAGACAGGCAGAGAGAGGGGTGGGAGGAGTAGGCTCCCCATTTAGCAGAGAGCCCAATGCAGTCCTCAATCCCAGGACCCTGAGATCATGACCTGAGCTGAAGGCAGAGGCTTAACCCACTCAGCCACCAAGGTGCCCAAAGTAGATAGGAATTCTTGCTCCCTAATAGGTGAAAGGCCAGATTTGTTCAGTAGGCTATAGTTTGCTGAACCCTATTCAATGAATCAGAATGAGTATCTTACCAACATACAAGTAACAGGGGAACATTTGAAAAATGTCTCATTCACTCTCATGGTTAAAGAAGAAGTTGACTATATCAAAACAGAGCCAACAATGATGAAGATAAAAACAGAAATATCAAGTTTACAATTATAGTGAAATTTGTGAGCAGCTTTTTATATATTGTAAAATATTGAATGGATACAATTTTTGAATAAATATAATGACTACACCAAATGCTGGTAAGAATGAGGATAAATTAGTTTCCTCATGGTTTTCCGATGGGAATATAAAATGGTACCAACTCTCTGGAAGTGCCTTCATAGACTATATATGAAACTATCATGGGACCCAGAAATAAGACTCCTGAGTATTTATCCAAAAGAATGTTGAAAACTTCATGCAAAAACCTATAAACACATATTCATAGCGGGTATATCATAATAGCCAAAACCCAGAAGCAACTCAGATGTCTTTCAACTGTAGATAGTTAAACCAATTGTGGTACACTCAAACTATGGAATACTATTCAGAGTATAAAGTAAAAGGAATAACTATTAATACAGAAAAATCCTGGAATAACCTCCAGAAAATTTTGCTGAGGGGAAAAAGGCCAATCTCAAAGAAGTTCTCAAAAGGTTACATACTGTGTGATTCCATTTATATAGCATGCTTGAAATGGCAAAATTATAGAACTGGAAAACAGATAAGTACTTCTAAGGGGTTAAGGAAGAGGTGCATATGAGTGGCAGATAAGGACAACATGAGGGAACTTTCTGGTGAAAGAGTTACCTTGAATGTATCAATGTCAACATCTAGTTTTGATATAATTTTGCAAGATCCAAGGATTGTGGGAACTCAGGTAAAGGAACACAAAAGCTTCCTATATGGTTTCTTATAATGATGTATGAATCTACAATTCTTTCAAAATGAAATGTTAATTTTTTTAAAAAAAGGTAAAATAAAAACATCCCTGGATTATTAGAGGGAAGGGAGACTTTGTTTCTAGCAGAAGTGTTTTGTACAACATATTAAAGGGACTTCTTTTGGGACGCCTGGGTGGCTCAGTTGGTTGGACGACTGCCTTCGGCTCAGGGCGTGATCCTGGAGTCCTGGGATCGAGTCCCACATCAGGCTCCCAGCTCCATGGGGAGTCTGCTTCGCTCTCTGACCTTCTCCTAGCTCGTGCTCTCTCTCACTGTCTCTCTCTCAAATAAATAAATAAAATCTTTAAAGGGACTTCTTTTAAGCTGAAAACAAGCAATACCAGAAAATAATTCAAAACCAACCAAACGAACAAAAATAAGTAAAATCATTGGTAAAGGCAATTAGCAGGTGATTTTAAAAGACATTATAATTGCATATTTCTTCTGCTTTTCTCTCAACTGATTAAAAAACATTTGCATAATACAGTATATATATATATATATATATATATATGGAAAGGAGGTGGGTGGAAACGAAGCTGTATCAGAGTAAGGAAATGGCACTAGATAATTAACTTGAATCCACAGGAACATATGAAGAGAACCAGAAGTGGTAAATAAGAAAGTTAATATAATGAAATCTGCAAATATATACTTTATATTTTTCTCTCTCAGCTTATTTAAAAGAGGAACATTACATAAGGTAACAATTATAGTAGGATATTGTTGAATTTGTAACATATATAGACACAATATGTAAAATAAAAATAGCACAAAAGAGGAGGAAGGGGGAATAGAAACTATAAAGGAGTAATATTTCTATAGCTCTGGCATTAATTTAATATACATTTGAAATGGATCCTGTTAAGACAAATATTGTAAACTAGAATAATAAATTTAGAGTGGATTCTGACAAGATGAATATTGTAGACCTAAAACAATCACTAAGACATTTAACACAAAAACATTGGAAAATTATGAAAGGAGTTAAAATGTGACAGTAGGAAATATTTTGTCAATACAAAAGAAAGAACTCAAGAACAAAAAGACACAAGGCATAAAGAAAAAAAAAAGAATCAAATATCAGAAATAAAACAATTATATAAATAATAGGAATGTGAATAAATGCATTAATGTAATCAAAGGCAGAAATTAGCAGACTGGACAGAAGAGCAAGATCCAAAAGTATTTTGTCTACTAGAGATACACTATAGTTTCAAGGATACAAGTAGGTTGGAAGCAAAGGGATGGGAAAAATATTCATGCAAGCAGTAATGATATCAAAATTGGAGTGTCTGTGCTAATATCACATAACATAGATATTAAAAGAAAAAAATTGTTACTAGAAAGAGGGACATATTACAATGGCTTAACCCAGTAGGTATGTATAATAGTTATAAACATACACCCACCTAAAAACAAAGCCTCACAAAAAACATGAAGCAAAACCAACAGAATGAAGAAATACACAGCTCAACAATAAGAGTTGAAGTCTTCAGTGGCCAACATTCCATGGTACATATAACAACTAGACAGGAGATGCCAAAGTTATGGAAGATTTAGTATCACTAACAGACATACAGAGAACATTTAACTCAAAAGCAAGACAATACACATTCTTCTCAAGAGCAGAAACATTTGGAGCATGTTCTAGGAAAGACCATATCTTCGTTTATAAAACAAGCTTCAATAAATGATTGAAACCATAAACTAATATAACACTGTATGTTATATGTATATATATACATATATATACAAATACACTGTATGTATATGTACAAGTATACAAAGATACCTCATCATAAAAGATATATAAATGGGAAAAAATACTATAAAAGACTGAAAACAAGAGAACTAAAAAAAAAAAAAATGAAACCAGACAAAATGTGTTCTACAAACACAGTGAGATTAATTAGAAATCTAGAACAGAAGAAAGTAGGAACCTCACAGAGATGTGAAACTTCAACAACACATATTTATAAAACTAATGGATCAATAATAATAATTTAGAAAATACCTTGAGATGGATAAAACCAAATATGCTACATACTAATGCCATGGGGATATAGATAGAAAAGTGCTTAGAGGGAAATTTATAGCCTTAAACATCTGTATTTAAAAAGAAAGAATGATTTCAAGTCAATAACCTTAACTTACCTTAAGAAAATATAAAGAATAAGCTAGAGAAGAAAAGTGAAACTAAAACCAAAGCAAGAATAAATACTTCTAAGTAGGAATAGATGAATAAATAAAATAAATATTAGAAAAGCAATTTAAAAATGAAGAAACTCCACAAAAAAATCAAAAACACTAAAATGACTAAATAAGGCATGGAAGAAAGTACATTGTTGCATTGGAAATGAAAAACGGTTATAAGAGAATGCAGAGAGCAATTGCACACCAACAAATTAAATGGTATAAATGAAATGGACAAATTCCTAGAAGGGCACAGAATACTGAAACTGACTCGAGTAAAAAATAGACAACCTAAATAAATTTAAAAAGAGTGAAGAAAATGAATCATATTTAAGAATTTTCCCCACAAGAAAAATCCAAAGCCAAATGGATTTACTGGTGAATTCTACTTAAGGAATTAATACCAATTCATCCAAACTCTTTTGTAAAAAATAAGAGAAGACGGAGTACTTATCAATTCATCTTATGAGGCAAATATGACAAAGATACCAAAATCAGACAAATATATCACAAGAAAAATCACACACCAATGTCCTTTGCAAATCTAGAAATACTAGATTCAAATTAGATTAAAATACTAGAAAACCATATTCACAAACACCATGACTAAGTGGATTTTATCAGAAGTGCATTATTGGTTTAACATCTGGCTATCAATCAACATAATATACCATATTGATAGACTAAAGGACAAAAATCACATTAGTATATCAGCAAATGTAGAAAGAGCATTTGAAAGAATCTAAGATCTTTTCAATACAAAAACACTGAAAAGATAAGAATTCAAGGGAACTTCCTCAATCTGATAAATGCATCTTCAAAAAGCCCATAGCTAACATCATACTTGATGGGGAAAAACTGAATGATTTCCCTTTAAATCAGGAAGAAGACAATGATGTCAACTCTCACTATTTTTATTCAGCATTGTACTGGAAACTATAGCCAGGGCAGTTAGAGAAGAAGGAATAAAAGGCATCAATATTGGGAAAGAAGGAGTAAAACTGTATCTATTTGCAGATGACAGGAACTTATTTATAGAGAGTCTTAAGGAAGACTCTCTTAGTCTTGTAGAACTAATAAGTTCAGCAAGCGCTGAGTACAAGATGAATATGCAAAACTGAATAAAAATTCTATACACTATCAATAAATAATCCAGAAATGAAATTTAAAAATCAATTCCATTTACAATAACATGAAAAAATAAAATATTTAAAAACTAATTAGCCAAAAGTGTACAGGTTTGTACATTGAAACTCAAACATTGTTGAGGATATTAAAGAAGACCAAGATAATGGAAAGATATTGTATGCTTCTTTATCAGAAGACAAAGGTGTTAGAATGGCAATACTCCTGAATTAATCTATAGATTCAAGATAATCCCTACCAAATTCCAATTGCTTTTTTTTGCAGGAATTGCCATATGATCTTAAAATTCATGTGGGGATTTAAAGGACCAGGAATAGCCTAAAGAGTCTTGAAAGCAACGAACAAATCTGGAGAATTCACCTTTTCGAACTTTAAAACTCACTACAAAACTACAGTAATGAAAAACACAAGTGAAAAAAAAAGAAGATAAATTTGACTTTATCATAATTAAAAACATGCATGCTTCAAAGTTCATACAGAAATAAGCATGTAAATGTAACTGAACATCATTCGTGAACTGCATGATGAACTGCATTAGACAGTGGGCTAGTTTGGCTATGATAAAAATGTACTGTACTAGCAAATACTGACAAGGATATGGAAAAATTGGAACATTCATTCATTGTTGGTAGGAATATGAATTGGTACAGTTACTTTTCAAAATAATTTGAACTTACCTTAGCATATAGAAATTCCACTTCTGGCATATATCCAAAATTAATTGAAACATACTAACTGAACATAATAAAAAATACATCCACACAAAAACTTGTTCACACATATTCATAGCAGCATTATTCATATTGGTCAGAGTCCAGAGTGCTAACATTAGAAACAACCCGAAAGTCCATCAGCTCATGGATGAACAAATAAAATAAGGTATAGGTATGAAATGGAATGTTACACAGCAACAAAAATAATGAAGTAGTGATATATATTACAACATGGATAAAAATTGGAAACATTATTGTAGGTGGCCTCAGTCACAAAAGACCACATACTGTATGGCTTTATTTGTATGAAACTTCCAGAATAAACAAATCAATAGGGACAGAAAGTTGATGTTTGGTAGTATGTGGTTGGGTGGTGGTGGAGACAGGAGGATTTGGGGTTAAACTGAGAGTGACCCTGTAGTTTATTTTGGGAGTGCTGTAAATGTTATGAATTGGTTGTAGTGATGGTTGTACATCTTTGTGACTATACTGAAAAATGTAATTGTACACAAATGAGTGAGTTTTATGGCATGTGAATTATATCTCATTAAAATCATTTAAACAACAGAGTTAACACTTCAGAATTATTACAATGACTAAACGTGTGACAAGACCTAGTGTTGGTGAAGATGTTAAGTAATTAGAGCTCTCATCTACTTTGTTAGAATTGTAAAATGTTATGGCTTTTGTGCATTCTTCAGTAGTTTCTTAGAGAGTGATACACTCAATTACCATAGAAATGGGTGATTACAGTTCCTATGAATTCAACCAAGAGAAATAAAAATATGTATTCATAAAAGTTCTGCAATAATATTTATAGCAACTTTATTTATTATACATGGAATTAGAAAAATATATGCAAATGCCTATTAATAAGGAATGGATAAACACATGTATTATTCATAATCATTACAAGTTATTGTGCCATAACAAAATATTAGGAATTTAGTAAGTTAAACAGTGTAAATGTATCATCTTATAGATCTGAATTCATTAGTCCATAATGGGTCACACTGAGCTAAGAAATCAAACTATCAGCACAACCTGATTCCTTTCTGAAGGATCTAGGAGAGAAAATGTTACCTCTCTTTTCCAACTTCCAGAGCCACCCATATTGTGGCTCATGGCTCCTTTCTCCATCTTCAAAGTCAGTAATATTGCAGTATTGTGCCTCTCTGTCACGTGTATCTGTGTTGAGGGTTTTGCGCTGCCCGTCTTTAAAAAAATAAATAACACAGAAGAAATTTATAATTTGAAAAAAGTAAATGGATTTACTTTTTAAACCTGGAAGTCAATTTCTAAGAAAATATTTTCTTATGTTTGGAATCAGAGATGCATGCAACTTCTATATGCAAGAATACTGATTTTGTCGTGCTGTAGAAAAAAATCAGCAACAGTCTCAGGGCATCTGCATTGCTCAGTCAGTTCATTAAGTAATCAACTCTTTTTTTTTTTTAATGGTCCTGTACTGTATTTATTTAAAAAAAAAAATCCGCACCTAAGTAGATCCTCATAGTTCAATCCCTTATTGTTCAAGAGCAACTGTATCTCTAAACTCATCACACTTTTTGTATTAAATATGTGTAGTTTTTTATATCTCAATCATATCTCAATAAATTTATTTTTAAAAGAAATCTCTTGGCTTTTTTATACTGACTCTTTGGTAAACTCACTATATACTCTTGATTTCATCTCAGGTTATGATCATGGTTAGGGTTGTAAGATGGATCTCCATGCCAAGTTCTAAGCTGGGTGTGGAGCCTGCTTAAGATTTTCTCTCTCCCTCTGCCTCTATCCACACGAGCCCCTCATGTGGGTTCATTTACCCTCTCTTTCTCTAAGAAAAAAATTTTTTTAAAAAGTCTCATAAAATAAATTAACCATGGAGAGGTAAAACATGGTGACTACAGTCAAATGTAACTTTACATGGTGAAAGAAAAATTAGATTTACTGTTGGATAGTTTTTAGTATATATAACTAACAAATTATCATGTTGTACAGCTGAAACTAATAATGTTGTATGTCAGTTATACCTCAAGAAAAATAAAATAGAGAGAGCTAACTATCCAAAAGCAGGGGTAGAATTACATGATATTGGTGTAACCAAACCAGGTGATGTATCAGTCACTGAAATGTCTGTATAGAGTAATTCATGACACAAGAAAGATACAATATAAATACCTAAAAATTATAGATACATATTTATCATGCTCCCATTTTAAACACATAGGTATTTATAAAACCAGAAAATATTACAAAATTATCAGTAGTTATTTCTGCAATTACCCATGACTTTTATTAACTGTCTTTATGCATTTTATACACATTGGTTACTTTTATGAAACCCATCTATGTTATGAATGTGTATTATCTTTATGAACTAAAACAAAAAGAACGTGCTTAGTATGTAGCCTATGCTGAATCAATAGTGATTGAATTAAAATAAAAGTAATAAAATGTGTAAAATAGTGTAATATGACTATGTTACTGTAAAATGGGAAGCAGAGAACAGGCCTATGTAATGAATGGAGAGTAGGGCTGGTTCATATCTGTTAAATGACACAATGTGGAACTAACATTTTTGTAGGTCCAAAACAGTAAAATACTAGCAATTTCATGTTATAGCCTACCATATCAGGAAGATATTTTAATAGATACATTATGGGATAAATACTCTTTGGGAAGAAAATATCAATTTCTGTCCGAAAGCCATCATGGTGAAATTTTCAGCCTTGAGAAATTAAGAGGACCTTATTTAGTATGATATATTTCTTATGTTTATAAAATGTCTTTTTTAAATTTTTAGCATAGAATTCACTTTTCCATAATAGCAACAGTATATGAAATGATTTACATCTGCACCGCAGCTCACAAAAGCCTGTTTAACCCACAGTGTAGCTAAAATATAGTAATAATTTATCCACATAAAACCATGTTTATAATAATGTTTCCATGGGGAGTAGAATATAGAGTTTACTTCTAATAGAAACATTAGAAAACATGTTTCCCATGAGACTAGAACCCATGTCCACTTTGCCGTTCATTGCAGTATGGATAAAACTGCTTTCAAAGAGTCATGGCACAAGGCTATATTTTGCTTCAAGCATTCATGGATTGGGCCTGGTAATTCATGCCATTACTGCTTTTAGCTTCTGTCCTGAGAGGATGAGAAGTAGGCCAAGCATCTGGGAACTCGGACTATGTTTTATTTCAGTTCCAGATTTGCTCAGTGCCTTTAGCCAGGTCATTAAAATATTTCGTGACCACATTTCCATTTCTGAGGAAAATATATTCCCTAACAATTAATTCAATGTGGTTGTCAATAAATATAATGGAATTGATTAAATATTATTTACATGATATAAATTTTTCTGTGGTTTTATAATAATGGCTCACATTTGGCAACTGACTTAACTCTGGGGATCCAAAGTGCAATACAAGCAACAAACGTATTCCTTAAATGTATTCTTTTGTTGTTGAGTTTTAAGTGTGCTTGTTTATTTTGTGTGAGTACTTAGAAGAGGCTATCTAGGAAAAAGAGGGGCAGAATAACCATAGGAAAATACATACAGAGAAACAAAGTATACCGTACATTGAGTGAGATAATGTGATATATTAAAAATAGGTGACAGATACACTGTTCTCCTAGTGGGACATCAGAATAATGACTGTGATTGCAAGATACTCTGCAATGTAGTAGATTATGAAATCAATATTAGAAAATGATTTTTTTAGATTTAAGACATTATGTTAATTATATGTTATATATACATGGTATTTTTATAATAAAAGAAAAACAGAAAAGACAAATTGATACTGACAGAAAACAGCCAACAGCATGAGAGCTCTATGCAACTAATGTATAAAATCTATGTAGCCATAAATAAGGCGTATTCTCATTTAATTTAGCAGTTGTACCCTTGACATAGCAAAATTTTAGTATGTAGTATCTAGTTCCTCTTCACTTTTTATAGGTGAAACTTATGAGCCAAATAAGGTTAAGAGAAATATACTTGTTCTTTCTTTTTCATTCATATTTCACTATCTTGTCTATCTGTTCTACCTGGCGTTTCAATCCACATGCTTCCTATCTGGGTGTTTGCTTTTGTGTTCTCAAGAGAGAGGGTAGGATATTAGTTAAGAGCCTGACTCTAATACTAGACTCTCTGGGTTTAAATGCCAGCCCTATCATTTCTACGTGTGTGACCTAGAGCAAGATGCTTTGTCTTAGAGGCTCAGATTTTTCATCTGTACAAGTGAAAATGGAATAGGATTGGTGACAGGATTAAATGACTCCATGTACTTGGTATGGTTTTCGGAACATTTTGCTCCTTGAATAGATGTCATCTACTATTATTATTATTATTATTTTTACCTTTTGCTAAGTGCTCTTCAAATATAGGCATATTAATAATGTTGATAATGAAATAACAGAAAGCAATCTTTATTGAGCACTTACTATGTGTCAAACATTGTACTAAGTGTTTTAAATAAATGATATCTACTGATCCTCACAATAGCAGTATAAAGCACTATAAAGAACATGCAAAAATCACAATGCTGAGAAAGACGTGCTAAAATTTGATTAGATCTGTGTATAATACTTACTTCAACAGAGACTAAGTGGTGCCTTTCTGGTACCCATGATCATGTATTTTATAGTCCAAATAAGCGTGCAGTTTTTACCTCACTGCCCAATACTTAGGCTATAAGTAATTTATGTGCGTTATTTACTCCTCTAGATTTTGTTCAAACAAACATTCGTTAAAACATTCTGACAAGTGGCAAGGGGGTTTTAGCTCTCTCGTAGATAGAAGAGAAAATTAACACAAAATTCAAAATGGCTATGAATTACAATTTAAGGACATAATATCAAATTAAAGCTTTGTGACTGCTTTGTTTAAGGAAGAAAACACTGTACCAAAATTAGGAATGAAACTTGGTCATAGCAAAGTTTTACTAGCCTACAGAAGATGCGTAAATGTGTGTTTATTGTGTGTACTTGTACACACACGAGCATTTTATTTTACTTTGCTGACTTTGGGCAAGCCATGCACAATCCAGTTCATAGAACTTCCTTCTTCCTTCTCCCTTTGCCATGAACCAATATGCAGCTAGACTAATTTTCACCTCTATGTTACCGTGTTGGCACTTTTAAACTTTTGAATTATAATCTTTGGTATAATCAGCACTTTGGTATGGGTGTGGAAATGAATATTTCCTTTATTGTTGTGGGAGACTTCTGATTTAGGACTACTTGATTACTTGCTTTACATCCCCCATGCCCCCTCCAATTCCAAGCAGGATGTGAGGCAGCTATTTGCGATATTGAATTTTTCCCGCTTCTAAACTCTGTGACCTTGATTCATTTAGATATGAATGGGAAATCTGAGACACATTGATAAGGCAGAGAATCTGAAAGGTCATCCTATTTTCTATCTGGATCAACAGTTTCAAGGGATTTCATGGCATGCATCTTACTCAAAGATATAGTGGTGTGTATGTGAGTGTGTGTGTGCATTTTCTTGTTTGTATGTGAGTAATAAACTGTGTACATTTTCATGTTGCAATATTATATTTGGAACAAAGTTCTGCTAATTAGATATAAGTTTATTTGAGCTGTTTTCTAAGACTGAAATTTTCATATTAACTTAACTATTTTCTTTTGTAATGATTTATAACAATGCTGTTATAAAAATAAAGGTAGGAAAAAATTAGATAAAAGAGATTAATATTTAATTAGAAGAATATTCACGAGGAACCAACATTGTATTGTTATGTGAAGCTTTCCATTAAAGCTTGCTGCATTTTCCTATTAAGAGTAATTCTAGAGAAAAGTTTCATGAAGGGATTTTTTTCTAGAGGGAGGGTGAGAGGAGGAGATGCCAATACCAGAACAGACAGTTCTGTGGTGCCCACTGATATGGAGACAAATCACTTAAGAGTGAAAATTCCTAATTAAATTTCAGTGCCTTGTGTTCCATGGCTTTAGAGCTTAGTATTTTGCCTTAATCACTCAACCCATTTTATATGAACAGAATGTAAATCGTTTACTTACTTACTAGCTGTGTCTTTTATCTTTTATTCATTTCTTGTTTATTTACTCAAAATATTTCTTCATTGCCTACTATATTTAGGCACCAGAAGGAGAAGAGTGTAGATACACAGACCCCATCCATGGTTGACAATAAACGGCTGATCCCTGATGCTCAAGCTTTATTCCTGAGCGTTATGATTCAGATTCAGCAATGAAGGCACTGTTACATTCAGATTTTATAATAACAAAATTTTGAAATCTCAAATTTGTTCCTCAAAAATATTAAGAAATTGGTTTGAATTTGATAACATTACTTGAAAAAAACAAAAGAGAGTAGCAATAATGCTTTTTCACATTTAGCAGCCCACTTAAATAGGCTGGAATACTCCTTCGAACTACTGTCATAGTCATCTCTTTGTGTCTAGCCTGAATTTGTTTCTGGTAAATCATACACTCATGTAAGTTTTTCATCATCAAGCTATCTTCCTGACTCCCTTTCTAGGGTATTTTGACTTTATTGCTGTGTTTTAAAAGTCACTTTGCTTCTGCCAGTTTGATAATTTTTTTTTTTTCTGGTTGTTCTGCTCTCACATTTAAAATTTTTCCTTCTACCTCTGAGTTATATTACCCTTTCTCTGAAATTGTATGCATATTTTCAGAATTTGTCCTCTGATCATTTTCAATAAACAACAATGTTTATTAATATTTAAAATGATAGTATATTCTACTGGCTTCAAGGAAAATGACATAGACAATGTCAAAATAAGCACCTGCCATTGAAGTTGAAGATGAAGAAAAATGTTGATAGTCTTAGCATTTTCTGCATCACCAGCTTTTCATCTCAACGTATTGTTGGCAAAGTGTGAAAAATGATTTTATTGACTAAGTTTATCTTCGACCTCTGTTATATGCAATATACATTACGCATCCTACATACAATCTGATACTGAAGGAAGAAGGAATTGTCTTTACTTTTAGAAGTTTACAGAAGTTTGATTTACACAGATCTCAGACACTCAGGAAAACTCTTAAAGGAAATAAATTTGTCAGACAAAAGCAGACTTATGCAATTATAAGAAGAAAAGAGCTAAATGTTGTGAGGGCGAGGAAAGACCAAGATTTTAAAACATTTAAAGTGGACTATTCCATGTAAACAAATAATGCATAGATACATAGATATATTCTAAAAGTTACCTCTGTTTGTGGGTAACAGTGTTCTCACAATTGAAGTACATATGTGGAAATGGGGAAAGGGAGGGCACAAGATAAGGTGTCAGTAATTTCTGCATGTCTTCTTTTTCCTTTTATCTTTTGCCCATGTGGTTGAAATAGGGCCTTGCAAGCCAGGATCTCTACATATACACTACTTTCAGTTTTTAAATTACTTTTCTTACCTTAAGCCTAATTAAAGTATTTATGGAACCATCAAGCTATTTCATATGTTAGTAAAGGAGGAAAGAAGAAAGCTGTTGGTGTGTTGGTGAATATTAATGAGAGAATTGGGTAGATCACGTCAGAATGACGCTGGCAGTGGTACAGCAAGAACAGAACAAACAGGAATTTATGAGGAGGACCATTAGGTCTACATGGCCCATGTGCCTCTTAGGTAAGGATGTTAGATAATAGTCTGTCCTTAGTAACTTCGAGATCTTGGGCTTTATTTTATGGATGAAGACCAGCTTCTGGTATATTTGGTGAAGCAAATAGATAGTGCACCTACTTGGTCCCCAAATCACACTAAAATGTCAGAAAAGGTAGAATAATGTATACTTGCACCCATAGATCAAAACATGGAAAGAGGGAAACAAAAATTAATTTTGGAAAATGGAAAACATATGAACATATGATAACACAATAGAGGGCGTTCCACTGTAGCAGCAGGGAGAACTCAGAAAGAAACACATTTGACTCACAGAAACAAAATATTGGAAGCTCCTCTTAGAGTACAATGCTTATGAGGCTGATGAAAAGGTGGTCTTGGAAAATCTATAAAAGAAAGAATTACCTGCATTGAATCAAAGGTTAGTTGTCTGAATAGACTGAACCACACATGACTCTGGAATTGGCGGGAGGCATAGAGAGGATGAAAACACTATGTGGCAAGCCAGAGCTCTGTGAAAGCCCACACACAGAAAATAGAAAAACCACTTCTCCCATTTAGCTCTGAAAACATTGGCTACCAGACTTATAGCCTGTGGGCAGGTTATATTATTATTAGTATCAAATAATTGTTATTTATTATTACTAATTATTATTAAGTAATTCCTCTTTAGGACAACGGAGAGATGTACAGACTTTGACAGTGGAAGTTCCTTCAAAAAACAGTGTAACTTGATCAACATATATAGAAGCCCAGCAGTCAACATACACAAAAATGAGGAAAGTTTGAGTGTTCATGAATCAAGAAGGAGCTGGGAAAAAATGGAAAAAAGTTCTTGAAAATTGAAATGTTAAGAAAACTCAAAACTGGAATAAAAGTTTTAGAAAGTTAACTAAATCTTCCATAATAGAAATTGAAAATACTTAAAAAAAAAAAAATTAGGTCCCCATTGAAGACATCCAATATTTAATGATAGAAGGGGATAAAAGTGGAAAAAAAAAAGAGAAAGAGAGAAATATATCAGTTTCACTAGAAGCCAATTATCATCTACAAGTTTATTTGTTACATGGCTGGTCAAATAATGCTATCGTAATTATAGTACAGGTGTGAAAACACAGATTCTTGGGCCTGACTTCTAGCATTTACATGCTGGCACAATACTCTCCATGACTTAAGGTTTAAATTAAATTTCTTTTTTTTTTTTAATCTTATGTTAGTCACCAAATAGTACATCATTAGTTTTTGATTTCTTAAATTTCCCCCCTCCCACCCCAAAAAATACATTGTTTTGAGGACAAATAAGTGAGTATAAAATACAAATAGCAAAACAAAACAAACAAAAACTGCAGGGGCTCCTGAGTGACTCAATCAATGAAGCATCTGACTTTGGCTCAGGTCATGACCTTGGGGTCCTGGGATCAAACCCCACACTGGGCTCTGTGCTTGGTGGGGGGTCTGTTTTCCTTCTGTCCCTCCCTCCACTCATACTGTCTCTCTCTCTCTCTCTCTCAAATAAGTAAATAAAATCTTAAAAAATAAAATATAAAAATTAAACACACACACACACACAGAGCAGTGTCAAGCATCTAAGATGTACTTCTTTTTTCATTGGAGTATAGTTGACATACTACATTACATTAGTTTCAACTGTATGTACTATACACTATGTACAAAACACTATGTATGACATAATGATTTGACAGCTCACATATTATGCTATGTTCACTGCAAGTGTAGCTACCATCTGTCTGTTGCCATATAACGTTATTACAGCACCATTGAGAATATTCCCTGTCTGGAAAGTTCTTAAGTGTTAGCTACAATTATTGATTTATGTACAGACATCCAAGACCTCAAAAAATTTATTTGTTTTCAATTCATTTTTGTAGATAGATATATTCTAAGATATGGGCCATTAGAATTAAAGCCACAAATCAAAAATAAGGGGAAATGAAAGAAAACAGGAATCCAATGCAGGTAAAAATTGGTAGAAAACCCTATGATGAAGCTGGATGGAAATCCCAAGGTAACAAAATAACAGGTATCCAACAGGATTGAAGAACAGACTCCAGACTGGAAAGAAAAAGGGAAGAACTTCAAGAAATATTTACCTAAAAAAACAAAAAACAAAACAAAACAAAAAAAACAATGAATCATGTGATGTGTGAACATACTGCAATTATAGTTACACTTCTGGAGGGGAGTTGTGGGATGAATTGATAACAAGTAACATTTAATCACATGGAAACAAATAGATAACATAATTATTAACTGTGGAGAAAAAGTCATATGGAAAAGGAAATTAATTGGAAATGTAAAATATCACTTTGATAATGAATAAGATGTTTATGATCATAACCATATAGCTATTAAATATTGATCCTAGTAAAAATATTTGAGCAATTTTGGGGGAACCACTGTGAGTGTGTTCATTTGCATTCATAAAACTTTTAACTTAAAACAACAGGGCTGGGACGCCTGCATGGCTCAGTTGGTTGAGGACTGACTCTTGGTTTTAGCTCAGGTCATGATTTCAGGGTCATGAGATCCAACCCCTCCTAGGTTCCAAACTCAGTGGGGAGTCTGCTTGAGATTCTCTCTCTCCCTCACCCTATGCTTCTCCCCTTGCTCACTCTCTAACTCTCTCTCTAAAATAAAGAAAAAAATATTTAAAACTACAAGGCGTTGTTATCTATACAGATAATGTGTATTAATTAGAAAAGGACAATCCTCTAAGCAAGCACAAATGGTTAATAAAGCTGGGTAAATGCAATGTGAACTAAATTTCAGCCCTATGGTATGCTGTCAAACAGGGGCCTTTGATCATTTAAAAATGTGCACAATCACACATGGTAGCCTTGCACCAAATAGAATATTATGTAGATATTAAAACAGAATAATTTGAACACAATGATGTGGAAAGATAGTCATTACATATCAAATACTGGAGATAAAACATTATTAAAATATTTGAAAAATTATCATATTTCAGTTAAAATAAACTTTCAAAACCATTTGTTTTTGTATAATATTACTATTATACAATTGTTTTCTCAAAAAAGAAATCTCACATTTTAATGTTGTCTCTAAGTGACAAAATTATGAATAATTTCTAAACTATGTATTTTCTCATTTTGTCTAATGAAAATCCATTTCTGAGTATTTTTGTGGTAGCAATATCTACTTTAGACAGTAAGAAGAAATTTTATTTTATTTATTTTTTAAGATATTATTTATTTGAGAAAGTGACAGATATCGCACAACTAGGGAGGAGAGACAGAAGCAGGTTCCCTATTAAGCAGGGAGCCCAGTGCTGGGCTCAATCCCAGGACCCTGGGATCATGACTTGAGCCAAAGTCTGATGCTTAACTGACTAAACCACCCAGGTGCCCCAGTGAAAGGAAATTTTAAATATTTTGCTGCTGAAAAGAGAATTTTTGCTGAAAAATAATGTTCTTTGCATATTGCTCCTTACTGCAGAACCATGAAAAAAAATTGAATAGATTTTAAAAAGAGAAAATTAGAAAAATCTTTAAAGAAAAGAAATTGTTGTTGCTGTGGAAACAATATTTCCTAAGGTTGTTAATGAGCTCTTTCTTTCTAAGGCCAAATGACAGAATGCATCGGTAGTTGCTACATTTAGGGAAATACAGAGAGCAAAGGGTTAAAGGATACTGTCAATCATACTCCTTTCCAGAGGACTATGGGATTCAATCAAACCAGAGGTACAGAGATGTCTCTGTGAGGACAAAGGCATCTGTATGATGTTTTGAAGTATAGACCAGGTAGCTGAGAAGACAAGGAATACAAGATGATCAATCAGAAGGTGGACTAAATTCTGCCCTTTCAAAATACAGCCCATAAAATTTCATAAAGAAGAAACAGGTCAGTATAACCTATAAGACAGTTTATCAAAGGAGAGTAGTATTCAACATTAAGTAATGTATTACACCAGAATTAAATTTCAAGAGGTAAGTAGAGCTTTCATTCACCTGACCACAGAAATATGCAAATAGTCTATGCACACTTGCTTTTTAAGCAAAAAATTATTGCTGTCATGACCAGAATTATGCTAGAAGAAGGAATTAATTTCTCTGCAAGAATGTAGGATGCAATTGAATAACAGAGGGCCTCCGTGGGGAGGGGGGAGATAGGGTAAAGAAATTTAGGAAGATATTGCAAAAGTCTAGTTATTAATAAATAGCTTTCATGTATTAGTGATTATGAGAATCTCATAACATTTGTACCCAAACATTATTCAGTGATATGAAAATTTGATTACCACAGAAAGTGACCAAGATATCTGTGCAGAATTAAGTTATAATTAAATTATAATCAAACATTATTTAAAGAAGAATTGGAACAATTAATGAGAACGAGACATGAAAAAACCAGAGAGAATTTGCTTTGTTACTCTATCTATACCTACATCAAAAGGCATATTTAATCAATCTTGAACTTTGAGAAGCCATGGCAATTTTAGACTACCAGAAGAAAATATTTCCTCAGTAACATCTTATTTAATAATTCTTCCATATAAAGAAAAGTTTCATTATAGTTAACCTAATTTCTGTATGCTACAGAGAAATATCATTGACCCCTTTCTTAATTCCCAATGAAGAAACTGACAGTTGGCTCCCTTTCTTTAAAATATAATGATTTTTACATTTGGTAACTATTATCCAGTATCCCCTCAACTACCCTTGATTCAGTTTCAATATGAAAGTTATTCTAACCTATCCTCAGAGGCCAAATTTCCCAGAACTTTAATTATCTTTGTTGTTCTCAACTGTGCATACTTCAATTTGACCACATCTCCACTTTGCTCCTGAGCTCAGAAGTGAAGATATTATTCTAATAAGGGTTTGACTAGTATTGAGTATAATGACATGACAGTTTTTCAATTATAGTATTTCCCAGTATAATGCATGCTTGTACTATACATTGTTTTCAGTCACATTGTACTGTTTCTAATTCATAATTGACTTGGGATATCCTATGGCCTCTAGATCTTTTTTTATTCTAATTATAAATAACTTTAATGTACCAATAACTGAAATTTCACAATCTCTTAGGAATATTACATCTTTATGCTTATTTTTTCCTTAAATTATTTTGTTCTTTAAAATTTATAATACTGGGGCGCCTGAGTGGCTCAGTGGGTTAAAGCCTCTGGTTTCGGCTCGGGTCATGATCCCAGGGTTCTGGGATCGAGTCCCACATCGCGCTCTCTGCTCAGTGGGGAGCCTGCTTCCTCCTCTCTCTCTGCCTGCCTCTCTGTCTACTTGTGATCTCTGAGTGTCAAATAAATAAATAAAATCTTTTTAAAAAATTTATAATACATATTTTACCTTTAAAAATTTATAATTCATATATTGGCATTAGTTATACATAAAGGAATGTGATCACTGGAAGAATAACAAAAAAAAATCCAAACTTCTACTCCAGGCTCTGACTTTAATTAACTGCAGATTTTGGGAAAAAAAAAAAAATCAG
Organism: Neogale vison; assembly: GCF_020171115.1. Classification (NCBI taxonomy): domain Eukaryota; kingdom Metazoa; phylum Chordata; class Mammalia; order Carnivora; family Mustelidae; genus Neogale; species Neogale vison. Next base: position 57,448,547 of record NC_058099.1, read on the forward strand.
CTTTTTTCAATGTTCTTCCCGTAAGTAAGAATGCTAGAAGAAAGTATATCTAAGATTTCTGTATTTTTAAAATCTTATATATAACAAAATTTATTTTTCATATGTAAGAAAAATATTAAATGAATATTTATTGAGATTCTGCTTTCCATGTGCCATACGTTACACTAGACCCTGGAATAAGCCAGTTAACAGAACATACAAAAATATGTTCCTTATATTTTATTTGAGGAATGGATAATAAACAATAGAATAGCACTTATTAGTACTAAGAAGAAAGTAAAGAAGAAAATTAGGAAACCGTGAACGTGTAGATTTCTAAATAGCATCAGTAGGAGAAGCTACACTTAGATAGTGATATGGGAGAAACAACCTTAAAAAAGTCAGCAAAACTGTTACCAGGAAGAACAACACTCTAGGCAGAGTGAATAACAAGTATGAAAAGCTTGAGGTAGGACTGTGACTGACATATCTGAGGAATAGCAAAGAGGTGGGCGTGCCTGGACACAGTGATCAAAAGAAAGAATATTTAGAAATACGATCAGATATGTAATAGTGCAGAGAAGAGATCACGTAGTGCCTTATAGAGTGTAAAAACCTAGCTTTCACTCTGGGGACTGGTAGCACTGGGACGTTTTGAGGTCAAAACCGATCAAATGGTATCACAATGGATGCTCTGTTTTAAAATAGACCCATATGGTGTAAGAGCAGTGATCAGTTTGGAAGCTCTGGCAGTAATTCATATGAGAGATCATGCTGTGAGGCAGTTGCATGGTAGCTTAGACTAGAAAGGTAGTAACAAAGGGGTGAAAGTGATTTAGTTATAAATAACATATATATTTGGCTTAAATAATATTTAATGGAGAACTTTTTTTATTGAGGTTAATTGGGTGTATAACATAAGTGTTGGGTGTGCAGCATATAATCCAACATCTATATATACCCCAAAGTGGTCTAAATACATTGTAAAGTTACAGCAGACAAAGAGTGCTGATGGACGAGATGCAGGATGTAGAAGAAAGAAAGTGTATACAATATTATGGTCATATGAATGTGTAATTTATCAGGACCGGCATCCTTTTGTCAAAGATTTGGATATACATAGAATTTACATTTCCTACTAGTTTTAAAGTCTTCTTCATTTTACATTGCTAAAGGAGACAAAGATATTACCATTAAACCATGAAAACAATTTTTCTATAAAGAAATAGAATATATTATTTGCTTGGAATAGTCTGATTCAGATAAATTCACCTTTGTTTCCAGGTGGCATATCTCTACCATTATTTCTATTTCTATCATTATCTCAACAATTACATCTAAGTCTATCTGTATCTATCTAGTAAAGATAGAGATAAATTTAATTTCAAAACACAATCTTGTATAACTACTAGACTGCTGAAATTAGAATTTAATTATCATCATTCGACTCTCCAATGGTCAATGCAAAATCTTTCTGTCACTTGGACTTCTTATGTCTAACACAAGCCCTTGTCTTCTTTTTACTGTGTCAGGATGCAAAACTGTTCAAAGGGTACACATTCTCTGGAGAAAAGTTGATGTGAAAAATCTCAGCAATCACTCTATTGAATTTTGCTAGTCAGTAATAAGGTTATTTGAGGAAATCTTTTCAGTATCTTTAAATAATTTCATTCTTAGGGTTAATAGCCCACCCTATGGAAAGTCCATTCAAATATCGCTTGCTTTTAAAAAATATGGCATGTGGTTCCCATCACAAAGAAAGAAAATATCAGGCTAATATTACTATCAATACTTTTAGGTGCAGGAAATTCAAGAAGTAGACTTTCAAAAGGGCCGATAAAAACTGGCCTACAGTAATAATCATAGCACTTAAGGTCTGTTCAATTTTTTATTATTGCTTTTACTTTACACCCGCTGTGTTCATACTGTGCCGCTCTGAGAATGCATTAGCTGCAAGCACTAGTGTTTCCAGCAGTTCAGTTAACAACATATTCCAGTTACCGGGAGTCATCAGGACTCAGCAGACACTGTGTTAACAAAACACAGTTATTGAGCAAGGCTAGAGGATGCAAAAAAAATTTCAAGTTAATCTTTGAGAATTCAAAGATATGTTTCTATATCCATTCTTGTTAGAACCCTGGTCTTGTTAGAACCTTTGGTCTACTTGAAAGACCTTGACCGTGGTACAAAGAAGGTTTCTTTATTAGAGCATAATTGTAAAAATTTGCTTTTATAATAAATGATTTTTTAAAAGATTTTATTTATTTATTTGACAGAGATCACAGGTAGGCAGAGAGAGAGGAGGAAGCAGGCTCCCTGCTGAGCAGAGAGCCCTATGTGGGGCTGGATCCCAGGACCCTGGGACCATGACCCCAGCCAAAGGCAGAGGCTTTAACCTAATGAGCCACCCAGGAGCCCCTATAATAAATGATTTTAATTTTAAGGTTGAGAAGATGCAGGATGCTGTGTTTTGGTTGGGCAGACAAGCACAAAATACACCCAGGCATGCGTGGGCCTGCGCACACACACACACACACACACACAGATTCTCACCACCACCCTTTCTCTGACCACCATCCCAGTCATCATGTAGGTTTTCCCAAGGATTCTCTTCAAGGTGACGTTTGGAGTTTTGCATTTCTTTTTGTGGTTATATTAGCAAGACACATTGACCAAAATTCAGTACAGTAGCAATTCATTTTCCATTTCATGAGTGCGTATTTGTCTATGATGATCTTTTGAGCTGAAACATTTGACAGCACCAGTGAGTAGGATGTATTATGCACAGCATTTAAAAAAAGAAAAAAAAAAGTCTCCCCTGAGCGTATAATGGTATAATGAATGTAATTCCCACTTTACTCATTCTTTTGGTTAAATGCAGTAAAGGGGACACTTGGAAGGTATATATGTTATCTGGGTGACAGATGCCACATAAAATATATCAAGTAGTAGCAATTCATCTGGAATTATTATTTTTTTAAAGATTTATTTATTTATTTATTTGACAGACAGAGATCACAAGTAGGCAGAGAGGCAGGCAGAGAGAGAGGGAGGAAGCAGGCTCCCTGCTGAGCAGAGAACCTGATGTGGGGCTCGATCCCAGGACCCCGGGATCATGACCTGAGCTGAAGGCAGAGGCTTTAACCCACTGAGCCACCCAGGCGCCCCTGGAATTATTTTAATCATTTTAGTTAAAACATTCCTAGGAATAAAGAAGAGAGTAAGTGAACTTACCCTTTTCATTTTCATTCACTAGTTTCCCCCCTCCATGTTTTATTGAATTTTATTTAGTTTCTCTTAACTATTACGACCATGGAGCACTTGTGTGTGTGTGTGTGAGTGTGTGTGTGTGCACGCGACTGCGCACATGTGTGTTTCTTGTGTGTGTTTCTGTGTGTGTATGTGTTTCTGTGTGCTTGTGACACCTATCACCATTTTAAGGAACTTAGGGTTCTTTACATTTTGAGGAAGCACTGTGCTATAGTATTTGTTTTGATGGGTGCACTCTGAATTAGAGTCATTGGTTGCTTTTAAAGCAATTCTCTGACCACTGGGTTTAGTCATTGTTCCAGCTGGTACCATACGCTTGGTTATCTGTGTTCTCTTTTTAAAAAATGTATTATTTTATTACAGAGTTATTGAATATCTTCTGTTAGTTGCTGGGAATACAATAGTGAATAAATACAGACTTTATCCTTGTGTTCTTAGATATTAAAATTGAGAACATAAAAAATCTTGACCCTAAATGTTGTTTGAAGAGACCTTCTGAGATAGAAGATATGAATAGTCAGTGAAAAGCTAGACACTCTGACTTTGTAAAGGAAAGTACAAGAGGCGTGCAAGCAAGGACAAAGTTAGGGATAGATAAAATCGTCAGTATTGATGACTGCTTTTTGGAATATCACTCCAGTGACTAGTCATCTTTGATGGTCCTCAATTGTGACTTGTTGGTATTTAAGACAAATAATTTTGATTGACTGAATTACATAAGCCAGCTTATCTACTTAAATGAGTTTCCCATGTATTCCAACGCATTTGCTCGCAGCAAAATGCTTTCATCCACCTCAGAATACTCACTTTACTTGGTGTTTTTTATCTGAAATAAAGAAGCTTTCACAGTATCTTTCTTATCTCTTCCCTCGCCATTGTAACAGTAGCCCCGCTGACTTCCCCATTCCCTCCCTCTTCACAGCCCTCTGAGGAATGAGGCCAGATTCAGGGAGGGGGTGCTCTCACTAGGAGTGTGACACTTCTAAGCTTAGTGGACACATAAACTAGCAAGGCAGTCTGGGCTGATGTAAGAACTGAACTGACCTTGTGTTCTGTTGACTCAGTGCTCGTGGGGCCATTACATAATTTAAGCCACTTAGGCTGTAGATTTTGTGTTATGTAGTCTCAAATACACTTCAAAAAAGTTTAAAAGCCACTTACTGAAATTTTCTATTTTTATTATACTTCTAATTTTCAAAAGATACGTATTTGTCCAAAATTATCTTGCAGTAAGAGTAATTGAAACTATTTGATTGGACATGGAGTAATTTTAATGCAGTTTTCAGCATTTGCTTTTGCAAATCTAGTCAGATTTCTCTGATAAACATATGACAGTTTTGCTTTGGGGAGCCACAACCACCCCCTCCGACTTCTGTTGGTGAGACTGTTAATAGGCTTCCATCTTCCTCTAGAGGAGTGACCCAAAAAAACATATCTTTTAATTTTTTTTGGAGATGAAAAAAGGTACAAGTTGAGCTAAAATAACACTGGGAGAGCATTAAAATTTCAAATAAAATAATGAATATAGCCTTCACTGAAAAGTAGATATTTAATATTTAAATAAAGACCTTAAGGAGATGAGGGAAGAAACCATGAGTACATTTGGGCAATTGCAATGGCACTGAGATAGAATGCGCCTGCCGCATTCCAAAACTAGCAAGGAAACTTCCCCTTACCCACAAAGGGAGCAAAGATAAGAGAATAGGAGATAAGACAAGAGTTTGTAATGACCTCCGATTTCACTTGTAATTAAGTGAGAGGCCACTGGGAAATTTTATGCAGGAGAGTGATATAATCTGACTTCTAGTTTAATAGGATCATTTGGATACCATTTGAGATAAGGGGAAAAAAAAAACTTAAGTATAATGAGCGTAAGTGAAGAGTTACTGTTATGGAGAAATGATTGATCATATCATCTGTTCAAATTTATTTGATCCCTAGCTGCTTTTATAATCTCTTCCTATAAGTAAAATATATATTTCTCCATTGCATTGACTGTGGGTTTGGAAATAGACCTGCTTTGATCAATGAAACATGAGCAGATATGACTTTTGCCATATTTAAATAGAAGCTTTAATTGCACCTGTGTATAGTTAGACTTTGTCCAACCACCCCCTTACTTTGCCCTCAGGCCATTTGTCATCCTCTGTGAGGCCAACATGTCACAGCACGTCACAGAAAGTAGTTGTTCCTTCTTTCTTAGTTCAAGACTAAAAGAAGATGAAGCCCAAACCCCACTATATCACAGTAAGCTAAAGTAGACCCAGAAAGCTGAGCAGATCCCAGTAGAGCTACAGATAATCCTAGTAACCTACGGAATATAAACAAGAATGTATTTTTATTGCTGAAAATCACTGAGGTTTAGAAGATTGTTTGTCGTCACAACAAATCTTAATAATACAGGTTGGGATATTAGAATAACTCAGCCAAAAGATGATAATGCTTTGGGCCAGGATGGTAGCAATGAACTTGGAAAGATTTTAGATATATCTTCATGGTAGAAACAATAGGATATGTGGCTATTTTCTGAGAATAAAAAGAATCAAAGACTATATTTGGACTTCTGGCTGGACTAGGAATTTATGATTGTGAGAATATTCAAATATGTTCTAATTTATACAAAATTATCCTTCAATACGATACAATACAATAAAAGACTTTCAGACACAAGATGTATATTTATTAAATTATAACTTTGTTGGTGGCATATTTGGGAATACCTCTACTTTCATAATAAAGCCTGTTTATGACTGAAGACCGTGGACTTCAAATCTTTATGGCACTCAGATCCTAATGACTACATGTAAAAAATTATATAACAATTGCATTTATAAACTATATTTATAACATGCTTAAAATAACATCCTTCAGAGTTAAATTTTCCAGTATTTTGCATGCATAAGGTATACAAGCATGTATAAGCTTACTCTATGTTTTATAAAAGCTTTATCAAATCTCTCCTTTAGCATCTGTGGTTAGAAAGAAAGGCAATTTTAGTTCCTTTATATACCTACGAGATAATATTTCCATAGCACATATACTTGATATTTCATCAGATAAAATGAGAAAATTGTGTTATGGTCTTTCTTTCACTTTTGTACTCTCAAGTAGTTCATAAGTGACACGTAAGTAAAGACAGTTTCTTGGATACATTGCCATAAGTTTAATAGGAAACAAAATGAATTAAGAATTTTCTCTTGTCTCTGAATTCTTACTCTATGACAGAATTCACTCTGAGAAATCATTACTAACAGATTTTTCATTTTATTCAGGCACTGTGTAGGACAGATGCATTATTAACATTTAAGTACATATATACCCCAAACATACACATTTAAAAACCAAATATGCCCTTCACTAATCATGTTTCTGAAAGAAAGATTGATAAAGTTATATTCCTAAAGGGAAATTTCCTGTGTTCCTCCAAATTAGGAGTTTTGACACCATTGTCATTTTAATAATGCTTTCTGTTTATTATTCTATGCAGTTTTCTTTACTCAGAGCAAAGAAAATTGGCTGAAAATATACTCATATCTCTAGATTTCAGTAAAGGACATCTATTCCTTTCTAAGCATCTGACAGTTGAGTGAGCCAAGTTCTTATTAAACAATCCTACTTTGTTTTCATTTAATTAAATGGTTCAATGTGTCAAGTTTCAGAGACTGCTTACCTCTTGGTCACACTGATCTATGCTAGCGATTTTCTAGGCTGAACATTATCCTTTTCCTTGACTGATCAGTAGTGTGATTTAATGGTAGCAGAATGTTTCCAAAGACACAGGCTAACAGTCTGTAAGAAAACATAAACTTTCCCCTGTCTGTACTGTTCATATTGCTACCCATTTCTAATACTGCCAAGGATAAGATTAACAACTTCATATTGCTTGCTTCAATATGTGAATGTGTGTGTGTGCACAAATGTATGTGTATATGCATGTGTGCATTTGATTAATTTTCTATGGAATATCTTCAGAATAGTTGTGGATATAGACTGGTAGATTTATGAGGACCAGAAAGCAAACGACTTCCATTAAAAAAGGGAGATTGTGTTCATAATTTTAAACAAAAGAAGAAAGGAAACGTTTAACCATTTCTTCAATCTTAGTTCCATGGTATGTACAACACATGCATTTACCTGCATACTCCTTAAATGATTACAGTGCAATAGCTATCATGAGCCTAATTTTTCAAATGAGGCAGGCAAGTGCATTTTAGGGATATTTCATAATTTTATATATTTTTTAAAGATTTTATTTATTTATTTTACAAAGAGAGATCACAAGTAGACAGAGAGGCAGGCAGAGGGCGGGGGGGAGCAGGCCCCCTGCTGAGCAGAGAGCCCAATGCCAGACTCAATCCCAGGACCCTGAGATCACGACCTGAGCCAAAGGCAGTGGCTTAACCCACTGAGTCACCCAGGCAACCTATTTCATAATTTTCTAAAGTGCATAGCCTGTAAGTAGTGGTCCTCAAAAGTGAACAAAGCTTTACTCCAGAAAGTCAGCTCTTTTCAATACGCTGCAATCTTAAGAGATAGCAGCACAATACCCATTTTCAAATCCCACACAAATCAGATCCAACCGATTGTCTATTGTATTTTTACAAGAGAAAACATTTTCCCTGGAGATTATTTCTAGTCTATAGCTAATGTGTACTTCCTAAAGGTCTAAACATAAGAAGACATTTTATTTGTATTAAGTGGTTTAGTTTTGGAGACATGGATAATGAGCACAGGCACAACTAGGGAAAGACTGTCATTGTTGATTCTTCAGAAGGAATACTGATAATGCCGTGCCAGCCGTTTGCCCAGAGCTAACAGCAGAAGGCAAATGGAGTCTCCTAAGGTCAATTCCCAAAAACTGTGGGAAGGCATAGATGGGAAAAATCTGATGGCCAACGTTAGAGCAACTTTTTTTTTTTTTTTAATTCTGTATGTGATGTTGTGATACATTTATTTTCCAGGTTGGCTCCATTATGCAGCATTCTCTCAAAAAAATTCATTTTTATGTTTTGCTCTTTTGAATTAACAAAACCAAGTATCATGGGAAGTTCTGGAATTCCTTTCCAGTAAAGTATGCTTTTCAGTGGAATTACTCTGTGGCTATTTCATAATACTAATATAGGTCTCCTTTGTTTTCCCTTTTCTATTTAGTTATCATTATATTAAATTCATTCCAATGCTATTTTCAAGGACATTTAATTTTCCCTAAATATCATGGGGTGTCTGTCTATCACTCTTCTTCTAAATGACTCTTACTTGTCGTGTGTTGACAATTGCAATTTAACACCTTGCAGTCAAGATAAAATTTTTGAGTGTAAAAGAATACTCACTTTCTCTCTACTAACCATTTTAAAGGCAAATGATTACAAATATTATTTCTAGTACCTTTATTAATTTTTCTGTAAGTGTGAATTAGGCGTGGAGTTTTGCAGTTTTTTAAATTTTTTGTTTTGTAATTTCTTTGCATGGTTAGCATGTTTATATTTTGCATTGTTAAGAAATGAGGCTATTAGAATAAAATGATATTCAGGATTTTATTTTTAATTATGTTATTTCTATAGCTCAAATGAAATGATATATTTATTATCTAGTCCATGACTTCTCCAAATGGTTTAATGATTTCTGTAAAATACTTCTCTTCTAGGAGAATTATAAAATATAATAAAGATCCTGAAAGTTAATGTCTGTGGAAATGCTAAATTAAGTAAATTGATTTTATTTACTGAAGGATTATCAGAAGTTTTTAATATGCTGAGTGTGTTTTTCTCCTAGAACATTTCTTACTATGATTTGGCATATGATTTGAGAAACACTGTATTTTCAGATTGATCTATATCAGGCAATTCAGATAATGCAACTTATAAAAATATTGAATATAATATTTGAGTGACTGTGAAATTCAAATAAACCTTTGCAACTTAAATTTTACTTATTAATTTTTGTCTATTCAATTATTCACATATTTTGTATTTATACCTATGGACAGTCTGCACTTATGATATGGGGATATATATAGATAAATTAGATGCAATCCCTGCCAAAAGGTGCATAAAACCATGATAAAGCATTGTATATATGCCTGGAAAAGTAGACATCAGAGTACATTTAAATGAAGACAAATCTTGTATTAAAGACTGCATCTAAATATTCTTTTAGTAAATTAATGGTAATTTGTTAGATTTAAAATGCTTTGAGGAAAAATATCTAGGGAGAGAAAATGCCATGAGAAAAGAGGGGAGAAAATCTCCATAATAATTATCTATTCCAGAGAAAATGTGGAAGAATGGTTATCAATCTCTTGGATGTTTTGACATCTTAAGTTAGCTTACAGTGGTTGGACAAAAGTGGCTTAAGACTTGTATTTTTCCTTTTAAATCAACTGGAAAACAGTAGGGTCTTAGAATTTACTGTTTCTGAGAATCAATAAGTATCAGATCTTCAACCTTTGTGTTTGTGGATTGGTTTTGTTTTGTTTTGTTTTGTTCTCCTTCTATATGGCATCTCCAGGAAGCTATTTCTCTCTTACCAGTACAGTGAAATGTCTTAAGGGAAAACATTTCATCTTTTTTTTTTTTTTAATTTCTTTTCAGCGTAACAATATTCATTGTTTTTGCACCACACCCAGTGCTCCATGCAATCCGTGCTTTCCTTAATGCCCTCTACCTGGCTCCCTCAGTATCCCACTCCCTGCCCCTTCAAACCCCTCAGATTGTTTTCAGAGTTCATAGTCTCTCGCGGTTCACCTCCCCTTCCAATTCCCTTCAACTCCCTTCTCCTCTCCATCTCCCCTTGTCCTCCATGCTAATTGAAAAAAAAAGTGAAACCATATGATAACTTACTCTCTTTGCTTGACTTATTTCACTCAGCATAATCTCTTCCAGTCCTGTCCATGTTGCTACAAAAGTTGGGTATTCATCCTTTCTGATGGAAGCATAATACTCCATAGTGTATATGGACCACATCTTCCTTATCTATTCATCCATTGAAGGGCATCTTGGTTCTTTCCACAGTTTGGTATCCGTGGCCATTGCTGCTATAAACATTGGGGTACAGATGGCCCTTCTTTTCACTACATCTGTATCTTTAAGGTAAATACCCAGGAGTGCAATTGCAGGGTCATAGGGAAGCTCTATTTTTAATTTCTTAAGGAATCTCCACACTGTTTTCCAAAGTGGCTATACCAACTTGCATTCCCACCAACAGTGTGTAAGATGGTTTCCCTTTCTCCACATCCCCTCCAACACATGTTGTTTCCTGTCTTGCTAATTTGCGCCATTCTAACTGGTGTAAGGTGGTATCTCAATGTGGTTTTAATTTGAATCTCCCTGATGGCTAGTGATGATGAACATTTTTTCATGTGTCTGATAGCTATTTGTATGTCTTCATTGGAGAAATGTCTGTTCATATCTTCTGCCCATTTTTTTTTATATGATTGTCTGTTTTGTGTGTGTTGAGTTTGAGGAGTTCTTTATAGATCCTGGATATCAACCTTTTGTCTGTACTGTCGTTTGTAAATATCTTCTCCCATTCCGTGGGTTGCCTCTTTGTTTTCTTGACTATTTCCTTTGCTGTGCAGAAGCTTTTGATCTTGATGAAGTCCCAAAAGTTCATCTTCACTTTTGTTTCCTTTGCCTTTGGAGACATATCTTGAAAGAAGTTGCTGTGGCTGATATCGAAGAGATTACTGCCTATGTTCTCCTCTAGGATTCTGATGGATTCCTGTCTCACATTGAGGTCTTTTATCCATTTTGAGCTTGTCTTTGTGTACGGTATAAGAGAATGGTCGAGTTTCATTCTTCTACATATAGCTGTCCAGTTTTCCCAGCACCATTTATTGAAGAGACTGTCTTTTTTCCACTGTATATTTTTTCCTGTTTTGTCGAAGATTATTTGACCATAGAGTTGAGGGTCCATATCTGGGCTCTCTACTCTGTTCCACTGGTCTATGTGTCTATTTTTATACCAGTACCATGCTGTCTTGGTGATCACAGCTTTGTAGTAAAGCTTGAAATCAGGTAACATGATGCCCCCAGTTTTGTTTTTGTTTTTCAACATTTCCTTAGTGATTTGGGGTCTCTTCTGATTCCATACAAATTTTTGGATTATTTGCTCCAGCTCTTTGAAGAATACCGGTGGAATTTTGATCGGAATGGCATTAAAACTATAGATTGTTCTAGGCAGTATAGACATTTTAACAATGTTTATTCTTCTGATCCAAGAGCATGGAATGGTCTTCTATCTTTTTGTGTCTTCTTCAATTTCTTTCATGAGTGTTCTGTAGTTCCTTGAGTACAGTTCCTTTACCTCTTTGGTTAGGTTTATTCCCAGGTATCTTATGGTTCTTGGTGCTATAGTAAATGGAATTGATTCTCTAATTTCCCTTTCTGTATTTTCATTGTTAGTGTATAAGAAAGCCGCTGATTTCTGTACACTTTGTATCCTGCCACATTACTGAATTGCTGTATGAGTTCTAGTAGTTTGGGGGTGGAGTCTTTTGGGTTTTCCATATAAAGAATCATGTCATCTGCAAAGAGAGAGAGTTTGACTTCTTCACTGCCAATTTGGATACCTTTTATTTCTCTTTGTTGTCTGATTTCTGTTGCTAGGACTTCTAATACTGTGTTGAACAAGAGTGGTGAGAGTGGGCATCCTTGTCTTGTTCCTGATCTCAACGGGAAGGCTACAAGCTTTTTTCCATTGAGGATGATATTTGCTGTGGGTCTTTCAAAGATAGATTTTATGAAGTTCAGGAATGTTCCCTCTATCCCTATACTTTGAAGCATTTTAATCAGGAACAGATGCTGGATTTTGTCAAATGCTTTTTCTGCATCAATTGAGAGGACCATGTGGTTCTTCTCTCTTCTCTTATTAATTTGTTCTATCACATTAATTGATTTGTGAATGTTGAACTATCCTTGTAGCCCAGGGTTGAATCCCACCTGGTCATGGTGGATAATCTTTTTAATGTGCTGTTGGATCCTGTTTGCTAGGATCTTGTTGAGAATCTCAGCATTCATATTCATCAGTGATATTGGTCTGAAATTCTACTTTTTGGTACATTTCATCTTTAAATAAGTGAAAGGAGAGAAAGTCTGAAAATGAAAACAGGAGAGATTGTAGTACTTCAGTAGTAATTTGTTGTGCACAGGAGAATGCATAGGAACTAGAATTAAACATAACGGAAAACAGCAAATTATAGAAATTTTCTTGACAATTTTTTGATTATTCATTTATTCCTTTAGGACTTTAGAGACCTGCTACTGGAGGGAGGGAAAGTACCTTTTAACAGGTAAAATACCCAGAGTGCTCCTGAAGCCCACCCAAGCTTAGGGGCTTTTGCATCTTATGTTAAAAAATCCCCAGTGTAGGGGTGCCTGGGTGGCTCAGTGTGTTAAATCCTCTGCCTTCCACTCAGGTCATGATCCCAGGGTCCTGGGATTGAGCCCCACATAGGGCTCTCTGCTCAGCGGGGAGCCTGCTTCCCCTCCTCTCTCTGTCTGCCTCTCTGTTTACTTTTAATCTCTGTCTGTCAAATTAAAAAAAAAAAAATCCCCAGTGTAGAGGAAGAAAAGGTGAAACGAAAAAGATTAGGGGAAAGTTGTAGAAAATAGTCTGGGCAGTTGCAAGTGGAATTGGCAGAAAATAAATATGTAGCTAGCTGTGGGGGCAGAATTTGGAGGAAGAAAGAAAAAGATGGCAAAGAGAAAGCAGAACAATAAATAGAAACAAAGTATTACCAGGGTTAAAAAAAAAAAAAAGTCTTAGAGATAGCAGGAAAAATTATTAGAAATGCCCTAATTTGTAGTAAGATTATATTCCAGTACTACTACATGGAGCAACACAGATTATAAAACATGGTTTAACAGCATTCAAGAAAGTAGAATAGTTTAAACAGCAGGGCAAGGTTGAATATATTAAATTCCTGAATCATTTCTGACTTATCCAAACCTACCACCTCCTAATTAGAGGAAGAATGGGTATTCTGATGGTAATACAAACATAGAAAGTTACCTTAACTTTAAAATCCAGATTTTAAGTCATTAAAATAAGTCCCTTCTAAAGAATGATCTAAAATTACTTTCAATGAATATTCACTTTAATCAAAGCAAATCATGCACACAATTTTAAAAAATCAAATAATATTAAAGGAATTTTGGTGCTGCCATAGTAGAAAATGATTACTTCAGATGAGGAGAATCGGGAAAAAGATTCTTAGCAAGCTTTTTAATAGTATTTGGGTGATATCGGCATAGTTTCCAAAATTACTGATTGAAAACATGCAGTATTAATATATGCCAATGTCCATTTACTTCTTTCATGAGTTTCCTGATTATTAAGTCCCATGGCTTCTCCTTTATTGGTCTATTCTCAGGATTTCCTTTATTCCTTCATAACTGAAGATTGGAGATTTTAAGTATATAAGAGAGAATTCCATATTATTGTAGAATATAATTTCCAGAGGTTTTGTTAGTTCTAGAAATGGTTGGTAAAAACATAGATGCTATTATGTTGTTAATCCTCAAAATACATGAATTTTTTTTTTTTAATTTGAGTATAGTTGAAAGACAATGTTATGTTAATTTCTGGTATGAAACGTACTAAAATCGACTTTTCAATATGTTATACTGTGCTCACCACAGGGGTAACTACCATCTGCCTCAACACAATCTTATTATAATATCATTGACTATATTCCCTATGTGGTCTCTTTATCCCCATGATTTATTCTTTCCATAACTGGAAGCTAATACCTTTCACTCCCCTTTACCCATTTCTCATCTTGAGTTTCTTTCTTTTTTTTTTTTTTTTAAGATTTTATTTATTTATCTGAGAGACAGAGATCACAAGCAGGCAGAAAGGCAGACAGAGAGAGAGGAACAAGCAGGCTCCCCACTGAGCAGAGAGCCCAATGTGGGGCTCCATCACTGGACCCCTGGGATCATGACCTGAGCTGAAGGCAGAGGCTAAAACCACTGCCCCACCCAGGCGCCCAAAGTCACATAGTTTCAATCTGAAATGGTTGGCTTCTAAATCTGGTACATGTGCTTCATCCCAGAGTCTTTCTCTTCACTATCATATTAACGATTTTCTCTAATTCTCTCCTATATTCTATTTATTTCCTATATTCCATATCTTTCTCTGTTTAGGTTTATTTCCTCATTTGTTAGTGGGTATCATTCAGAGACCTCTTTTGCATGGATAACAGGATGCAAATATTTTAAGTCCTTGCATATCTGAAAATGATTTTATTCCACTCGGAATTTGATTGATAATTTAGATGGATTTAAAATTCTAGGTTAAAAATCATTTTCCTCCAGAAATGTAGAGCCATTATGTCACTGTTTTTTTGCTTTTACTATCTATTTGAAAAAGCCCAGTCATTCTGAATTTTTGAATCATTGCATTTATCCTAGAATTTTTGCTGAAGGACAATGATCTGACATTCTACTGTGATATATCTTACAAAGAACCTAATTTTATTCATTTCCTTATGCACCCAATGTGTGCATTCAATATGGAAATTCAAGTTTTTCAATTGTCACATTTTCCTTTTCTCTGCATCCATTAGAATGCTCATGTGTTTTTTTTTCATATTTATACAGTAAATATGTCAATGGACACTGACCCATTTCAATATATAAAAGAAATCTTGCATTGTTATAATAATTCTTACTTGTTTATGATATTATCCTTTTTATCTAATTTGGAATGAAGTTGTTCATATTTTTTAAAGAATTTTGCATCAATATTTATAAAAATATTGATCTATGCTTTTCTTCTTCAGTAATATCCTTGTCAAGTTTTGGTGTTAGTGTTATGCTTTCCTAATAAAATAAAGTGTAGAGTGATTATTCTTCCTGAATTTTCTAAACATTTTTGTAAAAATGATGTTTTTTATTCTTTGATAACATTTACCAATAATAAAAATATAGGCTTGGGGATTTATGATATGCAAATAACATATTCAATTTCTGTAACAGAAGTGAGGATCTTCAGAATTTTGTTTCTTTTTGTGTTGATTTTAAGTTGTATTTCTTAAGAAATTTATCCATTTCATGCTATTTATTAAATTTGTTTGCAGAAAGTTATTTTTTTCCTTATTTCCTTAATATATATTAGGATCTCTGGTGACATCTACTTTATTGCTGATGGTGTTGATCTGTATTCTCTCTTTGTTAAGTAATTGATTTTATTGATTTCAGAGTGTTGGGATTTGGTTTTGTTGATATTCTCAGTCATCTGTTTGTTTTCTATTTTATTAATATCACCTTTTAGCTTTATTGTCTTCTTTCTCCATATGCGGACTTACCTTGCTATGTTTTTTCTACCTTCTCTAGGTGGAGGCTTAGGTCATTAATTTTAAATATTTTTCTTCTTTTAATATATGCATGCAAATCTAAATATTTTCCTTTAAATTCTGTTTTAATTATACCATACAAACTTTGATATGTTGGGTTTTCTCAACTGTTTAGTTTAAATTTGTCAATCTCTGTTTTTTGCTTGATTAATATTTCTTATAATTATTAATATGTCTGGGTTTAACTCTATTATTTTGTTTTTAGTATGTTTAATTGTTTTTGTGTCCTATTTCTGTTGCAGATTTGTTCCTTTTTCCTGACTTCTTTTGAATAACTTAAATTACTTTTCCTTTCATTCTTTTTTTCTTTTTCCTATTTACATTCCATTTGCTTACTGGCTATATATATAAACTTTATTTTAAACTCACTTGTCATATATAGATCACTTCTTTCACTGACAACCTAATGTTAGTATTGTACTGATTTGTATAAAAATCCAGAAAATACCAACTTTATAAGAGCATTTGTCCCTTCCACCAACTTATTGTTTATGTGTGTTAAATACCATATATTGAAAAAAATAAATAATGCTATAATTTTTACCTTAGAAAGTAGGACATAGTTAAAAAAAAAGAAAAGAAAAAAAACCCTAGAAGACAAAGATTATCTTCTATGTTTACCACTTTCTTGTTCATCTTTCATTCTTGAAAATTTGAGGTTCTACCTTGTGTTATCTTTTATGCCATTCCTATCAGAGAGTCTTTTATAGAATAAATCTATTAATTATTTTATCTTAGCAAGATGTTAGAAAAACTTGTAGAAGAGCCTATACTGCAGTTCAAAGGTTATTGACTGCCATAAATTATTCCTCTGCAGCTAAGAGTTTTCTAGGACCTCTAGTTTCATCAGCCTCCATACCTCTGCTTCTTTTATTTTTTTTAATTTTTTAAATTTATTATTATTATTTTTTATAAAAATATAATGTATTTTTATCCCCAGGGGTACAAGTCTGTGAATTGCCAGGTTTACACAATTCACAGCACTCACCATAGCACATACCCTCCCCAATGTCCATAACCCCACCTTCCTCTCCTGACTCCCCTCCCCTAAGCAACCCTCAGTTTGTTTTGTGAGATTAAGAGTCACTTAAGGTTTGTCTCCCTCCCAATCCCATCTTGTTTCACTTATTCTTCTCCTACCCCCCATGTTGCATCTCCACTTCCTCATATCAGAGAGATCATGTGATAGTTGTCTTTCTCCGATTGACTTATTTCACTAAGCATGATACCCTCTAGTTCCATCCACGTCGTTGCAAATGGCAAGATTTCATTTCTTTTGATGGCTTCAGAGTATTCCATTGTGTTTATATACCACATCTTCTTTATCCATTCATCTGTTGATGGACATCTAGGTTCTTTCCAAAGTTTGGCTGTTGTAGACATTGCTGCTATAAACATTCAGGTGCACATGCCCCTTCAGATCACTATGTTTGTATCTTTAGGATAAATACCCAGTAGTGCAATTGCTGGGTCATAGGGTAGACTGGGTGGCTCAGTGGGTTAAAGCCTCTGTCTTCAGTTCAGGTCCTGATCTCAGGGTCCTGGGATTGAACCCCGCATAGGGCTCTCTGCTCAGTGGGGAGCCTGCTCCCCACCCACCACCTCCAGCCTGCCTCTTTGATTACTTTTGATCTCTGTCTGTCAAATAAATAAATAAACACATACCTCTGCTTCTATATCTACCCTCCTACCTACCTCTCAAGGTGGCCTCTGAAACCACTCTTTGCGTTTGGTTTCACTTATTTGTTTGGTTTCACTACCTGCCTTCTTCATAACATTCAGAGTCAAGATTGCCTCAGACTGTGAAGTAAAAGCAATTTACGAGTAAATGTAATTATTTCCATCACATTAGGAGTTAAAATGAGCCTTATGTTTAAATTTGTAATATAATTATCATTTGTAAATTGCATCAATAACGATCTCATTTCAATTTCTAATACAGTTAGTTAAAAATAGTATTTGAAGGCACTCTTTTTTAAGTTTGAAATGTGCTAGCATTTTACATTATTACTCAGTTATATCTTTTTAAAACATTTACTAGATTTGGGATGTCTGGGTGCCTCCATCGGTTAAGCAGCTGCCTTCAGCTCTGATACTGATCCCAGGGTCCTGGGATTGAGTCCTGCATCAGGCTCCTTGATCAACTGGGAATCTGTTCTCCCTCTGCCTGCTGCTGCCCCTGCTTGTGCATCTCTCTCTCTGACAAATAAATAAATAAAATATTTTAAAATAAATGAACAAAGCATTTACTAGATAGAAAGTTTTTCATACAGATTTTCAAAGTAGGATTAAATAAATTTTGCCTGAGAATTTACAACTGTCAAGAAAAATTTGCAATAGAATACAAAATTATTAATCCAGTATACTATACATGAAAAAAGAAAGAAAGAAAAAAAAAGAAAAAGCGAGCAATCTGATACCAAGATGTGGAAAAATCTGTGGATGTTCTGGGCATGGTTTTCAGCTGGTTATTTGAATGTGTTGAATTTTTCAATAATTACATTAAATTCTCCTTTTAGTTCTAGTTTAAGAGGTGACAGAGAATTGTATCTCTTAAACATTCCTGATTGCTAAAACACAATTTAGTGGAAAAGACAGTCAGTCATACTTGAGCAATTGAATTGTTGTTTACTTTGAGTGTTTCAAGTATCTAAATGTACAAATTTCAACTATTATCCTACACTTCCACAAGTAAAACATGATTGTGTCCCAGGAAGCTACCTTTAGGAAGAATGAAAAGGTGCATCCATGCTGGAATGTTCACTTCCACTTCATTTTTATTTCTGGGAGTCAGATGCTATAATTAATACTTATGGGATGGAAAATGAAAAAAAGATGATTTTCTGCATGTGTGGGCATGTAGTAAATACTAAGGCACTATTTTCTTTTCTTTTGTTTTTTTTTTTAAAGATTTGTATTTATTTATTGGACAATGAGAGATCACAAGCACGCAGAGAGGCAGGCAGAGAGAGAGGGGGAAGCAGGTTCCCTGGTGAACAGCGAGTCTGATGCAGAGCTCAATCCCAGGACCCTGAGATCCTGACCAGAGCCAAAGGCAGAGGCCCAACCCACTGAGCCACCCCGGTGCCTGGCATTATTTTCTTTTGAAGGAAACATGTAGTAAATACTAAGCCACTATTCTCTTTTTTTTTTTTAACAGGTTTTTTTTTCTTTCAATTTATTTATTTTCAGAAAAACAGTATTCACTATTCTCTTTTGAAGGAAACATATCTGAGTTTCTCTTCAAAGCTGACAGACATCTGTGAATGATATTTCCATTATTGTTAATGATTCTCTTTCCTGGCTGCTGTTAGTGCAAAATTCAAAGTTGGGGGGCAGCATATTTTCTGCAAGATGCTTTATGTTTTCTGAATGTAAATATACATACAGACAGACAGACGTGTACATAGCCTTAGATAAGTGTGTTTGCTTTGAAGTTCTGATTAATACTTCATTCATTTTTAATACACCACTACTTCATAATTGCTGGTCTTTTTTATGGGTTATTTTTTTTATGTATGATTGTTTCTTCTTGACTTGCAACCTGACTAAATATATCATCTAGTTTGAGTGGGATTATGCTTTGGCAATTGTTGGTTTAAAAGAGCAAGTTCATAGATGTCAGTGATGTTACCCATTAGCTTAAAATAAATTTTTGGTGTGTTGTGTTTTAGTATCAAAGTGGAGAGAGCATATCATTTAAGCATCACTCAAACTGTTAGTTTAAAAACAGTATTCTGAAAGTTTTTGTAGTGTAACTAAATTTTAACTAGATTTAGCATTAAATTTAAAAAGTGTTTGAACTCAATACCCTTTCTTTTCCAAATTACATAGTTTTAGTGATTATTTAACTTTTAATTAAAGGTTTAAGCAATTTATTCTCAATAAGTATTGTAAGTATTGAGATTAATAACTTGTAATAGCTTTTAAATTAACAGAGCCTTTCGTTTAACAAATCTTTGTGCAGTAGGGCAAGAAATAATTACATTTTATTTCTCTTAAATATGTTAGTAATTAACATTTCTAATTTTGAATGTGAAATAAATGCTTTGATTTAAATATAAAAGGACATTAACAAAGACTGCACATGCTGTAATTTAAGTTGAAGTCATAAGCTATACCTATTCATTTGTTAACATTAAACTTATCCTTAATCCTGTAACCATATTTGTAATTTTCTGAAAATTATATGACTTTCCTGACCAAAATTCTCTTAGAGCATGGTCTAGAAACCAATATGTAAAGTTCTGAAATGAAGTAAATTAAGGTTGAAAAGCAAGAATAATGCCCCCAAAACTAGAGATGTAAATAAATTCAGTGTATATTTCAGTGTAATGACCTGGAAGCACCTTGTATATACTTTAGAAGATAGTTTAGAGATCAAAGTGCTTAGAAACATTTTAAATAGTAAAACTACAACATGAATTATAAACTGGAACCATATCCCATCATTGGAAAAGTTATGAAATATTACTAAATGTCAGCTTGGGATTTTGAACATGACTTACTGTGAATTGTGAACTAGAAGTTCAGTATGTCAGAGCTGTATGAACTAAATTTTATTCATATTACAATTGATTAAGTTTCCAAAATGAATCAAGACAAATAATTCTTAAGCAACCAAACCAATAAAGACATAAAATTAAACTTGTAGGTCTCAACTAATTCTCAAATTATTCACATGATATAAAAGGTTTTTTGTGTCTCTGATATCAAAAAGGCTCAATGAAAACACAAATATCTTAAGTTTGATAAAGAAATGATATGAGTAATAGCGGTTTAGGTAGCATTTCGGATTATAATATTTCAATGTGATCAAATTAATTAGTTTTTTATTATTCTTTGTCAGAATACACTTTTAAAACAAAATACATTATACTTAAAAATTACTCAAAAATTGTTTCACTTCTAAATCTATATAAAATGACAAAATAATTTCTATAGATTCAGAGTCAGTCATAAATATGAATCACAATGCTTTTCATGATTTGGGGGAGAAACCATTTAAGTAATAAAAATAGAATCAGAGAAGAAATGTCATTCTTGTCAACATTTGGCTTATAGGCTCACACTCTGTCTTCTCAACATTTCTGTTTTATTGGCAATAGAAGGAAGAGAGCTTAAATATAAATGCTTGAAGTACTATAGATAAGCTGATTCTGGAAGCTTCTATTATAACAGCTTCAGCTGTTTAGAACTTAAACATTTCGCTTAACATTTGACGCCAACAGGGCTACTCTACCATGACAACCTCTTCAGGTGATACATTCAATCCAAGGGGAACAAAATCAGTTAGATTAGGTTTTCCCACAAAATAAATGAAATAACTCGTTGCTTGAATTTGGTTTTACTTTACCTTTTATTTTAGCATAACGGAGATAACAGATAAGATTGAATATGAATGTTCTTGGATAATATAAAATATTAAAACATTTATGTTTTTACGATTAATAACCTTTTTTTCTAAAATAATAAATTTGTCAAGAAAAATGGCATAACTTGTAGCTAAATGTCAGAAAATGAGTTAAAATTTTAGTTAGGTAGTAAGTAAAGCATGTTCTTAGCCTAGTATATTATCTTCCATCAGGGTATAAAGAAGGAATAACATTTCTTATTATTCCTTAGCTCTAAAGTTTTACATTTAACCTTAAAAAGTTTATGCATATTTCCCATCTGAAGTTATTCACATTTGAATGTTTTAAATTGATAATACTGCCCCTGATGTGTTAACTGATAAATGTGAATAAGGGGATGGGAGAAACATAATGAGAGATTAAAAAAAGAAAATCTGGGCATCTGGGTGGCACAGTTGGTTAAGCAGCTGCCTTTGGCTTGGGTCATAACATCAGGATCCTGGGATGAAGACACATTACATTGGGCTTCTCATTCAGCAGGGAGTCTGCTTCTCCCTCTCCCTCTGACCCTCCTCCCTGCTTGTGCTCTCTCTTTCTCAAATACATAGATAAAATCTTAAAGAAAAAAGAGAGAGAGAGAGGGAGAAGCTTTGTTATTCTTCCCATTGGTTTTCTACTTCTTTTTCAGGAAAAGAGGGTTTTATTATGCCTACCCTTCCCCTAGCCACAGATTGTTTTCGCCTTTGCCAGGAAGCAGCTATGCTAGTTTTCCCTTTGTGATTTACTGCTCCTCCAAGAGAAGAGTTCAGGAAAATGAATGGTGTTATGTGCCTCTGTCCCAACAACAGCTGATCACCTCCTACATGCTTGCCATTACTCATGGGGCTCTATCCAGGCTTCTCTCTGGCCTCTGATCTATTCTAAAAGACGGGAGAGATGTGTAGGAAAAAGCTTGTGAGGGAGTAATAGCTCCATTTTTGTTTGTGGTCCCCAGCTATTCCAAAATGATATGCTAGGGGATATTTGCTGTTCATTAAAATTTTGCCCATTTCTTCTCTCCATCTTTATAGTGTGTTGTGCCTCTTCTGCCAGTGTTCTATCATAATTGATATGGAGTGTACATCCTGACTGTTCTTGAACTTTTTCCTCTGGAATTCAGGTACTAGGTTGCTTTGTGTCCTCAGGTTCTGATGGGTTCAATGAAAAGTACGATATTTTAGTGTATCTAGGGTTTGTTTATTTATTACAGTGAGAGCAACATTATTTAAAGTTTTTATTATCCTAAGTGGCAATGGAAGTTCAATAGAGTTGTTTCTACAGTTGCATGTATAAAGTAATTCTACAACTATTTATGAAGTCTTTTATGGAATTGAACAAATGGATAAATATATAATGTTAATGGAGACAGAATTCTCATTGGAGCAAGAAGGAAAGCAAGTAATAACCCTCTAAGAACCATGGGTTATTACTGAATCTTTTTAGAAAAAGATATAAATTAGGAGGGAGGGGGGAAAAAAGAAAGAATCATTTCGGCAGTCTTTTAATACCTAAAATTATGTACTTCATGACACTCTAGAGTTCTATAATATTTAACAATGAGACTTATTGAGAGTAATTATTAACATAATATTTGAGAAAATAAGTCATCCCTTATTCACCTGTTTATTAATGTTTTCCTTGTATAAATGCTATAACTTATCAAAGTAAATAATTATAAGATAAAAATATTTTACTGAATGAAAGAATGACTCATTTTTCCTGTATTTGTTATGCTAAATATTGATCATTCATGTAATCATTTTACACATATGTTATGCATATTAATCAGTATGTGTGTATGTGTTTATATTACTTTTGACAAAATGCTTATTCCTCAAGTTTTCTGCCAGAAAACAATCCTTCTACCATCAAAATACAACCAATTCATTGGGATAGATTTAGACTGTGAAAAAGAATACCTAAATAAAACCTTTAAGCCTTGATAATTTTTTTGTCTTCTTTGTGAATTATATTTCAGCAGCACATATATGAGATTTCTTCTTAGGCTTGAAGTGAAAGGACAGGAATCTGTTTTTATAAAATTTACAGACAATGCTACCAACTCAAGTGGTTTGGGTAGCTGT
Organism: Neogale vison; assembly: GCF_020171115.1. Classification (NCBI taxonomy): domain Eukaryota; kingdom Metazoa; phylum Chordata; class Mammalia; order Carnivora; family Mustelidae; genus Neogale; species Neogale vison. Next base: position 57,471,631 of record NC_058099.1, read on the forward strand.
AGAAGTACCTGAACCTTTTCACTTTTTTTCTAAAAGTTTCCTCTGCCTCCAATAAAATCTCTACTATTTTCTGTTTATCTAGCTTATAACTACCCTACCTTTGACCCTATTCAATCTTGATTTCTCACACCTGCTTTCTTATTATCTGACCTTTACGTCAGCCTTCACCAAAGTTTTACTCCTTTTCTAATCTATTGCAAAAATCAAAACCAGAACCCTTTTTTTGATAAATATAAACTCTTTTCTGGATTCACAATATTTGTCCTCTCTCTTATTTAGCCTGGTTTAGGGTCTATTCCATCTTCTTTTCTGGTTGATCTCACAATACAGGTTTCATTTTAAAAAATCATTTCTGAGGAAACTGACGATTCCTATCAATAGCTTTTGTCTCACATTATACCATTCATCATCTTTTCTGCCCATTTCTACTTTTAAAACACTTTTCTACTATCTGGTAAACTGTTGTGAGTACAGTAGTTTGTTGAAAACAATTTGTATAATACATTGTGTTAACGGGAAAGTGTGCTTTATTAGGCTCATCCTGGGAAGCAGATCAAAGTTTTAATACACTTTTACACATACATCCCTGAGCACTTGAGAAGAATATGTATTCATTTATTATGGAGTGGAGTGTTCCAAAAATGTGAATAGTTCAAGTTAGCTGATAGTTTTATTCAAGCCATCTGCATCCTTCCTGGTTTTCTGTCCACTAGAATTACTAGGAAAGAAATGTTTTAATTTCCAACTATAGTTGTGGATATATATTTTTTCCTTTTAAATCTATCAATTTTTGTCTCATGTGTTTTGAAGCTCTTTTGTTTAGTTGTATTCATCGTTTAGGTTGTTGTATTTTTCTGAAGAACTGACCCTTTTATTAGTATTAATGTCTCTTTTTAATCCTTGGTAGTATTCCTTTTTTGTCCCCTGAAGTTTATTTTTTCTGAAATTAATATAACTACTCCTGTTCCTTTTTTCTTAGTGTTTACGTTACATATCTTTTTGATGTGCTTTTATTTTTAATCTGTATATGTTTCCATTTGAAATAGGCTTCATTAAAATAAAATTCTATATCAATATTTTTATCAGCTTATATGGCATTTACCCATGTCTTCCCTAAGCAAATACATATTCTATTTCTAACTGGAGGTACCTGGTATTCTGAATGTGAGGTTATTTTTTGCCCTGGGACCTCAGTTCCCTCACAAGTTCAAAAAGATCATTAATATGTGGTTTGTTCTACTTTGTTTCTGGTTGTAAAAAACAAGTGATGCCTTTTCCAACTCTGTATCTCTGAGTTATTCTATACCTTTAGATATACATACTATTTGTATTGCCTTGTTTATCCTGCTGGGTACTTCAGCACAATGTTAATTAGAGGTGATAGTGAACATCTTTATCTTTTTCTCCATTTGAGGAAGTAAGATTTAAATTGTTTATTATTAGGTATTTTTTGTTAGTTGTGTTAGTTTTTCGTTAGACTCTGGAAATTCCATGTAATTATAGTGTATTGACATTATCCTTAAGTTTAATTAAAATTTTTGCCTGTACCTATTGAGATTATCATATAATTTTAAAAATACAATTCTGATCACTTAATGTGGCTACTGACAATGATATTCAAATATTAAACTTACATTCTTGGAACTAAAAAAAATCATAGTTGTGATGTATTATATATTTTAAAACATTTTTTGGACCTACTGTACTTTTTTAATAACTTATTAAAATTAATGATGGGATTTTTCTGGAATTTTCTTTTCCTTATACTATTTTAAGGTTTTGGATTATAGCCTAATAAAATGAGTTGTGTATATCATTTGTAAATACCTTTTCCCATTCAGTATGTTGCTTTTTTGTTTTGTTTTGTTGATGGTTTCCTTTGCTATGCAAAAACTTTTTATTTTGATAAAGTCCCAATAGTTTATTTTATGCTTTTGTTTCCCTGGCCTTACCAACACAGCCAGGAAAATGTTGCTACAGCCAATGTCAGAGAAATTGTGAGTTTTTATGGTTTCAGATCTCACATTTAGATTTTTAATCCATTTATGTATATGCTGTTAGAAAGTGGACCAGTTTTGGGGCACCCGGGTGGCTCCGTCTATTGAGTATCTGACTCTTAATATTGGCTCAGGTCATGATGGGACATACAGCATAATGTGCTGTGTGGTGACAGATGGTAGCCACATGTGTGAACATACTGTAACACATAAAAAGCTAAATCACTAAGTTTTACACCTGAAGCTAATGTAACATTGTGTGTCAAGTATATTCAAATTATTTAAATAAAATAAAATGAGTTAGAAAGTCTCATTACCTATTCTCTAGAAGAGTTTTTGTAAGTTAGTTTTAATTAACTTTTTCTTTACATGTTTGGTAGAATTCAATGATACAGAATTTTGTATCTAGAATTTTGGGGGGAAATATCTTTTACTAAATATATACCATTTAATAGATACAAAATTATTATATTTTTTGAATGTATTTTTAAATGTGTTTTTCTTTAAACTGTGCTTGTTTCATTTGTTAATTATTGTATTTGAAAATGTTTATTCATAACATTTTATAATACTCAGTTTAATGCCAGAAACTGAATAAGGGTGATCTTTTTTCTTCCCTGAAATTATTTTCTGCATTTCTCTTTTATTAATTTATTCCATTTGCCACTGGTTTATCAATTTTATTCATTTCTTTAAAGAAAGTGGGGTGCATGGGTGGCTCAGTGGGTTAAGCCTCTACCTTCAGCTCAGGTCATGATCTCAGGTCTTGGGATTGAGCCTGGCATCAGGCTCTCTACTCAGCAGGGAGCCTGCTTTCTCCTCTCTCTCTCTGCCTACTTGTGATCTCTCTCTCTCTAATAAATAAATAAAAATTTTTTTAAAAAGAACCAAATTTTGACTTTGTTATACTTGTATTATATCTGATTTATAGCTAATTATTTCCTGCTCTTTTGTTTGTTTTTTCATATATTCTAATTCCTTTGATGCTTGAAATCAATACACTAAGGTCATTGATTTTCAGCTTTTTTATTTGTTTGTTTGTTTGTTTGTTTAAGGACATATATTTCCCCTCTAAACACTTATTTTGGAGCATTACATAAGTCTTGATAGATTATATTCTTTTTTTAAAGATTTATTTATTTATTTTAGACTGTGAGTAGGGGGAAGGGCAAGGGGAGAGGGAGAGAGATAAACCTTGAGCAGAATCCCCATTGTGCATGGAGCCTGACACAGGGCTGGATCCCAGGACAGTGACATGACCTTAGCCAAAATCAAGTCACCCACTTAACTGACTGAGCCACGTAGGTACTGCCAGTCAATTTATATCAAAATAAATTAGAAATAAGTTGAGATTCTAAATACAATCAATTTCATCTTGAAAAAAATTGCTATGCTATTAGAGCAGGAATAGATTAATTTACTTCAATTTGAAATTGAGTTGGTCAAAGCTGTTTATTCAGTCTTTTGCTATGCCTTGTCTGTTTCTAGCTTGCTGTTACTCTTTATTTTGTAGCGTAGGGCTCTGTGTGTGTGTGTTTATAGTATTTATCTAGACCTCCATTATGTCCTGGCCTCTGACGCACACTTTTCCCCTTTACTCCATACTTCTAAACCTACTACTAGCTATTCTCATCAGCTTCTTAGTCTCAGGTTATCTATTCCTGTCTCCATCTTAGATCTATCATAATAACACCACTTAGAAATCAGTAAGTGCCTTGACTTAAGTGCCCTCAACAGTTTTGCTCACTCCAAATGTTTTCCTTTGCCCTAACATCTTAGTCCTCATGTTCTGACTGACATCGTGGCCCAAAAACTAAAATTTTGTCTTCTACCTTATGAAATTATGGAAATTTAACCTCTGTTTACCAGATATAACCAGCACTTTCTCATTGGATTATTAGGTTTTCCTTTGGTTGCCACTTTTAAAAATGGCAACTGTCTTATGGGGAAAGCACGAGATAATTTGGATCTGCTTCATTATTCTTCTCTTTGTGATTCACACTCCTGAAGCTCTGGATATTTTGGTTTACCTCTAATGTCTTCAAAAAGATGTTTTTTGTATTTCGTAGTTAATAGAGAGTTGATGTACAAAAAGCTAATATGTCATTATTCCAGCAGTTCCCTTCCTATTAAAATTATTTTTATGTACTGAATTCTATGTGCACAACTTGATTTTTGAAAGTAAACTTTATATCTACCTTGCAGACTTTAACATATTTATCTTATTTTTATATCTATACTTCTCAAAACATAGATAAGAAAACTATGCTGCAAAAAATCAGTTACCTTGACTATTGAATTAAATAAAATTTGTCAATAATAGTGAAGCTGTTATGACAACAGTTTTTTGGGGGGAAGCTATTTACACTAATTTAAAGTTAACTTTTCTTTCCTTTTCCTTGTCTCTTTTGCCTATGTACTTAGAAAAGGAACTTTCTACATTTTCTGATACTAAAGAGCAAAATTTCCATGTCATCTTTTGCTCAATAGCATAGTTAATTTTCTCATGCTGCTGTGCAATCTCAGAAGAAACATACGTGAAGAAATTGGAAATTGTTAGTGTTATTTTCTTTTTGTTAGGAGGCAGGCTTATAGGTGAACTTTTTCAAAGAATGAGGACAACAGAAAAGACATGGTGTCCATTTTTATTATTTTAGTGTCATTGTGACTAGAGGGTATGGTAGTATAATAGCAGAAGGTGAAAGTTGATACTAGCAGGAAAATAATGGTAACATTACAATACCCTAAAGGGATTTTATCAAACAGAGAATAAATTTCAGCTTCACACTTACATAATACCTTGACTTTATTTTTATTTTTTTTTAAATTTTACCTCAGACCTTTTATATTTGGGCAGATTTAACTTCAGAAGGAGTATTCCAGAAGGAATCCACAGAAGCTGAAATATGGGGGGGAGGGTTTCTGTATAGTTCCCACTATCACAGTTTTCTTTAATGATCATGATGCTCTTATTTCTCTAGTTCATAGTGTGTCAGGGTGGCTACCTAATAGAATATTTTATTCTTTGAGGAAGGGAAAAATGATGGAGGAGAGTTACAAAAATTCTACATGCAATTGTAAGTGACCTTGAATACTGAACTGGCATTCTGTGCAGAATCAATAGCCAGACAAGATTCACTGCAGGTCCAATAAGGTGAAAGGGAACATTGTAAAGAGAGAGAGATTTGAAGAGGGAAAGGTGACTAGCGAGAAAAGGAGGATGAGAAAGAAGATTGAACTGAAGTGCTACTGATATGCCTATGCCAGACTGTTCTTGCTGCTTTTGAAGCTGAAATTTAATTCCCACAAAATGACAGATGTTGCAACTTTGGCCAATTAAGAGACAAAAAATAAGTCATAACTGCATGCTCTTCTAGCTATATAGCAGATACTTGAATACCAGTCAGCTAGTCTAAGATAAACATGAACATGCAGTTTATTGCTAAGTAATGACAAAAATTAAAGAAAAGAAGCAATAGCAAGAAGAAATCATACATACATTTATAAAAATTTATAGATGGAATGCAAGTTACAGGACATATTTTATTTTTTGAAAGCTTGAGAAATGCTATCTTCATGTAATAAGTAAAGATACAATTTTGCTCCCATTTTCAAAAGAGTAAACTGTTATTTTAAATTGTATCAGTTTTAGATAATTTAATTTATTTTTAGTTTTGCTAAAATTAGTTTGAACTTCTAGAATAGAGATTTTAAAATAATGAATACTTCTTCATTCCAGAAAAATAATGCACATTCAATATATTTCAGCAACTTTCCTCAAATTTTTATTAGTGATAAAATATACATAATTCACAATTTATCATCAAAACCATTTTAGGTGTATAATTTAGTGGTATTAAATATCACAGAATTCCCCATTTCATGCTACCATTTTTGCTAGTTCCAGAACTCTTTTCATATTTTAAAATTGAAACTCTAGGGAGGAGTCAAGATGGCGGAGAAGTAGCAGGCTGAGACTACCTCAGCTGGCAGGAGATCAGCTAGAGAGCTTGTCTGGAGATTGCAAACACCTGCAAATCCATCGGCAGATCGAAGAGAAGAAGAACAGCAATTCTAGAAACAGAAAAACAACCACTTTCTGAAAGGTAGGACTGGCGGAGAAGTGAATCCAAAGCGACGGGAAGATAGACCCCGGGGGGAGGGGCCGGCTCCCGGCAAGCGGCGGAGCAGCGGAGCACAAAATCAGGACTTTTAAAAGTCTGTTCCGCTGAGGGACATCGCTCCGGAGGATAAACCGGGGCGAAGCCCACATGGGGTGGGCGTGACCTCAGGTCCTGCGGGGTCACAGAAGGATCGGGGGTGTCTAAGTGTCGCAGAGCTTGCGGATATTGGAACAGGAAAGCCAGCTGCAGAGACAGAGCCGACAGTAAGCTCGCAGCTCGGGGTTGCCTTGAACCGGTCGCAAGCTCGGTGAGCTCGGAGCGCGGCCAGAGGTTGGGCAGACGCGAGTTGCTGGGAGCTGTTCGCTGAGGGCGCACAGGGGAGCGGGGCCCCGGGCTCTCGGCTCCTCCGGGCCGGAGACCAGGAGGCCGCCATTTGTATTCCCGTCCTCCGGAACTCTACGGAAAGCGCTCAGGGAACAAAAGCTCCTGAAAGCAAAGCCGAGCAGATCACTCAGCCCGGCCCCTGGTAAGGGCGGTGTAATTCCGCCTGGGGCAAAGACACTTGAGAATCACTACACCAGGCCCCTCCCCCAGAAGATCAACAAGAAATCCAGGCAAGACCAAGTTCACCTACCAAGGAGTGCAGTTTCAATACCAAGGAGAGAGCAGCAGAATTCCAGAGGAGGAGAAAACAAACCAGGGAACTCATGGCTTTCTGCCTGTGATTTTTTAGTCTTGCAGTTAATTTAATTTTTTTCTTTTTCATTTTTTTTCTCTTCTTCTGCTAAAATTTTTTATAACTTTTACCCTTTTCTTTTTTTAACGTTTTTTAACTAGATTATCTAATATATATATTTTTTTCTTTTTTATACTTTTGTTTATTCATTTTCTTTTTTTTTAATCCTTTTTTTTTCTTTTTTTTTATTTCTTTCTTTTTTGAACCGCTTTATCCCAAATCAGAAGAGATCCTAATCTCTTCAATCTTTTTTTTTCTTAATTCTTTATTAAATTCTTGATTGAATTTTTAATTCAATCTCTTTTTTTTAATTCTTTTTTTCTTTTTTTTCTTTCTTTCTTTTTGAACCTCTTTTTATCCCCAAATCAAAAGAGATCCCAATCAGAAGAGATTGGGAGATCCCAATCAGAAGAGATTGGGAGATCCCAATCAAAGGAGATCCCAATCAGAGGAGATCCCTCACCCAATTGTGAGGGGGGAGAAATCCCCCCTCACGATTTGGGATCTCTTCTGATTTGGTTAAAGCATATTTTCCTGGGATTGTTGCCACCCTTTTAGTATTTTACTTGCTCCTTCATATACTCTTAGCTGGACAAAATGACAAGGCGGAAAAATTCACAACAAAAAAAAAGAACAAGAGGCAGTACCGAAGGCTAGGGACCTAATCAATACAGACATTGGTAATATGTCAGATCTAGAGTTCAAAATGACAATTCTCAAGGTTATAGCCGGGCTTGAAAAAGGCATGGAAGATATTAGAGAAACCCTCTCCAGAGATATAAAAGCCCTTTCTGGAGAAATAAAAGAACTAAAATCTAACCAAGTTGAAATCAAAAAAGCTATTAATGAGGTGCAATCAAAAATGGAGGCTCTCACTGCTAGGATAAATGAGGCAGAAGAAAGAATTAGTGATAAAGGAGACCAAATGACAGAGAATAAAGAAGCTGAGCAAAAGAGGGACAAACAGCTACTGGACCATGAGGGGAGAATTCGAGAAATAAGTGACACCATAAGACAAAACAACATTAGAATAATTGGGATTCCAGAAGAAGAAGAAAGAGAGAGGGGAGCAGAAGGTATACTGGAGAGAATTATTGGGGAGAATTTCCCCAATATGGCAAAGGGAACGAGCATCAAAATTCAGGAGGTTCAGAGAACGCCACTCAAAATCAATAAGAATAGGCCCACACCCCGTCACCTAATAGTAAAATTTACAAGCCTTAGTGACAAAGAGAAAATCCTGAAAGCAGCCCGGGAAAAGAAGTCTGTAACATACAATGGTAAAAGTATTAGATTGGCAGCTGACTTATCCACAGAGACCTGGCAGGCCAGAAAGAGCTGGCATGACATTTTCAGAGCACTAAACGAGAAAAACATGCAGCCAAGAATACTATATCCAGCTAGGCTATCATTGAAAATAGAAGGAGAGATTAAAAGCTTCCAGGACAAACAAAAACTGAAAGAATTTGCAAACACCAAACCAGCTCTACAGGAAATACTGAAAGGGGTCCTCTAAGCAAAGAGAGAGCCTACAAGTGGTAGATCAGAAAGGAACAGAGACAATATACAGTAACAGTCACCTTACAGGCAATACAATGGCACTAAAATCATATCTCTCAATAGTTACCCTGAATGTTAATGGGCTAAATGCCCCATTCAAAAGACACAGGGTATCAGAATGGATAAAAAACAAAACCCATCTATATGTTGCCTCCAAGAAACTCATTTTAAACCCGAAGACACCTCCAGATTTAAAGTGAGGGGGTGGAAAAGAATTTACCATGCTAATGGACATCAGAAAAAAGCAGGAGTGGCAATCCTTATATCAGATCAATTAGATTTTAAGCCAAAGAGTATAATAAGAGATGAGGAAGGACACTATATCATACTCAAAGGGTCTGTCCAACAAGAAGATCTAACAATTTTAAATATCTATGCCCCCAACGTGGGCGCAGCAAACTATATAAACCAATTAATAACAAAATCAAAGGAACACCTCAACAATAATACAATAATAGTAGGGGAATTTAACACTCCCCTCACTGAAATGGACAGATCATCCAAGCAAAAGATCAACAGGGAAATAAAGGCCTTAAATGATACACTGGATGAGATGGACATCACAGATATATTCAGAACATTTCATCCCAAAGCAACAGAATACACATTCTTCTCTAGTGCACATGGAACATTCTCCAGAATAGATCACATCCTCGGTCCTAAATCAGGACTCAACCGGTATCAAAAGATTGGGATCATTCCCTGCATATTTTCAGACCACAATGCTCTGAAGCTAGAAGTCAACCACAAGAGGAAGTTTGGAAAGAACACAAATACATGGAGACTAAACAGCATCCTTCTAAAGAATGAATGGGTCAACCGGGAAATTAAAGAAGAATTGAAAAAAATCATGGAAACAAATGATAATGAAAATACAACGGTTCAAAATCTGTGGGACACATCAAAGGCAGTCCTGAGAGGAAAATATATAGCGGTACAAGCTTTTCTCAAGAAACAAGAAAGGTCTCAGGTACACAACCTAACCCTACACCTAAAGGAGCTGGAGAAAGAACAAGAAAGAAACCCTAAGCCCAGCAGGAGAAGAGAAATCATAAAGATCAGAGCAGAAATCAATGAAATAGAAACCAAAAAAACAATAGAACAAATCAACCAAACTAGGAGCTGGTTCTTTGAAAGAATTAATAAAATTGATAAACCCTTGGCCAGACTTATCAAAAAGAAAAGAGAAAGGACCCAAATAAATAAAATCATGAACGAAAGAGGAGAGATCACAACTAACACCAAAGAAATACAAACTATTATAAGAACATACTATGAGCAACTCTACGCCAACAAATTTGACAATCTGGAAGAAATGGATGCATTCCTAGAAACATATAAACTACCAAAATTGAACCAGGAAGAAATAGAAAGCCTGAACAGACCCATAACCAGTAAGGAGATTGAAACAGTCATTAAAAATCTCCAAACAAACAAAAGCCCAGGGCCAGATGGCTTCCCGGGGGAATTCTACCAAACATTTAAAGAAGAACTAATTCCTATTCTCCTGAAACTGTTCCAAAAAATAGAAATGGAAGGAAAACTCCCAAACTCATTTTATGAGGCCAGCATCACCTTGATCCCAAAACCAGACAAGGATCCCATCAAAAAAGAGAGCTATAGACCAATATCCTTGATGAACACAGATGCAAAAATTCTCACCAAAATACTAGCCAATAGGATTCAACAGTACATTAAAAGGATTATTCACCACGACCAAGTGGGATTTATCCCAGGGCTGCAAGGTTGTTTCAACATCCGCAAATCAGTCAATGTGATACAACACATCAATAAAAGAAAGAACCAGAACCATATGATACTCTCAATAGATGCTGAAAAAGCATTTGACAAAGTACAGCATCCCTTCCTGATCAAAACCCTTCAAAGTGTAGGGATAGAGGGCACATACCTCAATATCATCAAAGCCATCTATGAAAAACCCACTGCAAATATCATTCTCAATGGGGAAAAACTGAAAGCTTTTCCACTTAGGTCAGGAACACGGCAGGGATGTCCATTATCACCACTGCTATTCAACATAGTACTAGAAGGCCTAGCCTCAGCAATCAGACAACAAAAGGAAATTAAAGGCATCCAAATCGGCAAAGAAGGAGTCAAATTATCACTCTTCGCAGATGATATGATACTCTATGTGGAAAACCCAAAAGACTCCACTCCAAAACTGCTAGAACTTATACAGGAATTCAGTAAAGTGTCAGGATATAAGATCAATGCACAGAAATCAGTTGCATTTCTCTACACCAACAACAAGACAGAAGAAAGAGAAATTAAGGAGTCAATCCCATTTACAATTGCACCCCAAACCATAAGATACCTAGGAATAAACCTAACCAAAGAGGCTAAGAATCTATACTCAGAAAACTATAAAGTACTCATGAAAGAAATTGAGGAAGACACAAAGAAATGGAAAAATGTTCCATGCTCCTGGATTGGAAGAATAAATATTGTGAAAATGTCTATGCTACCTAAAGCAATCTACACATTTAATGCAATTCCTATCAAAGTACCATCCATCTTTTTCAAAGAAATGGAACAAATAATTTTAAAATTTATATGGAACCAGAAAAGACCTCGAATAGCCAAAGGGATGTTGAAAAACAAAGCCAAAGTTGGTGGCATCACAATTCCGGACTTCAAGCTTTATTACAAAGCTGTCATCATCAAGACAGCATGGTACTGGCATAAAAACAGACACATAGACCAATGGAACAGAATAGAGAGCCCAGAAATAGACCCTCAACTCTATGGTCAACTAATCTTCGACAAAGCAGGAAAGAATGTCCAATGGAAAAAAGACAGCCTCTTCAATAATTGGTGTTGGGAAAATTGGACAGCCACGTGCAGAAAAATGAAATTGGACCATTTCCTTACACCACACACAAAAATAGATTCAAAAAGGATTAAGGACCTCAATGTGAGAAAGGAATCCATCAAAATCCTTGAGGAGAATACAGGCAGCAACCTCTTCGACCTCAGCCGCAGCAACATCTTCCTAGGAACATCGCCAAAGGCAAGGGAAGCATGGGCAAAAATGAACTTTTGGGATTTCATCAAAATCAAAAGCTTTTGCACAGCAAAGGAAACAGTTAACAAAACCAAAAGACAACTGACAGAATGGGAGAAGATATTTGCAAACGACATATCAGATAAAGGACTAGTGTCCAAAATCTATAAAGAACTTAACAAACTCAACACCCAAAGAACAAATAATCCAATCAAGAAATGGGCAGAGGACATGAACAGACGTTTCTGCAAAGAAGACATCCAGATGGCCAACAGACACATGAAAAAGTGCTCCATATCACTCAGCATCAGGGAAATACAAATCAAAACCACAATGAGATATCACCTCACACCAGTCAGAATGGCTAAAATCAACAAGTCAGGAAATGACAGATGCTGGCGAGGATGCGGAGAAAGGGGAACCCTCCTACACTGTTGGTGGGAATGCAAGCTGGTGCAACCACTCTGGAAAACAGTATGGAGGTCCCTCAAAATGTTGAAAATAGAACTGCCCTATGACCCAGCAATTGCACTACTGGGAATTTACCCTAAAGATACAAATGTAGTGATCCAAAGGGGCATGTGCACCCGAATGTTTATAGCAGCGATGTCCACAATAGCCAAACTATGGAAAGAACCTAGATGTCCATCAACAGATGAATGGATCAAGAAGATGTGGTATATATACACAATGGAATACTATGCAGCCATCAAAAGAAACGAAATCTTGCCATTTGCGACAACATGGATGGAACTAGAGCGTATCATGCTTAGCGAAATAAGTCAAGCGGAGAAAGACAACTATCATATGATCTCCCTGATATGAGGGAGTGGTGATGCAACATGGGGGCTTAAGTGGGTAGGAGAAGAATCCATGAAACAAGATGGGATAGGGAGGGAGACAAACCATAAGTGACTCTTAATCTCACGAAACAAACTGTGGGTTGCTGGGGGGAGGGGGGTTGGGAGAAGGGGGGTAGGGTTATGGACATTGGGGAGGGTATGTGCTTTTGGGTAAATTAGAAGGGGAGATGAACCATGAGAGACTATGGACTCTGAAAAACAATCTGAGGGGTTTGAAGTGGCGGGGGGGTGGGAGGTTGGGGTACCAGGTGGTGGGTATTATAGAGGGCACGGCTTGCATGGAGCACTGGGTGTGGTGAAAAAATAATGAATACTGTTTTTCTGAAAATAAATAAATTGGAAAAAAAAATAAAAAAATAAAAAATAAAAAAAATAAAATTGAAACTCTAGTCATCAAACAGTAGTTCCCTATTCCCACCTTTCCCCTACACCTGGAAACTGTAATTCTACTCTGTTTCTATGATTGTGACTGCTCTTAAATGCCTCATAGAAATGGAATCATACATACAATACAAATAATCATCTAAGTTAAAAACAACAATGTCTGAGAGAAAAAAAATAACTTGGAAAGGAATAACAACACATTAGTCAATGCAAAAAAAAAAAAAAAAGAGAGAGAGAGAGAAGAAAAGAAAAAGATTGGTGAACTTTACTACATAGCAATTGAAACTATCCAAAATTAAACAGAGACAGAAAGAACGGTCACCAAACTGTGGAAAGAACCAAGATGCCCTTCAATGGACGAATGGATAAGAAAAATGTGATCCATATACACTATGGAGTACTATGCCTCCATCAGAAAGGATGAATACCCAACTTTTGTAGCAACATGGACGGGACTGGAAGAGATTATGCTGAGTGAAATAACTCAAGCAGAGAGGGTCAATTATCATATGGTTTCACTTATTTGTGGAGCATAACAAATAGCATGGAGGACAAGAAGAGATGGAGAGGAGAAAGGAGTTGAGGGAAATTGGAAGTGGAGGTGAACCATGAGAGACTATGGACTCTGAAAAACAATCTGAGGGGTTTGAAGTGGCAGGGGGTTGGGAGGTTGGAGTACCAGGTGGTGGGTATTATAGAGAGCACGGATTGCATGGAGCACTGGGTGTGGTGAAAAATAATGAATACTGTTAAGCGGAAAATAAATTTTAAAAAAAAGCATTAAAATATATACCACAAAAGAAAAAAAAAATGAACAGAACATCAATATTCTGGGAGATAGGGGCACCAGGGTGGTTCAGTGGGTTAAAGGCTCTGCCTTCAGCTCGGGTCATGATCTCAGGGTCATAGGATCATAGGATCTAACCCCACATTGGGCACTCTGCTCAGCAGGGAGGCTGCTTCCCCCTTTCTGTGTGCCTGCCTCTCTGCCTACCTGTGATCTCAACCTCTGTCAAATAATTTTTTTAAAAGTTAAAAAAACTATTCTGGAAGAGCCAAAATAAATGTACCTGGATTCTCCAAAGGCAGGATCAAGGGAAACAGAACACAATTTGAACTTTTCCAAATTTGAGGAAAATTGTAAATGGACGGATCCAAAGTCAACAAACTGCAAACACCAAAGACATGAAGATGACTATGTCAAGGGCAAACAAAGCAATATACTTCTATCTAGCCAATAAATTTTGGGAGACTTTGTTATGCAGCAGTAAAAACTGAAATGGTATCTTTGAATTTTTTTTTAAATAATGCATTCCCAAACATGGTATTAAACAATACAAATGTATATAAAATGTGTAGGCTTTGCTATTTCCAAATTGTCCTTTAAGAAATTTGTTGTAGTTTAGTCTCCTACTAAATGTGGAAAAATGTGCTGGTTTTCTTATTCTTTATCCACTTTATTTCATCTTGAGAGCCATTATCATTTGTATTTAAGAGCTTAGCCTCTAGAGTTACATTGATCAGGTTTAACTTACAACTTTTATGTCCTTGAGAAAGTTAAATAACTTTTATGTGCCTGTTTTCTCATTCATAAAATGAGTTTAGTGTTCTACCCATCTCAACAAATGTTTGTTTGGTTGCATGAAACTTCAAGTATACAATACCTGGCAGATGGAAAGCCCTAAAATAAAGTCAGATATTGTATTAGATAATATGCAGACAAAACAAACTTGCAAATTATAGTATGCTGGTCCTCTTTTAATTTTCTTTGCTAGTGCTATTTTATTCTTTGGCTATTGAATACTGTTATTTTAATATAATCAAGAAAATAAGGGAAACTGTATGCATATGCTGAATCCCAGGAGCTCTTCTTATCAAGTCAAAATTTACAAGCATGTGAACAGGGCAGTTGCTCAGTGTCCCCTTCTTAGAAGCTTAATGTCCTGATTTCACCAATTAAACAGTCATAATATCTTGGCATTTGAATTTTATAAATTTTATAAGTGAAATCCAATGGAATAATGGGGCACACTCTGGGTGCTAAAAGCCTCAGGCAATTCCAATGCACCTCCCCTCACATCCCAATTGCCCTGGATGGTCTTCATTGACCACTTGCTCCCCAACTTCCTGCCACCTGGTCTGCCCAACCTTTCCCTCCACATCCTTCCCCAGACAGTTGTCGCCTTCTACCTCTGATACCCACAACATCTTGTATCAAGGCTAATAGTAGCTATCACTAGCCTGGAATGACTGTGACATGATGTGTTTAGTGAGTAATTCACTGGGGTCAAGCCTCTTGCCCACCCTAATCGAAGCATCTAGTGCATTCCAGTATAGAAAGTGAAATAGCACAGAAGTGGAAATATCCACTGTGGGTTGTTGCAATGTGTTTGGGTATTGAGCCCATGGAAGGGATAGCTCAACTCAGCCTGTACAGGTGCATGGATCTTCTGACAAGGTTTACTGGGAAGTTTGGAGCTGGAAGCCATAATGGTCTTCACATGTGCATCTCTATCCTCATGAATTAAGGATCACCCCCTGAGTTTCCTCAGTGCATCCAAGGAAACTCTTCCTCCTTCCAATGTTGCTGAGTCTTATTGTTTGACTTTTCTAGCCAGCTTGTACTGTACTCTGTGGTAAGCCACAAAATACTAATTGTGTAATTTTGTTGATTCCATATACATGTTAGTTACATTTAAAACTGGATATTTGTATTTAAAACTGGAATTTCACAATATAACCATGGATGATAAAGTTCATGCTAATTGAAAAAAAAATTTCTTCTCTGCCTTAGCATTTAACACAAATACAAAATACCATGAGGAGAAAGAAACCATGCAAGAAAAGGAAAAATTTTATATGTTAGTGTCTTTAGTGGTGTTTTCCCTCTGTTTTTTGAATAAGGGACCTCGCATTTTCTTTTTTAAAGATTTTATTCATTTCTTTGAGAGAGGAAGAGAGAGGGAGAAACAGACTCTCCACTGAGCAGGAAACTCAATCCCAGGACCCTGAGATCATGACCTGAGCTGAAGGCAGCTGTTTAACCAACTGAGCCACCCAGGTACCCAGGACCTCACATTTTCATTTACACTGGTATTCACAAAATAATATAGCTGGTCCCGCTCCCGATAAATTCTGAGCAGCAAGATAGCACATGGATTGTGGAGCCAACCCACCTGGGTTCATTAGTCCCCTTAAGTGGTCCTTACTATTCCAGTTTACCGATAAGCATGGGGAAGTGTGCCCATCTGGCTGGAAGCCTGGCAGTGATACCATCAAGCCTGATGTCCAGAAGAGCAAAGAGTATTTCTCTAAGCAGAAGTGAGCACCGGGCCATTTTAGGGCTGGGCTGTAGTGGGTGGCCATGAAAACAAAATCTTTTTTGTACTATTGTTATGCTTAAAACACAAGACTTTAGACTTTGTGCAGATGTGGTATGGGATGGGACAGGCCTTTCCTGCAGGGGTTGGGGAGTCCAGCCTTTCTTCTCTGGAGAGAATGGCCTGAACTGTGTTACAGGGCAGGCCAACTGTGATGTACAGTAGTAGGGCAATACTTTTGATCTTCTGTTGTTTCTATTAAACTTGGAAGGCAGCTATGCTCACCACTATACCACCAACACTGTTTCTATTAAACTTGAACTGAGAAAAAAAAAAATTTGAGTTTTCAGTAAATTAATCTCTATGTTACTTCCCATTTCTCACATCTGAAAATTGATGACCATCATGTGATAAAATTTAAATTTAAATCAGTTTAGATATATAGAACTCCTAGAATAATGCCCATTACAGGGTAAATACTTAATGCATTTTGGATAAAAAAATTATACATTAAGGATTTCAAACTTTCACTACCATATATACTTTAATTATTTTGACTTTATGTTGACTTTATGGAATTTCTTTTTGTTTTTCTTTTTTTTTAATTAAATTTATTTATTTTCAGCATAACAGTATTCATTATTTTTTCACCACACCCAGTTCTTCATGCAATCTGTGCCCTCTATAAAACCCACTACCTGGTACCCCAACCTCCCCCGCCCCAGCCACTTCAAACCCCTCAGATTGTTTTTCAGAGTCCATAGTCTCTCATGATTTACCTCCCCTTCCAATTTCCCCCAACTCCCCTCTCCGCTCTAACTCCCCATGTCCTCCATGTTATTTGTTATGCTCCACAAATAAGTGAAACCATATAATACTTGACTCTCTGTGCTTGACTTATTTCACTCAGCATAATCTCTTCCAGTCCCGTCCATGTTGCTACAAAAGTTGGGTATTCATCCTTTCTGATGGAGGCATAATACTCCATAGTGTATATGGACCACATTTTCCTTATCCATTCATCCGTTGAAGGGCATCTTGGTTCTTTCCACAGTTTGGCAACCGTGGCCATTGCTGCTATTTATAAACATTGGGGTACAGATGGCCCTTCTTTTCACTACATCTGTATCTTTGGGGTAAATACACAGGAATGCAATTGCAGGGTCATAGGGAAGTTCTATTTTTAATTTCTTGAGGAATCTCCACACTGTTCTCCAAAGAGGCTGCACCAACCTGCATTCCCACCAACAGTGTAAGAGGGTTCCCCTTTCTCCACATCCCCTCCAACACATGTTGTTTCCTGTCTTGTTAATTTTAGCCATTCTAACTGGTGTAAGGTGATATCTCAATGTGGTTTTAATTTGAATCTCCCTGAGGGCTAGTGATGATGAACATTTTTTCTTGTTTTTCTGATGTATCTTTTAAGGTGATGTAATTCCACCTTATTTTTTTCTGGCGACATATTCCATCATTCTTAAGTTTAGAAAATCTGGGGCACCAGGATGGCTCAGTCGTTAAGCATTTGCCTTCAGCTCAGGTCATTGTTCCTGGATCTTGGGATCCAGCTCCGTGTTGGGCTCCCTGCTCATTGGAGAGTCTGCTTCTCCTTCTCCTTCTCCTCCCTGCTCATGGGCTCTTTCTCACGATCTCTGTCTCTTTCTCAAATAAATAAATAAAAATCTCTTAAAAAAAAAAAAGATTTAGAAAATCATCTGGATTCTAAAAACTGATCAATATTCACCACTATTTTATTTATTTTTTTAAATGTGTTTTATATTTATTTCTAATCTACTTGGTGATTACTTTCATGCAAGATAAGTGGTAATGTATTTTCTCTTTATTGACATATACTTGACAACACTGTAAGGTATTTAAAGTGTACAACATGATAATTCAATATATGTACACATTGTGATTGATTTTCTACATTGAGTTAATTAACGTATCTCATCACCTTACATAATTACCTTTTTTTTCTCACTGAGAATGTTTAAATTCTATTCTCTTAACAAATTTCGATTATATAATACAATGTTACCGATCATAGTCATCGTATTCTATGTTAGATCATTAGGTCTTCAGATCTTATTCATTTTAAAACTGAATGTTTATACATTTTTGCCAACATCTCCTTATTTCCTTCACCCCCAACCCCTCCCCTGGCAACCCATTTTATTTTATTTTATTAATCTTCCCATATAAGTAATATCACACAGTATTATCTTTGTCGGGCTTGTCTCACTTGGTTGGCATAATACCTTCCAGGTTCATCCGTGTTATCACAAAGGACAAGATTTTTAAAGAGTGAATTCTATTCCAGTCTGTGTATGATACTGTCCTTTTTTTTTAACATTACATTCCCATGATTTATTTATTTTATAAATGGAAGTTTGTATCTTTTGACTTTCTTTATCAATTTCACCCACACCCTACCTCCTAACTCTGGCAACTACCAATCTGTTCTCTCTATCTGTGAGGTTGGGTTTTTTTTTTTTTTGCTTATATGTTTGCGTGTTTGCTTGTTTGTTTTTGGATTTAGCATATAAGTGAGATTATACAGTACTTGTCTTTCACTGTGACTTATTTCACTTACCACAATGCTTTCAGGGCTCATCCTTGTTGGTACAAATGGCAAGATTTCCTTCTTTTTATGACTGAATAACATCTCATTATATATGTATATATATGTAAAAATATGTATTATTATATATACAATAATATTCCATTATATATGTATATATGTAAATATATAATATATATAATAATATCCCATTATATATACATATATAGATATACAGATATATAGATACGTAGATAGATATAACTCACATTTTCTTTACTCATTCACCCATTGATAGTTAGATTGTTTCCATATTTTGGCTATTATAAATAATGCAGAAGTGAACATGGGGGTGCATATATCTTTTCCAGTTAGTATTTTCATTTTCTTCATATAAATATTCAGAAGTGGATTTCCTGGATCATATGGTAGTTCTATTTTTAATTTTTTGAAGAATCAGTATAGAATAGTGACTACCAGTTTATGCTCCCACCAACAGTGCACAATTGTTTCTTTATCTATATCCTCATCAGCACTTATTTTGTGTCTTTTTATAATAGCAGTTCAAACAGGTGTGAGGTGATATCTCAGATTGTGGTTTTGATGCAAAAGAAAATAAAATATAAATAAAAACTTAAAACAAAACAGAACCTTACAAATAATCCAATTAAAATGGGCAATGTGATACACAATGGCATATTATTCAGACATTAATTATATTATATTTTATTTTCTTTTGCTTTGTTTTTTGCTATTAAGTTGTATGAATTCCTTATATATTTTTAATATTAACTCCTTATTGGATATGTGATTGGCAAGTATTTTCTCCCTTTCCATGAGTTGTTTTTTTGTTTTGTTTTCTTGATAGTAAGATAACTGATTAGGTTTTACTATTGTTATATATGGTAGACCATATCATATTTTCTTGTGCAAGAGTAATTAAAGATCTTATATATTTAGAAAACGTGTTAAGTATTCTTTATATGACCATTGTTATACTTGCCCATGTAAAAACCAGAGGTAGAACACTGTATCAGTTTTCTACTATCTCCATTTTAAAAAAATACCACAAATTTTGTGGTTTGAAACAACAGAAATGTTTGTCTCAGAGTTCTGTCAATCACAAGTCTGAGTACCATGTAGCTTAGCTGGTTTCTCTGCATGGAGTATTCAAGGCAGGAATTAAGGTATTAGGAGGACTGGATTTCCTTCTGAGGATCCTTCCTTTGGGAAGAATCCATTTTCCAGGTTCATTAAGATGGGTGACAGAATTCAGTTCCTCATAATTGTAGAATAAGATTTCTGTTTCTTTAGTGGCTCCTGGTCAGAAGTCATTCTAAGGGTGTAGAAGCCACTTACATCCCTGGCTTCTGGGCCTTTTCTGCATTTTCAAAGCCAGCAACTTATCTCAAGGTCTTACTTAAGTGTGTTTTGACTCTCTTTGACTTCTTTTGTCCCATCTCTCCTTACTCTTTTTCGGCCACATTTTTCTGACTGACCGAGCTGGAAATTCTCTGCTTTTAGGGCTCAAGTGGTTATATTGGATACACCCAGATAATCCTGGATATTCTCCCTATTTTAAAGTCTATAACCTTAATTCTATATACAAATTCCCTTTTGTCATGTAACCTAACATATCTACATCAGGTATGACATCAAGGGGCAAAGATATGGAAGCCAGAATTCTGTGGACCAAAAACATACTGTTACCCACTAAGCAAGTAACCAAGTTAATAAAGATCTACAAGAAACTAAGACAAAACTTGTGATCAAATTAAGGCAAAGACAGGACATAATTTAGAGGACACAATTAATAATAGCTTGTTTTTGAGATTACCTTATTTGGTAACATTTATCTTAGGTAGGGTTTTAGAAGTGTGCTAGCAAAAACTTAAGGCTAAACATACTCGCAAAAGCCTAAACCCCAGGTAGTCTCAGAGAGATTCAAATGTTTTGTATAGCAGATGTTCAAGTGCAAAGGTTGATATCCTACAGTGAATTAGGAAATGTTGGCCTGTGTTCACACAGAGAGATCATCAACATGACATATGCAGAATTGAAAAGTTCATTATCTTTGCAGATATACCCCACATGTTAAATTTTATCAAATGTGTTAACAAATATTTAAACAATTTTAAGGATATTTGAAAACACTTTCACATAGACTAAGCTGAGTATACAACATTTCAATACTATTCCCACAAATATCATTGGTTCTTTGAACTGATTTGAAATCTTGAAATTCTGATGAAATTATGTCTAACGTTGATGGAATTAGTCATCTAATTAAATTTTAGTAAGATCAATTTAATAAAATACTTTCAGATTTCTGTGTTTTTCTTTTTTCCAAAGAACTGTTTTAATATCATCTTAATAATTTTCTGTGATTTTATTACTTTTTTCTAGTTATAAAAGTATTACCTTCCAATTATAGAAAAAGTTCAAAATTATAGACAGTTAAAAAACACAAATTATATACATCTGTGTGTATATGTGTGTTCATGTACTTCTACCACTAATGGCAACTAACTACTGCTAATATAATTTATTTAATTTTTGATATATATTTTGCTTAGATAATTTTGATCTGTTCATAAAATTTTTTATACTGCTTATTAAAAGCAAACATTATAGTGTAAGTAAATATATTTAATTCTTTTAACATTTTAGGGTAACATTCTATCTTAGAGCATTATCTGCTATTTCTCATATTTTAAAATTTTATGTATACTTTACAGCAATAATAGTCACATTCTATGCAAAGAGAGATAATAAGTTTGTTTTTTTTTTCCTTTCTCATAGCCAATCACTAACTGAATTCTGTTACAAGCTGAATTGCATTGCATGGGAGATAGTGAGTTGTTTGTTTTGAGAGGTATTCAAAATTGAATTCATGCAGTCATGCCCTAACAGCACTTCATTCCCCAAAATTCTAGTTCCAATTAACCAAGAACTTGTGTTCTGTCAGCTTCCAGCAATGATGTGTTTGCATCTAGGGATGTTCTTTTCTCCAATTGCTTTGTCTGACTCTGGTCAACAGCCCCAAGTCAGTAATCATCACTATTTTATCCTCAGAGGCTCCTTTTTAAATATCTTCTAGTTCCATCTGACAGGTATCCTATCCATCCTTTATATACTTGTCCCTTTTAAGACTAAACCAAAGAACAACATCTTTGAAATAATTTTGCTCTAGTAACTAATTGTATGCTTTCCTGAGACAACAACCTACATATAATACATGGTCTTCTACCACCCTGTTTGCATAATGCCACTAGCTGCAAGTCATTTTATTGCTTCAGTCCTGGACAGAATCTCTGCTCAAGTGCTCATTTACCTGGAAGCCTTATATTCATATTCATCTGCACCTGTTTTAACATATCTTATTTATCTCTACAGTTGTTTTTCTCCTCACCAGTTAAGTTCTACTCATTCTTCACAGTTTTTTTTTCTTCATTTAGTTTCTTTGGACCTTAGATTACTGTTCCATTTATAATTTTTTTGAAGATTTTATTTGTGTGTTTGTTTATTTATTTTTCAGAGAGGACAAGCAGGGGGAACAGCAGGCAGAGGGAAAGGCGGGATCCCTGCTGAGCAAGGAGCCTGATGTGGGACTTGATCCCAGGACTTTGCAATCATTACCTGAGCCAAAGGCAGACGCTAAACTGACTGAGCCAATAAATTTGAAAGTTTATTAAATTATTAAATTTAATTACGACTGGAGCCAGAATTGATACTCTGTGCATGCACTTTACCCTACCTAAAATAGTAAGCAAAATACGTTTAATGGAAGTACATATCATTTTATCTTTAGCAAAAATGAAAATGACCCTTGTTTAGATGTCTGATGAGCCCCATATTGTTTTCTAATTTCCATAAAAGTGTCAAAATGTAAAAATTTTATAATCACATTTCATAGAAAAAAAAATTCAACTTTCAGGGGCTCCTGGATGACTCAGTCAGTTAAGCATCTGCCTTCAGCTCAAGTTATGATCTCAGGGTCCATCGGGCCCCTGCTTAGTGGAGAACCTCCTTCTCCCTCTCCCTCTCCATCCCGCCCCACAGCAATCTGCAGAATACTGGAACCCAGTGGTAAAAGGACCCCAGGTCTAAAACTTGGAGGGAACAGGACTCCTGTCTGTTCACTCTACTCCCTCATATTGAAGAGCTACACTATCTGTTTATAATTTGACATTCCAAATTATATTCTGAAAAATATATACCAAGTAAGCAAAAACACAACAGTTTGAAAAACTTAAAAAACAATAAGTTAGGCTATAGAGAATAGACTTTGAGCTCTGTAAGAGTTCCTTCTGAGAGCAGCCATCTCATAGCTGACATGAAGGGATAAAATTAACTTCACTGGCAGTATGAGCTGAGGGGGATCCCCTTCTCTGAAGAAAGACTCTCAGACCAAACAAGAGGACTCCTAAGGCTAAAGAAGGAATTATTCTCAGAAAAGCTTCACTAAGAAGGATCTTTATTGTCATAGGAACTCTATACTTAAGATTTCCTTTTTTTAAGAACCTGCTACAGAGAGAAGCTGAAAGCCTCTGGTCCTTAGTTAGAAGTCTTGCAGTCTAGGGCAATTGACTTTTATATTCTGTATCCTGTCATTCCTACACATAAAACTGAAAAATCAGCTCACAGGATTTAGTAAAGATTAAAATATGTATTAAATGCTATGCATTTTTATTACTGGTAGTAGTAAATACTTAACAAAATTAAGGCAGTTTATTAGCAACGTTCATTAGCAACAACAACAACAACACATATTTTGAACATTTATTCTCAACTGAGTCACTTTGCTAAATTTGATGGAAGTTACAAAGAATTCTGAGTCATAACCAGGCCATCTAGGTATATACAGTGTACTTAGGGAAAGAACCAAAAAAGGGACTGGAGACTTATGGAACTAAACAGAAATGTCAACAGACTAAAATATTTAATCAATGTTCACAGCATTATGAACCAGGGGAAAAAAAATCATTTCCTGCTGTTAAAAGAGAAGAAGATAGCTCAGCTAGGATCACAGAATGTGACAATATTAGGCCTGCCCACCATTTTGTTTTATTTTTGATAGGCTGAAAAAAATGTCTCTGCTTGTTCTCCTTGTAAACTGTCTGTATATAGATATTGTTGCTATTTTCCCAGTCATTGTACTTTATATTCTATTTTCAACTCTATAGTTTTAGAGATTCTTTCAATGAAATTATTCTTACTGTCGTCTCACAAGGAGCTGAGGAAACAGCCAGCAGCTATGGTGAAGAATAGGAAACAGAAGCATAGGAAATGGTGGTTGTGGAAGACCATACAGTACAAGTACACTAAATACAAAGTCTTCAGAATTTAATTCCACCATATTAACTGAATTTGTGGCATTGTTCTTTCCCATGACCTGGTCATTATTACTCGGGGTTTATAAGCATAAACCCTAAAATTTTGTTTAAATGTTCATTTGACTTCCCAAATCTTACTGGTTCATAAAACAAAATGATGTCCCTTCCTTCAGTGATAACATTTGTTTAATTCACTACAGATAATAAATAACTTGGAAACTTAAGAATCTTGTGAGACAGAGATGGTTTCTAGCACATTGTCTAACACACTGCTGTTGTTTAAGCTATCTACATACTGTGTCCTTTATAATTGAAGTTTGAAGTTTAAGTAAATGACACAGAGATACAATTTAGAAGCAAAGCTGTAACTTGCCTGTATGCCCTGGACACCCAGTTTAATTTCTGCTATTCTCCACTCTGCCGTATTTTAGATAGCCAGACTCTCAGATGCAGTTTTCTCTCTGGTTGATTTACAGTGAAGAGTGAGGGAAAATTACACTTGCATCATCTTCGGATACTTAAAATTGCTTACAGAGCCTGACGTACAGTAGCATGGGAGCTAGAGGCAAGTAAGAATGTAAATAGTGATGGAAAGGCTAGAAAGATCTGGAAGAGATATGCTTGGATATGTAGGTTGCTACAGCCAGACAAGAATACAAAAGCAGACAAAGTTCATTGGTCAGTGCATTATTCTCTCATTGATTTTCGCAGCCAGTTCCTTTCAGTTCATTGATTTCCATTGCTGATTGAGTCATGTTCATCTGCTGCTAGGCGGTCACTTCATTTCCCTTTTGCTCATTTTTTTCTGCCTGCTTGGCACTCCTGCCCAAGTGTGTGTCACTTGCACTAATCTCAATTGTCTGCTGTCCACAGAGTGATAGACTTCTGCACAACGGGCCACGAGATTCAGGATAGGTGGCTCACGCAGCCACTGCCTAAAGTTTAGCCAGAACATGCTCACAGATCCAGTTGTACTCTGCCATCATTTTGTGGGTTCGTTGTTGTTATTGTTCCTTTATATCAGATTTAAAGATATGGTATGTGTGTGGTCCCCAAGGGCCACAAGCAATATACTCAAAGTCTGGTCAGAGGGAATAATGCCCTGATCTCTCTGAAAACATTTGATAACACAGGGCCAGGAGCCTCAAAACAAACACCACCTTGAAGTCACAATTCTTTTGTGCCGCAGGATCGAGAAGCCCTTCATTCAGTACTCATGGGAGATCTCATACTCTCTGAGAACTGTTCAAAAGGGTTAGGCAATAGGCATATTTTCGCAATGATAGGATTTTATATAGTCTGTTAGATTAACTTGGATTCCATTTACTAGCAAATATATTTCAAAATACAGTTAAAAATTCCTGTCAAAGTATCAAAAGAGTATGAGTATGTAGATTAGGTCTGTACATAGAAGGCATACACATTTTAATTCATGATATACTTTAATCATGGAAACAACCCTTAAGAAAATTAAAAAAAAAAATTGGATAGTTGTATAGTTCTATGTTATGCAAATTATTAAACGCATTAGGGAAAAGCAGATTGTATTCATTCCCAGGCTGAAATCACAAACATATCCACAAAGACAACAGAAGCTTTTTTAAGACCACAGAGCTACTTCCTTTAATGAGATTTGTTTTCAGGTTTGTTTTAACATCCAAGATCATGCCTTTGAATTTTTTATACTACTTGAAGATGTGATTTACTTTGTATTTATATTTAGTAATTGGCCATGCAGGTTTCGGTTTTAAAATTTATTATGCAACATTCAACAAGACTAACAGTATTAAATACTAATCAACTTTTAATAAGAATTATAAATGCTATCTCCTTTCTCAAGACAAGAAAAGCAATCACAGCAATCAATCAGGTCATCTAATCAATTTTCAAAATGAAATTAACCATGCATCATGTGTGTGTGGTGGGGGAGAAACTTGAAGAATAGTCTGTTATGCCTTTGCTAAAGGAGATAAGCTCATTTTTAGAAAATGTTAATAGGATATTTAGTTTCTGCATGATCTAGTCACTCTGATGAGTTTTCAGAGGTTACTGAGATTTACTCTTATAGACTCCTTGGGGCAGATTGAAGGGAGATTACAAAGAATCAACAGATATGTGTAAAATGAAAATGTGATATAATGTCTGCAGATTCTCTCCACTTTAGTTCTTCTGCATATTATAACAGAAAGTGACTGTCACTTACCCCAGCACTCACCCATGGTAGAATAGTAGGAACCATCAAGAATTTAACACACACACACACACACACACACACACACAAAAAGAACTTAACACACAAGTATATTTTATGAAAACAAGGATTCTTATAAATAAGAAAACATTTTTAATTGCTGCTCAATTTTTCAGAGTGTTTAAATAGTGTTTGCAAATAAGGTTTTCTCATATGAAAGTGAATCAACCAATTTATTCAATCAATATGGAATGCAGGACTAGTGTGTGCCAAGCAATATGCTGGGCACTGGTAACACCAATAAGAAGTAAATTCACAGACCTTAAGAAACTCAAAGGCCATGAGAGACAGTCACAGAAACAGAATAAAAAACAAGTTGTTAAGTGCAATGACTTTGCAAATGAATTGTATACACTTGACTGCTTAAAGAGTGTTTCTGTAAATGTTTCATGGAGACATAAGTTTGAGTTGTTAATAATAATAATAACAATAAAGATAATAAAACTAACTTCAATTGAATAATTATTAAATGCTAGTTTTACATTCTTTATAGATACTATGTACTTTTATTTTCACTATTTTATTGTATTTTGTGGATGGATTTAGCTTTAAAATTACACTCATTTATTTTAAAAATGTGATATCTGAGATTCCTAATTTGAATAACTTGTCCAAAATCATAGAGTTAGTTATTGGTGAACCTAGCATAGCGATGTGCTTTTGTCCCTAAAGTCACTTAGATATGTAACTGGTCTGCTGAGACATATTTAAATGCAAAGTTCAAAAGCCCGCATTTAATTTGGACTTTTCTTAGAAATAAGAGCCTGTGAGAAATACTCTGGGACACAATTTAGCATCATTTTCAAATTTCTAAACTGGCATCTAACAATGTGATGCTTATTTTGAATGAGATATTTTGCTATTAAAGAATATAAAGACATTTGAATTTGCCATTTGACATTTATGTTGCCAACTCTATCTGCATAACAAATATGCTTTGCTGAAGATATCTGTTTTATATAGAATGCTACAAAAAAGCAGAAGAGAGCAAGCATACTTGGCAGCATATCCAATATTATCTATAAGGATATGCACTTGACATTACAATACTTGAACAAGAACAAACAATAATCCCTATTACATGACATAAAGATACCTGTTCAAATAGCATCTGGCCTTCTTACTGAAAAGACTCCTCAAAATCATTGAAATGTGCGTAACTAAAGTTCAAAAATTATTTAAAATTATTTTCAAATTTTTTTGGTGCTATCATTTTATTTACAGAGAATCACTTTTCAATGTTATTACTATTTAGAACATGCAGCCATATCCATAAGGAATAATTCAGGATAAACCATGATTAAGGAGGCAAGAGAGAATACATATGCATATGTATATGTATGTATATATATGTATATATGTATGTGTATATATATATATCTATATAAAAATATCTCTCAAGATTATATATATATAATCTTGATCAACCTCAGAATCAGCTTTGACATTATTATCCCTTATTTTTCAGATATAGAGCATTGGGTGGCTGAGGTTAATGATTAAGTCAGAGTCTTGATAGAACCAGTTGTCACAGAAACCAGGACCCATATTTAAGGCTTATGACTCTGAATTCTATACATTATTTTCTATATCATATTAACTCCTAAGATTCTTTGATATTAACTAAAATAGTTACAGTTGTTTACAAGACAAAAACAAAAATAAATCAGATCTTATATCTGAACCAGTACATGATTTAATATATATACAAAATATACTATATATAAAATGGATATCCTCTATATAGGTACATATAAATATATATAACACATGTATATATATGGTTGTGTGTGTATGTGTATATAAATACACATTTATATGTATGTATGTGTACAAATATATTTCTCTTTTTTTCTCCATGAAACTGCAGTCTCTGCCTCCCATTCTCAGATACCAAATCTACCAAATACAATGTAAATGTCTAACAGGCATGTTTTACTGTCCTACTTACATGCCCAACACCTACACAGGAGTACCTACAACTTCAGTGAGTAGTTCTATACATAACAAGAATGGTTCACTCTTAGCTACTTAATTTATTTTTCTCTCTCCTGGTTTATTACCATTACGAATCATACATACTCATATTTGTCCTGTCCTTATCATTTCTTTCTATCTTTAACCATGATGTGACCTCTATTTATCATACGGTCTTTCAACAAATATATATAAGTCCTGATGTATTCATACGTATCCAGGTAGTGAATGAGTCAAGATTATTGTACAAAACGAACAAAATCTTCACCTTTATATTTGCATTTTGACCATGAAGATAGAAAAAAATATGTAAATAAACCAGTAACTAATTTAACTTCAAGTGACAAAAATGCTATGAAAAGAATAAAGCTGTTTAAAGTAGAAAATAAATGAGAAGTGGGCTATTTCAGATATGCATGTCAAGGAAATCCCCTTTGAAAAAGTAATATTTAAATGGAGATTCACATGATGAGAAATAATGAACCTCAAGAAGTTTGTTTTGAACAATGTTCTATAAATAAGAACAGTACATGTAAAGTGCCTGAAGCAGTAACGAGCTTGGTCCACGAGAATGACAATAATCAAGAACATCTTTGAAATTTTTCATATAAGAAAGTATATTCATGGAAGTATTGTTAATAAGCTTGGGAGACTAAGGGCAGGGTCAGTTTGGCATTGGTAGGAATCAATCTATACTTTTGGCATGGCCTTATTAGATTGGAAATACTTATTAGACAACCAAATGGAAATATAAGAAGGAGCTGTGATATATGATTCCAATCCTCAGTAGAAAGATCAGACCTTAAAATATAAACTTAGAGGGGCGCCTGGCTGGCTCAGTGGGTTAAGCTGCTGCCTTCAGCTCAGGTCATGATCTCAGGGTCCTGGGATCGAGTCCCGCATCGGGCTCTCTGCTCAGTGGGGAGCCTGCTTCCTCCTCTCTCTGTCTGCCTCTCTGCCTACTTGTGATCTCTCTCTGTCAAATAAATAAATAAAATCTTTAATATATATATATATATATATATATATAAATAAACTTAGGAATTGAATTATCAATACAATATATGGATAGAATGTGAAACCACAGGGACATAATATAAATAACAAAAATATGTGGATGTGGGTTGAGGAAAATGATTAGGGATACTCTAATCTTTAAAGGTAAAACAAAAGAGGAAGAACCATGAAGGGAACTCAGAAGAGGAATTGTGTAGTAGGAATGCAATTAGGTGAGAATAATATGTTAGAAATTAAGAAAAGGAAGCATCTCAAGAAATTGGGCAAGGGTAATCATGTCATAAGCAATTAAGAAATTTAATAATTATAAATATTGGTTATTAGATTTGGCATGAAGGTGCTTGTTCATGATGCTGACAAGAATAGTTTTACTGAAGTGATAAGTACAAAAGCCTCAGGGCACCTGGGCGGCTCAGTGGGTTAAGCTCTCCCTTCTGCTCAGATCATGATCTCAGGGTCCTAGGATCCTTGGATCCTAGGATCCTAGGATGAAGTACCACATTGGGCTCTCTGTTCAGCAGGGAGCCTGCTTCTTCCAACCCCCTCCTGTGATCTCTCTCTCTCTCTATCAAATAAATTAATAAAATCTTTAAAAAAAGAAAAGAAAAGAAAAAGAAAAAACCCTCAGAGTCTCTGGGTGGCTCAGTCACCTAAGTATCTCCCTTCATCATCCCAGGGTCCTGAGATTGCGCCCTGCGTTGGCCTCCCTTCTCGGCGGGAAGCCCGCTTCTCCCTCTCCAACTTCCTCTGCTTATGTTCCCTCTTTCACTCTCTTTCTCTCTCTCTCTCTGTCAAATAAATAAATAAACAAATATTCTTTCTAAAAAAAAAAAAGAACAAAAGCTTCATTGAATAACACAAAACATAAGAAAATAATATTTAAGAAAGAAAAATCAATGACATAAAAAATTACTCAACTAAAATATATTTCACATCTATAGAAGACTGGCAAACTTGAAAAAAAAAGGGCTACATTAAAAATACAAATAAATGGGAGCACCTGGGTGGCTCAGTGGGTTAAAGCCTCTGCTTTCGGCTCGGGTCATGATCCCAGGGTCCTAGGATCGAGCCCCACATCGGGCTCTCTGCTCAGCAGGGAGCCTGCTTCCTCCTCTCTCTCTCTCTTCCTGCCTCTCTGCCTACTTGTGATCTCTGTCTGTCAAATGAATAAATAAAATCTTTAAAAAAATGCAAATAAATGAACCACAGTACTAAAGAGAAAGAACAGCTGCAAATACAAGGTATTTTAAATGAAGAAAAATATATGGTTGTGGAAACAGAGTCTCTCAGGCAGTAATGATTAAATTGTAGACTAGTAGATATTTTGAAGAGAAATCTGATCACAGTTGCAATTTGTATACATGCATATGTATACATATATATTTGTGTCAATAAATTAGCTAACTAGTTAGTCAGTTAGTTGGTTTTTCTGCCAGTAAACTTCCTGGGCATATAGCAGGGAAGTTATCACGTAGCTTCAAAAAAGAAAGTATGGGTGCCTGGGTGGCTCAGTTGGTTAAAGCCTCTGCTTTCAACTCACGTCATGATCCCACGGTCCTGGGATCTCTGCTGTCTCTCTGCTCTGGCTCTCTGCTCAGCAGGGAGCCTGTTTCCCTCTCTCTCTCTCTCTGCCTGCCTCCCTTACTTGTGATCTCTGTCTGTCAAATAAATAAATAAAATCTTAAAAAAAAAAAAAAAGAAAGCTTATGAAAATACAGTCATCAGTGGTATTTCCATTCCAAAGACAATCTAGAAGATGTCTAGATGGAGATCTAGGTGTGCATCACTGGAGAACATGGATAACAACTGTGGTAGAAAAATACTGTGGAATTCCATGTAACAATTTTAACTGAAACCTGCATGTATAATAGCAACATGGATAATTATTAATAATACTATAGATAGAAGGAAGACATAAGAAACACAATGCACTCTATAAAACATACCATGAACATGGATAGAAAACAAATGTGTAACAAATGAGTACATGTTTTATGAGAATTCATACTCAAAGATAAATTTCAATCACAATAGTTGCTAAGAGAGGAGAAGATAAATGGAGATTAGGGAATTACATAAGAAATATAAGAGACGGTCTTTATGGGGATCAGCACTGATAGTGTGACATAAACTGGGTGATAGAATAACATAACCTCCTGTGTTGGATTTCTAAAAAGAGATAAAATGGGAACTTTTCAAGTGGCTTTAGAAGAGATAGTGACTCTGTTAAAAAGGTGTGTTACAAGAAAAGAAAACTACAAGTCAATATCTCTTGTAAACATAGATGCATAAATCCTTTAATCAGCAAACAAATCCTGAAAACAAAATCCAACAATGTGTAAAAATAATTATATCCCATGACCAAATACAATTTCTCCCAGGTATGCTATGTTGGTTCAATTTTTGAAAATCCATTAATATAATCCATTACATCAATTGACTAAAGAAAAAAAATCACATGATCATATCAATAGATGCAGAAAAAGCATTGAACAAAATTCAATGTTCAGTAAGCTAAAAATGGAGAGGAAATTCCTCAGCTTCATAAATATTTACAAAAATATACAGCTAACATAAGGGTGAGAAATTTGAGGTTTTTCCATTAAGAACAGGAACAGGACAAGGATATATCCTCTTACTACTCCTTTTCAATATTGTAATGGACTTTCTATATAATGTTAAAGGACAAGATTTTACATGTTGGAAAGGAAGAAATATAACTGTCTGTTCACAGATGACATGGTCATCAATGTAGAAAATCTGAGAGAATGAACAATATCTCCTGGAAATAAGTGAATATAGCAATATTGTTCAATACAAGATTATTTAAAGAAGTCAATAAGTCAATTGGTTTCCTATATTCCAGCAATAAAGAAGGGACATCTGTAATTAAAAACTCAATGCCAGGTACTTGGGTGGCTTAGTTGTTAAGTGCCTGCCTTTGGCTCAGGTCATGATCCCAGGATCCTGGGATTGAGCCCCACATTGGATTTCCTGCTCAGTGGGAACCTGCTTCTCCTTCTCCTTCTGCCTGATGCTCCCCTGTTTGTGCTCACTCTCTCTCTGTCAAATAAACAAATAAAATATTTAAAAAATAAAAAAATAAAAATAAAAACTCAATGCCATTTACATTAACATCCCTAAAGATTACATACCTAGATATAAATCCAACATAAACATGTAGTGTATCTATATGCAGAAAACTACAAAACTCTGATGAACAAAATCAAAAAACTAAATAAATGCAGATATCCCATGTTCATGGATAGACACAGTCAATGTCTCAAGATGTCAGTTTTTCCCAATTTAATCTATAGATGGAATATTACTCACTCAAAATCCCATCAACTTATTTTCTGAATATCAGTGAACTGATTCTAAATTTTCTATGGAGAGGCAAAAGACCCATACTTCCTAATAAAATAGTAAGAACAAAGTTCTTCTGACATTATACAACTTCAAGACCTCAACTTCAAAGCTACAGTAATCAAGATAGCATGGTGTTTAAGAAAAAGTGGACAAACTGATCAATAGAACAGAATAGAGACCCCATAAATAAACTCTAATAAATTTAGTCAACTTATTTTTGACAAAGGAGCAACTGAGGTACAATGGAGAAGGACAGTCTCTTCAACAAATGGTACTGAAACAATTGGATACTCATATGTATTAAAAAAAAAAAGTCTAGGGGCGCCTGGGTGGCTCAGTGGGTTAAGCCTCTGCCTCCAGTTCAGGTCAGGTCATGGTCTCAGGATCCTGGGATCAAGCCCCACATCAGGCTCCTTGCTCAACAGGGAGCCTGTTTCCCCCCCTCCCTCTGCCTGTCTCTCTGCCTATTGTAATCTCTATCTCTGTGTCAAATAAATAAATAACATCATAAAAAAAATAGACATAGATCTTAGATCCTTTTCAAAAATTGAATCCAAATGGATTCAGGCTAAAATGTAAAATGAAAAACTAAGGAACTCCTACAAACAACATAGAAGAAACTTAATTGACCTTGGGTCATCTAGTTAGAACATCAAAAGCATGACCCATGAAAAAAATAACTAAAAGGCTATATTTCAGTAAAATTAAAAACTTATGCTCTGGAAAGACAATGCCATGAGAATGAGAAGATTACCCAGAGTGGAAGGAAATATTTGCAAAGGATGTATCTCATAAGGGCTAATAATCAAAATATGTAAAGAACTCTTAACCTAATTAAAAATGAAGAAGCTATATAGATGGCAAATAAGTATACAAAAACATACTCCACACCACATGTCAGCACAGAACTGCAAATTAAAACAACAGTGAGATACCACTACATACCTCTCAGAATTACCAAAATCCAGAAAACTGTCAATACCAAGTGCTGCTGAAGATGTAGAGCAGAGGAAATGTCCTTCATTACTGATAGTAATGTAAATCAGTAGAGCCATTTTTAGAAGACAG
The DNA here is from genome assembly GCF_020171115.1 of Neogale vison. NCBI lineage: Eukaryota > Metazoa > Chordata > Mammalia > Carnivora > Mustelidae > Neogale > Neogale vison. The sequence goes on from NC_058099.1 coordinate 57,505,218, forward strand.
TTTGATGTTTTTTTACAAACTAAACATACTCTTATCATATGACTCAATAATCACATTCCTTGATACTGACCCAAAGGAGTTAAAATCTAATCTCCACACAAAAATCTGTACACAGATATTTATAGCACCTTTATCCATAATTTCTAAAACTTGGAAGCAACTAAGCTGTCCTTTGGTAAGTGAGTGGATAAATTGTATTACATCTATTCAATGGAATACTATTGATCACTAAAAAGAAATGACCTATGAAACTATTTAAACATGGAGGAAATTTAGATACATATCACTAAGTGAAAAAAGCTGATCTGGAAAAGCTACATACAGTATGATTCCAACTATATGACACTCTGTAAAAGGCCAAATAATGGAGACAGTTTGAATGATCAACAGTTAAGGAAGGTAGAGAAAGATAAATAGGTAGAGCACAAAGAATTTTTAGGGTCCTAAAAATATCATATGTGCTATTCTGATGACACATGCATGTCATTATACATTTGTCTAAACCCATAGACTGTACTATAGCAAGAGTGAACCATAATGCAAACTATGGATTGAGGGTGATTATGATGTGTCACTATAGGTTCATCAGTTGTAAAAAATATACTGCTCTGGTAGGTGAGTTGATAAAGGGAGAGATTTTGCAAGGGGTAAGAGAGGGAGTTTATGAGAAATCTTTGCCTTTCCCCTCAATTTTGTTGTAAATTTAAAATTACTTTAAAAATAAAGTTTTGTTTGTTTGTCTTGCTTTTTGTTTTTTGTTTTAGTTGGTATGTAGTTAAGAGGAAAAGAAATGAGGAGATGAATAAACACATTTGAGGTCAAAAGAGGATGACTATTTCCAGGTGGGAGATTTATTTGCATATTAGTGTACAGAAAAACACTAAGGGTACAAATGAGAAAGTCTGAAGAAGGAAATGGTAGTGCAGGATTGTGGCAGGTTGAGAGCTACTTTAAACTTTGATGAAATAAGTTAAGATTTGGTTTAAAACTGGAGAGACTGGCATAAAATAGGAGTAAGAAGATTTCTCCATGGTAATGGAAAGAAAAGAAGAGATTTTAAGCACTGATGCAGATAGGAAAGAAGAATTAGGAGAATGAGATAGTTATCTTCTGTTTGCTTCCATTTTCTTAGTAAAATGAATCAAAGTATAACAAACAGGGAATGAATATTTGAGGCCAAGAGGTGAAAAGAAGATGTGAATTTGAAGAGAAGAAGTGAACATGTGAAAAATTAAATATCCAAGGAAAATTTGGTAGAGTTCTGTTATTCTTTATTGCTTTTTGTTTTCCTCTGGATACTTTTTGTGTTATTTCAGTATAGAAAAGAAATCGAGAGAAGTTAAATTGCACCAGACTTGATTTCCTCCAGGTGATGAATGTAAAATGCATGTAGTACTTGTATACCTCTTAGCAGAAGTCAACATATTTGATCAACCCCCCCCTTCCCGAAACCTATTTCCTTGGCTTTGAATACAATAAAGCATTTATTCTCAGTTTTCTTTCTAGGTTCCTTCTGTTCGAACTAAATATTCAGTGATGGAATTTCTCGGGATTAAGTCCTAGAGTTCTCACTGTAAAGATTTTTTGGATGCTATAGCCACTCCCACAGTACCAGGTACTATCTACACAAAATGCTTCCTAGTTTCATACCTTTACACCTAATATTTCTTCTGAGTCCCAGACCTCAGACGCAACTGCCTTCCCTGCATCTGCATTTGGCTAGGACCTTCAAACTCAACATATTCAAGCAGGATCCACCTTTACATCAAAAACTTGCACACACACTCACTCTCTCTCTCTCTCCCTCTCCATTTCCTGTCCAAATAAATGTCATCATTATCCATCCTACTACAAAAATATTCAGAAACCTGAGTACTCATTCTTTCCTGCCTTTATAACCTTTATAACCTTTCCTGCCTTTATAACCACATCCAATCAATCAAGTTTTGTCTATTTTTCCTTCTCTGTACTTCTCTAATCTAGTAGTTTTCATCTTATTCTGAATAGAAAAATAGCCTGGAAAACATTTTAAAAATGCATACTTGCCCAAGTCCTATCTCCGAAATTCTGATTCAGTTGGTCTGATGTAGGTCCTTGACATAGGATTAATAATAATTTAAAACCCAGAAAGTTATAATATATAACCAGTATTATTGAAAACTGCTCTAATTCATTCACTTCTCTCTATTCCAAATTTTGATAACCTAACACAAAAGAATACAGGCTAAAATCATCTCATTCTGAATTGCTGAAATAATATTTTAAGGAATCTTCATGCTTCTTGCTTTGTTAGGCCCCCCAATAATGGGTCCCTGCTTAAAGGAGCAAGACTGAAACAAAGTGAAGGTCAAGCAAAGTTTTATTTCACACCAAGCATCAAGAATCAAACTGAACGTTCAGGGCAGCGCCTCTTAGAGAGAAGGCGACCTCTGCTTCACAGACTAGCTTTTAAGGGCAAAGGCCATGTGATTGGGCCTGGCTACACACAAGTGGCCAATGAAATTGTAACACACTGAGAAAGCTGCACAGTCATGTTAGATCACACATAAGTGACCAATTGAATTACAATTTACCCTAGTAGATATTTGAATTAGCCTATCACCTTGGTCAGAATTGGCACCCAAAAGGCTCCCAAAGGGAGGGGCCCATACTTCTTGGTAGCTAGGGAGACAGTATGCATGCTTTATTGCTTTACTGATTGGGTATCTCCACCTGACCTGACTCATCCATGCATTCCAGCTGTTATCTCCAACTGATCTGACCCACCCTTGTATTTGGGCTTTGTTACCTGGGACTGGTTTCCCGGACTTGCTTTTAAGTAAGTTGGTGTGTGGGGGGAGGGCAGGGTCAATTTAAGTTTTGCATAACAACAAAATGGCAGTTCAACCAGGGTGGGGCTGCTCTGGCTGAATAGGCCCTTACAGCTTCTACTTTGTTTTTTGTTTTTGTTTTGTTTTGTTTCATTGCAACTGAAGCACCTCTTATTGTTTTATTTATTTATTTTTATTTAACCTACATGTGACCATGTAATGCCCATGCTTAATGTCATTTAGTTACACCCCCCTCATTTCATTTAGGTTAAAAACTAAAACATGGTTTAAAACAATAAATGTAATTTGGTTGTCTAATTCTATAGCCTCATGTCTTGCCACAACCCCACTCCCATCTCCATTCTTTATATTCCAACCACATGATCATTCTTCATTTCTTCAAGCATACCATATATTTTTCCTGTCTTAGGAAAGGACTATCTCATGCCAGTCTTTCAAACTGGGTTCCTGACCCCCTCATCCCCCACAGTCTATACTTGCTTAACTAACTGCCTAGATAAAGTCATACCTCCACACCTCTGATTTTACATTCCCTTAGTACCTGTCTCTGGCCTGCATACTGTACATTGCTCATCACACAGAATGCATTTGTAGTGTGGATGATATTATTTGTAAAAACTTATTGAGCACTTACAATGTACCAAACATTATGCTAAGTGTTTCACAAACACAAACTCTTATAATCCATGAAGTAATGCTCTAAAGGAGATATTATCAATATTCCCAACTTTAAATATGAATAAACTTAAGTACAAACAAATTAAACAGTTTACCCAAGATTATATGGCTAGTAAGTGGTAGGGATCAAATCTGAATTCAAGAAATTTGACTTCAGAACATACCTTCCTAACCCCTAAACATAAGTACAAAATTACACCTTTATTTTATTTTATTCTATTTTATTTTAATTTGTTAATTAACCACCTATTGACATATGACTGACATGCAAAAAATTGCACATATGCAATGTATACAATTTGATAGTCTGGATATGTGCATACACCAGTGAAACCACCACTACAACAAAGGTAATAAACATAACTATTACCTCCAAAAGTATTCTCATACACCTTTGTTGAGTGTATGTGAATAGAACATTTAACATAAGATCTACACTCTTAATAGATTTATTAAATGCACAGCGTGGTGTTAACTGTAGGCACTGTGATTACAGTGGATCTATAGAGCTCATTCATCCTGCATAACCAATGCTTATACCCATTGAACAGTTCCTTACTTGCCCTTCCTCCCAACCCTTGACAACCACCATTCAATTCTGTTTCTATGACTTGGACTGTCTTAGATACCTCATGTAAATGTAATCATTGAATATCTGCCCTTATGTGACTGGCTTATCTCACTTTGCATAATGTCTTCAAAGTTCATCCATTATCACAAAATGCAAGATTTCCTTCTTTTTTTTAAGGCTGAATAACATTCTATTGTATGTATATGCACCATTTTCTTTATCCATACACCTTTAGATGGAAATTTAGCTCTTCTCCATATCTTAGCCATTGTGAATAGGTATATAATGAGCACCGAAGTGTGGATATCTCTTCAAGTTACTGATTTCAGATCTTTGGGCTATAGACCCAGAAATAGAATTGCTGGATCATACTCTAGTAGTTATATTTTTAATGTTTTGAGGAACAGCCATGCTGTTTTCCATAGTGGATTTACCAATTTACATTCCCAAGGAAGTGTACAAATGCTCTAACTTCTCCTTATTGCTAACACTTACCTTTTTTCTTCTAACTTTCTCTCTTTTTTAATAAAAAATATCCACTCTAACAACTCTGAGATGATATCTCAGTGTGGTTTGATTTGCATTTCCCTAACAATCAGTGATATTGAACACCATTTTATATACCTGTTCACCATTTACATGTCTTCTTTGGAGAAATGCCTATTCAAGACCTTAACTCATTTTTTAATTGTGTTGAGTTTGTTTTTGTTTGTTTGTTTTGCTCCTTGATTTATACTCTTGCTTGTTGTAGGAGTTCCTCATATATTTTGGCTATTAATCCCATATCAGGTATATGGTCCACAAATATTTACTCCCTTCTGTAAGTTGCTTTTTTATTCTGTTGCTTTTCTGTGCAGAAGCTTTTCAGTTTGATGTAGTTCCACTTATCTATTTTTGCTTTCGTTACCCATGCTTTTGGTTTCATAGCCAAGAAACCATTGCCAAAGAAAACACAGAATTAATGGTATGACTTTGGAATTATGTTAAATCTTGCTGGTTCTCATACAAATTTGATATTCTAATTAGTAAAATCAAAAATAAAAGGCTAATGACCCTTTTTTCCTTTTAATAAATAACAAAAAACTCACACTTAAATGATAATATGGGCCATAGAACAAATTTCATAGACCACAGAAATATAAGTCATAATTCTAGATAAATGCATCTTACTAGTATCCTTTGAACTCTATATTTACCATAATTACCAAGAAAAAGAAAGAATTGGATATCAAGATTATGCAGTTGTCATTACTTTCTGTTATCAAGTCGTTAACAGCTCTAAAGTAGAATCAGCATTTGAGCAGCAGTAGGTCAGTACAAGAAAGTCTATAGTTACAATACAGATGTTAGTTTGTACTGTTCCCAGATTCAATTTAAACAATAACTTGTAGATGGAGGACTACATGATCACCCACCAACAGCAACCAACAGACACCTGACCACTTACTATGAGCCAGGCAGTGTGCTAAGTGTCTTTGGTTTGCTTTATTTAATAAAACAACATTGAAGTAGAGACCATTATAATCTACATCTTACAGCTGTGGATAGCAAATCTTACAGATGGTAAGTAATATATTCAAAATCACATGACTCATAACTGGCAGAACCAGAGCCAGAAGCCCAGAGATGCTGACTTAAAATATAATGCTTATGTTTACCCTGGAAACTACACTTCTATAGATGTTAGTTTTGGATGGTCTGGTGAATCAGATGGAGAAAGATAAGATTTGCTGGACATATCAAGAGTGTAGGGGACTCATAAACACCTGAAGGTGAATGGTAAGACAGTAAAAAATTTTCAGAATAAAGATTAAGAATAGGGAAGTTGGCTAGAAACCTATTTCCAGCATTTAAATGTAGATCTAAATTCAACTGACATTTTCATATGCTCTCTTGCAGAGTTATGTTTTATGTATATATTCTTTCTCTGTAAGAAATATCTGGCCTAATTAAGGGCAGGGGTCATTTGTTTCCCTTTGCATCCTACCACATAGCTCCTTGATTTACACTCTTGCTAGAGGAGGTTACAGAAATTAGTTCATGCCATGCTCTACATAGAGAAGCCATGAAACAAAAATGAGTATCAGGTACTTAGGATTTACTGGCCTCAGAATCATGGCAGAATTCAAGGAATAGTCATATAGGCAACTCTTTCATCTCTACAAAATACATTTTCATGTTTTTAATCAAAATCTAAACAAACAGACCTGCCCTGATCTTGATGCCTTATGATTAAGGGTTCTAGAAAATGAAGCTTTAAAATTCTTAATTGATTTTTTTAAAGGTGTCCTGGTTTTTCTTAGTTTGCCTGCACCTGCAACTCACATAATGAATTTTGTTTTCATGACTAAATTTGCTGTTTCCCTTCTTCACACAATTAAGCACAGAAGGTTGATAAGTATTAATGATGTATTTTCAAAGTAGCTTTATATATTTTATAGAACAAATAGTATGAGAAACAAGATGTTAGTAACAAATAGAAATATATAATGGTCTCCTGATTCATTTGAGATTTTCAAAGTTTATTTCATCAACTCACTTAAATGTGCATTAATTTTAGTCACCTTCAATTATTCTAAAATTTGGAATGGTGAAAATAATGGCACATGCTTAATATGCATTAAGAAAGGCATTTATATGTATTAATGATAAAGGCACATTATTATCAAAACCATATTCCCATTTGTTTCCTGTAGTACCTGCTTTTCCAAAGATGCTTCAAATTATTATTCAAACATTCAGGTGACTGTTCTGACAATGTAATGATTAACACCTACTCATTGTTCTGTCATCAGTATCAAAATTGAAACCAACTCTCTTGAGATAGATAAGTATGTGAGCAGGATTATGATTAATTTTCAGACACATAAAGCACCATGCTGCATTGACATAGTTAAATACTTTTTAATATATTCTTACCAAAAATAATAGCTAAGAACCTAATAGAGCCTAATAGGGAAAAAAAAAACAAAAAACTTTACATGTGTACTGGGTTCAACTTCCATGAAACTACTGTTTAAAAATTCTGTGCCTTCCTTCTATGTCAATGTTATTTCTTTTGATGAATACTACAACTTTTGGTCAGCTAGCTTGTTCATGTTTTTACAGAATTAATTTGTTATTGGTTTAGACTTCCTTTCCTCAAGCAGGAAATGCACCCGCTGTTACAATATTTTTATGAAAATTTGCACCCAGTATGTAATTAACCTAAAGAAAATTTTAGGGAGCAGTTTTAAGCAATATTTTTCAATGACAGCACTATTAAACATTTTAATCTCTTCTCAACCCATTCAGAACATGGGCAAAATAATCACCCACTTTGGTTTATAAGGATTTGCATTCAGGACAGGAACTTCACCCAAGACATTGGTTTTCAAACACATTTTAATTCTTATTTAGTAGGAGGAACTAAAGACCCCATACCTTATCAGGAATAAATTAGTCTCCTGTTAAACTGGCTGCTAAACAAGGAGCTACAATCCTATTAAAAGCCAATTAAACATGCATCACATTTGATAGATATAATTAGAACAACTGTAGAGGGTAAATGCCTCAAGCACTGTAGCCGGAAGAACTGTGTATCAGTGTTAAAAGAGAAAATAATAGACAATATGCTGGGGATTTGTTTCTGAAATGATAACTTCTTTATTGTGGCAATTTTATTTATTACCTTTTAGCTTTTTTTAATAGTTTCTCTAACTTATCAGGAAATGATTGCTTTGTTTTCATGTTTGCTTCCACTAATAAGGACATTGTATCTGCTTTCATGGGGTAAATCAGACAATGTAATAAAAATAGCAGATTGGGACAACTGGGTAGCTCAGTGGATTCAGCCTCTTCCTTCGGCTCAGGTCATGATCTCAGGGTCCTGGGATGGAGCCCCACATCCGGCTCTCTGCTCAGCGGGGAGCCTGCTTTCCCTTCACTCTCTGTCTGCCTCTTTGCCTGCTTGTGATCTCTCTGTCAAATAAATAAATAAATACATACATATAGTCTTAAAAAAAAAAAAGCAGACCTTGCAAAATACTCTAAAACTTATAAGATTTAAAAATGTTAAAACATCTTTCAAGTTTTTAAATGTCTTCATGGCATCATATACAACTTAGGTGTACATCACTACAATTGTCTTATTCACAGAGATGTAATCACTAGGAATTGGTGACCTAGACATTGTAACAATTAGGTGGATATGCAGTCTTGGTTTGCTTATACATTCATCTATTTTCCCATAGTAGCTGTTGACTCTCTTTGCTGAATTCTTCCCAGTGGTCCTTAGCAATAATCTGTACTCCTTGTATCTTATTTTCCTTATCAAAATGTAGAGGAATGTTTTTGGACTTTTCATATGGCTATAAACCAAACCTTTTTTTATCTTGGGGTTAAAAGGAAACATTCTAAGCAGAGCCATGACCACTGCACAATACATTTTTGTAAAGAATGACAAGTACTGTAAATGTTAACGATGGAGAATATAAATAGAATGTTAAACATCAGTATACTTGCACTGACTTGGTAATGTTTAAATTTAGTATTCAGATAATAAATATACTATGAGACATTTAAGGACAAATCAAGGAAGATGATACTTGACCATGTTTATGTGTTGCTTTCACTTATCAAGTATCAGCTTGTTTTTAGCTATTAGCTTTTATAATGCCAAAAAATTCAATGTCTCTTAAACTTCCTTGTAATTGTGATCCCCACTTCAAGGCTATGAATCATTAAGTCTTGGCCCTATTAACAGCTCCTAGCTTGCATATCTATTCATTGACACATGAGATGGAGAAAAAAAAAAATGGACATAAAGAAATTAGAAACTTGCAAGTCTAGAATTCCTCTTTCTCTCTAAATCTTGTACTTCTTTTTCTCCACAACTGGTCTCCTTTTCTCTTACATTTTTATCTAAGCAAAAAAGAGCCAAAGGTATCTCTCAAGATATTCTAGAATAGAGGCACCTGGGTGGCTCAGGCATTAAACATCTGCATTTGGCTAAGGTCATGATCCCAGAATCCTGGGATCAAGCCCCGCATTGGGCTCTCTGATCAGTGGGAAGCCTGCTTCTCCCTCTCCCACTCCCTTGCTCATGTTCCCTCTCTCGTTGTGTCCCTCCCTGTCAAATAAATAAAAATCTTAAAAAAAAAAAAAAGATATTCTAGAATAGCTAACCAGAGGAAAAGAAATTTTCTTATCAATACCTTATAGCTAAACTCCTGGGAAAGAACTCACATTGACCCTTTTTAGCCCATGTACATAGTCACTGGGACTATGATTGACTCAAACTTTGTCTCATGCTCATTCACAACCAAGAAGAGGGATCCCATTAAAGCATATGGGTTAGGCATGAGTATGTGTATGCAAGGTGGACAGGAATAGTAGCTCTAGCTATTCCATGAAGCTGCTATTCCATGAAGCAGACAATCTTTGGGCTTCCTGGCCTTCAAAGACTCTGGGTCTTATTATAACCTCTCAGCTTATGGGCCTCTTGAAAACCTGCAAATATTTCCCTAATTCCTCAAGTGAGGAGAGGTGGAAAAAAAGTTAATCTGTTTTCCTGGGATTTTTGCCTCTTTCAATGCTATTTTCCCCTTACTTTCCTTAGAATACTTTATGCTATACTATTTTGTCATCTAATTGTCCCTCTCTTCTTCAACCTTCCTCTATGTATCTATAATAAAATGTTTTAACATCAGTATTAATAAATTTCAAATTATATTTCCTTACAGTTTCACTTGAAAAATGTTAACCAAAGTGACAAATTCCTTTGTATGAAATAGTTAAGTTAAAGATACGTCCATATTAGGCTTTCTTTACATTCCCTCCAAGATCTCATGTACCTAACAGAATTTCTTGAGTCTTTAGATTTCAACAAAGTATAAGCTCATAGGGTAGAGGCATGTCAAATATTTGGAACTTAAATTTTAATGTACAATGTAAAATTTGAGGGACTATCATGTTATTTACTAAGTATTTGATAGAACAATTAGTTAGACACATACTCAGAATTAATAATTCAGTTTGAGCTAACTTGCTTTTAAAAAATACTTTTTTCCCCAAAAATACCTTAAAGGCTCTGTTGACCCTATAGCTGGTGTATTGCTTATAAATTCTGGCTGAACTATTACATTAAAAAGACATTTTATGCTGTGATATTTGAGTATTTTATGATGACCTGTATTTTATGGCATCAGAAACGTGAAAGTGAAATTATCAGAAATAAAACTTGAAAGATTCATTCTTACTTGTTAAGGGCAAAAATGCGTTCATTTATGTAATTATTTTAGAATTACAAGTACATGATTTACATATTCTTTATTTCTTAAAAAAGCTTATTTTTAAAAAATTGAATGGCAAATTTTAACTACATGATTTTTTTTTAAACATTTTATGTATTTATTTGGCAGACAGAGATCACCAGCAGGCAGAGAGGCAAGGAGAGAGAGAGATAGAGAGAGGAGGAAGCAGGCTCCCCGCTAAGCAGAGAGCCTGATGGGGGGCTTGATCCCAGGACTCTGGGATCATGACCCGAGCCAAAGGCAGAGGCTTTAACCCACTGAGCCACCCAGGCGCCCCTAACTACATGACTTTAAAAGGGAAAAAAAAAAAAGTTGAAGAATCACCGAGGCATGGTTAATATTAAAAATGTATTTTGTAAAAATAATTTGCATAAAACCTGACTGTCAGTTCTAAACTAAGAAAGACACAAATGCATTTCAAGAAATATAAATCAAAATCACACTTCTAGTCAAATAAGGGAAAACTTAATTTAAGGAAAAACAGTTATATGGAATCATGTGTAAGATTAGGAATGATTTCAGGCTAAAATTAAATTTGTGACGTTTACTAAACAAATGCTTCTAAATAATTAAAACTAAGAATAAGTAACTCTTAACATTTGGTGTTTCTCTTCCTAATAAGCTCCTGAAACTTTCCTTTCAGAATTGGTGTTAGTAATTCAAATATACATGTATTTTTCTTATTTTATAGTCTGCTTAACCACTGTCAAACTTGACTTATACTTGGAGTATAAGAAATTTGCAAGCATGAATTTGCTATCTGGCTTATGCTCTCATTTTCTAGTAGTCAACTTCCAGTTTAGGAGATTATAATGGAAAAGAGGAACCAAAGATAGTACCCACAGTTTGGATGAAGGTGGATGAAGCACTTGAACAATAAGATGAACATACCTGGGTGGAATTTTTGGTCCTTAGTCTAGTTTTCTTAATCTTTTTGTCTTTTATATATTTACATATTAAGTCAATGTTAGCAACAAAGTGAGATTAGTGGTGGGGACACATTAACCAAAAAATGGGAACTGATAAACATGATATATGATATCACATGATATATAGATATGGGTACACACACACACACACACACACACACACACCCAAACAGATTTATTTTCAATTTCTTATTTCCAATTTTGTTTCTCTCATTCTGGTAAAAATTAATACATATTTATAGAAAAGATATAAAATAGAAAATATTCTAAATTAAGAACTGACTATATTCCTCTTTTTATAGTTAATTTTTATCTTTGATGGTTTCATAATTACAATCAATGTTTGAAAACACACCCTAAAAATCATTTTGTGTACAATCTCATATACTATATTGTGATACTATTTCAAGCTTAAATAAATTCTAAACTTTTTTTTTGCCCTAACATTAAATATTCAATGAAAGTATAGGTTTTAATGATTACAGAGTATTTTATCATGTGACCATACCACAATTTATTTTATTCCATTTCCTATTTTTCTTCTTTACTTTTATTCATTTTATGTTCTTAATGTTCTTACTACTTTAAATAAATGGAATTATAATTACTCTATTATCATGTTCCATTTCTATTATTTCATTGAGTTACGTTACTAAAACTTGATTATACGAAGTAAAAGATAAAAAGCATAACAAAACTTTCAGGTTTTTTATTATATATTGGCAATATAGTGTCAAGAAAAAAATTTAAAGTTAAATTCTCTCCTGAACTTTTAAACTGAGAAAAGCCTCTCTAACTGCTATTAGATTTCTTTAAAAAAAAAATAATTAGTATTTTCTCCATAAATTCTACTATAAGAAAAATTACAAACTTTATATAAGAAAATGTTTTCAAATAAAATTTTGAATTGTCTTATTAACTCTAGTATTAATAAATAGAAAATAAGTTAAAACTGTTGTGCGGTAAGTATAGCATTTTGTTTAGTAATTGAGGAAGCATTGGCTAATAAAAAGAGCACAGGATTAGTAGTATTAATTCTCAGTCGGTTGTCCACTAATTCTTATTAATTATCTGTAAACATTTAAAATGATCTATTATTCCCTATCTGGGTCGGTTTGATTGATATTCATCTCTTTACTCATCAGTATGAAAATACCAGGTTTTTATAGATGTTGGTCATTCTGATTGGTCAGTATGCGTGCCATTTAGATTTTGGTCTCCTTCCACTTACCCAGAGTGAGCATAAATGACAGGATAAACATTTTCTAACTAACATTTACTAAACTTTCTCTAGTGAATTCCCATATTTCTCATAGTAAAATCTGGACTCACTCCTGTAACCTGTTTAAGACCTTCATATTCCATCTACAGTAAGCTAAACATGCTCCAAATTCAAAATTTTTGCTTTTTTTTTCCTTTTGTGAGATTAGCCTTCTAATGTTCACATGGCTTGCGGTGTCACGTAACTTGATGTCTTTTCTCTCGTAATGCCCCTTTCTCAATGAAACTTTCCCTATCCATTCTATCTAAAAAGTTGTCTCACACAACATACACTATTCTCTTTCCCAGATTATTTTTCCTCATCTTCTTTATCAATACATGCAGCTACATATTTATTTAATATGTTTGTTTTTTGTCTTTTATTTGTTTGTTTGTTTATGTCTACGTCCTTAGTGTCCAGGTTGCCTAGCATGAGAAAGTCTAAATCCTGTGGAAGCAAATCTTTACTAAATTTATTTAGTTTCCTACATTTTTCTAATTTTTATATTCTGAAAAGTTTCTTTTCTCTCTTAATATCAAGAAGTCAAAGGATGATTTGACTTAATTATAGATCATAAAATAAGTCCAGTACTGCTAATTCATACATATGCTCATGGAAACGATAGCATTCTTCACAAAAATGAAAATTAATAGAGTGATCCTAGACATCGTTATAAGGGCTTAAGTTACTGTAAATAGAATAGAGTTAGAAACTTTCCAGTGTAGTCTGTTAGAACTAACAAAAAATGTTAATAGCACAGAAGTATTTTTTCATCAATATTTTAAATAGCTCCATTATGTAACTATTATTCCTGAAAGTTGTGGTAACTATGGTTTGCTATAAATAGGAGGTTATGCCAAAAGGATAAAAATAAAAAATAAAATGTCAGTCTGCATCTATAACTGCTACATTTCATCATTGTTGTAAATTCAACCCTCATAAAATTATTCATTGTGTGAATCAATTCTTCTAATAAACAATGGACTACTTATTAATAAAACATATAATAGCTATTCTGGCATAGAAACTTTAAAGTTATTTCTCAAAATGTCTTAAACACCATATCCTGGGGAATAAATAAACACAATGATGGGCTCTAACCTTCGTGGGGACAAAGATTTCATTTATCTCTTATGTGAGGTTTAAATCAGTTAGTTTGTTTATATGACCTTTGTAGTTTACTTTTTATTTTTTAAAGATTTTATTTATTTATTTGACAGAGAAAGTGAGAAAGCACAAGCAAGGGGGACAAAACTCTTAATTAATACGTCTTCTTTATCTTATACTTAAGTTCATATTTGTATTCAAAATTCAAAGTTATTAAAATAAACCATATTTATCCTCTTTGAAATGTGAGAATGAAGATAATTTTTCCAAAGTTATAAAAATATTTTATATCCAGAAACTCATTTACATTATTTACTTTCATGTGAAATAGGTTTTATAATAAATATTTAGATATAACTTCACATTATTAGTGGGACCTATAAAATCTACTAGGTTTTTTCCACAACAATGAATTTTTAATTAAACTTAAGTAAACTTAAATAAATATTGGAATATTAAATACTGGAATTGTAATAAAAGCATGGACTGTAATTATGTTTCTGGTATTACAATTATTTAGAGTGAAAATTAACAAATAATATGAAAATATCCTTTATCTATTTTAATACCATCAATATAGTAATCATTACAACATCAAAATATGACTATACGTAGAGTTTCCTTTCAGTTAATTAATTTACACCCTCACCTATATTTTCCCCATAAGAATTATGAAGAACATTAACTGTTCAACAGAGAACATTAAAATATAAATGTATAATTCCTAAAGAGAATCAGCAAATTAGGGTTTATCCCTTTTCTTTCAGTAGCATTCCAATGATGCAGTGAAGGGGGAAAAATTAGTTGAAAACCTGCTGGGAAGTCCTTTCATCAGTCATGTTCAAGTGTTTCTCAAGTTAAGTTTAATCTAAGATTAAACTTATAATTGCTTTAAGCACATATAGCAATATTGTAATTTACTATAATTATATCTGTAAGGAAAAATTGCAAATAAGTATAAATATGTAAATGTTACTGTGCTTATCGTTAAGCACTAAGATTTGTAAAAGAAAAGGTATATCATAAGCAGATGCTGGTGCTCACTGCTTTCAGCCCCGAAGAGTTACTCATCTTTAAACTGATTTATTATGTATTTCTTCTCGCTTGTCATTTCTCTAGTTTTTCTCTTTCATGGATAAGTCAGAGGGAAATCTTATAATTATAGTAACCACTTGTAAAGAAGCAAAACTGCAGTGGTTGTTCTAGAATGTAAGTATTCTAACTCTGTAATATTCAGGCTAAAAAGCAGGCTAATTTAAACTTGTGAAAAGGATGTCATTGTAAGGTAAAGTGGAAAATATATCTGTAATAATGACTCTGACTTCATTTTTGATATTTGACTGCTGATAGCTTTTAAGTCTTACCCCATACACTTTCTCTTTTACCCCACAGC
Source organism: Neogale vison (assembly GCF_020171115.1). Classification (NCBI taxonomy): domain Eukaryota; kingdom Metazoa; phylum Chordata; class Mammalia; order Carnivora; family Mustelidae; genus Neogale; species Neogale vison. Next base: position 57,520,281 of record NC_058099.1, read on the forward strand.
AGAGCAAGGCCTTTTTTCTCTCATTTGCCACACTGGGGAGTTAAAACCCATGAGCAGGAATGGTCACACTCTTGACCACAATAAAAACCCTAAGCCAGTCTCCTTTCCTTGCTATCTCAAGCATTTTCAGAAATGCTGAGGACCACACTACTCCCCCTGGAAAATCTCATTATGTGGACAATGAGCCTTTGGGCAGGGGTCCATCTTGCTTCTGCAGACTATCTTTAAAAATATTTCCTTTCTTTGTGTAAGTAGTTCTACATTTGGATGCTCTTTTTTGTTTTGTTTTGTTTTCTCTAGGTGACTAATTCTCAATATCTAGATTTTCTCTGAATGGTTGTCTACTACATACAAGGTTGACCTCAACTAGCAGTCACACACAGTCCTAGTTCAATGAGGATAGATATGCTCTTGAACATAATGTAAAGTTTTTTTTTTAATCATTTGTGGATATGTAGATGAGCAAAATATGTTCATCTTGGAATATAAATAAATGCTGCTCTATTAAAGTACACAATTTTTGTGCATTCCCATAAACACTTTCCACAATAACTTTTTGTGTAGATACTAAATGCTTTCATTCTGTCCCCTAAGGGAAACATTTCCATCAGAATTTAACATGTCTTATGAGATACTCAAGGCCTAAGTAAATGCACTTTGAAACTGGAAAATGAGGAAAATGAAATATTAATAGAAAAGAATTGGGGGGCGTCTGGGTGGCTTAGTGGGTTAAGCCTCTGCCTTCAACTCAGGTCATGATCTCAGGGTCCTGGGATGGAGCTCCACATGGGGCTCTCTGCTCAGGAGGTAGCCTGCTTGCGCCTGTCTCTCTGCCTTCCTCTCTGACTACTTGTGATCTTTCTGTCAAATAAATAAATAAAATCTTAAAAAAAAAAAAAAGATTGGTAAAGTTTGGAATTTCAAAGACACTAGTACTTGGACAGGGCATCTTTTTGAGTTTGTTCACACATCAATGACCTAATCTACCAACATTCCATACCAGCAAACTTACTAAATACATAGTAATTTTTTTGTGAGGAAAAGAATGAAAAGATATAGAATAATAATTAACATAGCATGTCTGGTGGTAGAAGTATTTGATTAAAGCATCCTCATTTGATTTTAAGTTACCTGAATAAAGAAGCATGTAACAAACAAGTAGTAAGGGCTTATTGTATAAATGGTAGTTATTACAAATTATGATGCAGTGGTCCTTATGGAAAGCTAGGAGAGCATTGAGCATGGACTAAGAAGAAATTCAAACATAGATTACAAACTTTACTGACAAGTTATGAAATGCAGATAGATTACTATTACTTTCTGACTTTCTTTACTTGTAAAATGGAATAATAACATTGAATTTCATGGCTATTGAAAGGATTGATGCACTTGATGCAGAACCTATAATAATAATTATCATTTCTATATTTGCCCTTATTTTATTTTATTTTTTATTTTTTTTTTTAGATTTTTTTTTTTTTATTTATTTGACAGAGAGAGATCACAAGCAGGCAGAGAGAGAGAGAGAAGGAAGCAGGCTCCCGGGTGAGCAGAGAGCCCGATGCGGGGCTCGATCCCAGGACCCTGGGATCATGACCTGAGCCGAAGGCAGCGGCTCAACCCACTGAGCCACCCAGGCGCCCCATATATTTGCCCTTATTTTATTCAGAGGAAATCACTTCCATGTGTTTTCATCTCTCACTAGATTAAAACTTCTTGTGGACAAACATCATGTCCTTTTGTCATTTTATTTCTACCAAAAACTTTTTCTTTTTCTTTTTTTTTTTTTTTAGAAAATTCCTCAGAAGTGCTTCTTTTTTTTTTTTTTTCAAGATTTTTTGTCTATTTGACAGAGAGAGGTCACAAGTAGGCAGAGAGGCAGGCAGAGAGAGAGGAGGAAGCAGGCTCCCTGCTGAGCAGAGAGCCTGATGCAGGACTCGATCCCAGGACCCTGAGATCATGACCTGAAGCCAAGGCAGTGGTTCAACCCACTGAGCCACCCAGGCGCCCCCCAAAAACTTTTTCTAGGAATATCTCAGGCAAGCAGCAAACGTATGATGTCTTAATGTTTTATGTTATTGATTTCAAACCAAGCATACATTGATCGACTCTTTTTACTGTTTATGGTATTGCTGAAATTTTTCAACAACTGTGCATCAACTTTGCCAGGAAACATTTTTTTTTTCCTACTACACATTCTTTTATCTACTTCTTTGCTATAAAATGCGTAAAACAGCACTGATTGTATTAATTTCTTCGTGGTGTACATATCATTAGGAAAATTAAAGGTGGTTCTATTTTTTTAATTTCATTTTAATTTTTTCTGTGTCCCAAGATTCATTGTTTATGCTCCACACCCAGTGCTTCATGCAATACATGCCCTCCTTAATACCCACCACCAGGCTTACCTAACTCCCCTCCCTCCAGAACCCTCATTTTGTTTCTCAGAGTCCACAGCCTCTCATGGTTCATCTCCACCTCCAATTTCCCCCAATTTGCTTTTTTTTTTTTCCTACTCCTAATGTCCTCGTATTATTCCTTATATTCCACAAATAAATGAAACCATATGATAATTGACTCTCTCAGCTTGACTTATTTCAGTCAGCATAATCTCCTCCAGTCCTGCCCATGTTGACACAAAAGCTGGGTATTCATCCTTTCTGATGGAGGCATAATACTTCATTGTCTATTTTAGATAACAGTGGACTACCAACTGAAATCCAGTTACTCATACTTTCTAAAATCCTACAAATCAAATTCAAATTAACAGATTTGCAGTTCATGAAGGTTGCCTACATAATAGCATTTTCAGAATAGTGTTATCTAAAACCAGTTTCTAAAAAGTAGTTTGGATAATAGTCCAAATAAAATTGTTGAAAAAAAAAATGGCTTCCTAAGATCCAGCACCCTCCCAACATTTTTAATCCTAGGTAAAAGATGTAGAAACTCCAAGATAATACTTGGTAAAATGACTTTTAAAAAAATTTTTTTAATTAATTTATTTATTTGACAGACAGCACTAGTAGGCAGAGAGAGAGAGGGGGAAACAGGCTCCCCGCCAAAGCAGAGAGCCTGATGCGGGGCTAGATCCCAGGACCCTGGGATCACAACCTGAGCCGAAGGCAGCGGATTAACCCACTGAGCCACCCAGGCACCCCAGTAAAATGACTTTAAAAGAGTAGAAAAATAAAAATATTTGTTTAAATTCCAAAAATATTTATTGAGAGCCTATCCCATGCCATAAACTATAAATAAGATGTGATGCTTTCCCTGAAAAAACTCACAGGCACCTATATAGTAGAATACAACTTGAGAAATGGATTAATAGAGCTGTGTAGTGTTCTGGTATATGAAAGCAGAGGCTCAGGAAATTAATTCTGCTATTTGAAAGTAAGAGCCAAGAAAGTCATGATAAGGGGCTTGTGTTTGAAATTAATCTTGAAAGATAAATAGAGGTTTGAAAACAAGAGCATTTTCAAAACGGGAGTATGTACAATGTTTAACAATATGAGAAAGGATGACTTGCTTGGGGAGAATAACAAGTAGTGCATTATGTTAGGAGCATAACAAAGGTGCCAGAGAAGAGAGGTGTAAGGTGAGAACAGAAAAGAAAACCAGGATCTGACAATAAAACATCTTTTATTCCAGAAAGGAGGCTTAGAACTAAAACTATAAATTGAATTGAAGCTATAGTACTGAAGAACTGTAAGAATAGGACAGATAAAATTAGGTCCGATTTTAAGGCATCCCCTAGTTATAGAATTGGAAATGGATTGGGGAATGGGAGATTTGGAATAAGAGTTATAAAGGAGATGTGATAGTCTAGGGAAAAGATTTTCAGGGTTGAGTAGCAGTAGGATAGTAGTTGGGTTGGAGATGAAGAAATGATACAAGAGATATTTAGGAACTGATATTAATAAGAATTGGTGATAGGATATGGACAAAACAGCTAGTGAAGAAGTGTAAAGATCAGCACTTATTGTATAATTTCGGCAAGAAGGTAGGTATAATGATCTTTAGTGCTTTTACAACACATCACAATATTTATAGTTTTTCTCCAAGAACAAAAATTACCATTTGTAGGAAAATGTAGTCACATGACTTGCTTTATCTCATGAAATTCAAGAAGTAACATCTCTACTTTCATGAGGAAGCTTTAGAAGACAAAGTGTGATTTTCTATATTCTTTCTCTTTGCCACAGTACCCAGTATTGTTTATAGTTTATGCTTCAACAGGCTAAGTCTTTGAGTTAAAGGTTATGCTAAATAAAATCCCCAACCAAGCCACATAGACTTGTAAAATTAGGAAATAAATTCTTGTGTTTTTTTTTTAAAGCACTAAGTTTTTACAGTTGTTTTCTATTATACCATGGTCTTGATAAAACTAAAGTGATGATGGAATAAAATTAAGTGAGTTATAGATGGGTTTGTAAGGAAGATCATGAGATTAGACAGAAACATGAGAGATTAAATGTTGAATGATTGGGTGATGGGCATTAAGAGGGCACATGATGTGATGAGCACTGGGTGTTATACAAAATTGGTAAATTATTGAACACTACATGTGAAACTCATGATATACTATAAGTTGGTTAATCAAATTTAAATTGAAAAATAAGAAAAAAATGTTAGGTGATTATATTGGCAGGTGCCAGATTTATAGAGTTGTTTTTTTCAAAATCTAAGTGTAGATAGGAGCTATTGATGGGTGTTAACCAAAGTCATGGAAACAGACATAATTGGGTAGGAAAATAAAGAGTAGCAGAGAAAACTGCCAAGGACAGAACTCTGAAATACAGCAACACTTATTTGTTGTGAATTTGAATTTGCCTTGAAGGAAACAGTTTGTCATCAGAGGGTGAAAATAGAGAAATGACATGGTAAGAGCTATGTTTTTGAAAAGATAATCTGTGGTTGGGATAATTAAGAATAAGGGTAATCTGTTATTGAAAATTTTCTTCATTCTTTAGTGTATTCAGTAAATATTTATCTAGAAATTACACCTTGAAAACACATGTTGTTCCTAACACGTCCTTCTTTGGCCACCCTAAAATTATATCTTAGGCAATGGCTAGAGTTTGGGATTGTATTTCCTGTCATATATTGTTTCATGGCTTCTGAACAGATCCAGAGGACATATACCTTATTGAAGATAAAATATTTCTAAATGCTGCATGCCCTTGAAACCTGGCATAAGTGTTTTACAGGATACCTCAGAACAATCTTGTCAGTCAGTTCATATATTCTCAGCAATCACATAGCCCTAATCACTGCAAAGTATATAAAGGAGCATAATCTACACTGCTGACCTCAATGTTAAGAATCAGGGAGAGACTTCAACAAAATATCTGTGAAGATATTTCTTTAGAAAACAAATACACAACATCGGTAAATAATATCCAATGGCCACACAGTGTTATTTCTTGAGTATCATATTTATTTCTGGAATATGTTTTTCTTTAATAAAACTTCAATTTTATTTTTGTTTTCTCTACTTCACATGTAAAGAGCTCTATTCCCAACAAAACTTTGATTTTCTTCACTTTTCCTCTCATCTATGGATCAACTAATTATCTATTTCTTACTTTTTTATTAAATTCTTCAAGATATTTTATTTATTTATTTATTTATTTATCATCAAGATATTTATTATTTATTTATTTAGCATATAATGTATTATTTGCCCCAGATGTACAGGTCTGTAATCATCAGTCTTACACAATTCACACCATTCACCATAGCACATACCCTCCTCTGTCCATGATGCAGCTACCCCATCCCCCCTCATCTCACTGCAAACCTCAGTTTGTTTCCTGAGATTAAGATTCTCTTATGGTTTTTCTCCCTCCCTGAGCCCACCTTGTTTCATTCCCCCCCTTCCCTCCATAAATCCCCCCAACCTCTCAAATTCTTCTTATCAAGAAATCATGTAATAATTGTCTTTCCCTGACTGACTTATTTTGCTTAACATAATACCCTTTAGATCTATTCATGTCATTGCAAATAGCAAGATTTCATTTCTTTTGATGGCTGCATAGTATTCCATTGTATATATATATATACCACATCTTCTTTATCCATTCATCTGTTGATGGACATCTAGGTTCTTTCCATGTTTGGTTATTGTGGACATTGATGCTCTAAACATTTGGATGCATGGGCCCCTTTGGATCACTACAGCTCTATCTTTAGGGTAAATACCCAGTAGTGCAATTGCTGGGTTGTACAGTAGCTCTATTTTCAACTTTTTGAGGAACACCCATACTTTTTTTTCCAGAATGACTGCACCAGCTTGCATTTCCAGCAGTAATGTAGGAGGGTTTCCCTTTCTCTGCATCCTTGCCAACATCTTTTGTTTCATGACTGGTTAATTTTAGCTATTCTGACTGGTGTGAAGTGGTATCTCACTGTGGTTTTGATTTGTATTTTCCTGATGCCAAGTGATGTTGAGCACTTTTTCATGTGTCTGTTGGCCATGTGGATGTCTTCTTTGCAGAAGTGTCTATTCATGTCTTCTGCCTAAGTCTTGATTGGATTATTTGTTCTTTGGGTGTTGAGCTTGATAAGTTCTTTATAGATTTTGGATCTAACTCTTTTTCTGATAAGTCATTAGCAAATATCTTCTCCCATTCTCTAAGTTGTCTTTTGATTTTGTTGACTGTTTCCCTTGCTGTGCAAAAGCTTTTGATTTTGATGAAGTCCCAATAGTTCATTTTTCCCTGGCTTCCCTTGCCTTTGGTGATGTTTCTAGAAAGCAATTACTGTGGTTGAAGTTGAAGAGGTTGCTGTCTGTGTTCTCCTCTAGGATTTTGATGGATTCCTGTCTCACATTGAGGTCTTTTATCCATTTTGAGTCTAGTTTTGTGTGTGGTGTAAAGAAATGGTTCAGTTTCATTCTTCTGCCTGTCCAATTTTCCCAGCATCATTTGTCGAAGAGACTGTCTTTTTTCCACTGGACATTATTTCTTGCTTTGTTGAAGACTAGTTGACCACAGAGTTGAGAGTCCATTTCTGGGCTCTCTATTCTGTTCCATTGATCTATGTGTCTGTTTTTTTGTTGTTGTTGCTGTTGTTGTTTGTTTGTTTGTTTTTGTTTGTTTGTTTGTTTGTTTTTTTGTGCCAGTACCATACTGTCTTGATAATTATAGCTTTGTAATAGAGCTTGAATTGTAGAATTGTGATGCCGCTAACTTTGGTTTTCTTTTTCAACATTCCTCTGGCTATTCAGGGTCTTTTCTGATTCCATAGAAATTGTAGGATTATTTGTTTCATTTCTTTGGAAAAGATGATGCTATTTGGATAGGAATTGCATTAAAGATGTAGATTGCTATAGGTAGCATAAACATTTTCACAATATTTGTTATTCTATTCCATGAGCATGGAATTTTTTTTTCTTTCATTTCTTTGTATCTTCCTCAATTTCTTTCATGAGTATTTTATAGTTTTCTGAGTACAGATTCTTTGCCTCTTTGATGCTGAAAAAGCATTTGACAAGTACAATATACCTTCTTGATCAAAACCTTCACAGTGTAGAGATAGAGGGTATATACCTCAATATCATCAAAGCCGTCTATGAAAAACCCACAGTGAATATCAGTCTCAATGGGGAAAAACTGAGAGCTCTTCCCCTAAGGTCAGGAAAATGGCAGGAATGTCCACTATCACCACTGTTATTCAGCATAGTACTAGAAGTCCTAGGCTCAGCCCTCAGACAACAAAAAGAACTAAAAGGCATCTGAATCAGCCATGAAGTCAAACTCTCACTCTTTGCAAATGATATGATATTTTATGGGGAAAACCAAAAAAACTCCACTCCAAAACAGCTAGAACTCATACAGGAATTCAGTAACGTGTCAGGATATAAATTCAATACATAGAAATCGGTTGCATTTCTATACACCAACAGCAAGACAGAAGAAAGAGAAATTAAAGAGTCAATCCCATTTACAATTGCTCCCCAAACCTAAGAATAAACCTTATAAGATACCTAGGAATAAACCTAACCAAAGAAGTTGAATATTAATGGGCATTTCTTATCTTCTGCAGTATTTCACTACCTAACACTGAAAAATACTAGCAGTAGCAAAATATCCTAATATATATTACTCACATAATACAGTCAACTATTTGAACCTAGGTCAGGAAATACTTCTCATAGTTGAATCAACCAATTAATAAGAAAATTAGGCATGTATTTTGAAAATCAAAAATAATGCTCTATCTATAGCTTGATCACAGCCTGCTGACTCATGTAAGAGTTGGAGGAAACAGATTGTTATTTGGATGCATACCCACAACAAAGAGGAAGAAAGGCAAGATAATATCTCATAAATGGCATAGGAAGGATTTTAACACTAGAGAAGTTTGGTTCTTTAAAATAAATGGGAGCTTCAGAATGCTCCAGATAGACTGTTGACCTTGTCAGAATAAATACAGAGGAGTAAAAAAAGTAAAAAAGAAACACAAAGTATATAAAACGACCTCACATAGAATAAAACAGGAAATTGCCCTGTAATCCCCATTTGAGTGAAGCAAAATAAATATTTCTATTTTATACTTTATTTTTCCTTCCCAATTTATACTAATCTATTTCTATTTTAAATTAATGCACCATCAGTAATATTTTTCCCATTATACCCCAGCCAGCTACATGGTTGCTTGTTCTATATTATGAACAGGTTAGAAGTCTGTAATATAAAATGCCATTTTTACTCTAGTTTCTTCTCCTCCATAATATTGTTTTTTAGAATAACCTGAAAACAGTAGCAGTTTTTCCTTAATTAAGACTCTATGTGTCTCATTAATTGTATCCTAATTTGATGCTGACATTTGCCCTGCATATGGATTAGAATCAAAATGTAAAACAGACATTTTGAAAAACAGAAAGGCACAAACTGAAAATCTTTTTAATACAATGAGTCTGAATATGTATCAATACAATATGTTATGTCCAGCAATTACTTTTTTTTTCATTTAAATCTTAAAAAAAAAGATTTTAAGGCATTACAGCTATATTTTTGCAAGTATTACATCCACATTTTTTCTAAACTGCATTTTTTGATAAGTACTAACAGTAGAAAAACTGAGTATATGTAATTATTTCCATGTCATCAGGCAACACATTTTGATTTCCATCAAAGAATTATACTATCCTGAACTAAATGCTAAGAGGCAGATATTTTGATGTGAACTATTGCTATATCCTCAAATATGTACAGTATTTCATAATACTACCTGGAAATCCTTAAATGTAGACTGGTTTTAAATAATGATGATAAATTTACCTCTACACGGAGTTTTCTAAAATATAAGAGAAAAATACAATATAGTCAGTATACTTTGGTAATTATCAATTAACATATTTAATTCCAAAAACTGGACATCCAGCTGTAAAACACAGCATAATTCTATATTTACAAAAATCCACAAAATTTAAAGATTTGCCCTATCAAAGTAATTAAATTTTTATTTACTTATAGAAATACTCAACGTTATTTTAACCAACTTTAAGATTTGACATTCCCACAATAGACATATATGTTAAACGAGTACTGCTCACTTTTGCCCTGCAAACACATATATTTTAACTTCCATCTTAAAACTATAAGAAATAATTTTTTCTCATGTTTAAATTTATTATACTGATAGGTTGTTTCTTTTTGGTCTTCTCGTATCTGTGGCACATCCTAATACTAAACCAAACATGCATAGATATATATGAGCTTCCAATCATTCAAGCAGCTCTTGGATTCTTGTCTTTTCTATAAACCTTAAAAAATATCCTTCAGCAAATGCCTTTGATAGTTTCCTAAAGAGGGTATGTTTCTCTTTTGGCATAGTCATCAGTTTTGGAGCTACTGTTTTAAGTTTCTATTTCTACTAGACTGCAAACTCCAAGAGGACAGAGATTATACCTTCATTATTCACAGGTATGTCCACAATTCCTAGATTATACTTACAACATGATAGAGGCACAATAAGTTAAGTAAGTTTTAAGTATAAGTCATCTGCATAGAATTTATCAAGTGTGGAATTGGCAGTAAATTGAGGACTTTATGACTTTGTGAATTGTATTGTCAAAGCTTAGTATCATTACTTTAGACCACTAATGTAGACAAAAATACAAGACACATTCTTTCTAGTTATGCAAATATTTCTTCTTGTCAAATGACTGACTCAGTCTTTTACAGTGACAAACCCAATAAAGGGTGAGGAAAATAGTGCACAAGGAAGAATGAGCCTCCTTGGATCTTACCTTTCTCTGTCCCTTGTTAGGCTTCCTCCATCAGTGTTTACATTCTCAGCAGTTGATTTCCTTTGAAATTCTTTGTTGTGTTGAGCACCTATTATTTATGCTTACTTCTGTTGTTCATTGAGATGTTAAAGCTACACGATATGAGTACAAGAATTATTCTGAATGACTTTTTTAAACCTTTAACTATATAATATATTTTGCAAGTCTGGAAATCAAGAAATAAATTAGCATAAATGTAGTTTGTAAGTAGCTTATGAAACCTTTGTTTAACAGGTCCTTTTATGTTTAGTTTATTTTATTATTTTTATTTTTTATTAACATATATTGTATTATTTGTTTCAGGGGTATGGGTCTGTGATTCATCAGTCTTACACGATTCACAGCGCTCACCATACCACATACCCTCCCCAGTGTGTATCACCCTGTCACCCCATCCCTCCCACTCCCTCACCTCCAGCAACCCTCAGTTTGTTTCCTGAGATTAAGAGTCTCTTATGACTCAAGAAGTAAATGAGCATAAATGTAGTTTGTAAATAGCTCATGAAACATTTGTATAGTTGGTCCTTTTATGTTCATTTTAAATTGAGGTACTGTGCATTCATAATTTGTTGATGTATTCTAATGACATTGGAAAATCATAGTGAAACTCATACACTGAAATGGATATTGTCTCTAGTGAGTTAATTTACCCAGCAGTGCGTATGTATGTGCCCTAGTTACCATCCCTTCACAACCTTGTATTTATTAAAAATCAACATATTAGCAGGTTATACTTTGCCCTTGTTGTAGCCAATACAATAATTAATTATTTGATTAACTAATGTATCCAATCTGTTACAAAGGCTTATAACATATAAAAAGGTATTTAAAACAATTAGCTATGAGAAAACATAGTATGTACATCATTTAGCTTGACTTAAGAAGGTTTTGATATATTAAAGGGTCCTAGTAATACAGGGTGACAAAGTCTCAGTGTGGGCTCAATCTAATAACTTGTTAGTTAACAACATCCTGTTATCTACATTAAATTTCTGTCACTCATAGATATAAAAACTAGTGCCTATAGGAAATAAATAAGTAAGTACATAAACAAAACAAAATCTTTCTCTATGTGATCAGACTCAACCACAAAGTGAGTGTACATATTTAACTCTTTTGCTGATATTACCTATCATTTGCTTGATATTCAGTGTTCCTAGCAAGTTAAATAGCTTATTAAATTTAAGGCGTAATGTTTTGGGAGAGTCAAAAAGATGAATAGTTACAGATGGTTTTGCATTCATTTTTGCACCTAATACAAATTGATTCTATGCCCATGAAAGGTATTTGAATAAATGACTGCTTCATTAAGTACACAAAGTCACTGCATTATTGTGAATATTTAAGTCATTACATTTTTAAAAGTGCCTTGATATATTTTTTATATATGAGCTGTAAATATCCACATTCCATTTACTACCTACAAACCATCAATTATGTCTCCAACTCTCTATAACCTCTACCCATTGTTATCTCTGGGAAAGGAAAGTCTAAAATTCATTGTTCTATGGTAAATTTGAAAGAAAGGTGATATCCTATTCAAGAAAATTATTGGTATTTGCTTTTATATTGCTTTTTGAGATTTTTACTCTAGTTGTCCACAGTAATTACATTAAGTTGATCAGATTGTAGAAGCACAAAAGGCCATAAATATCCTAGAACACCCTCATACAGTTTAAAGGGGATAATCTTACAAAACAAGAACACTGGTCTCTAAGCCCTAAGAGATTTTTGCAAAAAAGGTATTATCAAAAGCAATGACAAATAGCTACATAAAGCCAAGTCTTGCATAAAAATAGGGATCATCCATCATTACAATGAGCTACTGAACACCTACTGAGTTCCTGATAGGCAGTAGTATAACAATCAAGCAACCTTACTTCCTCCAGGGCTCCCTTACATAGAAGCTAATTGCTAAAATTCCGGATTAACTGAGGAATGGGGAAGATTAATTCATTAAAATATACTGAACAATTACTATGTGGCCTTCAGTGTGCTACAGAAACCAAAACAAGAGATTAGGTTATAATCCATAATCAAAAAATATACTCATGGTTTAATATACACATGTGATCTCTTTTATATACTTCTGGGAGCTATAAGAGTGCCTAAAACTTCTCTAGAACTCTATGGTCATACATTAGTCTAAATGATGTGTTCTCTCTGTGTAATCTGTTTCTAACTCAGGATTCTCCAAAGAAGTAAAATCAGTTGGCCCTCAAAAATGGATAGACTATGGGAGTTTTTACATATGGGGATTGAGGGGAAATTAGAGATCATCTGGTTTATTCCTCCACAATTATTTGACCAAAAAAAGGTGTTTAATAAATTTATAAAGCTAGTCAGTTAATGGTAGACCAGAACATGTCTAAATTCAGAGCATATTCTACCATAATATAACCTTCGATTGTTTACCAAGAATCTTACATGCAAAATTGGCTGATGTTGAATATATGATCCAGAAAATCATAAGTATAAGGTGACATTGTGGGTTTGTTAATTAACAAATATGAACAGGTTTTAGAACTAGTTCTTAAGACCTGGAGAGATCTTTCCCAACAATATAGTTAACAGACATTTTCAACATTCTTTGAATCTATTAATGACTCCCATTACTTCTAAAAAACCATACTATTAAAGTTATAATGATGGTTATAAAGAATAAAAAGTGCAGAATAAATAGGAATATGGTTTTCATAGGACAGACTTTAAAATGAAGTTGTCTTCATTTGTTTTCTGATGCTTCTGACAATGACTTAAAATCAACCTACTAAATAAGCTAAAATGAAGTATCAGTAAGTTCCATCAACATTTGCCACATTGCTCCTCTCACAATTCTTAAAGAATGGGCATATTTTATTTTACTGCCCTTTCACTTTTCCTTGATCCAAGAACACTGATATTGTAAATGATTTGGCTGGTAGCCACTATATATGCTAATAGGACTTATGTTTTCATAGTTATTCTCCAGATTACTATAAATCTTATTAAGTGCTCTGAAGAATGTTTAAAAAAAAGTATGGCTTACAACTAATACTTTCTCTATTCCTAAAAAAAAAAAATTATTAATTATGAGAAGGCATCCTTTATGTAATATTCAACCATGAAGAAAGGAAAAAAAAAACATCTTTCGGCTTATCTTCTACTTTAAAAAAGTAAAAATCTCAATACTTGCAAATCATACAGATTTAATTTCATGAAGAAGAGAGAAAAATAGGATTGACTTAATTCAGATTCTCTATGTCCTAATGAGAAACTATAATTAAGGTAACCCATTAGCAGTTTTGGAGGTTTAGATACAACTCATTAATCTAGATGCATACAAATTCAAACCCCAAAGAAGCAAATATATAGTGTAAGTCTTAGGGAATTGGTAATGCCATTTCCATCATCTAGATCACCAAGTATAGCAGCAATGATTAATTCAGTACAGCAGAGGGAGCTTGGGGAGACGGTGGACTGAGAGGACCTTGAGCTCACCTTGTCCCCTGTTTTCAACTAGATATTATCCATATTCGAGTCAATAAACCAGAGAGTAATCTGAAGACTGGCAGAACAAACTCTGCAACTAAATATAGAGAAGAAGCTTCATCTGAAATGTTGGATAGTTAAGAAAGGTGGAGGGAGGCTGCCAGCAAGAGACAAGGAACTTCATGCACACAGAGAGCAGAGAAACAGGCCATGGCACCATGGATCTCATATGAGAAAGACTAATCCTCATACCGTTTGGCTTTAAGAAGCAAAAGGGCTGAAACCTATGAATTTGTATAACCTGTGGGACTTGGAACCTGGAGCTTTAAAAGTCAGCTGACTCAGCACTGAGCAAGCCTAGAGGGTGAATGATAACTGGGTCACTACCCTTAAAGGGACAGCAGCTTGCATGGAGAGGAACCATACAAACTATAGTTTTTATGCTGGAAGCAAACAAGAGACAGATCTGTTCATACTGATTTTGGAGCATGTTGGAGGACTTCTATGAAAATGAGGGAGCTGGCAGGTGTCGTTTTCCTCCCCTGCCCCTCAGCATAAACAGACACTGTGGGGACCAGGGCTGCATGAACACTATCTTACCTGTTACAGTGCAACATGCCCACACGTTCTCCTAAGGACATGCCCATTCCAAATCTGCTGGCCATATTGCCCTTGTAGGGCAAATATTAAAGCTGCATGGGCACTGACAACTGCCAGGATCCATAACTGCCAGGGTCTACAAACATCCCCTAAGCCATGCTTAGCCTTATGGTCCCAGACACCAGCATGCACCCAGTTGCCACAGGAACCAGAGCTGCCCCTAGGACTCACTTCCCCAGCTGGGCTCCCATAAGTGCCTTTGCATGCACACTCAGTTGCATGTCCCAACCTGCCCTCACACAGGGCACCCAGCCTCATGCCCCTAGCCACCCAGGCATGCAGTCCCCAGCTGCCACAGATCCTACGCGACACTAGTGACCCAGTGAAAATTTCGCTAATATTATCACCTTGCTCCTAACCTCCCCAGCAGGCACATCCCCACCCAAATTTGGCCTGCCTGGGTCCCACTAATACACAAAGAGCAAGCACAGCCCATAACAGGCAGAGAATCAGTGCAGGTGAATCACTGCACTGAACAGAAAAGTGACCCAGACTTAACGCCAGAGTGTCAGCAACATACATAGGACACTCATCTGAAGGGCTAGGTTCTGGTGAATAGGGAATACTGTACTGCAGGCCACTCCAGGACCTCTTTGTAAAATCACTACAATGAAGAACAGAAGACACAGTAGATTTTCTTTCTTTCTTTTTTTTTTTTTAAGGATTTTTCTATTGATTTCAGAGAGAGAGAGAGAGAGGGAGAGCACCAGCAAGAGGGATAGAGGGAGAGTGAGAATTCCCCAAGCAGAGTCCACACTGAGTACAGAGCCCAAAACAGGGCTTAACCCTACGACCCTGAGATTATAATCTGAGCCTGACCCAAGTCACACACCCAACCAACAGTGCCACCCAGGTGCCCTGACACAACATATTGTTTAACATAGAGAAACAAAGATTATACTTTCAGGGATCATTTCTACAGTTTGTTAACACAGAGAAACAGACACAGAGAGGTGGACAAATGAGGAGACAAAGAAATTTATCCCAAATGAAAGAACAAGACAAAGCCACAGCCAGAAATAAAAATGAGACAGATATAAGTAATACGCCTGATAACAATTTTAAGCAATGATCATCAGGATACTCACTGGACTTGAGAAAAAAAGTGGAAGACGTGAGTGAGACCTTTAACACAGAGATAAGAAATAACATAGTAGAGATAAAAAGCTCAGTAAGTGAAATGAGAAACCCACTGGATGGAATGTATATGAGGCTTGGGGAAGCAGAGGAACGAATTAGTGACCAAGAAGACAGAGTAATGGACAATAATTAAGCTGAATAAAAGAGAGAAAAGAATTCTGAAAAAATGAAAATAGACTTAAGTAACTCAATAATTCCATCAAAGGTAATAACATTTGTATTATAGGAGTTCCAGAAGACAGAGAAAAGAGTGGCGAGGAAAGGAGAAAAGAATGGGTTCAAACTTACACAAGCACCAGCTTAATGTAGATTGCTATATGCAGGCTAGGTTGTATACAAACCTAATGGTAACCATATTTCAAAAAACAGTAATAAATATGCAAAAAATAAAGAGAAAAAAATCCAAATATATCATTAAAGACCAATGAGCAAAACATGAAGGAGAGAAAGACAAGACCAGAAAAAATCTTCAGAGACAAACTACCACAAAATAATTAATAAAATGGCAATAAATAAATATATATCAATAATTACTTTGAATGTAAATAGATTAAGTGTTCCTATCAAAAGACATAAAGTGACAGAATGGATTAAAAAAAAAAAAACACAAGATCTTGGGGTACCTGGGTGGCTCAAATGGTTAAGCATCTGCCTTCAGCTCAGGTCATGAACCCAGGGTCCTGGAATCAAACCCTGTCAGGTTCCCAGCTCAGCAGAGAGTCTGCTTCTCCTTCTGCCTCTCCCCCTGCTTGTGCTCTCTCTGTCTCTCTCTCTCTCTCTCTGTCTCTCTCTCTCTCTCTCACTCAAGTGAATAAATAAAATCTTAAAAACAAACAAGATCCATCTATATGCTGCATACAAGAGGATCAACTGAGACCTAAAAAAACCCTGCAGACTGAAAGTGAGGGGACAGAGAAACACTTACCATGCAAATGGATGTCTAAAGAAAGCTAACATTGGACAAAACAGACTTTAAAACAAAGACTGTAATAAGAGATGAAGAAGGACCCTATATAACAATAACGGAGGGGGAGTGGAAACCAGCTAGAAGTTATACCAATTGTAAATATTTATGCACGTAACATGGGAGTACTGAAATTTATAAAAGAGTTAATAAAAAAATACAAAGGAATCAATCAATAATAACAAAATTATAGTAGAGGACTTTAAAACCCAACTTACATTGATGGATCGATCATCTAAACAGAATATTGGAAAGGAAACAATGGCTTTGAATAACACTAGAACACATGGATTTAACATATATATTCAGAATATTCTATCCTAAAACACCAAAATATATATTCTTTTCAAGAGCATATGAAACCTTCTCTAGAATAGATCACATATTAGCACACAAAACAAACCTCAACAAATTCAAGAATATTGAAATCATACCATGCATATATTCTGACTACAATTCTATGAAACTAGAAGTCAACCTCAAGAAAAAAATATCTGGAAAGACCACAAATAGATGGAGATTAAATTATGTGCTACTAAAAAATGAATCAACAAGGTAATCAAAGGAATAATAAAAAATCCATGCAAACAAATGAAAATGAAAGCACAACCAACCAAAACCTCTGAAATGCAACAAAAACAGTTCTAAGAAGGAAGTTTATGGTGGACCCATGTCTACCTCAAGAAGCAAGAAAAATCTCAACCAATCTTATGCCTAAAAGAGCTAGAAAAAGAACAATGAACAAAATCTAAATCCATCCATCAGAAGGAAGTTAATAACAAAGATTAGAACAAAAATAAAAGACATAGAAACTAGAAACACAGTAGGGCAGATCAATGAAACTATGAGCAGTTTCTTTGAAAAATATTCAATAAA
Organism: Neogale vison; assembly: GCF_020171115.1. Lineage (NCBI taxonomy): Eukaryota > Metazoa > Chordata > Mammalia > Carnivora > Mustelidae > Neogale > Neogale vison. The sequence continues at coordinate 57,537,686 of NC_058099.1, forward strand.
AATTATAAACTTCTCACCAATCTTATCAAGAAAAGAAAAAGGACTCAAATAAATATAATCACAAGAAATAACAACCAATACCACAAAAATACAAATAATCATAAAAGAATATTTTGAAAAATTATATGCCAGCAAATTGGACAACCTAGAAGAAATGGATAAATTCCTAGAGTTATGCAAACCGTCAAAACTGAAACAGGAGGAAATAGAAAATTTCAACAGGCCAATAACCAGCAAAGAGTCAGTAACCAAAAAACTCCCAAGAAATTAAAGTCCAGGACCAGATGTCTCAGAGGTGAATTCTATGAAACCTTTAAGAAAGGGTTAGTATCTATTTTTCTCAAACTATTCCCAAAATATAGGAAAGGAAGGAAAACTTCTAAATCCATTCTAGGAGACTGGCATCATCCTGATACCAAAACCAGATAAGACAACACAAAAAAGAGAACTACAGGCCAATATCCCTGATGAACATACAAGCAAAAATTCTCAATAAAATACTAGCAAACCCAATTCAACAATACAATTAAAAAAAAAATTCAGGATCAAATGATATTTATTCCAAGGTGGCAAGGGTGCTTCACTATTTGCAGATTAATCAACATGATACATCACATCAGTAAGAGAAAGTATAAGAAAAAATCATAGAAAGAGTATTTGGCAAGGTACAACATCCATTCATGATAGAAACCCTCAACAAAAGTAGGTTTAGAGGGAATAAACCTCAAAATAATGAATATCATGTATGAAAAAAAAAACATGACTTTCATCATCCTTAAAACTCAGTTTTTCCCCTAGGGCCAGGGAAAAGGCAAGAATGTCCACTCTCACCACTTTTATTCAGCATAGTAATGAAAGTCCTAGCCACAGGACAACAGAAAGAAATGAAAGATACCCAGTCAGTAAGAAAGAAATAAAACTTCTACTATTTGCAGATGGCATGATACTCGATATAAAAGCCCAAAAGACTCCACCACATAACTGCTAACTGATAACTGACTTCAGTAAAGTCGAAGGATACAAAATCAATATATAGAAATCTGTTGCATTTCTACACTCCAATAATGAAGAAACAGAAGGGGAAATGAAGAAAACAACCTCACTTAGTATAATCCCCTCCAGTTCTATCCATGTCAGTGCAAATGGTTGATTTTCATCCTTTCTGATAGCTGAGTAATATTCATTCACATGTGGAATATAAGGAATAGAGCAGAAGACCACAGGAGAAGGGAGGGAAAACTTGAATGGGAAGAAATTAGGAAGGGAGACAAACCATGAAAGTAAGTAGGGCATGTGTCGGAAGGAGCGCTGGGTGTTATACATGACTAATGGATCATTGAACACTACAACACTACAAAAATTGATGATGTACTATATGCTGGTTATCTGACATAATTGTTATTTAAGATTTTATTTATGCATTTGACAGAGAGAGAGAGAGAGAGATCACAAGTAGGCAGAGAGGGAAGCGGGGGGGGGCGGGGGAGCAGGTTCTCTGCTGAGCAGAGAGCCTGATGCAGGGCTAGATACCAGGACCCTGAGACCATGACCTGAGCCAAAGGCAGAGGCTTAACCCGCTGAGCCACCCAGGTGTCCCATGAACATATATATATATATATATATATATATTTTTTTTTTAAGGAAACAATCTCATTTACAATTGCACCAAAAATAATAAGATACCCACGAGTAAACCTAACCAAAGAGGTGAAAGATGTGTACTCTTCCAACTATAATATACTGATGAAAGAAACTGAAGATGACACAAAGGAATGGAAAGACATCCCATGCTTGTGGATTAGAAGAACAAATATTGTTAAAATAGTCATACTACCCAAAGAAATCTAAACATTGAATGTTATCCCCATCAAAATACCAAAAATATTTTTCACAGAACTAGAATAAATAATTCTAAAATTTGTATGGAATTACAAAGGAACTGATAGCCAAAGGATCTTGAAAAAGTAAAGCAAAGCTGGAGCACCACAATTCCCAACTTCAAGTTATATTTCAAAGCTATAATAATGAAAACAGTATGGTACTGGCACAAAATTAGACACAAAGATCAATATAACAGGATACAGGATCTATAAATAAACCCACAATTATCTTGTCAATTAACCTTCTACAAAGTAGGAAAGAATATCCAAATGTGAAAAAGACAGTCTCCTCAACAAATGGTGTTGGGAAAACTGGACAGCAACATACAAAAGAAAAAAACTGGACCACTTTCTAACACCATACACAAAAATAAATTCAAAATGTATGAAAGACCTAAATATAAGACCTAAAACCATAAAAATCCTATAAGAGAACAGAGGAAGTAATTTTTTTGACATTGGGCAGAATAACTTCTTTCTAGATCTGTCTCCTAAGGCAAGGGAAACAAAAGCAAAAATAAACTATTAGGACAAAATCAAAATAAAAAGCTTCTGCAGTGGGTGCCTGGGTGGCTCAGTGGGTTAAGTCTCTGTCTTCAGCTCACATCATGATCTCAGAGTCCTGGGATCAAGTCCCACATCAGGCTGTCCGCTCAACAGTCAGCCTACTTACCCCTCCTTCTCTGCCTGCTATTCTGCCTACTTGTGATCTCTCTCTCTCTCTGTCAAATAAATAAATAAAATATTATAAATAAATAAATAAATAGCTCTGCACAACGAAAGAAAATCACATAACTCAAAGGTAGCCTATTAACTGGAAGGAGATATTTGCAAATGATCTATCTGTTAGAGAGTTAATATCCAAAATATATAAAGAACTGATACACCTCAACACCCAAAAAACAAATAATCAATTATAAAATAGTTTGAAGACACAAACAGACATTTCTCCAAAGAAGACATTCAGATGGCCAACAGACACATGAAAAAATGCTCATCCTCATTTATCATCAGGGAAATCCAAATCAAACCCACAATATCACCTCACACTTCTCAGAATGACTAAAATCAACAAGATTAGAAACAATGGGATGTGGAGAAAAAGGAATCCTCGTGCCCTGTTGGCTAGAGAGGCAACTTGGTATAGTGACCCTGGAAAACAGTATGGAAATTTCTCAGAAAGTTAAAAATAGGACTAAATTTTCAATCCAGCATTCACACTACTGAGTATTTATCCCCCAAATACAAAAATACTAATTCAAAGGAATACATGCACCCTTATGTTTATAGAAGCATTATTTATAATAACCAAGGTATGGAAGCAAGCCAATATGTATATTTATGTGTGTATATATATGTACACACATACATATGTATACATGTGCACACACGTGTGTATGTTTATGTGTGTGTAATGGAACATTATTCAGCCATAAAAAAGAATGAGATCTTGTCATTGCAAAGAGATGGGTGGAGCTAAAGAGTATAATGTTAAGTAAAATAAGCCAGTCAGAGAAAGACAAATACTATATGATCTCACTTATATGTGGAATCTAAGAAATAAATGAGTAATGGGATTAAAAGAGAGGGAAATACAATGCAAGAAACAGACTTAACTACAGAGAACAAACTACTGGTTAAATGCAGGAGAGGCTGATGAGGGGATGGATTAAGTAGGTGATGGAGATTAAAGGAGGCTACTTGTCTTGATGAGCACTGGGTGATGTACGGTTTTGTTAGAACACTATATTGTACACCTGAAACTAATACAACACTGTGTTTACTTATCAATTTTACTTTTGGGGGGGAAGGAATTCCATGTATTGCAACTTTAAGGACATATGATTCATGAGCTAAAGTAACACTTTTTTTCAAAGGTCCTTTCCTCTAATCCTCTAAGATTTTCCAGATGTTCTTTTGTGTCAATGCCCGACCACCCTCCAACCACCATCTGGAGCTGAATATTCTCTTGTTCCTTCCTTTGTCTTGTCTAGTTTTTTGATTAAATCAGTTGAAGTAGACTATAAAAGTTGTATTCAAGTGACCTGGTATTAAGCTGAAACACATAAGGGGATAGAAAAAAAATGGTTCTTACACATGGTTTATAGGATTATTTAAATATTTAAAACAAAATATAATTATCTATGGTTGTAAGTCTTTGCCTATATATTTTACGTACCATACATTATAAAGTATTTTACAAATATTAACAGGAATGTTGGTGTCTGCTATTAAAAAAAAATACATATCTATGGTTAGCATGACCACATCATGATTCGGGACAATATTTTCTACTCTGAAACAAAGTAGACCAAACAAATTTTTAGGACTGCTTTGGTGATTGTTTTTCCACACCCTGAAGTCCATATTTTTTTTTCTGAATTGAGAGAAATGCCTGCTAGTTGTTGAAAAATTAGGATAAACAGAAAGAGAAAAGAAATTCTACTCTCAATTTTTTTAATGTTTAATTGCATACAATCCTTAGCTGCTCGATTTCCTATCCTTTGGCCTCTCAAAAGCATGCTGTGAGAAGCAATTTCCATTTTATTAAACTTTCCTTAAAAACATGATTTTAAAAGTTGACATAAGATTCCATTGAAATGGGTACCATTATTTAAGTTAGCCAATAGTTGCTATTTTGAAGGCTATCATATATATTTTTTATATTAATTACATGTATCAATGACACTTCCCTCACTTAGTTTCCAAGCAGGAAATTAGTGATTTGGTGGGTATTACCATTGATGGCTCCCCATAACTACTAAAGGAATGATTACATTGTGCATAAACTGATTCCTTTTCATGACCCACAAATTTTCGGTAAGTACTCAATGCCTCATAAGTGTCTGTCATGAGAAAATATGTGTATTTAGCTCTGGGCTTCATATACAGCAAGTAAGCATAAAGGAATGCATGTCATGGTCTCAGCTGATATCTGAGGGAGGGAGTAGAAATCATAGTTACATATGCACTTTTTTATTGACTCCCCCAAATTAGCCACACATCTATGCAGGTACTTTATACACATCTCAAACCATTATCTTAACTCTACAAATTCAAAGAGCTGTTGCCTTACAATGGAAAGTTTTCAATCTCAGTCTCTGGCCATTGTGGTAGAAATTGAGGGGGAGGGGCACCTGGGTGGCTCAGTCCTTAAGTGTCTGCCTTCAGCTCAGGTCATGATACCAGGGTTCTGGGATCGAGCCCCACATCGGGCTCCCTGAGAAGCGAAAATCTGCTCTCCCTTTCCCAGCCCCACTGCTTGTATTTCCTCTCTCGCTGTGTCTCTCTGTCAAATAAATAAATAAAACCTTAAAAAAAAAAAAAAAAAGAAAGAAAGAAAAAATTGAGGAGGAACTTAAAGGCTTTCTGTCACTTTCTCGTGTGAATAGGATTCTTCTGTTTCATGAAATAAAGTGTTATTAGACCACTAGGGTCCTCGCACCTCAATTTATTTGCATTGCACTACTATTCCATGGAACTTTCCTTGTATTCTGATGAAAGGCTCTCTCTATATCGTTGCTTTCACAAAACTCTTTGTTTTTCAGTCTTTCTATGTCTTTTAAAAACATTGTAGTTGCAAACTGGTAAGTCTACATCAGAATCTGCTGGACAAATGCTATTTCAATTTAGAGAGCCAAATATTTTCTTTAACTTTAAAGTTAAAGAACACTTGTGTAAAAGCAGTTAGAATCGAGGTGAATTAACCATTCCTATTAAGAAAGTGTTTAAAAATGCATTCTTACTTTGGCAAGCCCACCGCCCACCACCTCCCTATTGTAGGGAGGTCAAGATACTATTAAAATCACTACCATTTTATTGATTAATTTGATGTAGCTATGCATCAACAGAAGTTAAAGGAAGAAACACAATATTGAAAAAAAAACACTTCAAGTTTTTATTATTTTCCCAGAAACTGATACCAATTCTAATGATTTTTTCCAATGTTTTTTTTCTTTAAAAACTGAAAGTTTGGGGGTGCCTGGATGGCTCAGTGGGTTAAAGCCGCTGCCTTCGGCTCAGGTCGTGATCCTGAGGTCCTGGGATCGAGCCCTGCATCCGGCTCTCTGCTCAGCGGGGAGCCTGGCCTGCTTCCCCTTTCTCTCTGCCTGCCTCTGCCTACTTGTGATCGCTCTCTCTCTGTCAAATAAATAAATAAAATCTTAAAAAAAAACCTGAAAGTTTGTATACTTGTTTTTTTTTTTTTGTTTGTTTTTTTGTTTTGTTTTACTCTAACTCAGCATTACTACAGGGAAAGAAATATCAGAAAATTGAATAAGAAATGTATTTACAACAATCTAGGAGATGAGGAAAAGCCTACCAGAAATAATATGTTCTCTTCAATATTAAATCTCTTGTTATATGTGATATAATTGTCTACAAAAAAAAAAAAAAAGGTCTCCCAGCTTCTGAACAAATTGTATTGAGTACTATTAATATCTTAAAACTGAGTGTTCTTATACACTGTTTTTGTTCCTGTTGGTGACTACTAAATATTCAAAGATAAGGAAATACATACTAGTTACCTAATACCAATTGAAACAATGTATCATTATAAAATAAAAATACCAGTTAATTATGCTAAGTCAGAATTTCCCTTTCTATTTGCTTTGTTAAAAAATACAGATCTAAACCATAAGTGACTCTTAATCTCACGAAACAAACTGTGGGTTGCTGGGGGGAGGGGGGGGTGGGAGAAAGGGGGTAGGGTTATGGACATTGGAAGGGCATGTGCTTTTGGGTAAATTAGAACGGGAGGCGAACCATGAGAGACTATGGACTCTGAAAAACAATCTGAGGGGTTTGAAGTGGCGGGGGGGTGGGAGGTTGGGGTACCAGGTGGTGGGTATTATAGAGGGCACAGCTTGCATGGAGCACTGGGTGTGGTGAAAAATAATGAATACTGTTTTTCTGAAAATAAATAAATTGGAAAAAAATTAAAAAAAAAAAATACAGATCTAATGCCCTGAATTGAGGTTTCTCAAAATAAAACGGGCAATTCTTACCTGCTTTCTCTGAGATGTTTATGTATCATCTGGGTGTCTAAAGACATCATATAGGACAAGTAGAACTATTCATGCTTAAAAATTCTGTGAATGAAGTAAGTACTTTGACAGTAAATCCAGTTAATTTTATGGGGCGCCTGTGTGCCTCAGTTAGTTAAACAACTGCCTTCAGCTCAGGTCATGATCCTGGAGTCCAAGGATCGAGTCCCACCTCGATTCCTGGTTCCCTGCTTCTCCCTCTGACCCTGCACCTTCTCACCCTCTCTCTCTTTTTCATTTTTTCTCTCAAATAAATAACATCTTTAAAAAAAAAACAGTAAATACAGTTAATTTTAAAGGGAAAATGTTTAGTGTTCATAATTAAAATAACTAAGGATGTAATATTTCAAATATTTTAAGAAGATACTTAAAAAATCACTGTAGATGACAAGAATTACTTTCAATTGAGCTATATTTGTATTTATAAATATAAAGCCACTCGGTTAAATCCACTTAGATACTTATTTCCCGACATGGAATTTCTTTTTATTCTTTATTTAAGTAAATGGTACAAATTGTCTGATCCTTAGAAAATCCTGTAGGTAAACAATAATGTAAAATGAAAGGTGCCAAAACATTGAAGAAAATTTGCATTCATTGACTCTGTAAAGGTGCTGGACCAAGGCTCATTTTTAAAATGGAGTATAATTCGAAATTATGGAGTAGGCAAAACAATAATTCTTTAAACATGTCAGATGAAGTTTGTTTTTTTTTGTTTTTTGTTTTTTGTTTTTTTTTTTTAGCTAGCTAACTGGTTTTAAGAAAAATATTTCACTAAAGACTTTAGAGGTACAAATGAAAAATATATTTTCATTTCCCCCAACTGTGAAGCCAAAGTCTGAATGTCTTAATTTGGATTTTCAATGTTGTATTTATTTTTCAAATAAATATTTTTCATTGTTTTCTTTTTTTTTTTCCAATTTATTTATTTTCAGAAAAACAGTATTCATTATTTTTTCACCACACCCAGTGCTCCATGCAAGCCGTGCCCTCTATAATACCCACCACCTGGTACCCCAACCTCCCACCCCCCCGCCACTTCAAACCCCTCAGACTGTTTTTCAGAGTCCATAGTCTCTCATGGTTCACCTCTCCTTCCAATTTACCCAAATTCCCTACTCCTCTCTAATGCCCCTTGTCCTCCATGCTATTTGTTATGCTCCACAAATAAGTGAAACCATATGATAATTGACTCTCTCTGCTTGACTTATTTCACTCAGCATAATCTCTTCCAGTCCCGTCCATGTTGCTACAAAAGTTGGGTATTCATCCTTTCTGATGGAGGCATAATACTCCATAGTGTATATGGACCACATCTTCCTTATCCATTCATTGTTTTCTAAATTCTTTTTGTAAACTTCTGAATGTAGAACACGGTTGAACTCTGAAAATAAATAAGCCTATTACACCTTGCAAGGATATATCTCTAAGTGAATGTGAGTGTACATTTGGAAGAACTGATTCATAAAAGCCAGAGACACTGACTACTTCCTCAAACTTCTTTACTAAGTATCCTTTACATAAGCAGGTTGCGTTATCTGTAAAAATTGTTCATGTGATATGCTGATGTATTTACTCTTCAAAGCTTAATGCAATATGTAAAATACATAAATGTCAAAGGAGAGGCCAAAGAAAACATTTCTTTAGGAACTTCCACAAATAGCCCCCTTCTCTAGTAATCAGATGATTGAAACTATTCCTAAAACCCCTCCAAATGGTATCATGCCACCCACTGATCTATGGAAGAGCATATTTTGTTACTTAGTAATTTCAAACTAAAATGAGTCCAATTGTAATTGTTTCAGAGTGTCTAACTTATCAATTTGCATCAGTGTGGCCATATATGGTACATGACACTGGGATGGACTCTGGCAAATTGAGTCCTTTTAAATTGCTTTACTGAAAACTAAGAGATAAATCATTTGATTCAGCTTGTCCTTGACTGATGTAAATGACAAACTTGGTAACTGTTTATATCGTAAAGGTTACCAATTTAATAGAATCACATTTTTTTCTAGTTCAGTGGACTTCCTTTCCATCTGATCAGCCTATGGCACCCATTGACTGACAAATAGTCCACAGTCAGTTACCTCCAAAAGAAAATAACTTTTATCACTTATTTCTGTATGTGTTTTTCTTCTATTAGGACTTACATTTGAAGTGCCCTGGGAGTCTTTGATATCTTATCTTTTCTTCCCGTGGACTGCCTACAATTCAATTGCAAAATACTTATTCTCTCCCAACATTTTTTTTTTTTTAACTTCCCACACCCAAAATGAACTGCATCAGTCTATATTACCTGAAACTTTTATGGCAAGATGAATGAAATAGACAGCCCTTTTAATTTTGGTCATGTGGTCTAGGATCTCAGATAAGCAAGTTTTGGGTTTTTTGTTTTGTTTTGTTTTGTTTTGTTTTTGTTATTTTATTTTATTTTATTTTGAGTGACTGACACATAAATACTTAACTTAGAAAACTTGAGATGGAAACTGGGCAGGGGGCCCAAGCTTTGGAACACTAATATTTCTTTATTAGTTTGGAAAAACAGTATGACCTTCAAACAGCCAAGCTATAATTTCAGCTGCTCCTAAGGATTTGTGTGTGCTTTTTTTTTTCTCTCTCCTCATTTCCTCATAATCTAGAGAGTCAGCAACAATGTTCCTATAATAAACCTCCCTGGCTTAGAGCCAATAAACTTTTATAGATAGGCAGAGCCTTAGCCATCATTCAGTTAGGAATTTTTCATTCTGCATTCTGGAGTGCCCTTATGTTACATTAAAAATATTCTCAGATCTTTTCCAGGGAAAAGGGAGAAGCCAAAAATTAAGAGTTTAAGGTCAGAAAGTGTATCAACCTTTTATGAGAGTAACTCCAATTTATCTGATATTGGAGTTGTACTTCAAATTTCATGAAATACCAATTTTAGTGATTAATCACTTGGAAATCCCCTATTTTCTGTTTTCAACTTCTATTGCTCAACCATGCTAATAACAAATATTGCTTCCCTGAGTCTAGCTCTGTTTACCATTGGAGGACAGCAGAATCTATTGTATTCATTTTATATTTGTCTCAAACTCAAAAAAGGTCCTACCCTTCTCCAAACCTAACAGGGGCATGCACAGTAGAATTCAAAACACCAAAACTTCCATGTCTGTGTCATCCCTGCAAAGCCATCTCAGGTAGCTACCAAATTTACACTGAGTCAGTGTTACCATGTGCCTCATTACATGGAAAATATTCTGATGTGTTAATACCTCAGAACTGTTGGTCTGCAAAGAAAGTTGAGATCTCTGAGCTCTTAATACTAAAAGAAACACAGTGTGCTCTCTTCATCTGTGGGGAAAGAATCTTATTTCCTAACTATGCTAATCCATAAATCCCTAGACAATGCTTTGACTTTCAGAGATTTCTGTGGAATGACTGTATCTGTACTTTCTACCAAATTCCTCTCCTCAGAGTTAGGTACACGCTGGTGAATATTAGGATAGAAATCATGTAATACTTAATGCTGGGCTCTTCAACTTCCCCCTTCCCTATCTTCCCCATTAGTCACTGAGATAGTTTTTTAGGTCTTGTGTGCCTGGATTTCATTTTTCCTTGTGAGAGATATTGCTCTGGAGTTTCCATAATTCCTTATATAAATTGTTTATGGCTAGATATGACCCTCAGACCCTCCAATGGAGCTCCTATATGCATGCATCCTGTAATAACCAAAGCTAAGGTTCAAGCTGGCATAGGGAGTTGAGTTCCACACAAGTGAGAATGACTTGCCTAGAGTCTCACAGCAGTGACAAGACAAAAAACATGACTTACTGTTACGAGTTCACTGCAGTACACAGCTTCTCAGGTACTCTTGGTCAACATCTCCTCAAAACACATTCATCCAATATCATTTGACACAAATGACATAAATGCCACTATGAAAATAGAATCAGTAAAAGATATTGGAAGAAGAGTTCATTCCTATTTCCTTGATTTTTACCTAATAATTTTTTTTTCAAGATCCCATTTAAGATACCACATGCATTTATTTGTCATCTCTCTTTAGGCTCCTCTTGGCTATTTTCCTCAAGTTTATTTTTTCACGTCAGGAGTTCTTGAGGTTCCTCAAGTTTATTTTTTCACATCAGGAGTTCTTGAGGAGGTATTGTAGGATTCCTCTGTACAGGACTTGTCTCCATGTTTTTCTCCTGAGACTTGGATTTTTGAGAGGAAGATCACAGAGGATCACATATCATTTCCATTATATCATATTAAGGGTACATAAGATCATCATGATTTATGACTGCTGATGTTAACCATGACTACTCACCTCCTGAATGAATGTTCATAATTTCCCCAATGTGAAGTTACTCTTTCTGCCCCCCGTTTCTATACTTTACCTTTAGAACAAAGTCTCTGTGCACAGTTCATATGTCATGGGTGGAGAGTTATACTTCTCCTCCTTTAAGGCAGGAAATCTAATCAATTTTTTTGGATTTATGTAAGGAGGATTTATCACTTCTTCCTCCATTCATTAATTCATTAAATCATTTATTTATATTCATGGAATCATGGACATTTATTCTATATGTTGTGTTATAATCCAATACTACTTTGTTTTTGTTCTAATTATTCCTTTCAGCTTTGATCACTGGAAACTCTTTCCATTAGCTCATGGGCTCTTTGACAACCTAAAAAGTGTGGTTTTTGTTTTTTTGTGTTTTTTGTTTGTTTGTTTGTTTGTTTAATATGGACCACTTCATGAATTTGCATGTCATTCTTGTGCAGGGGCCATACTAATCTTCTCTATTTCATTCTTATTTGAGATTATGATGCTAAAGCCAGCATTAATGTGTTTTTACTTTTGCTTTTTTTCACGACTTCCTTACTTTTTGGTACAGCAATATTCTCCAGTCTCATATTACATATTTTCTTCCCTAGTCCTAGAATCAGTCATTCTCTAAAGGAATATTATTCAAAACCAAGATTTGGGGGATGCCTGGGTGGCTCAGGGGGTTAAGCCTCTGCCTTCCGCTCAGGTCATGATCTCAGGGTCTTGGGATCGAGCCCCGCATTGGGCTCTCTGCTCAGCAGGGAGCCTGCTTCATCCTCTCTCTCTGCCTGCCTCTCTGCCTACTTGTGATCTCTGTCTGTCAAATAAATAAATAAAATCTTTAAAAAAAAACAATATTAAGCTAAACATGAGTTCTTACTGAGAATAGTTGCTTTTAAATTTCTTTCGCCTACCAATTTTTATTCTTTCTGCATTTCCTGGTTTTATTCTGTCTTCCAATTATCTCCTTTAAATTAGACTTGCTTGTCTAAATAATGGTATGCTGGAAGCTTCCAAAGAGCCACCATCTACATGCTGGTAGCTGCTAATTAAAGCTCTAAAATAAATGAAGTAATGCAATAAAACCTAATTAAGAGGTAGGAATCTGATAGACAGCCCCAATATTTTTGGTTTTCTTTTGTTTTGTTTTTTTGTTTTTAAGATTTGATTATTTATTTATTTTGGAAAGAGTGACAGCAGATATGAGAGGAGGGGCAGAAGGAGAGAGGAAGAACCCTCAAGCAGATTCTCCATTGAGCACAGAGCCCAACTTGGGCTCAATCCCAGGACTCCGAGATCATGACCTGAGCTGAAATCAAGAGTCAGTCACTCAACCGACTGGGGACCCAGGCACCCCAGAGCCCCAATGTTTAAGACAGAAAACCAGAAGAGGAAAAACCAATGGTGAGTGCTGTTATTGAAGCTACCAGAATGTGTTTGTTCATAGCCAATTAATCTTAATTCTCCCAGCAAATTTTATTTTTTCCAAGCCTTCATACCTTTGAATGTGTTGTTTGCTCTGTCTAGAATTCTTTACACAAATTATTCTAGTTGATAAATTTCTTTTCACCATTTTTTAAAGATTTTATTTACTTATTTGAGAGAGAGACAGAGACAGAGAGAGTTACAGAGAGACAGAGACAGAGAGAGAGCACGAATGAATAGAGGAGCAGAAGGAGAAGACGACTCCCTCTAAGTAGGGCACCTGATGCAGGACTCCATCCCAGGACCCTGAGATCATGACCTGAGCTGAAGGCAGACACTTAATGACTGAACAACCCAGGTGCCCCTTTTTTTACTATTCTTTACTTCCTCTCCCACCACCTAACTCCTGTTTAAATGTAACTGTTCCACTGAAGTTTGTTTGTTTGTTTTGATGTCTTAACCCAAATGATTATGTGTACCTTTCATTCCAATTTTGTAATAACTAACTGCTTTTCTTATGATGTTTACCTTATTGTAGTATAATTATGTGTTTAAATGATTTTAAGTTTGCCAGCACATAGTAGACATTAAAAACAAACAAACAAACAACAACAACAAACTTTATGAATTGACTAGTTGAATTAATTAAAGAAGAGAATATTTATAGGGATTAAAAGGGCAAGCATATAGATAAATTTGACAATGAAACTTGGAACAAAGTTATATTAAGGTGTTAACTCTGGAAGCCTCCAGTCCTAAATTATCTATTCCATTTTCCTATCACAGGGTCTGAAATTCAACATTAGAATTTCTTTCATTCAGTTCAATATATTTTTGTTCAAAGTGTCATTTTCCAAAGTGAAAATATATCCATTCAGGGTAACCTTTTAACTGATAGTTAATATATTGTCAGTCCTTAATGCCTTAGTGTGTGAAATCATCAGATCTTCTGGTAGCTTTAGTACTGAACACTGACTGCATGGGCAGAGAGCGTTATTTTGGTTCTAAGAGCAATAATGTTGATATTAGACTGATGCAAAACCTATTTTGCTCTTTATAAGTTTTGACTTGATAATGCATAACCAACCTCCCCAAATATCAATTTTCTCATCTGTGAAGTTTTCTAGAATCTGTATAATTGAAAATTGTTGTGAAGATTAAAAAAGATTGTATAAATGTTACCCCAGTTTCTCATACACAGTAAGAGTAATCACTCAATAAATATCAACCATTATTATTATTTTCATATTCTTCTAGAATGAGAATTTTGATAAGATTTTGGTAGAAAGAGATTATTTTTCTTTATAATGAATAAACCATATTGGAAAACCTCAAGTTGGATATTAAAGGGATTTGTAGAATCTTCCTGAAACCCAAGGCATCCATTAGAGACTTGGAACCTGGAGGAAGCAGATTAAATGAAAAGGAAAGATTAGATTGACTGCTAGCCTGGGTGGGAGTGTATCCATGATGGATGTTAAAAAGAAACATTTTGTCTATTGTAAAGTATTACAGAGGGTTTTATTGGCTTGGAGACACTAAAAGTTGATCAGTGATTCATTCTTTCAACAAGCAGTTACTGACAATACACTATGATTGGTCCAGGCACAAATCTCAGAACTGAGGATATAGCAGTAAACAGTAGAGAAAAAAGTCTGTGCTCACATTTAAATGTTAGTGGAGGGGGCAGCATTTCTCTAAGCTGAAAATATGATTCTAATGGCAAATGGTTTTTCATGTTACAATGATTAAAAGTAGATTATGCTCTACTCTTTTGAAATGTATCAAGATAGCTTCTAGAATATGATTACATATCCATTATACATTTTGCATATGCAAGGGACTAGGCAAATCCCTCTATCAAATAATTAAACTCTCACAACAATTTTATGATGTAGGTTATCATTATTATCTTAATTTTTCCGGTGAAAGAACTGAATCCCAGAGAAGGTAATTAACTTTCCTGAGGTCACATACCTACTGAATGTTACAGTCAGTATTCACAGCCAGATTCCGACACCAGCGCTCTTAACTACCACCGTATACAGAAAAGTTTCAGACAAACAAGAATGTCCTCTAACAGCCTGCTGCTGTCATCATTTTTCCCTAAGACTCCACAGAGAATAGTCTATTGGCACATATCCAATACTCTTTCTCCCTGTGTAGTCATTCCCTTCCAAAACCATAGGACATGAGTCATTCAGGAAAGAAATCTGAACCAAAGTGGGTTGCACTTTTGTAGCTTAGGTCACACATGATTTTTATTTTTAATTGAATACACAAAAGTCAACACACTATTCGGTCTGGGTACTCTTTTTTTTTTTTTCCTCTACTAAAAGGATATATATATATATATATATATATGCATACACATATACATACCCACACACACATATGAATAATCTAGAATGTGTCTTTAATCATAGTTTTCAAATATGCCAATTCCATACCTACTCTACAAAAAATACATCAAACTTAATATTTTGTACAAATGGCATAAGCAGGCTAACATTAATAGGTTACTCTAACAGTAGTTGGCAATAAAAGCATTCTATAAGAAAGAGGAAAAGAGCAAGATAAATGATTCAAGAAATATCCAATAACTACAAAGGCAAAATTGCTAAAATACATGAATTCTTGATTTCTTTAATGGATTGCTAGTTTTTAGGCAAGAAAAGAGTACTAATCTCAAGCCATTTACACGGGATCTAAAATCCAGATTTTAAAATACCTAAATCACTTACCTTATTCTTGTTTAGTTAACTGTCACAAAATGAATATTTTGTGGGTTAATAGAATCATTGAAACACAAAGTGGATAAGAACATGTTAAAAGTAATAAGGATACTCTCTAAAACTCAGAGAATATCATTAATCTGCTTCATGGAAATAGGAAATCTGTGATTTAGACCAAATGATCAGCTTTGAGGGTTTTTTTTTTCCATTTATTTATTATCTACCGATATTCTTCATGCTGACACATAATCTTCATCTAGGACTAAAAAGCATGTCAGTATACAAGGATTTATAATGTTTACTTCTTCGTTCATTTTTGCTTTGAATTTGAATTCAGTAGTAATTAGTCTCTGATAGCCAGTCTTTACTGTTGCAGATCATCTCTCATAGGTTACTTATTTATTTACTCATAGCTTACCCATATCTTTTTTTTAAACTAAAAAGTGTCTTTCTATTAATCATTACAGATATTTAAAAAATATCCTATTACAATTCCAGTTTCATGTATAGGATACAGAATTAAGTGATAGTTTCAAGCTTCATCTAAATGCAGGAAACATACATGAGAAGTTACAGAGCCATTTATAGGAATTAAGTATAACAGAATTTCTCATTTAGTATTTTTATTGCTATTTCACATTTATAATTACAGTATAAAAGTGATTTTAAATCTTTCTTATGCTACTCTTCTTTGCAGTACCATGATTTAACATAAGTACTTCTATTTTCAGTTTTAACTTGTTAAGTATAGAAAAAATGCTAACTTTTTGATTCTCTTAAACTAAAATGGCCAGTATGTCATAATTAAATACTGGAATAGAGAATCTCAGCAAAAGAGAGATCAAATTCCACCTTCATTACTTACACATTGTGTGATTTAGAGCAAGGCACTTAACCCCTTTAAAATACAGGCCACTCATCTGTAAAAGTGAGGTCAATTATATTTGCTTCATAGTGTTGTGAGGATGAATGGTAATGCAAATAATAGATGGCTTGACATAAAGTAGGTTGCTCTCTATGCACGTGAACTTTGGGTTATATTAAGTTATTCTTCTCTTTTTCAAAGAGTATCCTGTTCGTTTCTGAAACAAATTGGTAATTAAATAAATATCTGTACTGTGTAAATTTAAATTCTTTAACAAGAGAATGTAACAGAAATCTTTTTCTATATTCACAGAACACCAGGCCACGCACCTTTGGGACTCAGAGAAATTTTAAAAGTCATGTTAGCATGTAGGTGAAGCAGGTTTCAGCCCAGCTGTGTTTGTGTATATATATCACACGTGTAGGCATCTCTGCCTCTAGATCTTAATTGGGAGCGGAATGTGATTCACTTTGTTAGCTTCAGTTTCAAGGTGTTTTTCACATCTTGAAAGTGTTGGATTAGTTTAAAAGTTGAATGTAGCCTTTGGGGGTTTGAAGAAGAGAAGAACTGAAAATCTGGGTTAAGGGATTTTTTTTTCCCCAATTTATTTATTTTCAGAAAAACAGTATTCATTATTTTTTCACCACACCCAGTGCTCCATGCAAGCCGTGCCCTCTATAATACCCACCACCTGGTACCCCAACCTCCCACCCCCCCGCCACTTCAAACCCCTCAGACTGTTTTTCAGAGTCCATAGTCTCTCATGGTTCACCTCCCCTTCCAATTTACCCAAATTCCCTACTACTCTCTAACGCCCCTTGTCCTCCATGCTATTTGTTATGCTCCACAAATGAGTGAAACCATATGATAATTGACTCTCTCTGCTTGACTGATTTCACTCAGCATAATCTCTTCCAGTCCTGTCCATGTTGCTACAAAAGTTGGATATTCGTCCTTTCTGATGGAGGCATAATACTCCATAGTGTATATGGACCACATCTTCCTTATCCATTCATCCGTTGAAGGGCATCTTGGTTCTTTCCATAGTTTGGCGACTGTGGCCATTGCTGCTATAAACATTGGGGTACAGATGGCCCTTCTTTTCACGACATCTGTATCTTTGGGGTAAATACCCAGGAGTGCAATTGCAGGGTCGTAGGGAAGCTCTATTTTTAATTTCTTGAGGAATCTCCACACTGTTCTCCAAAGAGGCTGCACCAACTTGCATTCCCACCAACAGTGTAAGAGGGTTCCCCTTTCTCCACATCCTCTCCAACACATGTTGTTTCCTGTTGGGTTAAGGGATTTTTAAAATTAACACTGTGTGCCATGTCATTTCAACAATAGCCTGGAAGAGGGGCTGAGATATTGATATCCACATTCAAATTGATTACAATTGATTAGATGTATGATCTAGAAATAATCCTTAGTATAGAAAAATACAAATGAAAATGATATTTAACTAAAAACTACTAACTAACAACTTTTAGAAGCGGTCAGATCTAAAGATCTAAGGGGCAAAGGGCATGAGTCAGTAACACAGTGTTGTACTTTTCTTTCTCCTTGAGAAGCCCCCATGGTATGTTAAAATTAAGAGAGGTACATTTTTTAAATGAAAGGGCAAGCAATGTCCTTATATTTCCTCTGTATTGAAAAACCACTTTACCTAAACATGAATTAAATCAAAGTGAAAAGAGATAGCAATGATTCTAACCAAAACTGTTTTGTTTATTTATGACTTGCTTATTTTGGTTTTCATTTGTTTTGTTTTTTAATGTGACTATTTTCTAGAAATAAAAACCCTAAATGAGAAATTTTCATTATGACTACAAGGATATGAAACTACCTTATTGGAATATAATAAAAACAGGAACAATAATAATAGCAGCTTCTATTTGTTGATTGTTTTAAATACTTGTGTGGTATGTTTCATTGAATTATCCCCTAAGCTTTATCAGTTTGTTCATTTATCAGACAAGAAAACTGAAATTTGGAAGGGGAAGTTTCTCATGATCATATAGAATATGAATACATTGATTTCCATTTGCCTTGAGAATGTGAGCAGGTGAAATGGGTTTAAGTTGCAACTATAAAGGAATGTCATTGATATTAGAGATTTTTAAACAGAAAAACAATTGCCAAGGTGATGCTACTTGATGCATTGAGAAGGCAACATACAACTTCTCTTCCTCTTGAGTTCATTTAAGCGTTGTTCTTAGACGTAGCTTTCTTAACATGGGCTTCAGGAATTTTGGCTATGTCAAAAAATTATATGCAAAATCATATGTGTATGTGAGTGTGAGAATATCTGCATACCTTTGTGGGGTTGTATTTGGTTGTGTAGGTGAATATGGATGTGTTTGAGTTTGTTTTTTTAAAAGGACAAATGGACCCATAGTTACTACCCAATTTTCAGGAGTTCCTATGATACAAAAAATGTTTATAATTAAGTCATTGTTTCATAGGTATGGTGTTTTAAATTAGCTAATGGATAAACTGAGGTATATTACATATTTTAAAGAGTTTATTTGCACAAAAATAGCTTGGAAATTTGATTGGCTTCAACCTTATATTGATTGGTGTTTGCCTTATTTGGAAAAAGCTTAGTGGATTGTGTGTGATTGGTTGTTGTTAGGTTTCAATTTGGTAACTTTGAAGCATTTACAGGCTCAGGTTTTGGTTTGCTTATGTAGGCTGCATAATCTAGTGGCGTCTTCGGTTAATTAATTTAACAAGATCAGTGGTTAGAATATTACAACCTTGAGATCAAGACCTGAGCTGAGATCTAGAGTTTGACCCTCAATGACTGAGTCACCCAGGTGTCCCAACAATTGTATTTTAAAGATAAGGAGACTTGTCCTTAAGGAATTTACTTATATGACTTCACACAGCTAATGTAAAAGGACTCTGGGATAAACATCCAGTATTTTCTGACTCTCGAGACAGTAATCTTAACCCCTTTATTTTCTCTCTATTCTTTTATTCCTGGCTTATTCTCCTTTTCTGGCCAGCTTCCTAACTTTGTAATGCTGAAGATAATGAGGGACCATTTCCCAAAGCAACTGGATTCACATGGGTCTCAAACTGAGGGCTATCAGCCCACTGAACTATTTAGAGCAGCATTAGTGGGGAGGGTGAAAAGCAATGATTCTAAAAGCAGGAGACCTTGGTTATAGCCCCAAATAAGTGCCAAGAAGTCCCAGAATAAAGAAATCCTTATCACTTATCCAAATATCTCCTACCATATTTCAACACAGATTTTTTTTTTAAATCCTCTCTGGAGAGCTACTTTTCTAATATTATACCAAATGCAAGTTGTGTAAGTTTCAATGTAGCATTTATATTCTGTATTATCACCAAGCTTAGGACACACATGAGGTGTTCTTTTTTATGATATCTGTTTTATCTGTACGGAAAGAGGCTGGTGGAACCTCACACTGAAGCTGGTATTCATTGGGATACTGCTAATAGAACAAACACTCCATCAGATAAAGATGTATCTCTATCTCATAAATACATCGTATGCATACCTATACACACAATCTATGTGTATATTTATATTTCATTTATACATATATTTACACATGTATGGATGTATGTATACATCCATTAATTCCCGAGAGAGTGACTCCCAAATAGTGATATCTCATTATTATGATAAAGAATTATCCTAAATATAAGAAAGTAGCAATGATTCATTCTCACCATTTTAGACTTAACTTAATATTCCAGATCTCTCTACATTTCCACTGTATTAATTTTGATTCACAACCTTTGACTTCCTTACACCCCTCCAGGAAATCATTATGTTTTCAGAAATAGCCTTTTGAGGGGTATTTTCCATGAATAAATGAAAATACAAATCTTTTATGCAGACATAGGAACACATGAGAATAAGTCATAATGATGTGAACTTATGTGTTACCTTCACAAGGTTCTCTGATGTCTAATCCAAGAAGTGAACTTTACATCTATATTCACAAGAAAATATAACAGTTGAAACAACCACAAATGTGGGTGAATTGGAGAAACAACCAAAACAAAAAAATGTGTTAAAAAATGCATATTGGGATTTAAATGTTTAAATATTTATACAAAACCTCAAAACTCTTCTTGTTTTATCTTTAGCTGTAACTACATTTTTTTATAAAGCCACCCACCTCAGGCACCAGTCTCCCTATGTTTAAATCAGACTTGTATATGCAACTCCCATGCCATTACAATAGGCGTAGTTATATTATTTGGTTCCTTGGATGGGATTCCTGTAAGTCTTCTTCAGTAATAACCACAACATGATATGGCTTTCTTTCAGATGTGCAAGGTCAGCAATCCAAAGGGGAGAAACCGAAAAATCCCATGCATTTATTGCCCCATTTGGAAGATAGTTTTTACACACATTTATAGGTGTATATATTTCTCTTCTCTTTTTTTTAAGATTTTATTTTTATATTTGACAGAGAGAGAGATCACAAGTAGGCAGAGAAACAGGCATAAAGAGAAGGGGAAGCAGGCTTCCTGCTGAGCAGAGAGCCAAATGAGGGGCTGATCCCAGGGCCCTGAGATCATGATCCAAGCTGAAAGCAGAGGCTTAACCCACTGAGCCACCCAGGAATCCTGGTATGTGTATATATTTATCCACAGGCTCTCTGCTCAGCAGGGAGCCTGCTACCCTTGCTCTCTCTGCTTGTCTCTCTGCCTACTTGTGATCTCTGTCTGTCAAATAAATAAATAAATCTTAAAAGAAAAAAAAAAAGAAGTGTTATTTGGTGTTAGGTTGGCTCTCTCTTTTTCACAGACTTTATATGTCCATTATTTTTATAAATTTGTCTTTTTCTTTTTGATCAGGTATTTATTTATTTTTAATATATTCTCATGAATATATTGATATCATTTTTAGTTTTATCTCTTGTCATTCTATGTTCTATTGTAAAACTATGGTGAAATACACAGAATTCTTATTATCTCAGTATAAGTTTTTTTAATTTTATTTTATTTTACTTATTTTATTTTATTTTCCTTATGCTGTCCATTTGTTTTCTATGACTTGTTCATTTTACTGGTATAAATATAAATGTTCTTCAAGGCATTTGTCCTCTTTTGCCATTAAGTTTTAATGATCTTGTATCTAGACACAATTTAGGATGTAGTAAAATTATATTTCTATTTTAACTGCATAACATGTATGCATATAAATACAGATATGGCACATACGTATGTATATGTATGCATAATAATATAAATTATAAATAGGTGGATTTTTTCCATTTTTTATTTGATAATAATTGATATATGGCATAAATGTATAACTTTATGTACCATAAATGCATAAATAATTAATTTATTCCTTTATAAATTGTAGATATCTCACGTGAAAATAAATTGTATTTTAGTTAGTTTAATCAGTTTTGGGGGCACCTGGGTGGCTCAGTCAGTTAAGTGTCTGCCTTTGGCTCAGTTCATGATCTCAGCATCCTGGGATCAGGCCCCATGTGGGGGCTTTCTGCTCAGAAGAGAGTCTGATTCTCCCTCCCCCTTTACCCATCCCCCCAAATATATAAAATCTTTAAAAATTTTAATCAGTTTTCATTTCAGTATACCATGATGAATATAATAATGGATAAAAAATAATGTTAGCTCTACCAGACTTTCATGATCTAGGCCTGAGTTAAATAAAAGTAATCCAAGAATGGTTAGCATCTATAAAGACAAATATCTGTAGCATCAAGTCTAATAGCATTATTGATCCTCCCATAGATAATTCCTGCTGCTGTTATTCACCAATCTAATCCTGACTTATTGGCTTATTGTATCACTTCTCACTAATTCATGGGCCCAAGACACTTTGATTCATACCCTTAGTCTGTCCACATAAACATACTGTGATAAAAGCTGTCTGAATCTGAAATGTGAATTAGGGAAGAATTAATCAGTTTGGCAAAGGTGTTAAACAACACTCTAGCATGGTGACAACTTCAAGACATTTATCCAGCAGGTAGTTTTAAGATTAAATTTACTACTGGTGCAGGGTTGGGTCAGTAACTCAGTTGTTAATAGGAACTCAAATGTGTAATTTAATATCTTGACAATAAGTGAATTGGCTCTTAATATAGGACTTAAAATCTTATAAAGCTTTATGTATGTTTTTGGCCAGCCTTATAACTTGACTTTTTCCAAAAGACTTTTCCTTTCTTTCCCTAGGCTTCTGTCTATCTTTGTGTATATAAACAGCTGGATGCCTTTACTCTGGAGATTCCTGTTTTGGAAAATTTTTAAAAAGCTTAGCTACTCTCTTCAATGTGAATTTCAGTCAAACAGCAAGCAGCTTGATGTTGTTTGTTCGAATACCTTTCTCATACTATCAAATGTCAAACTACGAGATAAAATGTTCAGCAATATAGGACACAGAAATGTTTTGAGCAGTTTTATGTTCACCACTTGGAAAATAACTGGGGTATGCTTCATGGGACAGAACTGTTAGAATGGGTGTATGATCAGCAAGGAAATTCGCCTACATTCAAAGTTCATAATTGTCCTTGATTTTAGGTGATGGTCTCCAGGTTTGAAAACATTCCCATCAAAGTAGAAACATAATTCAACCATTGTTCTTATACTTTGAATATGAAATTTGAGTATCAAATTTTTACCCAACAGTTTCTTAAATTATACATGTCTTGGTTTTAACTAAAATGAGGCTATTATATCTCACTCTCTAAAACTTTCTTGATACCAACAAAACAGAATTCCTAAGAAGGTAAGAATCACTGGTGATAGTCAAGCTCAAAACAATTGTTCTCAAAACCTCTTTTGGAGTTATCTCAAGTCAACAATGACATGATCTTTGTTTCTATTTTCTTGGGTATAATTCCTGCTTTAGGTTATGATATTTCTTAGACTCATCTCAAAATAATGAAAACTTACAAGCATAGAGTTAAAGAACATAACTTAAGTAACTACAATCTTAAAGATAGCAGGCCCTTATTAATAACTGAAAAATGTTACCATTCTCCACCTTCTTAAATTACAAACTATGTGTTCATACAAAATATGTATTTTTTACATAGAAACATAGATAGGAATGCCATAATGGGTACTGAGTTGCCACCAAACAATCCATGAAAGTCTATTTAATCTGCAGTGAGATTCAAATGTAGAACAATAAATAGCTTATTTCTGGTGTAGGAGCAGTTGGTCTCATGATATGGGAAGGAGAAAAAAGGTACTTCCCCATTCCTTCCCCACACACTTGATTCAGGAAAAACATAAGAAAATTTTCTATAACTATCCTGTTACTTTCCTATGTTTTTTATTTTCCTCTGTATCTCTTCAGTTCTATTACCACTTTTTCATTGTCTCCTTTTACTAATACTCTTTCTAAATAATTTGCCTCTACATAATCAAAACTTCCACGTGTCAGCTATTTATTAATTTATAAAGATTCCCATTATGCCCAATAATTATTTTTTACTCACATTAAATGAGAAGAAAATCCAGGTCCTCATGCTAGTCAATTAAATTTTCATTTTGAAAACTGGTCGTCTTTTTAGCAAGGTAAGATAAAAACTCAGGTATTGTGGGAATATACATATTTGGGCAGAGATCCCAAAAGATGAGAGCGGCAAAAAAAAAAAAAAAAAAAAAAAGATGAGAGCGGCCTTCTCTGGAATGTACACTTCAACATAAGCTTCCATATGTTCTCTTTCTTCTCAAGCTTTCCCCTCCTTTCTCCATTTCAGTACCTAAAAATCTTTAAGAATTCTTATGTATTTTTATAATGGACCCAATGGCTACAATAGTAGGGTGGTTCCCCAGACAAGGGGTGAGAAGAGCTGCTTTTGCATTCAGATTATTTGTAATTTGTGATTTGCTGATAGAAACACAAGGATTTAAATCTGTTTGGATAAAGAAAAGCATACATTGATATTCATCTAGGTCCTTGCTTTTTCATTTTTCATTAAGCTAAAGTCTAAATGAGTCCCTGAGCTCTGTCATCATGCCTCCTAGAGTTTTTCCAGTTTACTCTAGCACCCCTGCTTAGCTCAGTCTGCTACTTTGCTCTTTTCTCATTTTTATCCTTGTCATCTGTGAATAAACAAGATCTTGTGATAATCCATCTTTTTGTCTTCCAATCCTCACTTTTTCCTGCAGTCAGGTGTCTATACTTGCCCTTTCTCTACATAGATTAAGTCTTGGGCTTGACACATATTTACTTCCCTGACAGAAGTATGTGGCTCTATTCTGAATTAGGTATTTTCCCTTTCAAGATTTCGATGTTCCCAGTTCAGAGCAATTTCTCTTTTGAATTCAGGCCTTGTTTCTGACATTCTCCCTTGTCTAAATCAACAGACACTGAGTATTCCCAGACAGCTAACATTTATTTTTAGGATGTGTGTAGTATGTAGCTTGAAGTCACTTGTTCCATTTCTGACTTGCTCCTTGGATTCAATAGATAGCTGTTGGTGACTTACAAAGGCTCAGTAATCCAAATGCACTCCTCTATTTGGTTTAACATTGGGAAGTGATGGACAGCTAATTTGTTTTTTCAATACTGATTTTAAAGCAGTAGTTTGACCTGTAAGATCCCAGGTTTTGACTCTTAATCACCCATCCGCCATGTATATATGGATCTATCTAATCCATGTCTGTCATTATAAACCTGATTGAGGTATTATCTATGTCACTTAGATAATACCTTAGATCAAAGGGTAGGTGAGAGTTTCACATTTTAAGTACGTTACAGGTTTCGCAGTTTTACACTGTATTGTACTGTTTTATATTCACATTAACAGGATAAGAGAGCTATATAAGAGTCCAAGTTGTTCCATATAATTAATAATACTAAATATTGCCAGATTTTTAATTTTAACCATTCTCAGAGGGGTGTAATAGTATCTTGTTGTGACTTTAATTTGCATTTACCTGATGAGAAGCTGTCGCATATGTGCTGCCTACAGCTTAGCTATTCCCATAGATTCTTTTGTGAAATATCTGTTCAAATATGCTCATTTCTTATTGGGGAATATACCTTCTTTATGACTAGGTTATAAGAGTTCTTTATATAGTATGAATATAAGTCCTTTGTCAGCTATATGTATTATGACTATTTTCTCTCAGGGTATAACTTGCTCTTTCTGTTCTTAATGGGTCTTCCCAGAGCAATTTTTTTTTTAAATAATACCCAGTTTATTATTTTTTTCTTTTATGGCTTATGCATTTATGACCTAATTAAGAAATCTTTATCTATACCACAGTCACATAGATTTTCTATTACATTTTCTTCTAAAAGTACTATACTTTTACATTTACTTTTAGACTCATGATCCATTCTGTGTTACTTTTTATGTATGATGTGAGGGAAGGGTAGATGTTCATTTTATTTTCCCTTTTGGATAGCCAATTGTTGCAGCACCATTTCTGAAAAAACTTTCCTCTTCCCATTGATTACATTGGCACTTTAAAAAGTCAGTTGACCAAATATATGTAGATCTATTCTTAAACTCTGCTATTTCCTGTTCATCTATATGTCTCTCCTTCTGCAAGTATAACACTGCTAGATAAAAACAGATGTAAAATAAATCCTGAATTCACATAAGTACTGTGGTTTTCTTTTTCTCTGGTTATTTCTTTGGCTATTCTAGGTAGTTCACTTTCCATATATATATGTATATGAATAAACTCATCAAATTTTTAAAATAAACTTACTAAGATCCTCTTACAGAATATAAGTTATATCACCAAAAAAGAATCTATTTTTGCTTACAATGTTATTAATAGATTCTAGAAAGAGCAATCATATAGAAATGTAATAAATATTCATATGAACTATAAATTGATGAAGAAATGACCTTTGCTTTTGTGGTTAGTTAAAAAAAAAAAAGCCAATGGCGTTAGAATCGGAACTGAGAGATTCTAGTATTAGAGGTGTTAGAATAAAGAATTTAGAGAATGTGAAAAATAACTTTTTTTCTAATGCATAAATAAGCATCTTTAATTGTATCTTCTGTAAGTTATTTTTTATTCATAGGTTACAGATGTATTTTTTGCAAAGACTCCTCTAGGCCTATTTAACACTTCCCTGATATTTTAATTTACTTCTACTATAGCAATTATCACACTATTTTATAATATTTTCTTTATCTCTTTCCCTCTTATTTTTTTGACCACAATGAAGGCAGGGACAGTATCTTATTTTCATCTTTATATCCTGATCACCAGGCACAGAGTCTGCCCCAGGCACATTTCACAAAGAATACATGATTCAATGGCCAAGCAAATTTTTGGTGATTTTTCTTTGGAGTGCGACATCAGGTAGTGCTGATAAAACTACTCAAGATGATGAATATGGCATTCTTGGCAGTTATATTTCCTGTGACCATATAGATTAGACACAAATACTACTCCAGAGACTTGCAGCTTTGCATAGTTACTATATCATGACTGTCAACTTCTCAAAAGACATACTGACCTTTCTTAATCAGTGCATCATTTGGAATTTGCAGCAGTGAAGCTTCTTGACAACTTTTAAGCTTGAAAACTCTAGTCTGCATGTAAAGATTCCCTTGTGAAGGCAGGCCATGATTTTCATCTTCTTCATGCTTGTCATTAGTAGCTCTTTGCTGACCCTGCACATCTTTAACATGCAAGAATGCAGTTACTAGCAGTTTCTGGATCACTGTTGTAAGGATTTATGATGATCTCCATAGCCTGTTGAGTTAAAAAAAAAAAATTTCCCAGAGGACCAGAAGCATAATATGACACCAGTTTCCATATTTAGCATATGTCCCAGGGTAAATTTAATGTACTGATGACAGCTTTAAAATAGACCTTTCTCTCACTTAAGAAATATATACTTCTTTTAATTAAGAGTATTCTGTCTCCTCTAATGAGAAAGATAATCAAATGGCAAACCAGGAAGGAAAAAAAATACCAAAAGAAAATAAACTTCACATAAGTAGGAAATGGGTAATTGTCTCTTCATATAGTTAATTCAACTATTGAGTTAACTTTATGTGCTAATGATGATGGTGCATTAGGGGATGGTTATCTATGACTCAGGTTTGTTCTTGCAAGAGTTAAAAATCTGACGCATACAGACTAATCACTCATTATTCTTCCTCTCCTACTCAATTTATTATTGAGTTTTAAAGCTTAAGAATGTTATATCTGACACATGCTATTAAAATATTTCAGCCATTTGATAACTGGTTCAATAGTTTACAAATACATTTCAGCAATTTTTATGGTCACATATAACCTTTGTTGACAAAAGTCATAACGGATATTTAAATGAAAAAAATCATCCTGTTACATGGGAACTGATTTCTAGGGAAATCATATCTGGGATTTGGGGTTGGTTTTTATTCCCGTCATGCCTATAGACCTAAGTGACAAAATGTCCCAAATAAAAACAGAAATGACAAGGTTATGGTATGGATAAAAATGTTATTTTGAGGACAAAAGAGTCATAAGAATCTTATCATGAAAGATAAGAAGATATAAAAACAAGTACAGTAGACTGCCTTGTCTTTCTACTGCTATGCATGAACTCCTACCCGCTGTTCTCTATCCAGCAGGGTTTTAAAATATAAATTAGGTCATACTACTCCCTTGCCCCAAATCCTCTAGCTGATTCTCATGAGGAATCACTCTTAGAATAAATTCTGAAATCCTAGTCAAGGCCGAATTGCCCCACATGACATAGCTAGCCTCTTAGTACTTCAGCTTTGTTTCTCCAGCTCCAACCCAGCTCATCATCTGCACTAAGCACCCTGGCTTCATTGCTGCTGTTGAGCAAACCAAACATGTTCTCTTCTCAAGGACCTATGCTCCACTTTTTGCCTAGAACATTGTTCATCCATGTCTTCATTTGGCTCTTCAACATTTCATTCAGAGAAGTTTGTCTGACACCTTAATTAAAGTATTCTTCTAATCATATATTTATCCTTCTTTCCTTTCCCATTTAACATTTATCATGATCTATTTTATACTTACTTATTGCTTCTTTTTTAATATAATTTAAACTCAATGAGTGAACAGAATTCACTGCTTGACTTACCCGTCATTTTTCCATTTTTAGTTTACTCCTTGTTTTGCTAAAGTCTATTTTTGAGTAAATTTCTAAAAAGTGGCTATAAGAGGTAATTATTTGAAGGCTTCAGTGTCAGGAAATTTCTTAAATCTATCACCACCCATCCTTGGAGCAGTAACAAAGGTACTGTTTTATAAGATTAAGTGTATTTTAAGGAAATGATATCATTTTTTCCCTTTTATGTTTGTATGAATTTTTTTTCACGTCCTTATTTCTGGACACTCTTAAGATCTTTTTTCCTATTTTGGTGGCTTCTTTCATTCTAGACACTGGAATCCTTGCTTTTAGGGAAACTATTTTCTACTATTTTGTAGACAATTTCCTCTCTCAGTTATCCTTTTTTTTTTATTTGAAATGTTGATAATTTTGGATTGATAGTCCAAATTATTAATTATATCTATATTTTCCAACTGATTGTTTTTAATTTTTCCTACATTTGGAGAGATTTTATTTAACTTATCTTTGCAACATTCTGAGGGGATAGAAATATGGAGAAATTATCTTTATAATTTGTAAGGGTTTCCTTGTCCTCTGAATTTCAGATTTATAACATATCATTCTTTATGTTAATATGCAACATTTTGCTTATCTTCAAAATAAATTTTTGAAGTTTTCTTTTGGACTCAGTTTTTTTTTTTTTTTTTTTTTTAGGTGTTTCTTTGTTGTTTGTTTTGGTCTCTCATTTTTTGTAGAGCTTTTCCCTATGTTGGAGATCCCTAACTGCCCCTCCCTAATCTCTGACTGCTTTGACAGAGCTGGCCACTTGATGGTGTTTAAATGTCAATCTTTCATCTTCAGTGGGAGACTGACAACTATTAGTATTTGAAATCCCTTTCCTTAGAATTATTTATTTTGTCAAGATAGTTTTCTAAACCTTGGTGGAGGTATACAATTGAGGTAGATCATATGAACTTGACTCCTAATTTTTGGGGAATCAGGGAAAGATAAGGGCCCCACAGTTTTATATGTAGTGATTCATGTAATCCCTCTTCTTTCTATTTTCTACAGTTCTTGGTATCTTCAAATCCAGTCTGTTCTCCTGCAGGGGACAAGTACGTGAGGATTTGAGACATGAAAATCAAAAATTTTTTAAATAGATTTTCAACCAATCTCATTTTTTTTTTTTAAAGCTCACTGTATATACCTTGTTTCTCAGCATGTCTCCATAAATACTGAAATGTTTAGGGATTCTGCAGGATTGATTGTCTTCCCTTTTACATTATCATTGATGATTGATCAACATCAATGTGTCTTTTAGCACAAACCTACATGGTGGGTTCATTGACTAGACTAAATCAGTTACCACTGTATTTGGGTTGGTTTTCCAAAGCAGATCTTGAAGTGAGGAATTTTTAGAAAGTGGTTTATTGGGCAGTGTTCCCAGGGAAAACCAAGAGACAGCTGAGGCAGCGGAATGGGAAGGAATGGAAGTGAAACAAGGGTGTTGAGTCAAGCAAAATACCAAGAGAATTTTTTAGTTTAATCCCACCTTGGAGCTCAGGAGACCCAGCGTTGATACAAGAAGGGGGCAGGGAAGTTGGTGTATCTAGATTCTTACACCTACCAATCATTGGATCAGGGCTACCTGCTGCTCTCTGGTGTACACGGGATATGGAGTAGGTTCTCACAGCCTAGGAAACAGAACTCTGTCAGAGATGCTAGTACTGGAAATGGGCACAAAGTGTCAGACAGAACCATTGTGCATGAAAAGCAGATCAGAGGGAATATGAGTGTAGTACTGATAGCAACTAGTAAGCTATTTTCTATCCATAATCTTACCTTCAAAAATCTGTTAAAATTTTGCTGCCTTTCTTTCCTTTCAGTAATTTTTGTCTTTACCTATTTTGCTTTATTTTCACCATGATATCAATCTTATACATTTATTAGAATCTACTAGAAATCCTGTTTCTTTTATTAATATATTCTACATTTTTAAGAAAGAAAATATCATGCAATGGAAATAAACAAAAAATAATATGGATGATTTTAAGAAGAAAGAATAAAAATTATTTGTCAATTACTAAATATATGTATCAGGGCACCTGGGTGGCTCAGTCAGTTAAGCATTTGTCTCCTTTTTTTTTTTTTTTAAGATTTTATTTATTTATTTGACAGACAGAGATCACAAGTAGGCAGAGAGAGAAAGAGAGGAGGAAGCAGGCTCCCCACTGAGCAGAGAGCCCGATGCAGGGCTCAATCCCAGGACCCTGGGATCATGACCTGAGCCAAAGGCAGAGGCTTTAACCCACTGAGCCACCCAGACACCCCAAGCATCTGACTCTTGATTTTGGTTCAGATCATGATCTCAGAGTCACAAGATCACGTTGCAAGTGGGGCTCTGCTCTGTGCTTGAAGCCTGTTTAAGATTCTTTATCTCTCCCTCTGCCCCTCCCCTTGCCATCTGTGTAATCTCTCTCTCTAAAATGTAAGTAAATAAATACATAAATACATGGTAAATAAATACATGTATCATATTGGTCAAAATACAGTTGTAATTTATTTTATTTTATTTTTTTGTCTTAGATCAGTCAATCTGGTCAACAGTAACTGGGAAGGGACGCCTGGGTGGCTCAGTTGGTTAAGCAGCTGCCTTGGGCTCAGGTCGTGATCCCAGCGTCCTGGGATCGAGTCCCACATGGGGCTCCTTGCTCGGCAGGGAGCCTGCTTCTCCCTCTGCCTCTGCCTGCCTCTCTGTCTGCCTGTGCTTGCTCTCTCTCCCTTTCTCTCTGACAAATGAATAAATAAAATCTTAAAAAAAAAAAAAAGTAACTGGGAAAAAGACACAAAATAGGTGAAGGATAAAAGCTGGCAGAAAAATTGAATTAACAGAATTGGAAATGATGTTTTTTTAAAGATCTATAAAACTAGATACAAAATAATTTTAATGAAAAGACAATTATAGTCAAATTACAGAAATTTGATCTATGTATGTTATTGTAATTAGAAATGCCATCACTTACTGGCTAACCATTGATTTGATAATTTTATATATGTTTAAAAATACCTTTGGTATTTTTTTTAAAGACTTTATTTATTTATTTGACAAAGAGAGAGATCACAAGTAGGCAGAGAGGCATGCAGAGAGAGAGGGGGAAGCAAATTCCCTGCTGAGCAGAGAGCCCAATGCGGGGTTCGATTCCAGGAATCCTGAAATCATGACCTGAGCCAAAGGCAGAGGCTTAACACACTGAGATACCCAAGTTCCCCCCTTTGGTATTTCTTTCCATCTAGTTGTCTGAAAATGTGTGGAGAAAAGCAAAAAATTAATTACAATTTATTTCAGAGGAACTCAAATGTATTCCCAGTGAATGTAATGAATTGCATAACTGATTTTTCAAAGGAGTGGCAAGTTCTGTGAAGATCTCCAATTTTACCTTCCCCTACCCCAAGTAAACTGCCCCAAGAAGTTTAAATGTCTGTGGTTTTAAGGTAAGCAAATGAGAATAGGCCCATTTCTTTCTATTACCAGTGGCTAACCATTCACAGAGAAATATATATATATATATATACATAAAATATGTATTATATATATTATATATACACACACATATATATTATACACACACATACACACACATATATATACACACATACATATATATACACACACATGCATGTATATATATGTATGTGTGTATATATATATATATATATATATAAAATCTAATATATGCAATCTGAGGTTCTAAATATTTTGAAGAGACAAAAACAAAACTTGATAATGTAATAAACCTTGAATATTACATCACTTCCTGACTGCTTAATTATATTCTGTTTATCTGATGGATCCACATACTACTACATGTTCTCCACAAATTTTTTTCTAGGCAATCTATTGTGTTGTCTTAAAAATTGCCTACAGTATTTAGGAAGGTGCTGAACACATAATAGATAATCATTAAATTGGTATTGTCTGGCAATTAAAGAAACATGGCAATGTTTAAAATTTGAAAGTCAAATTGCTCGGGAGCAGAAAAATATCAAGCAGTTTTATAATTTTATATCACAAAATATATGAAACAGGAAATATCTAAAAAGACACTATAGTAAATAATCATTCAATTTATTTCAAACTAATTTTTCTAGGTAATATAGTTCTGAAGAAAATGAAACTATATTCTGTTGATCTTCAACTGCTGTGGTTTTCTAGCACTTTAGGGAAGTTGCTGACTAGTTAAAAATATGATGAAGAAAATTTAAAACCACAGAGTGGGTATTGTTTTCTCATTTATACAACTTAAAAATGCTACCATAATATATTTCCAAAACACATATCTAAGGGAATTTCAAAATTGTGAAGTCCACAAAATTGAATTTAGTAATTTATGTATATTGAATTGGCTTTTTTTTTTAATTAGCTTTCAACAAAAGATACATTACCAGGAGTCTTCCTAATCAATTAGATATTACCTGAGAACTGGAAATAATTCAGGGGCTATGTCTCTGATTAATGCCTTAATAATGCTTCTGTTTCTTTGCAAATTAAATACGAGCACTTCTATGAGCCAGCTATTGCTTAAGCACTATTCTTGTCCTAATTTCATAAACAGGGAAACTGAGGCACATAACCAAATTGTGAAGATCATGAGATAACAACTGGTCAAACCAGGTGAATCAAACTATCTGGCTCCAATATCTATGCTCTTATCTGCTTTTAATTACTTCTTCTTGAAGAGCATTTCTTATGGCAATTAAAGAGATGAGCGAACATTAATCACCAGGAATATTTTAGCGGGACTTCAGTCAGCAGTAATGTTTCTTTTTTAGAGTAACATAATTTTTCTCCAACTAAGAAGATAAACATGAGGATAGACAAGGAAATGGAGACAGTAGTTAGATGCCTCTTGAAGGCAATGGC
Source organism: Neogale vison (assembly GCF_020171115.1). Taxonomy (NCBI): domain Eukaryota; kingdom Metazoa; phylum Chordata; class Mammalia; order Carnivora; family Mustelidae; genus Neogale; species Neogale vison. Next base: position 57,570,894 of record NC_058099.1, read on the forward strand.
CAGAGGTAACCAGCCAGTGTGGTCTATGGGTGTTTAAATTTGAAATGTAAAGAATAGAAAAGACTGAGAATATACAAGATAGGAAAACTGATGGATAAGTTTTTAAATATTCAGAATGTTTTTGAGAGAGCAACCCTTAAGAATAAGGAAGAAAGGGAGAAAAGGTAGAATTATTTGAATTAACAGAAATGGAAATACATCATTTTTTTTTTTTCTTTTCAGAGGTTCATGAGTCTATATGACTTCAAATAAAGCACTATATAGTTTGTTGAGGTTCTAGTTCATCCAGAACCATCTATGGGCTTTTTGCCATAGGAGAGTCAAAATTTCTCATGGAATCCAATTTAGATCTTTAGATAGTTTCTGAAATAAATATGATGGCGAGATCAAGAAGCTTCACTTTGCAAGGATCTTTTAGACTGAGAAATTTCGCAGCTCAACACCATGGTCCAACCAAATCGCTAACCAAGGCTATCTTTGCAGGTATCAAAGTCATAGGCATTTTCATCAAAGGGAAGAGTGAAAACCATTCAAGTGCTATTTGATGAATTACTTGTGAAAGTATTCTTTGGAATGCTAAGTGTTTTGGGTTTTGTTGTTGTTGTTGTTTTTGTTGTTTCCGATAAGACTTAGCAAAACCTTTAACCCCAAGCTGAAAATGCAAATATCTAAAAAAGACTTCCTCTATTTTCCCCCAAATCAAAATAAAATATTTAGGGAGTACTCATATCCTTATATTCAGATTTTTTCTGTTTTTGTGGTCATATTTCTTATTATTTACATTAGTTATTACCTAAGAGTATTATCATCAGAGTTAGTGATTCTTAAGTCAATCGCAGTGTATTTTGTAGCCCAAAGGCATATGCAAACATTCAGTGTGAAAGATGAGTGGGGGATCAACATGGCCAAAGACTGGAAAAAAACATGTGTGTATTGTTAGCTTAAATGGAAGAAAGCATGTCTGTGCAGAATAAATAGTCATTCATCCCTTGACACAAAGAATCTGAACGGATATGTTTCCTTTTTTCTAAAATGAAACACTGGTTTATGAATTACCTAACCCTTTAATCCAGATCTAAATCTTTTAATCCTGCTGAGTATAGCCCAAAATGGGAGTTAAGAAAGGTATTTCAAATGCATTCATAATTATACCAATGAAAGTGTAGTCCTTGTCCAGGCTGATTCTGTTTTCCATTGCTTTTTAGACTTTCATCTGTTCCAGATAAACAAATAAACACAAACAGATTAGCAGAGAAGAATTGAAAGAACAGAGAAAGTAAATTTTTGTTTGCATCAATATTGAATGTATAACCTAAAATATTATTTTATTCTTTTTATTTAGAGATAAGTTTAGGATTGTAACAGTGTTTTGTTGGATAAAACTGTTTATTGTAATTACTGGCAATATTGATGTTAATAATATTAATAATAATAAATATTTAAAAATCAGGATATAGAGTTTGAATGATTTTAAAATATTGACTAGAAAATATCTTACTGGACAATAGAATTAACTCTAACTATAATAATTGGTCTGAAAAGTGCTTTGTAACTTTTGTGATTTTCATCATTCATAAATTTTTTAATGTTCTTCATTTTCTCTTTGAAAAACAGGTATCAAGAAATGTACAGTCTTGTGTGACCGAGAAAGTAAAATAACATGTTTTTGTATTTGAGTTGAAGAAAACGTGTTATTAAATGATGGTTACCTAAAAGGAGATTCATAAATATCTGTTAAGTGATTAACTATTTCATCCTGATCACACTGAATCATTGGGCTAGTAGAGTTCTTCCTATGATTCAATATGATTTTTTATTTTGCAGCCAGCCTAGAGGTCACCTTCAGTCAGAATTTTCAATTCATTTCATAGAGGTATTTGCCATTTTGTAACATTTCTCCCCTCACCAACCATGAGGAGTCTAGGAAAGATATCTGAAATATGTAACATATGAAATTACCTTCATCGTTACCTCAGTTAAAATCGAGCCTTTTGATGTCCAACACAGAGGACTTTCTTAGTCCTAATACTATTAGGGAATAAGAATTAAGGGTTAACAATTTGTTCAAAAGTACTTATTGTGGGGTTAGTAACTAGTGTCATTCATTGGTTCGTCCCTTAAGAAGACATTCCAACTAATAAGTCACACATCCAGGAAATAATGAATACACCAGGAAGAACAAATAGCAGCAACCACAAAAACACACCTAGTGTACCATATTCAAAATTGCCAGAAACCAAGCACAAAGAGAAAAAAAATGGGAAAAAGCCAGGGATTGAGAATATACCTTATCTATAAAGAAGCAAGATAAGAGTTATAGAGGACTTTTCATCACAAACCATGCAAGCAAGAAGAAAATGAAGTGAAATATTTAAAGTGTTGAAAGAAAAAATAGCTACTAACCTAAAATTTGCACCAAGCAAAATTATCCTTCTAAAGCAAGGAGAAATAAAGACTTCTTCCTCAATTAAAATGTGAAGAAATTTATTATTATTCCTGTAATAAATATCAAAAATATTATAAGCATAAAGAAATTCACATTGGCTAGACTTGGATCAACAGAAGGGAAGGAAGAAAGAGAAGGAATGAATGGAGATTTTTTTTTTCTTTCTGCCTCTAAACTGCCCTAAAAGATCTCAAGTAATAATAGTAATGCCAGTTTGATATATAGATTCAACAAAATTAAAATGCAATGGAAACCCACCAAACTATTTCGTGGTTATAAAGAAAATGATTCTAAAATTTATATGGAAAGGCAGAAGACACAGAATAACCCATACAATACTAGAAACAAAGTTGGAGGCATCACACTACCCAATTTCAGTAAGTATAAAGCTACAGTAATCAAATTAGTGTAGTATTGGTTAAAATAAAGACACTGCAATTATCATATGGTTTCACTTACTTGTGGAGCATAAGGAATAACACAGAGGACATTGAGAGAGGAAGAGAAGTGAGATGGGGGAAATCGGAGGGGGAGACAAACCATGAGAGACTGTGGATTCTGAGAAACAAACAGGGTTTTGGAGGGGAGAGGGGTGGGGAGTTGGGTGAGCCTGGTGGTGGGTATTAAGGAAAACACGTATTGCGTGGAGCCCTGGGTATGGAGCATAAGCAATGAATTTTGGAACACTGAAAAAAATTAAAAAAAGAAAAATAAAGACACTAGACTTATAAATAAAATATAAACAGAGAACAACCGATAAAATATAGAACACAGACTATAAAATATAGACATTGTCACTAAAATATAAGTCAATGAAACAAAATAGAAGTCCAGAAATGACTCATGGAAATACAGTCAACTGGTTTTTAACAGGGGTAAAGGCATAGTTCGAGGGAGAAAGGATTGTCTTTTCAGCAAATGTTGTTGGTACAACTGGATATCCATACACACATATACACACATGCACACATGTGAACCTAGACACATACCTTACATATTTTCTAACAATAACGTGAAGTCTATCATTAACTTAAGTGTAAAATTCAAAACCATATATTTTCTAGAAAAAAAAGTAGGAGAATTTTTTTCTTTAATTCTATTTATTTGAGCAAAAGCATGTGCATGAGAGAGAGCAAAAGCATGGTGAGGGGCAGAGGGAGAAGCAGACTCTCTGCTGAACAGGGAGCCCAGCATGGGGCTTGATCCCAGGACTCCGGGATCATGACCTGAACTGGAAGCAGACACCTAACCAACTGAGCCACACAGGCACGCCAGGAGAAATTTTTATATGACCTACAGTTTGGTGATTAATTTGTAAACTCAACAACACCAAAAGCAAAAACATGAAAGAAAAATAGGTAAGCTTTATCAAAATGAAAAAGTTCTTCTTTGAGATATTGGTAAGAGAATCAAAATGTCTCTGCAGATGAGGAAAAATATATTCCATACATTTATCTGATAAAAGCACATAGCTGATAAAGAATTTATATTTGAAATATACAAAGAAATCTTAAAATCAATAAAAGGAAAATAAACCACCCTATTAAAACTAGGCAAAAACTTATTTCACTTAGTATAATAACCTCTTGGTCCAGCTGTGTTTTCACAAATGGCAAGATCTTATTCTTTTTATGGCTAAGTAATATTCCATTGTGTGTGTATATGTCTACATATAAACATCTCATATCTTCTTTATCCATTCAGCTATTGATGTACACTTGGGTTGTTTCCATGTCTTGGCTATTGCAGACAATGCTGCAATAAATGCAAGGGCACATACATCTTTTCAACTTAGTGTTTTTATTATCTTTCAGTAAATAACTGATATTGGAATTATTGGATCATATGGTATTTCTACTTTCATTTTTCAAGGAACCCCCCATATTGTTTTCCACAGTGGCTATCCCAATATACATTTCTATCAACAGTACACAATGGTTCCCTTCTCTTCACATCCTCACCAACACTAATTTCTTGTCTTTTTGATTTTAGCCATTCTGACAGGTATAAGATGATATTTCATTGTGGTTTGGTGTGCATTTCCTTTTTGATTAGTGAAGTTGAGCATCTTTTCATGTGTCTGTTTGGCAAATAAGATATCATTTATTATATGTGGAATCTAAAAAATAAAATAAACAAAAAGCAGAAAGAGTTCCATAAATACAGGGAACAAACTGATGTCCAGAGGGGAAGTGATGGGGGGATGGGCAAAATGGGTTGAAGGGGAATGGGAAATACAGTCTTCCAGGGATGGAAGGAAATAAGTCATGGAGGTAAAAGGTACAGCATAAGGAAGATAGTCAATGTTATTGTAATAACATTGTCTGGTGACAGATGGTCAGACAGGTGACAGACAACCACACTTATGGTGAGCTGTATATATAATGTATAGACTTATTAAATAAATATGTTGTACACCTGAAGCTAATGTAACCTTATGTGTCAACTATACTTCAATACAAAAATAAAAGTAAAAATAAATTTAAAATAGGCGAAAGATCTGAACAGATACCTTACCAAAGAAAACACACAGATGACAAGCTTATGAAGATATGTTCAGAGAACCTAGGTGACTCAGTCAGTTAAGCATCTGCCTTCAGCTCAGGTTATGCTCTCAGGGTGCTGGGACCGAGCCCCTCATTGGGTTCTCTGCTCAGCAGGGAGTTTGCTTCTTCCTCTCGCTCTGTTTCCTCACTCTCTCTTGCTCTCCTTCAAATAAATAAATATTTTAAGAAAATATGTTCACTATCATTTCACACTAGGGAAATACAAATTAAAGCAATGAAATGCCACAGCATATATAATAGAAGTGCACAAATCAAAACAAAACAAAATTTCAATAATACTATTTGCTGCTAAAGATGCTAAGGGGCATGTGGGTGGTTCAGTTAGTAGAGAGAATCCAACTGTTGATCTCAGGGTCATGAGTTCAAGCCCCACTTTGGGTGTAGAGATTACTTAAATAAATTTCTCTAGAAAATAAAAGTTGCTGAACATTAAAATCCATCATGCAGGCATGATGGGAGGGCATAATGTTGCAGCTACTTTTAAAGACACTTTGACAGTTTATCCAAAGTTAAACATAATCCTAGTATATGATCCAGAAATCACACTCCCAAGTGTTAACCCAACTGATTTGAAAACATTCCTACACAGGAGTGTGTACTTGAATGTTTATAGCAGCTTTATTCATCATTACTAAAATTAAAAACAATCAAGATGTCCATCAGAAATGACTGCATATGGGCGATTGGGTGGCTCATTTGGTTAAGCATCTGCCTTTGGCTCAGGTCATGATCCCAGAGTCCTGGGATGGAGTCCTGTGTCAGGTTCTCTGCTCACTTCTCCCTCTCCTTCTGCCCCTCCCCTGCCTGTGCTCTTTCTCTCTCTCTCAAACAAATAATAAATAAAATCTAACAAAAACAAAGAAATGACTAGATAAACAAATAGTGGTACATCCATACAATGGAATGTTATTGAGCAATAAAAAGGAATGAACTAGTGCAAAAGCATGGATGAATACTAAAGGTATATTGTCAAATAAAAATAATGAATCTGAAAAGGCTGTATGCCTTAAGCTTACAACTTTCTGGCATCCTAGAAAAGAAAAATTATAGATATCATAAGCAGTTCTGTGATTGCCAGGGTTTTGGGGTAGAGGCAGTTAAACAGGTGAAGAACAAGGGATAAGTTAGGGTAATAAAATTATTCTGCATGAAACTATAAAGTTGTATAAATAACACTATACATTAGTGAAAGCCCATAGAACTTTACAATACAAAGAGTAAATCTTAATGTATGAAATTTCCAAAGATCGCTTAGGGATATGGGGAACACAGGAGGGAATGCAGACTGTGTGAAGAATTTATTACAGATACATGAAACATTCTTACTGAATAGGATGGGGAAAATCCATGCTGCCCCAAGAAATAGCAGAAGATAAGACTAAAGGAGGGGGGCTGTGTAAAAACTATAGAATTTCCCACTCAAGTATCACTTGTGGCAGAGTGATTTCCTTATGATCAAGTACTTAATATGAAGTAGGGGGAAACAGTAACTTTACAGCTACTGACAGACACTACTTCAGCTGCAAGATCAGATTTAACATTCACAGTGATGACATTTTGATAGTATGTACATACACTTGATACCATGTTATAAGAATATGACTTGACTTCTGGTCTTTCACCAAAAAACTAAGTTTAATCATAAGAAGAACAGCAGACACATTCCAATGTAGGGTCAGTTTAAAAAACTGACTATTAATTTTCTAAACTGTCAAGGTCATCAAAAACAAGGAGTATATGAGAAACTGTCACAACAAAGAGGAACTTAAGGAAACATGATAACTAAATGTAATATGATATCCTGGATAAGATCCTGTATAGAAAAAACACTGGGCAAAAACCAAGGAAATTTTAAAAAGGTATAGAATTTATTTAATAATAATATATTGATATTAATTAACTGTGACAAATGTATGACACTAATATATTAATATAGAGAATACTGGATGTAGTGTATAGGGGAATTTCTATATTATCTTTGAGGTTTTCTGTAAATCTGAAGCTATTTCAAAATGACAAGGATATTTAAAAAAAAGGAGAGAATAAAAACTTTTTTTAGGCATACTGAAGCTAGAATGAGAAAATCAGAAAAAAGAAGTAAGAAATATTAAAGGACTCCTACAGGGAGAAAACAATATTCCCAGATGGAAAACTGGATCCAGCCAATTGAATAAAAACAAATTTATATAAAGTAAATATGTAGGCAAATATAAAACCTATTTTTCTAATCTTTAAAATATAATTTGATGTCTTTATCAAAAATAATAAAGTGTTTTGTGAGTCTTAAGAAAAGCTTAGAAGTAAAATGTATGACAACAACAGGAAAGGATGAGGGTAAAATGGTAGTATGCTGATATAAGGTTCTTAGAATTTACACGGTGGTATAATATTTAAAGATCCATTGTGATCAGTTGAAGGTGTGCAATATAAACCCTAACTAATCACCAAACAAAACAAAAAGTGACAGCTAATAAGCCAAAATGAAATGATTTATAAAAAACAAAAACAAAAACCTCTTTCTTCAGAATGCAGAAAAATAGGAAGATGAAGAGGACAAAGGGACATTTGGAAAATAGAAAACAGTGAGATGGCTGATTTACATCCAACTATGTCAATAATCACATTAGACTAAATGGTAAATACCTTAAATAAAAGGTAGAAATTATCAGATTAGAAAAATCTATATCTATATATTAAATACAACAAAACCAATTAAATATAAAGGTATAAAGCAAAAAGATGAAAAAATATATCACACAAATAATTATCAAACAAAAAATTATCATATGGATAAGACATTATGGCTAAGACTTTCATTTCATAAGTACATCAAAAGGAAAACCAATCCTAAAGATTTACGAATGTAATAACAAAGATTGAAAATACAGGAAGCAAAAACTGATAAAACTGCAAAAAGAAATAGACAAATTCACAATTACAGTTGGAGACATCAAAGGTCCTCTCTTAATAATTTAGAGAAAATGATGACATAAAGTCAGTGAGAATATGAAAGATTTGAATATCTTATCAATATATTTGACTTAATTGATCTAGGAAACATTCTACACAATAGGATAGAATGCATATTATTTTTTTGAATGCATATTATTTTTAAGGTAATGAACTCTTATCAGGATACACCAAATTCTGAGCAATAAAATTACCCTCAATACATATGAAAGGGCTCAAACAATTTGAAAAGTATATTCTCTAGTTATGATAGAATTAAGTTAAAAATGAATAGCAGAAGACATTTTGAGGATTTCCAAATATATGGATATAAATAACACATATATCAGCAACCCATCACAAAAGAAAAGGAGATTAGAAATTATTTTGACTAGAATGGAAATGAATGCACAACATGTCAAAATTTATGGGAGGCAGTTAAAGTAGGGCTTAGAGGAAAATTTATAGCACTAACTGCATATTTAAAAAAAAAAAAGAAGAAATATCTCATATTAATGACCTAGTATTCTACTTAACAAAGCAAAAAAAAAAAAAAAAAAGAAGAAGCAATCAAGCCCAACATTAGAAGAGTTTTTTCTTAGAAGAAAGAAAATAACAAGGATAAACCACAATTAATAATACAGGAAACAAAAACAATGGAGAAAATCAATGAAATAAAAATTGGTTACTTATAGAGATTAATAAATTTAATCTACTTCTAGCCAAGTTGATGAGGCAAAGAATGAAGATGACAAAATTATCAATACCAAGATTGAGAGAGAGAATATCCCTACAAATCAGATAAAATAAGGGAGAAATTTAAATAACTTTATGGTAGTTTTGAAATATTTCCATAATTCTTTATTGATCCTCCCCATTTAAAAAATAGAGACTAATTGTCCTTTCCTACAATTGTTAGCTAGATTCAATAATTTGCTTCTAATGAATAGTGTAAACTGGAAATGATGGTGTGTAAATGCAGAGGCTAGATCATGAAAGGCACTGTGGCTTCCTCTTCTCTCACACTCTTAGAGCATTTGTTCTATGAGAAATTTCCATTGTGGGAGGACACTTAAGTACTTAGGCAGCTTATAAAGAAGCCCATGTGGTAAGGAAGTAAAGCATCCTACCAACAGTCATGAGGGAACTGACGTCTTCTTCTGACAGCCATGAGAGTGATCCACCTTAGAATTGGATACTCTATCAAGTCTTCAGATGACTGCCACCAAAAGCAACACCTTGAACCAGAATCATCCGGATAAGTGCTTCTGAATTTCTGACCCAGGAGAACTTGGTATAATAAATATTTGGTGTTTTAAGTATTACATATTGAGGGAATTTGTTACATGCAATAGGTAATAATAACATTATACCAACCATTGGGAAACTTGGATTAAATGAACCAATTCCATGAAAAATGGAAAATACTGACACTCAAGGAGAAATAAATAACGTGAAGAGCTTCAAATCTATTAAAGAAATTGAATTTGTAGTTTAAGCTTTCCCACAAAGAAAATGTCAAGCACAGATGTCTTCACTGGTGGTTTCTATCAAACAATAAAGAAAAACTAAAGACAATTCTATAAAAACTCTTCTAGAAAATTGAAGAGGAGGAAACAAATATCCATTTTTATTCAATAAAGTCATCATTATAACCCTTTCACCAAAAACAGGCCATTGGGGGGGGATCTATCTCTTCGTAGATTTCTTTCATTTAGATTAAAAATTCTTATGCAATTTTAGTATGTTTAATCCAACAATATATAAAAATAGTATTTTATGACAAAGTGAGTTTATTCTGGGAATACAAGATTGTTTTACATCTGAAAATCAATGAAGATAATTTACCGTATCAATGGAATAGAGAAACCATATGAGCATCTCAATACACAGAAAAAAATTTTGACAAAATTCAATATCCATTCATGATAGAAAATTTCAGTGAACAAGGAATAGAAAATTACTTCAATTTCTGAAAGGGCATCTACCATAAACCTACATCTAATGAAATATTGAATGGTGAAAGGCTGAATATTTTCTCTCTAACCTCTGGAAAATAGCAAGGGTGTCTAGCCTAACAACTGCTCTTCGACATTTTCCTGTAGGTCCAATCTAGGACAACAGACCAAAGAAAAGAAAGCAATGCCATACCGATTAAGAAGGAAAATATAAAGCTGTTTCTCTTTACATCAACATAATTACTCATGTATATTCCGCATATTTAAAAAAAAAAAAAGGAACTCCTAATTGTCCCTGTTCCCAAGGAACCTTGTGGGCTTGGTTTTCCTTTCTTCCTTAAGGGCAGCAGCGCCTAAGGCCAGATTGCCTAAATCAGAAACTTCCTGTTCACACTGAATAACATTATCATAATTACTTCCTTTATTCTATCACAAGACCAGTCAAGTTCCCCTTCTAATATCTATCTTATCCATTCCCTGCTTTCTATTTCCCATTCTGCTGCTTTTGTTCTGACACTCAATTTTTGCTTAGGATAAAGCGATAGAAGCTTTCTGATCTCTGTTTCCAATTAAGTCCTTTTTCAGTTTTCCTACACCTGCTGACCAAGAGACCCCTTTAAAAACAACCCTAATTACAATGTACCCTTATTTTTTTTTCAATTTATTTATTTTTAGAAAAACAGTATTCATTATTTTTTCACCACACCCAGTGCTCCATGCAATCCGTGCCCTCTATAATACCCACCACCTGGTACCCCAACCTCCCACCCCCCCGCCACTTCAAACCCCTCAGATTGTTTTTCAGAGTCCATAGTCTCTCGTGGTTCACCTCCCAATCCAATTTACCCCAACTCCCTTCTCCTCTCTAACACCCCTTGTCCTCCATGCTATTTGTTATGCTCCACAAATAAGTGAAACCATATGATAATTGACTCTCTCTGCTTGACTTATTTCACTCAGCATAATCTCTTCCAGTCCCCTTATTTTAAATAGGATTTCAACACTTCCCAAAGATTTCAGGTAATATCCAACTAATTTAACTTTGTCCATGTTGTATTCTACCTCATGAGCCCTCAACATTTCACCCAGTCATAAACAATGACTGCAGCTTCTCCGTTTGCATGATACCACTTAACCCTAGCATGGCTATTAACATTATTTGGAATATAAGCTCTTTCTAAACCCAATATCCAATATGTGCCCAAATAACTCCAACTCCTCCTTAGAGACTAAACTTTCATTTGCTCATAGAAATTTCCCTTGATCCTCAGCTCTTATCCTCAAGATTTCTAATGTAAGTGCTTCTACCTTGTGATCCAATAATCCTCCTCATATAGATCTGTCATAACTTGGATTATAATAAATTGTCATATTTAATATACTTGTTTTACTCCAGATACTAGCTGTAACATTGCTGAGGACTGAAACTGTGTTTAAGTAGTTCTTAGAATCCTAATGTCAAAGATGATTCTGCAATTTCAAAGTTTCCTAATAAATGCTTGTCTGATAATATAATAATCAAATTATTAAAGATATCTTAAAAGTAAAGCATTAATATGACATAGATGGTATTACATTTCCTTTTTTCTTTGTAACTGAAATGCCAGTGCACACATAAGAAAACCCAACAATTTACTAGAGATAAAAAATAAATGATATGAAGTGTAGTAACATATTTTATTGTTCATATTTTTCCAAGTATATAGTCCTAATTTATCACTCTTTAAAGAACTAAACTACAACTTCAAAGATTTGTCAAGGACCAGGAAATAACATTAATCCCAGTATTTGCAAATGTCGGATTCTCTAGTTTCCTCATCTTGCCTTTTTAAATTTAGAGTTTCTATTGAAATTACATATATTTATACAAAAACTCAGAAAGCTCCAGTTCATTAATTTCCCCTAGATTTTGATTCTTCCTCAGAGATTTAAAAACACTCCACTGGAAAGAGATTCATGACTGAAAGTGGTGCACTGCCAGTTTAAATGAGAAGTATAAACTTCGGTTTCACACCAGTGAAAAGAAGCCCTTCAGGCAAGATGACTCTGAAGGAGGAGTATGAGATATGGATAGAAGAAATAACAGTATAGCCTGTAGGTTCTTGCAGCTACAACCACTGAGGCTTAGGCATATGCATATATTCGCTAGAACAATGGATTCTCAGCTTGAAGGCAAAAGAGGCATCAACATGCAAGGCTAGACAAATTCAAGTGCCTTAGCTCCGAAAAACTGCAGCAGTTCACACACCTTATACTCTTCTTTTTTTGAAATTGACAATAGTAGAACATCCTGTCCCCCAAATAGTTTACCCCAGTTAAGTATATGAGTAATTTACAACACCTAGATACCTCATTACTGTATTGCAAGACTTAAAGCTGTACATTTCAATTAAAAAAAAAAAAGTCACCGTATTTTAGGTTTACATCTTATTGGCACTATAATACATTTTTACATAAACATTTATTTTTTCTTTTACTACTTTTAAAATGAATTATGTTTTACTACTGGTTGCTGGAAAACAGATGCAGAGCAAAGACTTTTAGCTTCCAGAAGACTACTAGTTTACAGTAGAGTGCAATTCCAAAGAGCAGGAGTTGAGGGCAAAGGGGATTGGGACAGGGAAGAAAAGTCAGTTCAAGGATCAATTCCTGGTATCAAGTATGACCAGTTGTTCAGTGTTGCTTGATCACCTTTTTAGAAGATGTCTGTCTTTTTAGAAGAAAAAGTCTGTCCTTTTTCTTTGGACAGACTATGGAATTTGGTGAAGAACTCACATAATTGAGCACAATAGCCATATGTGGGATGTAGGAAGTGACAGGAGCCCCAGAGACAAAAGATAACATGACAGATACAGGACATCGAGGTGATCTGATGTAACACTTAAAGGTATCGGATATAAAATATCACTGGAAATATCTTAGGTCCAAATTCTTGTTTCTAGAACTAATGTCAGTATTCTGCTCCTTTCTAATTATTGCTTTCAAGTTCATTACTACTTACATAGTACATGGCTGTTTACAAAATTGTAAGATAAGCATGGTTGATGTGATTGTTTTAGCCCTCGCTGTGGACAGTCCAGTATGTTCTATTGGTGTCAGGATTGTTTTAGTCACTTAGTTCAAGGATTGGGTTTTCTCGTTTATAAAACTTCGAAAAAAGTAAGGAAATTGCCCATTGTTTTCCTTTGTCACTCATTGCATCAATTAAAGAAAAATGCAGATTGTAAAAGATCTCCAAACTACAGGTAAAATTTTATATATATAACTATATATATATCCGAAAGAGGAATGGAACAGGCTCATTTCAACATTGAGAAGATTACATGGAAGCCTAAGAGTTGGTAGTTAATATAAAAGAATGCAATTGCTACCCTGGACTTGGCCAGATGTGTGGCTATTACTGTTTTCTATACTTAAGAGTAAATGAATGTGGCACATAATCTGACCTATTTATCATGTGCTTAGTATAAACCGAAAAGTAGGAGGTCATTAGAAGTATAAAGAAACTCCTTTTTGTACAATACATGAGAAGGATAGATATTTAGCTCCTGGGGTCTTGTCTCTGGAGATATGTAGGTATACTATTTCTTTGAAAATACCATCTCTGTTTTATCGTTTCTGGTGGTATATCCTCTACTCTCCCTTCACACGCATTACTTATCTCCAGCTGTCTCTGTCACAGACTACAAATTATTTTGTCAGTCTTTCTCTTGAGCTCAGCTGAATTTTAAGATCAATGAACTTACTTGCCAATTTGACAGGGCTATCAGTTGTTCTAGCAATTAATTAAGCCTTACAAATTATTTTAACCCACGACTAGCAGTCTCTACACTCCTTAATTGCCACTCAATCACACAGTTAAATTTGCCTGAAATTAACACTGTGTTCCACAAGGGAGACAATTTCAACCAGTCTGTCCAGTTGCTAATTTTCTGAATATTTCCTTAGGCATAGCTTTGAAAAAAAAATATTAAAGCTTCAACAGAGGAATCTTAATTTTCTGAAAGCATTTGAAAATGATCTTTTCTCCTTCAAAGACTAATCTGAGGTCAAGCAAAGTGTTGATGTAAAAGCATTTTTCTGTCTTTGTTATATTTAGCACTAATTTAGGGGAAATAAAGTTACTGGAGAACAGAATATAGAAGGAAAGTGTAAAGAAGGTAAACATATGCAAACATGCATATCCACAGTTTCACTTATCTGGCTCATTGATTTTGTCTTGTGAAATGATAGCCAAGAAAGAGAAACTGGTAATGTGAACAAATTCACAGCTGATCTTCGCACTTAAATATCATTCATCATGACAAGCTGACTTGGAAACTAACAATCTATCCACCTGTAAAAATATATATTTAGATCTGCTTAGTGCTAGCAAGCATTCTTCACTGGCATGGATCTAGCAGATACACTGCCTTTGTAACTGAATGGCAAAATGGCAGTATTAGGGTTTTTAAAATCACTCTTTGTGCCTGGATTTTTAGTTCAAGCTGTATAATGCATGCAATATTATGATCTGCCTTTGAGAGAGCTGTTTAAAAATGACATGATTTCCTTTTCTAAGCACATAAATATACATGTTAATCAGTACCCAGCAGGAGAGCTACCTCTTCATTCTTTGCTCATGTGAAAGAGAGGGTTGTCATAAGATGGCGGCCGGGGGGGGGGGGAGGGTAGGAGTGGGGGGGTGGAGGTTTCTTGGGGAGGTGGATTATGTTATAGAGAAGAACCATCATCCTTATAGAACTGGAGACTAACTTTCCAGAGGTGAGGACCTGGTGAAGGGAATCTACCTAATAAGTGCCTAATAGATTTCTGTCACAAGATACTAGTTGCTTTATATACATATTCTCTAATCTTCATAACAAATTTGAAATGTAGTCACTATTATCCTTTTTAATTTTTAGATGAGTAAGATAGACTCAGAATAGTTATACAATTTAATAAGGCCTTATAATTGATACGGGGAGTAATCTCTTCATCACCTTTGCCTCTTCCAAACCATTTGTCACACTTCCAATGAAATCATATGATCATACCACAACCCTGCCTAAAATCCTCCCATTATTCCCTGCTGCCTAAGTCACCGAGTTCAAAGCAAGATTCAATCTTTACCTCTCTCTCCAGCAGGTACATTGCACTAAATTACATCAATAGTTCTTTGTGGTCTCAGAAAAAACTCTGACCCAGAATTGCTCTAAGCTTTGGCATATCCTTCACCTTTGAAAGACCTGGTGCCTGCATCTTAGCCGTGTCTTTCTGACTCCGTGTACTTATATACTTCCCCTAATTCCACATAGCCTTCAAAATTGAGAGCAGCCTTAACTTTCTTTTTGATCCTTTTGAGAACCTGGCCTTTCTTCAGTTTCTTTCTCCAATGTTTCCTTAGCCACTTGTATTTGCATCTTCCCTTGTGCTTGTCTTATTATAAATTAATGTATTTGCCGCACAGTAGTAGACCTTGGATCTTTGAAAGAAAGCGGTGAAATTTGGCTCTAGAACTAGCACATTACTTGGCACTTCATCGATCCCCACTACAATCTGATGAAACAAATGAATTGAATCAGGCTAAAGTAGGTGTAAAGACAGCCAAGAATGCTGGGTTTGGGGAAAAAAAAAAAATGTTTTCCATCAAGGAGAAATTATCCCAAAGAAATGAGTGTGTGAGGAGGGGAGGGGACCTTGTAAAACTTGATTTTAGGAAGAGTACTAAGGAAGTGAAGATTTCTCAGTTATACTAGTTTCAGTTTTCCTTATTATCCCCCATTTACTACATTTTAGAGTGATAAAAATAGCAATTTTGCTCAAATCTATTGTTTTTTTTATTGTTTTGTCCTCAGGATAAATATGTAGACCAAATCATACCTAGCCTGGCAATCTGCTAGTAAGGATTTGTGAGCTGATTGTAGGGTGGTGGTGGGTGAGAGGAAGGAAGAGCGGATGGAGAAGGGAGAGAAGGATGATATGAGTTTCTTCAAATGAATCTCCACTAATAAGTTTATAACTTGAATCTCTTAGTAAATTCTCGTTAATAGTTTTGGAATTTATTGCTTACAGTTTTATAGTTTTTTGGTAATCAACCAGATTCCATTTTTAAAATAAAGATTAAGACATTTTTCTTCTTTTTTGTTTTCAATAAACTCCTTTATGTCAGAAGAAAAAAAGTTTTTACACATATTTTATTGAACATTGTATTTGCCCAATACACTTTAGAATTTCAGCAGATAATATCTGTTCTTGAATATATTCTTTATTTGCTGGTTTAGAAGTTTATAAAGACTTATAAGGGCTTCTGTGTGTACTCTTGGCTCCTAGAAAATTAGTTCTGATTTTTGAATGAATTGCTGATATTTCATTCCTGATTTCCCTTCTAAAAACTACGAAAAAAGGAACTCATCCCATTTTCTTAGCTAAATCTCACTACATTGGGATTAAAGAACCCTATGTTTTCCTTCTAAAATCCAATTGATATTTTCCAAACTTTTCATTATAATTTACTTAATAGATATTTATTTATTAAACTGATAATGATGTCATAAAGCATATAGCTAGAGAGGTTTTTGGTTGCTGGGAGTCCAAACACTTGAAGTTTAGTAAACTTGCAAGAAAATAAACTACCCTGAGTGGGGGAAATTTGATTTAAAGAGAATGGAAAAAACCTAGATGTCCATCAACAGATGAATGGATAAAGAAGATGTGGTATATATACACAATGGAATACTATGCAGCCATCAAAAGAAATGAAATCTTGCCATATGCAATGACATGGATGGAACTAGAGGGTATCATGCTTAGCGAAATAAGTCAAGCGGAGAAACACAACTATCATATGATCTCCCTGATATAAGGAAGTGGAGATGCAACATGGGGGATTAAGGGAGTAGGAGAAGAGTAAATGAAACAAGATGGGATTGGGAGGGAGACAATCCGTAAGTGACTCTTAATCTCACAAAACAGACTGAGGGTTGCTGGGGAGAGGGGGGTTGGGAGAAGGGGGGTGGGGTTATGAACACTGGCGAGGGTATGTGCTATGGTGAGTGCTGTGAAGTGTGTAAACCTGGCGATTCACAGACCTGTACCCCTGGGGATAAAAATATATGTTTATAAAAAATAAAAAATTTAAAAAAAAAGAGAGAGAATGGGCCACAGTGTTTCTGAGAACAGCACAGCATATGCTTTTTTTTTTTTTTAAGATTTTATTTATTTATTTGACAGAGAAAGATCACAAGCAGGCAGAGCAGCAACAGAGAGAGAGAGGGAAGCTGGCTCCCTGCTGAGCAGAGAGCCCGATGCCCTGAGCCACCTGGGTGGCTCAGCTGTTAAGCATCGATGGAGGCCCTCATCAGGCTTCCTGAGGACTGCTTCTCCCTCTCCCACTCCCCCTGCTTGTGTTCCCTCTCTCGTTCTGCTTCTATCTGTCAAATAAATCTTTTTTTAAAAAAAAGTCTCTACGTGGAACCTGGAAGCTCAATATTAAAGGAAAATCTGATACAGATACTTTGTTATTCCTCATTATTAATATTTTAACTCACATTCAGCGCATCCTTGCCCTAAGTGTGGAATTGGGGAGAAAATGCATTTTTTAAAAAACTCCACAAAAACAGAATGTTTTAATAAATAGGCATTATTTAGAAAAACATTGCTTTCATTTACATAACAGCAAAGTTGCAAGTTAGCTCCAGATGTTTAAAATAAAATGTAAGTACACTTAAAATAATTTTTGGAGCTAATATTAAAATATTTTTAAACTGACAAATATTAAGTGGTCTTAATCAATGTTTATTATGTTGTTACTTTTTTTCCCAAGGAACATAACCTGCATATCGGAAATTATATGATAAATACAATAAGGATTGGCAGAATTTTGAGATGCATCTCCCAAAACTCACACTCTGCTTCTGTCTCTCTCACACACAGGAATTCACATTCTTCATTAGGCAAGAACTGTGGTTTAGCCAGCATTTGGCAATACCATGTAGAAGTATTACAGTTGTCCCCTTTCTTCTCTTTTTGGAAACCTATTCAAATGTTTAACAACTATTGTCCACCGGGGAAATCTTACAGTGGTTAATTTAAATCACTCTTCTTGTAATCTAGAGCCATTTACAGTTTTGCCCTCAGTCCTTCTTAGAAGGAGAACTGATAGACGATAACCACTTAATTATCTCCCTTTCACCTTCTGGGTTTTTTGTTGTTGCTGTTGTTTGTTTGTTTTTCCTTTATACAAAACTTACTAGTATATAGTTTTTACAAATATTTGAACTCGGGCATTTGCTAAACAGTGTTAGAAATTACAGGAAAAAGAAAAAAAGAAAAAAAAAATTGGGGCCTTGACAGAACTTCAGGGGAACAGAGATTCTTAAGTTAGACCTTGTCAATCAGGAACTAAAAATAAAAACTCAGTCTCCATTGGTTTGTAATATTTTTTTCTTTATGTTGAAAACTCCCTGCACCAAAGGTGCCCATTACTATTTCTAGAAGCCTTAAATTGCTTTATATATTTCTAGCTTCTTTAGATTCTTTTAATTCCATTTTTAAATACCATGTTTCTTTTAAAGAGCATAACATTAATTTGTACTGAACATTTGAGTCTGTCGTTTTAATTTACCAAAAATAAATAATCTTTTTAGCAAGCAAAGATATCTGATATATTGGTTATTGTTTAATAAAGGTAATCAATTTTATTATGTGTAAATCATCTTCTACTATCTATAAATCAACAGGATTATTTTTTAAAAGCTATTTTTTTTGTAGATTGTCTTCTAAGAGTTTAGTTTGACGTGTGGATTTTATTTATTATGCAAACTTTTGAAAATTACTATGGTTTTAAATATGAAAATAAATTCATTTTCAAAGCTTCATTTAGAGCTCACATTAATATAGTTTTAATAAAAGTTTCATGAAATATAAAGCATAAAAAAATCCAATGGTATTATGCCATCTGATGCTATTCATTCATGCAACAAAAATTTAAAACAAACTACACTTATGCCACAGTTTGAGTTTCACTGGGAAGCAGAATCTGAGGCAAAGTTGATTACTTATTATTCAACATGTTTAGAGAAGGAGGGCCATTTGCATCACTACTATAGGAAAGAAAAGAAAAAATGCAGGATTGGACCAACAGCCTCAGCTTACCACATGGGAAAGTTTGAGCTAACCTAGCCATCAGGGACCTTCAGTACTGGGCTGACTGAAACAGTTGGGTCTTTACACTTCCTCTTGATCAAGCGTTTGATATACCCTGGAAGAGCACAGCTTTGGGTGAGGTGAATCTCTAAAACTTAAGTGATTCCTGGAGGGTATAATGGCTGAAAGTTGGCCCTGAATATAGCTCTCTCAGAAGGGGGTCAACAGCTTCTTCCTTGAAGGGGAAACTGAGCAGTATATATCCAAACACACAACATTTATATTGTTGTGTGCCAAACATTATTTTAAGTTTTACACGTATATTAACTAATATAAAACAACAACCATATGAAAATTACTCATATGAAACTAATTTTGCAAATATAGAAGAGAAGTTCATAGAATTCAAGCAACTTTCTCAAGGTTGCAAAACTAGTAAATAGTAGAGTTGGGGAATTCAAGAAGTTTGATTCTAGAGTCTACCGATTACCATTATGTACTGCCTCTCAGAGCCACTAATTCAAAGGATACCAAAGACGTTTTAACTGACAAAGCTAAGTGTTCAAGTTTTCAATTATTTCTTTGTGTTACTTATCTTTCTGAACTGGCTGGTATGGTTTAACTTGTTTTACTTCTTAAGATTCATTCCTAGGTTAATTCATGTCCTTTTGTTGATTTTCATACCAGTTTTCTGAGATCTTTCTGGTAACTCCTCTTCATTTATCTACTCCTTATATGTTGATGTTCTTTAAGTATTCATTTATGTTTTCCACTCTCTACTCATTTCTGTTCTCCACACATTTTAAGGACATTTACTTCAAGCATATTTCATCCAGGCTACCACTAAGTCTTGCTATATTACAAAAGGCTGAGCCATGAGATTGTATTAGGAATGAAAGGGGTAAGACTAGAGAAGATAGAGCTAGAATTCCTCCATGCAAAGGCAGATGAGTAAAAAAAATCTGAGCAACACTTTCAGTCTTTGGCCCCTGGGAAAGTTCCAGAGTTAATATCCTAAGGACACCTTTTATAAGGGATGAGTGTAAAATATGATCTAGAAATTACAGAAACAATAGCAAAAGGAGTAGTAGCACTTAGGGAGGCAATTAGATGAAAACTGGGTGATGTCAGATTTTGAATTAAAGATCAGGAGGTGACAGTGCAGGAAACTAAAAATTAAATAATTCACCCTACAATTACTCATTGGGGGCATAAAATTGATCTTCAGGAGTCCAACATCAGAAATAGAATTTGAATGTGGAAGAAAGAGTTTGATAGGAACTATTTGAATTCCAAGATAAAATAATAATAAGACTAGGACATTTTCTTTTCTTTTCTTTTTTTAATTTTATTTTTTTCTTGAGAGAGATAGAGAGAGAGCACACAGAGGGAGAGGGAGTGGGAGAAGCAGACTCCTCGCTGAGCAGAAAGTCCAATGGTGGGTTTGATCCCAGGAAACTGAGATCATGATCTGAGCTGAAGGCAGATGCTTAAACAACTGAATTACCCAGGAGCACCAAGGCTAGGATAATTTTCAACCGTGTATTATTAGTCTGCTTATTTAATGGAAACATATGCAGGACTTCATTTTGTATTTGAAATATGAGTTGAGAGATTCCTTTAATAACTTAAATTCTATAGTGTTGATTTATGAAAGGAAATGTGGTTATATTCTTAAACTACATTAGTGATTTTCTAATATATCCAGAATTATATGTAAAAATATATTAAAGACATATATGTGTAATTTCCTAATGAATGGTTTTAGAAATAAAAAAATTCACATGCCAGGGTGCCTGGGTGGCTCAGTGGGTTAAGCCTCTGCCTTCAGCTCGGGTCATGATCTCAGGGTCCTGGGATCAAGCCCTGCATTGGGCTTTTTGCTCAGTGGGGAGCCTGCTTCCTCCTCTCTCTCTGCCTGCCTCTCTGCCTACTTAAATAAATAAAAAATCTTAAAAAAAATTCACATGCCATGAAGATTACTTAATTATTGATAGTAGAACAAAAAGAAAAACACATGAAGAATTAGACCTCACTGCTTTAATACTATAGATTTGCTTGAACATATAAGAATTATATGTATTTCTAATTTAAAATATTCTTAATTATCTCACTTAAATATGCCCTAAATCAATTCTTCCTTGAGCTTTGTAGTGTTTTGTTTATTGCATCATCTATACTAATATATTTTTAATATATTAATATATTTTAATTAATTAATATATTTTTAAACTAATATATTTATTTGAGAGAGAAAGTATGAGTGGGAGAGGCAAAGGGAAAAGGAGAGAGAATCCCAAGCAGATGCACAGCTGAGCACAAAGCCTGACATGGGACTTGATCCCAGGACCCTGAGATTAAGACCTAACCTGAAACCAAGAGTCGGATGCTTAACTGACTGTGGCACCCAGGCATCCCTCATCTATATTAATATGAGGAAAAGTTTTGGTGTGTACATTATTTTTCATTATCCTTTATAGTCTGACAAATTTGTTTCTCAAAAATTTAGATGACCCTTTTAAGTCAACAAATGCAGAGCAACAATTTTCAGATGATTAAAATATTAATGTGAACAAACATTCTGATTTTATGTAAAATATTTGGTGAGGTATCCCTTTTCTTTCTTTGCCATTGTATCTCTGACAAATGTGTTCATTAAAGTTAGGAATAAGCTCTATAAAGTATCACTAAGACATAGAAATAGTAACTCTGTAAGATAGCAAAAATCCTTGAATTTACTCATTATACCGCATGAAGGAAAAAGACTAAACCTGAGTCATTTGTGTTACCAAGGAAATATAATGTGCTCATTGCTTAAAAACTTGGACTTGTTCATGGAATTAGGGTGTGATGAATGAAGAAGGGATGTTTTGAGAGACATGGAGGGGGAGTGGATGCTAGGTGACAAATAGTAGATGTCCATTCTAGTGAATTTGTATGTATTAGGACTATGACTTAGAAATATATGGCAATGGGGTGCCTGGGTGGCTCAGTCAGTTAAGCACGTGCCTTCAGGTCAGGTCATGATCCCAGGGTCTTATGATGAAGTGCCATGTCAGGCTTTCTGCTCACCAGGGAATCTGCTTCTCCCTGTCCCCGTGGCCCTTCCCCCGTGCTTGTGCTCTCTCTCTCTCTCTCTCAAATAAATAAATATTTTTTTAAAAGAAGTATGTGACATTTACATAATAAAGTAATTCAGTATTATATTTAATGCTTTACACAGAAAAATAGTGTTACATTTTGTACTTAAAATACATTAGAATTTACTTATTTGTTGTTTCAATTAAACAAGCCATAAATTGACTTCTTCCTCTTACATGTCAGAAAAAAAATCAATGATAAAAAATTTATGCTTTTTAGTCTAAAATATGATTTAACTCTTGAAAGTAAACCATGCTCCTGAATCACCTGGAAAACTTACAGGTGCTTCAAAAGAGAGAAGCATTTTTCAGTTCATGATTTATATGTGTTTCCCTCATTATTGTAGGATTCTATGGTAAAACTGCCAGGGTTGTCAAAATTTCAATTCCATAGAAGTGGTGAGTTGTCAGTTTCAAAGCAGAAATATATTGCTATACCTACTCACTGTTACCATGTATATAGTCTGAAACAAGTTAATATATTCAATCTTTCATTTATTTCTATTTTTTTAAGAAGCACTTATTTAGCATCCTTATTTTCTAGGCAACTTTCTAGATGGTCACAATGTAAAGATGAAGAAGACAAAATGAATGGCATGAACAAAAATATGAGTTTAGATAACATATGGTATATTGGGGAACTATATCAAGTGTGCTGAGAGTAAGGGGAGATTACATTGGGACCAAAGTTTGAAGGATCTCTCATGTCATGCTAAGGAGTTTAGAATGTATCTGTTATGGCGAAGGTTTAATGAAGCTTTTTAAGTTGTGAAATAACATGACCAGATCTATATCTTCCACTGGAATTGATTAGAGAAGGGGAAAACAGGAGAAAGGAATTGAAAACCCATGGCAAGAGCTGGGGATATAAATATTAATAAGGCATGTTTTCGGCCCTTAAGTAATTTAGGGTTGTGAAGAAAACACACTTATAAAAATGAAGATTTAACAATGTCTTCACTAAAGGAATAAACACTGAAGGGGAGTGCCTAACTGCTTATCTGTGGGTATGTCCTAGTAGGGGTCCTAGTAGGGGTCCTAGTAGGGAGAAAGGTTCATGAAGATAGAGGATCGTCAGGGCAGATACCCAAAAGTGATACATGAATTGGGATTTGAAAGAAGACGTAAAAGATTCATAAAGGAACAAGAATTAGGATTACAATCTTTTTTAGCAGAGGTAATCATATATGTAAAAACAACAAAGTATGAGATGGGTAGTGCACTTGGAAATATCAGATAGGGAGGGATTACTCAATCAAAGTAAAATTGTAGAGAAAACAGTAGCAAGCTGTGCTAGAAAAGTCTACAGGGGCTAGACCAGAAAATGTTGCTATCCTAGAAGTATTATTCATTCCATCAGAATCATTATCTTTTCTTTTTTCATTATAAAAGGGTTTATCAAGCATATATACTTCTTAATAAAAATTGTATATATTTGATGTATACTAGACGCACACCCTCCACACACATATAGGGAAATGATTACTATAGTCAAGCTAATTACTGTTTTTATCTCTTATATGAGTTTTTACACTAGGAAACAAGAAACCTTTGTAAGATTTTATGTGGAAAAATAAATATTGTAGGATTATATATCTCTTGACAGAAGTAGACAAAGATTAGAGGCAGAATATAGTAAGAAAAATACTATGAGGGATGAGAACTAGCACTAAATGGATGAGGAAGAAAGAATGGGAAAGGATATATAAATTTAAGGATATTTAAAGGATAGAAATTATTTGGTGATCGCTTGGATAGGAAGTTTTAAGTGAGAGAGAGGATTTCTGATGGAGCCAAAATGTGGAAGTTAGCAGACACTTATAACAAAGGCAAGTGACAGAAGGAAAAGGGTGGGGAAGATTATTCATTACTTTAGACATAATGAAGTTTTGGTGCCAATGTGACATAGCCAGGATATGCCACGGAAAAGTAAAAACTATGAAGCATGGCAAGAAATAGGGGTTGGTTCATCAATTCTGGATTAAAATCTGAGTTCCTGACTTATCTAAGCCTATTAGCACATCCCTCAGCCCTAGGTGACTTGAGTGATAATTAATACAGCCTGGGCTTAAGGACAAATTTTAGTCAATGAACAAAAGCCTAAAAATAGGAGTGGAATCCACTCCCCATTAACAGGTAGGATTTGGACATGTTTTAGATTCCAGCTGCCATATCCCCAAAGGTGTGAAGATGACTGAAACATTATTTTCCTTCCTGGATCTTCTTCCTTGATCATCAAGGTCAGTATTATTGCCAACTTCCTTTCACAGCTAATGTGGTTGATAAATGTCTGCTGGAAATACTCGAG
This sequence comes from Neogale vison, assembly GCF_020171115.1. Lineage (NCBI taxonomy): Eukaryota > Metazoa > Chordata > Mammalia > Carnivora > Mustelidae > Neogale > Neogale vison. The sequence goes on from NC_058099.1 coordinate 57,595,388, forward strand.
GGGAAGATAATACACACAACGTTATGATTTACAGGTAATCTAAGTCTAGCTTTCTAGGCTTAAAAAACACAGCTACTTGAAATTCTCTAAAGTCACAATTGATGCCATTATACTCCATCTCAGGTATCCCTGGGTGCATGCCTGCATACATATTTACCTGCATAGGAAATTATGTTAAATTCTAGTAAAACCCTGCTGTAGGTCTTACCAAAAATGTAGACATAATACAAAATTAAAATATTAATATAGAATTCACTTAGATATATTTTTAAATTATTAATTTCAGAATAAAAATGCTTGATCTTTTTCATTAGTTCCCTTCAAAATCATCTTCTCTGTGTGAAATAAGTTTCTTTCAGAAAAAGCTTTTTAATATGTTTTGTAAAGTTAGGTAATGTGTTTTTTAAATTAGACTAATATCAACTATCAGTCTGGTGCTCTGAATTTTAAGTACATATTATTAAGATACCAAAAATCTTAGGTAAAAAAATAAATGAAATAAAATCTGCTGTGGGACACTTCCTAAAGGCATCTAAATATAAGAGGAGACAAGAAGGCTGCAGATGCCCAAACTAAAAACCTATATCCATGAATTTCTATCTCTGGGTAGAAAAAGAAAAACGAAAAATGAAAAAAAAAAAAAAAACAAGCTGGTCCATTAATCTATTAGCATTCTCATGTAAAGCATAACTACCTTTAAATGCCTTAAAGACTGCTATATGGCATTTTTATATCATTCTAAAATGTTACAACTATAATAGCGGGTAGGTTATACAGAGTTCCAGCAGCATAAACTGGACAGTCAACCTTAGGAGATGTTAAATCCCAAAGATGGACAGCCACATGATATAGATATTCTGGATAGGATTCTAACAAGTGGTTGAATTTGAGTAACTTTTTTAATCTTCCTCTTAGCCTAACTTATTAATAATATATAATACTCTAAATTATTGTCCTTATTGCTATATTTATTTGACAATATCTGAAACAAACTTTCTGAGTTTGTGGTAAGAAATAATGTTGTGGATAGGAGAAAAGGAAGAGGAGTCTAATCTATAAAATATCAATAATATAGTATAATAGTATAAGTTGATCTTAACTAGTTAATAATAAGAGTCCAAAAAATGCCAGAAGCCATATTCTTTTTTTTTAAGATTTTTATTTATTTATTTGACAGAGATCACAAGCAGGCAGAGAGGCAGGCAGAGAGAGAGGGGGGAAGCAGGCTCCCTGCTGAGCAGAGAGCCCGATGTGGGGCTCCATCCCAGGACCCTGGGCTCCTGATCTGAGCTGAAGGCAGAGGCTTTAACCCACTGAGCCACCCAGGCGCCCCAACCATATTCTTTTTTACAAAGAGGTGAATTTCCTCCTCAGCAAGCAAGCACAGGTGAAAACAAGTCATTATGCCTTATAAAAAGGTTAAAAAACAAAACTGAAACATAAACCCTTACCTAAGTCACATCCAAGACAGATGTCCACAGAGCCAATCATTTTTAATTATTTTAATTTATTTATAATTTCAGAGTAATTAACATTTAACAGTTCTATACATTACTCAATTCTCACTGTAATGAGTGTGCTCTAAATCTTCACCTAATTCACCCATCCCCGACCCACCTTCCTTCTGGTAACAATCTGTTCTCTATAGTTAACAGTCTTGTTTGGTTTCTCTCTCTCTCTCTCTCTCTCTCTTTTAATTTGTTCATTTGTTTTATTTCTTAAGTTCCACATAAGAGTGAAATCATAGGGCGCCTGGGTGGCTCAGTGGGTTAAGCCGCTGCCTTCGGCTCAGGTCATGATCTCAGGGTCCTGGAATCGAGTCCCGCATTGGGCTCTCTGCTCAGCAGGGAGCCTGCTTCCCTCTCTCTCTGCCTGCCTCTCCATCTACTTGTGAATTCTCTCTGTCAAATAAATAAATAAAATCTTAAAAAAAAAAGAGTGAAATCATAAGGCATTTGTCTTTCTCATACAGAGCTAGTCTTTACAATCTATTCTCTTAGTCATTCAGCTATTTTTCCTTGGGGAAAATGAAATTTTTAGGATTTTTTCTTTGGAAAACATTTTGCTTATTTGAAAAAAAAAATCTTATCAAAAAAAATCCCAAAACAAAATTCTCACCTGGAATCTTATATACGAAATGTAGTCCTCCATGTTCACTATAACAGCTTTGTGATGAATGGCAAACTCAATTCCACATGGCAATTTCATACAATAGAATTTAGCAAAAGCAAAAGATAGAACATTAGAGAGGATCTTGGAGAAGATATTGCATGGAACTATCCACTTTTTATCTAAGTACACAATATTCTGCTAATCTACTTCAATCTAAAGGAAGAATTTAGAGTTGAATTGCTGGTCTTTTTAACTATCCTAAGGAGCACACTCTCAGACCCTCTTTTGATAAAGCATGACAGTTCATTCAAGAATATACCCTGTGAATTTTTCAAGTGTTGTGTTCTGTGTTGCTGAAGGAAGACTAATCCATATTGTCTATAAAACAGAAATTGGAAATTAGGTCAAAGTTGTACTATATGACCACTAACATTTTTTTGGCAAGTATATTTGCAAGTAAATATTGGCAAATAAATTAGCAAGAGGTTACTTTCTTGAAGTCATTTTATATATAACACATGTGTAAATAATCTATTCTCCAAAGAAAGGGTAGAGAAAGTGGTACATGATTTTAAAGGGAGATCATAAAAAAATATCTTGCCAGACACCTTAATTTATCATCATAACATTTAGCTCATTTATCTTAGAGATAGTTGTCAATAGTTACTCATCTTACACTAGACCGATTCAATCCACTCATTCTTACTCTTACATCTGCAGTCTTCTAGATGGTGTATGCTCTAGCTTCTTTGGCTTCCTTCCTTCCTGAGAGTGCACCTGATCTTTGCCTCCTTAAGATATGGGAACCAAGCCATTAACTTAATTATTGTACTTCTTCTATCTCTATGTGAGTTTTTTTCAAGTCTGGAAAGGTGTTGACTTCTGGTAAGGTCTGATCACAACTGAAATTAATCTTAAAAGTAAGGTAATGACACTACTTACTTTCTGGTTTTAACCATTGTAGTGGCCATATATTTGCTCAACTTCAAACAGAGCCTAATATTCATTAAACACATTACAGCCTTAGCTTTCTAGGGCTTAAAACAAAAATGAAACAACAGCAACAACAACAAAGAAGATAAAACTTACAAATATTATGCCTGAATCACTGAGGGAGAATTCATTAGCGATGAAACATACAAGCTCCACTGTCCCCTGCCTACCTCCAGTTCTTTGGGCATTTGCCTATTTTCCCTCTCACTGAATTCTTTTCTGCCTCTAAGTTTTCCAAGGTAGATATGAGAATCCTTATACAACAAAGACAATACTAAACAATTTACAATTTTATCCAAAATATTTGTAAGGAAATATTTTATGGAATGTCATTCTATAATACAGTTTTAATGACAGAATTGACCCAAAAGAGTTGTTTTTGTTGTGTTGGTTGTTTATTTATTTACACAATGTAATCAAGCATAGTAAGTTATAAGGAGTCATTTGTATTTATTTAATTTTTTTACTAGAACTTGGAAAAGTTTAACAATAACCTCATACTATGACCATCTCCAGCTGATCTTTTTGTAAGAATTCACCATACAGCATCATTTTGTAGGGAAAAGTTTCAGAAAAAAGGCACTTATGCTACCCCACAATTACCTTCTTCAATTTATCACAGAGAGATTGCCTTTATTCAGTAGGTAATGTTTGAAAAGCTAGTCTTTGCCCCTTTTTTCTTCCACTGAACTCTTTATAATGATTACAGAATGTGAGCTAGTTCTATTTTTCTATCAACATTTTATCATTTAGTTCCTGTGGAAATGATTCCCACTTTCCTAAGCACACTCACAGTCTGATATGTTTTGTACTAAAGTACTTCTAAGTATCAGGCACATAGGCACACAAGGGCACATAGTTATCAAATACTGCTGTTCACTGACTAACCCAGAATGCAAAGTAAAAACTAACATTTAAAGAAATGGGCACAAGAATAGATATTCAATAACCATTTCTAAAATGTATTGAATTTCTGTTGTTCCTTTCTAAAATTGTTTTCCCTTCTCATTCTAAATATACAACTTGGTAACTTGAACCACACAGGGATTATTCTGAATTTGAGATTGTCTTGAGTAGTGTTGGTGTACTAAATTAGAAACAAAATTAGTATCTTTCATATATATTACCCTTTGTAGTTAAAAAACACTTTTAGTTATGACATCACATTTGATCCTGTTACAATTCAACCTAGAAAATTCTTTCAAAACACATCTCCTATTGTAGGCTATATTTTATGTAGCGAGGAGGATGCAGTAGGGGCAGTGTTTAGGAGGAAGTGGAAATAAAGGGGCCTGAATGTAGATATTTTGAGAAAGGTCCTCCAGTGTTTCTGCTGTAGATTTTTAAGCTAGTTGTAAATCAGTGGCCCATAGTAGTAGTTCTTGAAATATGGCCCCCATGTCAGACTCACATCACCAGACAGGATTTATTAGAAATGCAAATCCTCAGGCTCCATCCAAATGTATTGACACAGAGAGCCTGGGACAGTGTGATAATCTGTGTTTTAACAAGCTCTGCAGGAGAACCTGACATATGCCAAAGTTTAAGAACCACTGGTCCATAGCTATGGTTCACAACCTTTTGTGGTGATCAGAGTGCCTGCATGAATGCCTGGATTTCTTCCAGGCCTACCAAATCAGCCTCTCCCTAAAACAGGGAAAAAGTTTTGCAAATTATTTTGAAAAAAAAAAAAAAAAAAGTGAATCTAATGCATAGTAAAGTTTGAGAAATACTAACATGTTCCACTTTCTGAAGTTTGTTTGCAGTGAACTACAAATTCTTTATTTTATGGCATTCAGTATATTCTTCCTGACATTTCTACCACTCTTTCTCTCATTCCTACATTTTAAAGTCCAATTAAAACATCCGTAACTACACAACATTCCCTACTAGACATGAGATGTAAAGCCACTTTACCTTTTAGCCACTGGTCCTCTAACAATCCTTATTCATCCTTCCTGTCCTTGATGAAATGCTGTCTTCATCGTGAAGACACGTTTCAAAATGACTTAAAATACAGTCCCTTCGCATGTCTTCATTGTCTTTATCTCTACCTTAATATCTTCTATATAATTGTATTAGACTTGATTGTTAAATGTCGTTCTCTGCCATTAGTCTGAGTCCCTTAAAAACATGGGCTTTTTAAAATCTTACTATGACCCATTTAACTCAAGACTCCATGATTAAGATTATAAGTAAAAATAGTATGAGCTGATACTTACGTATGTTCCAAGCACTGTCTTCAGTGCTTCACACACATTATCTATTTTTAAGTATGTTTAAATTAATTTTATGGCAGAAGTGCTATGAATCCATGTTTCATGAAGGCAAAAATGGAAGTTAAGAAATTTACCCAAAGTCATACATGAAAAAAACAGGATTCAACCCCAGGTAGTCTGGGTCCAAAGCCTAGCCTCTTTGCCATTACAGTAATGTACAAAATACAATAATATCTCAAAGTCTATTCATTTTATTCTTTCTAACTTCATATTTTCTGCTTGCAGAGACAGTGCACCACTGCTTGCCTGCTGCGGAGACCATATGTCCCCACCACTTTGCCCAGCTCCCAGAATCCCACTGCTCCTATTCTTCCCATCATTTTGTAGGTTTCATTTCATCCAGAGCCTCAAATATCTTTCAGAAGAATAATCCACAATTTCTAGGGTTAAAATATTTCTGGACAAGGACTCAACATCTGTCAGCTATGCTGACATGGGCATGAATTCCACAATACATTCTCTATTTTTTTTAATTCTGGTAAAAAAATACCCATAATATTAAATTTGCCATCTTAACCATGTAAAATATACAGCTCAATAGTGTTATGCATATTCACATTATTGTGCATAGATACCTAGAACTTTTTCATCTTGCAAAACTAAAGTTCTATGTCCATTAAACAGTAAAACCCTCTCTTCCTCCAGGCCTTGGCAATCACCTTTCAGCTTTCTGTTTCTATGATTTTGCCTACTTTGGATACTTAATATGAGTGGAATCATAAAGTATTTGTCCCTTGTCTTTAAATTTCACACAGCATGTGACAGGAGTTTCTTCTTTTTTAAAGCTGCATAATATTCCATTCATTTGTTGATAAACATTTGGATTCATTCTCCATTATATTTTTGTTGTTTTATTTTAATTTAATTTAATTTTTTAAGTGTTCCAAAATTCATTGTTTATGTGAACCACCCAGTGCTTCATGCAATACGTGCCCTCCTTCATACCCACCACCAGGCTCACCCAACCCCCCACCACCCTCCCCTCCAAAACCATCAGTTTGTTTCTCAGAGTTAACAGTCTCTCATGGTTTATCTGATCCCCCAACTCATTTTTCCTCTCTGTCTCCCAATGTCCTTTGTGTTATTCCTCAAGCTCCACAAGTAAGTGAAACCATATGTTAATTGACTCTTTCTGCTTGCCATATCTCACTCAGCATAATCTCTTCCACTCCCGTCCATGGATACAAAAGTTGGATATTCATCCTTTCTGATGGAAGCATAATACTCCATTGTATATATGGACCATATTTCTTTACACTGTTTTCCAAAGTGGCAACACCAACTTGCATTCCAACAGTATAAGAGGTTTCCCCTTTCTCCACATCCTCTCCAACACTTGTTGTTTATTGTCTTGTTGATTTTGGCCATTCTAACTGGTGTAAAGTGTTATCTCAATGTGGTTTTGATTTGAATCTTGCTGATAGTGTAAGGTGCTATCTCAGTGTCGTTTTGATTTGAATCTTGCTGATGACTAATGATGATGAACATTTTTTCATGTGTCTGTTAGTCATTTTTATGTCTTCTTTGGAGAAGTGTCTCTTCATGCCTTCTGCCCATTTTTGATGTGATTATTTGTTTTGTGTGTGTTGAGTTTGAGGAGTTATTTATAGATCTTGGATATCAGCCCTTTGTCTGCAGTGTCTTTTGCAAATATCTTCTCTCATTCCGTGGGTTGTCTCTTTGTTTTCCTTTGCTGTGCAGAAGCTTTCAATCTTGTGGAAGTCCCAAAAGTTCATTTTCGCTTTTGTTTCCTTTGCCTTTGGGGGCATGTCTTGAAAGAAGTTGTTGTGGCCAATGTCAAAGAGGTTACTGCCTATGTTCTCCTCTAGGATTTTGATAGATTTCTGCCTCACATTGAGGTCTTTTACCCATTCGAGTTTATCTTTGTGTATAGTGTAAGAGAATGGTTGAGTTTCATTATTATATACATAGCTGCCTAATTTTCCCAGCACCATTTATTGAAGAGAGTATCTTTTTCCCACTGTATATTTTTCCTTCTTTGTCAAAGATTATTTGACCATAAAGTTGTGACTCCATATCTGGGCTTTCTATTCTGTTCCACTGGGCTATATGTCTATTTTTGTGGCAGTACCATGCTGTATTGGTGATTACAGCTTTGTAGCAAAACTTGAAATCAGACAACATGATGCCCCCAGTTTTGTTTTTCTTTTTCAACATTTCCTTAGCAATTTGGGGTATATTCTGATTCCATACAAATTTTAGGATTGTTTGTTCCAGCTTTTTGAAAAATACTGGTGGAATTTTGGTTGGGATGGCATTGAAAATATAGATTGCTTTGGACAGTAGAGACATTTTAACAATGTTTATTCTTCCAATCCATGAGCATGGTATGCTCTACCATCATTTTGTGTCTTCTTCAATTTCTTCATGAGTGTTCTGTAGTTCCTCGAGTACAGATCCTTCACCTCTTTGGTTAGGTTTATTCCCAGGTATCTTATGGTTTTGTTTTTTTTTTTTTCTTTTTTCCCAATTTATTTATTTTCAGAAAAACAGTATTCATTATTTTTTCACCACACCCAGTGCTCCATGCAAGCTGTGCCCTCTATAATACCCACCACCTGGTACCCCAACCTCCCACCCCCCCCGCCACTTCAAACCCCTCAGACTGTTTTTCAGTCTTATGGTTCTTGGTGCTATAGTAAATGGAATGAATTCTCTCATTTCCCTTTCTACATTTTCACTGTTAGTGTATAAGAAAGCAACTAATTTCTGTACATTGATTTTGTATCCTGCCATATTACTGAATTGCTGTATGAGTTCTAGTAGTTTGGGGGTAGAGTCTTTCGGGTTTTCCATATAAAATATCATGTCATCTGAGAAGGGAGAGAGTTTGACTTTTTCTTTGCCAACTTAAATACCTTTTATTTCTTTTTGTTGTCTGATGGCTGTTGCTAGGACTTTTAGTACTATGTTGAACAAGAGTGGCAAGAGTGGACATCCTTGTTGTGTTCCTGATCTCAAAGGGAAAGCTGTCAGCTTTTCCCCATTGAGGGTGATATTCACTGTGGGTTTTTCATAGATAGATTTTATGAAGTTTAGGAATGTTCTCTCTATCCCTATACTTTGAATCATTTCGATCAGGAACGGATGCTGTATCTTGCCAAATGCTTTTTCTACATCAATTAAGAGGATCATGTGGTTCTTCTCTCTCGTCTTACTGATTTGTTCTATCACATTGATTGATTTGCAAAGGTTGAAACACCTTTGCATCCTATGGATAAATCCCACCTGGTCATGGTGGATAATCTTTTTTAATGTACTGTTGGATCCTATTAGTTAGGATCTTGTTGAGAATCTTGACATGCATATTCATGAATATTGAGATATTGGTCTGAAATTCTCCATTTTGGTTGGGTCTTTTCCTGGTTTGGAGATCAAGGTAATGCTGGCTTCATAAAAAGAGTCTGGATGTTTGCCTTCTGTTTCTATTTTTTGAAACAGATTCAGGAGAATAGATATTATTTCTTTCTTTGAATATTTGGTGGAATTCTCCAGGGAATCCATCAGATCCTGGGCTCTTGTTTTTTGGGAGGTTTTTGATCACTGCTTCAATCTCATTACTGGACATTGGTCTATTTAGGTTGTCAATTTCTTTCTGATTCAGTTTTGGAAGTTTATAGGCTTCCAGGAATGTATCCGTTTTGTCTACCTTGCTTAACTTATTGACATATAACTGTTGATAATAACTTCTGATGATTGTTTCTATTTCCTTGGTGTTAGTCATGATCTCTCCCTTTTCATTCATAATTTTATTAATTTGGGTCCTCTGTCTTTTCTTTTGGATAATTTGGCCAGTGTTTTATTGATCTTATTGATTCTTTAAAAAAAAAAAAAACTAGCTTCTAGTTTAATTAATGTGTTCTATTATATCTCTAGTTTCTATCTCATTGATCTCTGCTCTAATCTTGATTATTTCCCTTCTTGTATGTGGGGTTGGTTTAATTTGTTGTTGATTCTCCAGTTCTTTAAGGTGTAAAGAGAGGTGGTGTATTCTGGATTTTTTAAAAATTTTTTTGAGTGAGGCTTAGATGGTTATGTATTTCCCTCTTAGGACTGTCTTTCCCATATCCCATAGGTTTTGGACTGATGTGTTTTCATTCTCATTGGTTTCCATGAATTGTTTAAGTTCTCCTTTTAAATCTTACCTTTAGGGCCCATTCTGGCTGGGTCTTCTCTTCCTCTCTCTCTCTCTCTCTTTCTTTTTTTCTTCCTTTTGGTGGTGACTTCTGATTGCTCAGAAGCATTCAAGGGTGCACCTTGCCTGGATCACAGTTGATATATTCAGCTATACATACCCTCACCACCTCTCACCAAACTGACTAGGAGGAGGAACAACCAACAGAGGAAAAATTCAGAGACTGTGCCCTCTCCATCAGATCTATTGGATATGGAAATAAACAGCATGTCAGAAAGGGAATTCATGGTAAAAGTTATCCAGGCAATGGCTAGGTTGGAGAAAAACCATTAGTGAAAACATAGAATCTCTAATGGCAGAAGTGAAAGCCACATGGGTAGAAGTTAAAAGTGCTATCAATGAGATCCGATCTAATCTAAATACTCTAATAGCTAGGGTAACCAGACACAAGATAGAATTAGTGCTCTGGAGGAAAACCTGATAGAGAAAAAGGGTCAGGAGGAGGCATGGGAACAAAACAGCTTAGAAACATGAAAACAGAATTGGGGAAATAAATGACACCATGAAACATTACAATGTCAGAATTATTGGGATCCCTGAGGGGGCAGAGAAAGAGAGAAGACAAGAAGATATAGTTAAACAAATTCTAATTGAAATTTTTCCCAGTCTGGGGAATGGAACCAGCATTCATATTCTAGATGTAGAAAGAAAACCATTCATGATCAACAAATCTAGAAAGACCTCAAAACATTTGATTGTGAGCCTGATGAATCATAATTTTAGACAAGAAGTTTTGAGAGCAGCTGGGGTAAGAGATTCCTTATGTACAGAGAAAGGTCCATCAGAATGACATCAGACCTGTCCACAGAAACCTGGCATGCCAGAAAGGGCTGGCAAGACATATTCACAGCACTAAATGAGAAAAAAATGCAGCCAAGAATACTTTATCCAGCAACGATGACATTCAAAATGGATGGAGAGATAAAGAGCTTCCAAGACAGGCAAGGTTTAAAAGAGTATGTCACCACGAAGCTGGCACTACAGGAAATATCAAGGGGCGTTCTATAAAAGAAAAAAGAACCCAAGGGTTACATGAAACATAAATTTACAGAGACAACCTATAGAAACAAGAACTTCACAGGCAATACAATGTCAATAAAAATATACCTTTCAATAATCACGCTCAACATGAATGGCCTAAACGCTACCATAAAATGGCATAGGGTTGCAGATTGAATACAATGAGAGGATCCATCCATATGTTGTCTACAAGACACCCATTTGGAATTTAAAGATACATCCAGACTGAAAGTGAAGGGATGGAGAAGCATCTTCCATGCCAACTGGCCTCAAAAGAAAGCTGGGATAGTAATTCTTATATCAGATAAATTGGATTTTAAATTAAAGGCGGTAGTCAGAGATACAGAAGGACACTACATCATTCTTAAAGGGTCTATCCACCAAGAAGGTCTAACAATTGTAAATATTTATGCCTCCAACATGGGAGCAGCTAACTACATAAGTCAACTGTTAATCAAGATAAAGTGTCACATTGATATGAACACATTAATAGTAGGGAATCTTAACAGACCACTCTCTGTAATAGACAGATCATCCAAGCAGAAAATCAATAAAGAAACAAGAGCTTTGAATGACACATTGCACCAGATGGACCTCATAGATATATACAGAACATTTCACCCTAAAACAACAGAATACTCATTCTTCTCGAGTGCACATGGAACTTCCTCCAGAATAGACCGCATACTGGATCATAAATTAGGGCTCAATCCATATCAAAAGATTGAGATTAGGGCACCTGGGTGGCTCAGTGGGTTAAGCCTCTGCCTTCAGCTCAGGTCATGATCTCCGGGTCCTGGGATCGAGCCCCACACTGGGTTCTCTGCTCAGTGGGATCCTGCTTCCCACCACCACCCCTCACCCCCGCCGTCTGCCTCTCTGCCTATTTGTGATTTTTCTGTCAAATAAATAAATAAAATCTTTTTTAAAAATGACTGAGATTATTCCCTGCATATTCTCAGACCATGTTTTGAAACTGAAACTCAACAACAAGAAAACACTTGGAAGCTAAAGACTATCCTGCTTAAGAATGTTGGATAAACCAAGAAATCAAAGAACTTAAACAATTCATTCTCAGGTGCCGGGGTGGCTCATTGCGTTAAAGCCTCTACCTTTGGCTCAGGTCATGATCCCAGGGTCCTGGGATTGAGTTCAGCATCAGGCTCTCTGCTCAGCAGAGAGCCTGCTTCTCTGTCTCTCTCTGCCTACTTGTGATCCCTGTCTGTCAAATAAATAAATAAAATCTTAAAAAAAGAATTCATTCTCCATTGTTTTTAACAACATACTCAAAACTTCTTCCTACTTCTGCAAGCAAAGCCATGTTCACTCAAAAATCCGTGTTATAACCTCACTATTTATGAAATAGTTGTAGCCTCACTTCATTTTGGCTTCAGTTGGGTCTCCTTACTTCCTTTATTTTGTGGCCTAGAGATTGTCATACAGTAGTCATTATATAATTTTATTCTTGAGTCACAGGTTCAAGGTTGAATAGTTTAAAAAGTAAAGATGGGTTCAAAACAAAAATGCCCTAACACCTATTTTAGTATATTTTTTATAATGCCACTTATTTAAGCTTCTACTGGCAAGTGATATCCCACATTGCATTTGATTGATTATATATGCTTATTTTTGTAATATATATTTCCAGGTATTAGCATCAGAAATATCAAAATTTGAACTGACATAATACTGATATATAGTACATTTCATCTTTCTGAAATCCATTCTTCACACTGTAGAGGGTGTTACATCTAAATCCCTAATACAACCATGTCTCTTCCATACTGAAAAATATTTAAAAACTCTCTGCCTAAACTCTAAAACCTACATATTTTTTCAAGGACATTTGAGATCTGGTCTTCCTTTAACTACTACCAATACATGTCTTTAGCTTTACTATATTGTTATATACTCAATTCTATGGGAGATCCCTTACTCTGGTCATGATTTCCCATACACTCATCTCTTGCTGCCGCTTGGCTCCTCATAGAATTCCTTACTCCACTCATTAGCTTAGTTATACTCTACTCATTCTTCAAGGGATGCAAGCTTCCCTTGCTATCAGAAGCAGCCTTGTCTCCTTCTGTCTTAAACACATAATCACCAAGTATGAGTGAATTACTCTTCCAGAACTACTGACCTTTCTTAAGGCCTACCCTTACCTTCTCTTATTGTTCCCAGATCCATAACTGGAGTCAAGTAGCAGCAGAACACCAAAGAAAAATATCCACCACAAAAGGGTGAGTATACACCAAGAAGTAAATCGGCATGAGGTGTTATGTACAATAAAAGAATTCCAAGATTCTTAATAATTATCAGCCATTTAATATTTGTAAGAACCTGGAGGAATATATTGTGAATGGACTGTAAGACTATTATGCCAGGGAGAAAGGAAAATCTTAGTGAATTCAGCCCAATTACTGATGTGGAGGGATGGCCCAGAGATTCTAAATTTAATACATATTAGTTTGAGCAACTAAACTGAGGGTATTTCTATTGCTTGCTCTGTTGTTTGACTGAAAACTGAAACCAATGGTAGCCTGCATTGAAGGAAGTTGAAATGCTAGGACTTCTTTGGCAAACTGTTAAGAAAGAAATCAATTGGCTCAAAAAGTGAAAAAATAGGGATGGATCTTTTGAAGTCAACTTGTTCATTTATACGTACTTCACAAAGCTTTGTATACTAGCCTTTTCTTGATACTATAGTACTTGGGTCACTGCCCAAACATTAAAATTAGATTTTACTCTTTGTTTTTTTTTTTTTTTTTTAGAGTGAACTAAAAATTCTTGAAAAAGCCACAATTATTCAGCCAGTTTATATCAAATGCCTCCTACACCCAAATTACTTTTTTAATGGACATGAAAGACCACAGCTTTATTTATTTAAGATTTGTTATTTAAGATTTTATTAGGTATATATATATATTTTTTTCCAATTTATTTATTTTCAGAAAAACAGTATTCATTATTTTTTCACCACACCCAGTGCTCCATGCAAGCTGTGCCCTCTATAATACCCACCACCTGGTACCCCAACCTCCCAACCCCCGCCACTTCAAACCCCTCAGACTGTTTTTCAGAGTCCATAGTCTCTCATGGTTCATCTCCCCTTCCAATTTACCCAAAAGCACATACCCTCCCCAATGTCCATAAACTTCCCCCCTTCTCCCAACCCCCCCTCCCCCCAGAAACCCACAGTTTGTTTCGTGAGATTAAGAGTCACTTATGGTTTGTCTCCCTCCCTATCCCATCTTGTTTCATGGATTCTTCTCCTACCCACTTAAGCCCCCATGTTGCATCACCACTCCCTCATATCAGGGAGATCATATGATAGTTGTCTTTCTCCGACTGACTTATTTCGCTAAGCATGATACGCTCTAGTTCCATCCATGTTGTCGCAAATGGCAGGATTTCGTTTCTTTTGAGGGCTGCATAGTATTCCATTGTGTATATATACCACATCTTCTTGATCCATTCATCTGTTGATGGACATCTAGGTTCTTTCCATAGTTGATGACCAATACATTATTTCAGAGATTTCTTAATTATATTAATGATATATGTTAATTATTATGCAGGAATTTTTAAAATTCATTGTTAATTTTGATATTTATATATTGATATATTTATATCTGATTTATTACTTTTAACTTTTTTATATATTGCATGACATGAAAATGCTTCATTTACATTTTCACATTTAAGTCTTTTCTAGGTTTTCCCTGCAATCAAAAACATTTCCATAATCATCCTTTTGCATGTTTTCTGGTATATGTAAACAAAATTTATGGTTTCTCTCTTCCACCAATAATCAGAATTTAGGAATTTTAGTGTACATGAGTTTAAATTTTGCCAATCTCCGATCCAAAATAGTATAATGTTGTTTGTTTTTAATATTTTTTCTTAACATTTAATAACTGGTCCCTAAAAAACAGCATTGTTCACATGCTGTTTGTTGTTTTCTTGCTTATGATGTACCTTCATATCTGTTGTCCATTTTTCTGTTGTTTCCCAGGTCAAGTTGCAGCAGATTTTATATAATCCCTCTGCTAACATTTTTGTGAATTATCTGTGTTATAAACATCTTCTCCTAACTTCAGACAGGTCTTTAAATGTCATATATGCTATCCTGTACCCTATAAAAATACTGATTTGATTTGATAAAATTTATAATGTTTCTCTTTATTCTGAATTCAAAACAACTACCTCTTTCTTTTTTTTTTTTTAATTCTTTTATCAATCTAGATGTTACACTTCAGTAGAGTCTGGAGTAGAGATCTAATGACACTTTTTAAAATGAAAATTTGGCTATCCTAACCCTATTCCTTAACTAGTTTATTGTTACCCATGAATTAGTAATTAGTAATACAAATTCTTATATAAGTTTTGTTCTATTTCTGAGCTTTTAACTCTGATTAATATATTTACACATCTGTCAGCCAAACCACCCTACAGTTTCACGCTTCATTTTGACATGTTTTCTTTAATCCTTCTATATCTTAACTATTTATCTGTATTTTCTTAACTTTTACAAGTTTTTAAATTTCCATAGGAATTTATTTAGTTTTACAAGGATCATTTTGGGTCACTGATTGAAATTGCATTACATTTATAGGATAATATAGGGAAAAGTGGCATCTTTATGAAATTACATTTTGTTTTTCAAAACTATACTACAACATTCCATTTATTCAGTTCTATTTGAAAAGCTCTTTGTAATATTTTCAGTAATATCTTATAATGTCTTTTATTTGCTTGTTTCACTCTCTATAGGTTTTTATACTATTATAATGACTTTTTGTCCATTGCATTTTCTAATTAGTCATTCCTGATCAATATAGTTTAAGTTTTTGTATACTGACAATGAATAAATGGTTTTGAGGAACTATCACTAAATAACTTTATTCTTAAAATAAGAAAAAATGTGCATCTTTCTTTATGATTTATCTGTTAACTCTTATTTTTAATAGATGTAGTTGCTAGAATGTGTAATAAAATATAAATAAATAGGAGTTATAATACTTGCCTTTGTCTTTCATGAAATATTTCTAAAATATTAACTTAGACCATGTATTTTGTGGGATTTTGAGCTGTGTATTTACTGGGTTAAATAAGTTATCTTCTATTTTTAATTTGCTAAGTAGTTTTTTATCATGATTATTATATTTTATTGGATGATTTTTCTATATGTAATAAGATAATTACATGTGTTTTCCCTTATTTTGTTAATATGTTGAACTATACTGATAGTATTTTTTAAAGATTTTATTTATTTGACAGAGAAAGACACAGTGAGAGAAGGAACACAAGTAGGAGGAGTGGGAGAGGAAGAAGCAGGCTTCCTGCCGCCAAGCAGAAAGCCCAATACGGAGCTTTATCTCAAGACCTTGGGAGCATAACCTGAACAGAAGGTAGACAATGACTGAACCACCCAGGTGCCCTATACTGATAGATTTTTTTAATGTGGAAATGTTCCTACAGTTCTGTAATATTGTATATTTGGCCATTGGGTAACACCTTTCTTAACACATGACAAAATTCAATTTGTTTGGGATGTTTTCTTTAGAATTTTTTAATCTGTGTTCATGAGAAAAATTGGTGGATAATTTCTATTCTAGTTCTTTCTTAATTTTTGAAAGATTATACCAGCTTCAGAAATAAATTTAGTAACTCTTTTCTTTTTTTTTTCTTTGAAATACTTTGTGTAAAACATTGACTATTATATGTTGAAAGTTCAGAAATATTTATATGTAAAATTTCTTCATCAGGTAGCAGATGTCTGAGATGCTACTAACAACATTCAGATCATGTGAGCTGCTGCTCAGTTTGACAATTTCTAGATCATTCTCTCTATTTTTCCCAGTCTCCATAACCACAGACATTTTCTTATTCCATACAGGGGTCCAGACAAAGAGTAGTGGAGGACTTATTCTCTGACCAATGGGATAGGAAGTTGAGAGTTAATTGCTGAAGTCTCTTTGTCCATAGAATTTAACAGAGGTATATTCTACAATGATATAGGGGATGCCCAGTTAGTTCTAGTTGTATATAGTACTAACTAGTTGAAAAGTCATCACTTATTTACTGTACCTACTTTTCTCTTTCATTCTCCTGTCTTATTTCTGTTTCAACTGATTTCCTCTCAAGTAAACTACCACATCTAAATCCTTGCCCAAGGCTTTGCTCTTAGGAACTGTAAGCAAGTACATGTAACTATGAAAGAGGACTTAGAAGGGAACCTACAGGATGGGATTTAGAACTAGGTTAGTCCGTGATCAGGTGGCCACAAGGATCCCATTACAGTATAAGTGTGTACTATTAACTTCTGGCATGCTGAAGAATAACAATTACTAATCCATCTCCTTATTATGAACTAGGAAATAAGGAATAAGAGGTAAAATTGACTTGTGTAGAAGCTCTCTAGCATTTGAAGGGAATGAGAAAATGGTAATTATAAAGACTGTCAGTAGCCTGGATTTGTTAATGACTGTAAAAACCTTTAAAAAGGACTGACAGGTACACATTAGCCAATTCTCTGTTTTGTGCATGCTGTAAAAATGTGAAGGGATCCAGGACAGTATGTATGTGTGTGTGTGTGTATGTGTATACATACTTACATACATATATATATATACACACACAGATATATATACACACACACATATATATGTATATAGATATGATTAAGACATGACTTTTTTTTTGCATTGTATCAAGCCTGTATATTCAATCTCCTTAGCTATTTTGTCACCTTTTTAATTAAAGTGGTCTGATTATCAGCAGAGTCTTTGCTACAGCTGCAAGATATATATATATATATATGTGTGTGTGTGTATATATATACACACTCGCATACATATCTATATGCATATATCTATATCTATATAGATATATGCATACATGCATATAGATATCTATATACATATATATATATCCTGCAGCTGTAGCAAAGATTCTGCTGAAAATCAGGCCACTTTAATTAAAAAGGTGACAAAATAGCTAAGGAGATTGAATATACAGCCTTGATACAACGCAAAAAAAAAGAAAATCATGTCTTAATAGAGAAGGGTGAAAACACTGAGAACAAGGATGGAGACATTTAGCTGGATGTGCCTGAGACTAGATTTCATTAGCAGTACAAACCCACCGAAGTAATGTTCTCATCTTCAAGAAGGAACCTCTCTTTGCCTAGAGATTATACAAAGAACTCACATATGGCTATTTCTTTAGAAGATGATACATTTTCTCCAAAATATCCCTTTCTGATTTCTGTCATTGCCTCTAGAGAATAACTAACGTCTTATCGCTGTTTATGCTGAATGGGGCATCCACAAAAAAAAAAAAAAAAAGGACGTGGTGACTGGCTAATATGTAATAGCAGAAATAGCAGAACTTAGGAAGTTAAGTTTGGGGTTTTAAGGTGCTGAAATGGAAGATGTGGGTAGAATATAAGACTAGGTTAGGAAGAATTGATTAACATAAAAAAAATCCCATGTTGTGCCTCAGAATTTAATATCCTGACAAATAAATCTGAGGCCAATACTAAAATTTTGTTCTTTTAAGTTTGGGCATGACGGCAGCCTACAGCAACTAAGTACAGATGTCTGTGCTAGCAGAGTATTGAGGAATAGGTCAGAAGACAAGTGTAGCTAAACAGAATATACCACCCAGTTCCATCCTAAGAAAAGATCAGAGAACCTCTCACAATGGACAATATATGTTGGGAAACCAGCACCCTTGAGGAGCTCCATGGGAGCTCTTCTCAAAGATCAGTGCTGACAAAAGAGATTTTGCATGAAATTGAGATTCTTGGCATCGATGAAGATGATGAAATTCTGGATTCTTGGAGGCCAGGTGGCAACAACCATTAGGAACAAAGTGAATTGTAACTATCATAACAGAGAGCAAGAATAGATTGACAAGTGATACCATTTGACCTGACAAAATCTATGAAGGTAGATGTAGCTGATGATGCTCTTAGGACAAAATTATATGGGCGGTCAACAAAGCTGTTTGTTGTCTTGTATAGACAGGAAAAAAAATCAAGAACTGGTATACAAAAGGTTCATGTCTATTGCCACAGTGAAAATTCACTGATCTTTGTCCAGTTATCAAATTTGAGATAGTGAGTAAGATTCAGAAGTCATTGGTTCAAGAAGATTAAGGTCCCTTAAATAGATCTTTCACTATCTCTGGAAATACGTAAGAGAAATATTCTTCTAATTTTTGATTAAAGGGATCTGCTAGTCATTTACTACAATAACATCATTGAGGAAAAGAGGATACCTAGATATTTTTAAGATTACTAAATTCAGGGTTTAAACTGTTACTTATATCATGGAATGTAAAATGCCATTGTAGCTAGTTGATTAGAGAGGGGATTAATGGAATACAAGTTATAAAGGAAGTCCTGACACAAGCCCATCTTGCAATGAGTCACAAGCCTCTCTGGCCACAATTTATGGTAATTTTCCTGGTCCTTACATGCATAATTGGGATGGCTGTACATAACTGCTGACTAAACCCTCAATTTCGTTTCCCTTAACTATGGAAGAAGATCCAATGTTATAAGTGTTAGAGGAAAGCGCCAGAACCGTCCCCATCACCACACACATATATATGCACACACATACTCCTGATATAACCTAAACCTTTTTAAAGCAAACACCAAGTTATTGCACTGCACATTTTTCCTTTAAGAAAATGATGCAGTACTTGGAGATGTTTATGGAATTTAAAGAGAAAATTTACCACCAAAGATGTCCCTAGGGTTTGTGCAGCCTGGAACAAATATTTTTGAAAGATCAAATTAATATAATCAAATTTATTAAAAAAACATTATAAAATCCATACTGCCATATTAAGTATAACAATTAATTTATAGTGATTTATAATAACTGAGTAAAAGTGAAATGTTTGTTCTCTAATTATTGTACCTGAGAACACTTTGTGATGTCCAGGAGCACCTACTCCTGTTCAGATCCAGGAACAATGTCTTCAGGTGTTTTATTATCAAATATGCTATTTCTGGATAAGTTCAAATCTTCCACCTTTAGAAAATGGCAGTAATGCTGTTAGTACTCCAAGTGCTCTGGCTCTTCAGAATCTATGTCTATTAAAACAGTATTACTCCTGACTCTATATATCCATTCTAACATCTGTAGATACTGACTTCCAAAGACCCTTTTGAAAGGGGTTTCTCTGTTTCATTGATGATGATCAGGTTATCATCAAATGCAAATCTTCCCAGACAATGAAGGAAAATATGAAAGATAACTCATTTGTTGCTTATATTAACTTACTGTTTTGAATTTGATAGCAATATTTTGTGTTAATTTTGATGGAAAATCATCAGAGGATTTTTAAGTTGAGAACAGTATGACCTAGCTTGTGTTTTTTAGTTTGATCAATCATTGTTTTGTGAATAGATCTTACATTAAACACAGAAACAAGTAGAGCAGTTAGGAGGTTATTGTAATAGCCTATATGATGAATTTGTTACATTTTATCATAATGAAACAGTTCAACTTCCTCAATGCCTTTCTCAAGCTGGGTAGTATATAATCATTCGCTGATTGCACTTTATATTTATATAATTATTATACCTATGTTTCCTAAAAGCTATTAAATATAAGTTTACCACAGCCATATATTAATATGTAAATCATCATACTTCATTCAGTTGAAAAACTTATTATGGGGGAAAAAACTGAATTTCTAAAAGGAA
This sequence comes from Neogale vison, assembly GCF_020171115.1. Classification (NCBI taxonomy): domain Eukaryota; kingdom Metazoa; phylum Chordata; class Mammalia; order Carnivora; family Mustelidae; genus Neogale; species Neogale vison. The sequence continues at coordinate 57,615,735 of NC_058099.1, forward strand.
AAATTGAAAGCAATCAAATAGTCTTCACAACATATCAGAAAGCAGATTTTGTAATTTAGAAATGATTGACTCTACTGACAGGAAGGTTATTTCCATGTCAGAGTAAATATATGATTTATTATAGATTTTAAATTTGTGATGCCAGCAATCAACCACATTTCAAAATTGGGCTATGGTGAAACTCCAAAGTGAAAATAAAATATAAAATTTCATGTGATATATATTTGTTCTTTAAATATTTTCAATGAAAATACCTAATGTGGAGGAAATCAACCGATCTAAAATACAGTATACAGATATTGAATAATCATGCTCTCCACTGCAGTTGATGTATCTCACTCTATCTTGCCAGCACTTAATCAGTTTTATGGAATTACAATTTGGTTTTCACTAACTGTGATTTACTTAATGTGGGTTGATTTATGCCATTGAGAATTTGTTTAGTTAATGGAACATTTTAATTTATGACAGAAGGCAGCATAAAATTGCTTTGAATATCTGGATTGCATTACTGTTGACTGCCAGTCAAAATTTGAAATGAAATGAAATGTGACAGATAAAAGCATTTCTGTATCAGTTATACCTATCACTGGTAGAACTTAGATTTAAAACTAAAAGCACAAGAAACTAGTAGCTTTTACATTTGTTTCACCAAACTCTTGACTAGATGTTGCAGTTCTCACTGACATATGGTATTGTCTGTGAAGTCTTTTCAGTGAAGCCTCACAGGGAAAGAGTGAGATGTTTCATAATACAGTGTCATCAGTATGCTATTGGCAACCAGCACTAGGTCTCCTTTCATCTGGCCCAGATGGTACAGATCTCTGACTCTTAAAGTGTCTGCCTGAGATAAGGGAAGGATTGAAAGGAAACTGGGTGATTGTCTATCCTGATGATTTCAGAATAATGAGCATGGGTCAGAGGAGCCAGGAGCAAGTAAAGCTTAGTCTGCTCCATTAATGGAGGTTTATTTAACCTTTGCCATCAAGTTATACCAGTCTGTAATGCCTCATGTATAAATATCCATTTCTATATAGCACTTGTTCATATATGCCTTTAAGTGTTTCCTTCAGGCTGTGAGAAGTTTCTTGAAAGAATATAATAAGATTAGCCTTTCACAGAATCAGAGGCTTTCAGGTTTCAGTTAAGTTCACTGGTACTTAGAAGTGTTTGAGCTAGATATTCACTGCCTTACCCACCAGATGCCTTCTCACCATAGGATCTGTGCACTGAGTGGGTGGGTGACCTCTGGGGATTCAGTCAATGGGTGTCTCTAGCCTTCTGGTCTCCTGTTGATTTTGACAAATGAAGTCATCAGCAGAAAGTTGAGGTTGGGAGATGGAAGTCTCCAAGAGATGTTAAGAGGTTTAGTTTCCCAGTGTTCTGTCTGCCAGGCTACAGGGGGTTGCAGTGGCTATATTCTTCACTAAGCCCTTAGTTCCTATTGTGTGGCCCTCTCCCACAGAGAAAAAGACAGGGATCTCTGTTCTGGCAACCACTCATTCCCTTTAGCCTTTCCAACTTTAGGGTGGCAAAGGCTCACCAGGATGCGCCACCATCTCATGTTAGTTTTCCTTAACCTTAACTCTGCTTTTGCAATAAGTTTGTTCATTAAACTGTCTCCAATATCACTATCTGAGTATGCCATCTGCTTCTTGCCACTTGTGATAATACAGTAGATTTTTTGGATGCTTAAATTCTCATTATAACACCTCTATTAAATGGTCAATTTGACCATATGTTTGACTAAGTGTAGTAACAGAGAGCCCATTACTCCCTAACACATCTCATTCTCTCTTTAATCAACCTCTAACTGAATTTGATCTCTTATGTATGGAAAAATAACAGTAACTCTAGAAAGCAACTGTAGAAAGTATTTTCATGTTTTTTGTTTGTTTGTTTTTGCAGTTAAAGCTTTCTGAGCATGGAAAACTGGAATCTGGGGTAACAGACAGGATTTGGAAGTGAAAGGGTGAGTAAAGAGGTAAGAGTCCTCTACAAAAATGTAGAGATCCATCACTCCTTGGAGTCTTAAGTGTATGTTTCAAAACATCGTAAAGCCAGGAGTCATTCATTTGTATTCAAAAGAGTTGCAAACTCAGAATTTATTTCTTTCTTCACAGAGAATATTTGTTTTTGTTAGGAAGATAAGGTTTCTTTCCCACTCTCTAGTAGTTTCTGTATAATTTCACAGGTCCTCTCCTGTGGTACACAGCTTTCTATAAATACATGCTTAGTCATCTGACTTTTATAACTATACCATAAAGGAATAAAAAAAAAAAAAATGGAGACTGAGGAACCAATACAATTGTTGCTGTAAATATAATACCATGCTTTGGATCTCAAAGCCTCATATTTGTTTTCTGGGTTAAATAAATAAATACAGATCTTAAAATTTGTGTTTTGATTTTTCCACCTTTGGATTTACTCTATGAACATGCCGAAGAGAACACTTGCAGAAGACAGGAGTTTTTGGTTCTGATCTTAGTATCTTCTTTGCTCAGTATACAAATGTCATAGATAAAATCTCTTCAGCTTCTTAGTTGTTTTCTTATAGAAACCCCAACTATACTCAGCTTTTAATTAAATTTTATCATAGGTCTCACCAATGCAAAACTCATTACCGTTACTCTTCTAGTTACTATATAAAAGCATCAGTTTGGGAAAGGGTGGAGAATGTCAAGGCCACAAGGACAGTTACAGTGTTTCTATAATGTATCTTCATCAGGAAGAATCAGCTCTAATTATTTTCAGTCTTTGGGCACCTAAGCACAAGATTAATATACCAAGGAAAAGTATCTGTTTAGCCTTGATTGGATTATAGACTGATTCTTGGTGAAGAGAAGAGGATTCATTCTAATTGTCATTCATCCAAGTCGTTTGGAAAAGGAGAAAAGAGTATTCCCCAAAACATAAGCTTGCTGTTACCAGAAGAAAGGGATACAGATACTAAGCAGTCAAAAGGAAATATTAATTGAAGTTTCTGCAAGCATAGAAAGGATTTGAGCAAAAGTACACAGGCAAGGATGAGAAAGATATCTTTGGAAACTGAATAGTAGTCTGTTAAGAGGAGAATGAGGAAAATGTGGATAGAAAGAGCTAAGTTAAAATGGGATAGTTTTTGTTGTTGATATTTTTTCTGTTCTCTTTTTTCATTTGTTTCACATTCTTTTCTAGAAGCAGACCAAATTGAATGGTAATTAAAAGTGCTGAAAGTTCCAATCAAGAGACCCACCCTAGTGATAAAATAATTTTAATAATGGTGACAAAAATAAAGGGGTTTTCAAACAAAAACAAAAAACAATACAAAACAAAAACAGAGAACATTTCCTTTCAGCATAGCTTTAGTAAAAGAAATACTAAGAGCAGAGGAAAAATGCTCTCAGTAGGAAATGAAGTAGGAAATTCAGAAAGAAATGAAGATTAGTGGAAAAAATAAATGTGTGGATAAATTTAAATAAGAAATTATAATGCAAAACAATAACAGTAATATGCTGTGAAAACTTAAATATAGGTAAAAGTATATACTTAACAATAATAATGTAAAGACAGGGGGCACCAGGGTGGCTCAGCGGAATAAAGCCTCTGCCGTCGGGTCCAGTCGTGGTCTCAGGGTCCTGGGATCGAACCCCACACCGGGCTCTCTGCTCAGCAGGGAGCCTGCTTCCTCCTCTCTCTCGGCCTACCTCTCTGGTTACTAGTGATCTCTGTCTGTCAAAGAAAAATAAAATCTTAAAAAAAATAATGTAAAGACAGGGGGATGATAAGTAGATATAAAGCTTTTTAAGGTTCTAGTATATGGGACAAGCAGAATATTATTTACTTGCATTAGAGTGTAATAAGTTGAGAATATATACTGGCCTTAAGGAAAACATATTAAAAATGTAATAAGCAATCTTATTGAAGAATATGAAAGTGAAATGTATTTGTTAATGTATAAGAAAGAGTGGAAGAGAACATGAAACAAACTGTGGGTCAAATAGAATTCAAATAGATGGTAGATGATAATAAACCAATACCATCATTAATTACCTTAAAAACTAAATAGTACAATTAAAAGAAAAATATACTTATTTGACTAAGAAATAAAACTTGACTACTTTTTATTTACATATAACATAAAAGTTTCAAGGTATTTATTCATCACTAGAGATCCTAACAAAAAATAAAAATAAATCATGGCCTGCAGTTCAAAAATTAAACAATATAGTTTAAAACAACCCATTGTTCAAAGAAGCAACCATAAAGGAAGTAAGGAATATTTTGCACTAGAGAATCATAATGAAATATGTCAAAACATGTACCGTGAATTTAAAGCAGTGCTTAGAGGAAAAATTATTGTTTTAAATATACTTATTGGAAATGAAGTGTCTTAAGAAGCTAATTTTAAACATGGTGAATCAAACCTGGGAAACCAGAGGAAGGAATTAAAGATAACAGCAGAAATTAAAAACAAAGAAAGCAAAGGGCAATAATAGAAAGCAACAAAGCCAAGAGTTGTTTCTTTAAAACAATTGATAGATAGAATTACAGCAATGTCAATCATGAACAAATAAAACACAAATTATAACAAGAAACAAAAAGGTAGTATCATGTCAGTATACTGTAGTATCACTGTGGACACGATACATTAAAAACTCAGTAAAAAGATACCTTGAATAACTTCATTCCATTAAACCTGATAATTTAGAGAACAACCATTTTGAAAAACATAACCTACAAAAACTGAAAATAGAATAGAAACTCTAGTTTTATTTATTTCTCTACCTATGTATTTATTTTTTAGAAATTGTATGTTCATGAAATATATTTAAAAGCTCCCCCGTGGGGCAGCTGGGAGGCTCAGTTTGTTAAAACCCAACTCTTGATTTCTACTCAGGTAATGATCTCAGCTTGTGAGATCCAGCCCCACAATGAGCCTGACATCAGGCTCCAGGCTGAGCATATATCCTGCTTAAAATTCTCTTTTCCTCTCCCTCTTCCACTCCCCACGTCACACTCACACTTGCTTCTCTCTCTCTCAAAAAAACAAAAACAAAACAAAACCACCAACAACAAAAAAACCAAAACCAAAAACCTTCCCCAAAAGAAAATTCCAGTCCTAGCTGACTGTCCCTCTGAATTGACCCTACCACCAATCTTACTTAAACTTCTCCCAAGAATTGGAGAAAGGTGGAAACCTTGAAGATTCATTTTATGATGTTAGCATATCCTAAGTCCTAAAACCTACAAGGACATTATTAAAAAAAAAAAGGTACAGAGAATTTCCAAAGGTAGATGCAAATATCTAAAAAAAAATGATTAATTTTCCCAGAAATATAAAAGTAAAAGATAAGATAACAGACCTAGAACTTAGTCTAGGATTAGTTGAACATTCGATTTTTTTTTAAATGATGTACTGATATATGAAGAGATGGATAGTTATGTGATACAGCAATTCTGGCAAAATCTTAACAATTATAGAATGTAGGTGGTGGAAATATAGATGTTTCCTGTAAGATTACCTAAACTTATCTGTATGTTTGAATTTTTATGATAAAATTTAAAAAATACAGAATTATAAATATCAACCATTGAAATATATTACCATATATAGGAAAAGGGAAAAAAAAACCTTATATGAACATTTTAATAGATACAGAAAAGCATTCGACAATACTGAACATACAGGCATGATTAAAAATTCTTACAAAGGTAAGAATAAAAGCCAATGTCTTGAATCAGATAAAGAATATTTATCAAGAAAAAAAGAACTCTATCAAACAGCCCATATATTGATGAGTTGAAAGCATTCCCTCTGAGATTGAAAATGTAATAGAGATACAAGGAAATTGATGTGTAATACAACTACCTCTAGTCCACATTGAACCAAGGTCCTGGCCAGCATCATAAAAAAAATAAAGTGAACAATAATGTGAAAGGAAGAAATGAAATTCTCACTTTTTGCAGACAACATTATTATACACAAAAAACATTCAAAATTTCAATGTCTGGTTAGACAAATACACCCGAAAGGCTAAAATAAAACTTAAAACTCTAAATGTTTGTGACAATGTGGATCAACAGGAACTCATACAGTATTGGTAGGGGAGTAAAATGGTATAACCAACTTTAGACAAGTGTTTTAAAATTTTCTACTGAAGTTGAACATATGCTAGCCTTATAACACAGCAAAAAGTATTCTTAAATATCTAATCAATAGAAATGCATACATATGATGCCAAGAGATATACATGAATGTCCTTAGAAGCATTATATTTAATAACCAAAAAATTAAAACAACCCAAATGCCCACCACCATAGAATGGATAAAAACACTTAGCGTATTCCCTTAATAGAGTCAATAGAACAATAAAAATAAATCATAACTATTGCACACAACATCCTCAGGGAATAAACTCGGAAAAATATCTTATTTTGTTATATTTAATAAATAACATTTTTCAACAGGCAAAATTACACTGTGTTATTAAAGTCAGGATAAAGATTAGCTTTGGTGAGAGTTGTAAAAGAAGTGGGTGTATTTGAGCTTCTACGGGGCTAATAAATACCTATTTCTTCACCTGGGTGCTAGTTACATGATCTGTCCCTTTATAAATATTCATCAAGCTGAATATTTGTGATATGTGCACTTTTCTATACATGCTGTAATTTAATGAAAGGGTTATTACTTTAAAAATATATGAAATAAGTGGAAGGCACAGTAAAGAGTATGCTTTGAGTAAGGCTGATGGTGAAATCAAGAAAAGAAATTCATGGTAATTTGACTATAACAACAGTATAGGAAAAGGTGATTTAGGAAAAGGGGACTGGAGCAGGTACAAAGATATTTTTGAAAAAAAATATGGGGAGGGGTGCTTGGGGAGTTGGTTAAGAGTCTGCCTTGGGATCAAGTCATGATCTCAGGGTCCTGGAATCAAGCCCAGCATTGGCACTGGTCTCCCTTCTCAGTGAGGAGTGAAATTCTCCCTCTTCCTCTGCCCCTCTTCCCTGCTCATTCTCTATCTCTCTTTATAATAAATAAATAAAATCTTTAAAAAAAGAAGGGGGGGACTAGGGAGAGATAAAAGTCTGATAACCCATATAAGGATAAAGCCTAAAAATTAGGCTCTCCTGTAAGAGAGAAAGAAGGAATATAGCAAGCATACATGAGTGAAAGGTTTATACATTTAGGATGAAAGAAAACAAAGAAAATTTGAAATGGACATAAAATTTTTCAGGCATTTTGCTATGATGGAATCAATATTTTTACAAGTACAATCATGTAGAGAATGAGGGAAAATAGAGGGTATTTTGGTTTTTGAGGAAAGAGATTGAAAAGAGCTTAGGGAGTTGTAACAGGAAATTAAATAAAACATTTAATGATGGTCAGGTGCCAAAGAAGGTTGCAAACCATCAGATTTCCCATAATATTAACATTACTTTCATCACAATATACACATTACAAGTAGTATACAATAAAGTACATTATTTATAAAAGGAAGATAATTTACAAAAGCATACATCTCTTAAGTTAACTCTAAATATTTCAGGTAGACTCATCTGTATTTAAAGACAAACTCCAAGAATTGATCGTGTCTCCTCTCTTTGGATTAAATAGAGATCTTTGTACTAATGTTTTCACCCACAATGATATTATGTACTTAAATCCTTTTAAGCCAACAAATGGTCACTTTTCTTTAAAATTTGTGCAGTGTTAGTTAAAAAGATAATCACTTCACTAATAATTTATGTCTGGTTATCACTGTAGTTCCAAATGCATTATTTACATATTGCTATTTAGATTATCTTTTTGGTGAATTGGTATTTACTTATGTGTAAGAATTAGGTGTTTTCCGTTTCAAAAATTATTAGTAAAATTATTGATTACCAATTAGAGGTCCCCCCATACTCTAGAATGGCATACTTCTATGCTTTGAAGAGTGATTATATAGTTCTTGGTTTTATATAGTTAAGAAGATAATTTTTAACTTGAATAAAATTCTTGATATTTATGTCTATAGTCAATGCATTTTTACTTCTTTTCAAGAAATCCAATATATGCTTATTTTCTTTAAGCTTCCATTTTAAGCTTTCACAGTGATTTTATTGGACACGTCATGATCTTATTTATATCTGTCCTAATGATATTCATCTACTTGAAAAATGAGGTAAAAATTTATAATAGGTTGTGAATTTACCTTGGAATATACACATGTAAGTATACCTCAGATTTATAAAAGACAACTTAAATCAACATTTATCAGCAAAATGTTTGAAGTTTATAGGAAAATTTGCATGCTTCACTTTTTTTTTTTAAAGTTTACTCTATGGATCACAAACTAGAAGTGGATAGATCTTCAGAGGTTTGATAGAAAATAAAATATTTTCTTTCATTATATTTATAGATAAATGAAATAACATATCTCATATCACTTATGTAAATAAAAGACTCAATAATAAAATAAAAGAGAGACTTAAAAGGAAACAAAAGAAACGAAAACCTTGATTTGGAAATTTCTTTTAGTGCATAAAAGCAAAGTAAGAAACCATAAGAGAGAATCATGAGTGATATGACTAATACCAAATAAACAAAACCTGGTGTAAAATTCCGTAAGACCAAACATAGAAAAATTGGAAAAAATCATTTTCAGCACATATTTCAGACAAAATGTTAAAGGACTGTAGAGAAATTTAAATTTGAGATCAAACTGAAGTCACATTAGCTTTAATACTAAATTTACAGAATTTAACAGGAATACTACCTCCCAAACCTTAGAGATTCTCATCTCAAAATACACTGAAAAAAATCCAGTATTCACTTACTTGGCCATGACTCAGTTTACCACTACCTCATCTCTTGCCATCTGTCAGGAGAAGAGGTGCTTTGATCCTCTCTGCAGTCTGATACTGGACCTCCTAAATTAATGACTATCCCTCTACTAAATTCAGTGCCTACATAACTTCTTCCTATTACTAACATCCACCTTTCTAAGTTTAATGAGACCAGAATTGAAACTAAGCTAACTAGATGTCAGAGATTTTATAATTGCTTCTATCATTGGAAAATGTAGTCCTGGGGATTTCACACTGTCTTGGGCAGGTCAAGCAACTTGGCCATCTACATCAAATATTAACCTCTCCTCTAAACCCTACCTCAACTATTCCATCTGGAAGACTGAGTGTGAGTTGAAGTTGTGGAGTCTCTCTCATCTTGGGAATTAATATCACAGTAATTTTGCTTCAGTGTTAGTATTTCTCTACATGCTTGGTAGTAAATATATTTAGCTACCAGGATTCTGAGAATAGAAAATCAAGTCTGACTGAAATATTTCATCAGGTGTGGGGTTTTTGGTTTTATCAATGAGTACTTTATTTACACTCATATTTATTTACACACATCTGGGCATATGTGTGTGCACTTGTGTGTGTATGAAAATATTTTAAGTAACTTAAATATCAATAATTATTGTCAGGATGGTTACATAGGGATTATTTTAATTATATTCCTAACAGCTTCTCTATTTGCTAAAATTTATATGGTGAATATATGCTCCTATTTAATTCAGAAGAAAAACTTTTAATTTTCAAGGTAAAATTAAGTACCAGTCTCATTCTATTTCCTTGTTAATAACAGGAAAAATCTTTTAAATTCCTTTTGCTATATTTCATTAAAAGTAAGACTAATTCAACTTTTTCCTTAACATATGAAAGGTTTATATGAAAATTTCAAAGACTATTGGTGACGCTAGTATTAGCATAGACCAAATAACTAGCCTGCTGTTCTTCATAACCAGGAAGGTACTACATAAACAATATTTGACACTCACTCACTCAGCAGCTATTGAACTTACTGTATGCTAGTTACTAGAACAAAAATAATTATAGTTTTTGTCACATAAGAGAACAAAAATTTATACTGGAAAAAAATAGCTAAAACCCTAAACACTCCTCAAGCAATGCTCTAATATGAGTTTAATAGTGTAACCGAAGTGCTGTTCAAGCACAGAGCTGTTGTTATATGAATTCTTGTCTACCTTTCAGTGATCAGATATTACTATTTTGTGTCTAAGAGAGTTTTAAAAATCTGGGAGTATAAACTGTTACTTTTAGAATAATCAACTAAACCATTGTGGACTCTTCAATACACTCTAAATTTATACTCAAGTTTTAAAACAACAAATATCTTGAAAATATACATCATGACAACAAAATTTAGCTTTGTCTAAATTTTAACAAATAAGTAGGAGTAGTCTCAGTGATTCAAAGAACTATGCTATTGACTGAAGGTTTAAAAAGTTTTCTTGACTTTATCCATCCTTATTTTCTCCAATAAATTTCATCACAATTAAAACAGGCTAGGGCCAGAAAAATCGCTTGCCTATAATCTGAAGATATATTTTATATTGTTCATTTCTTTGAGCCTAATACTGCCCCAAATATCCTGAGTCTTCACTACTTTTTTTAAGTTTTTAAAAGTTTAATTCAAGTATAATTAACATGCAGTGTTATATTAATTTCAGATGTACAATATAGTGATTCAACACTTCTGTACATTACTCAGTGCTCATGATGATAAGTGCGCTTTTTATCCCTATCACTTCCCCTCTGGTAATCATCAGGGAGAAGAAAGGGAAAAAATCCTCAAGCAGACTCCCTGCTGAGCTAGGAGCCCAATGACCCTGAGACCATGACCTGAGCAGAAGTCAGGAGTTGTATGCTTAACCGACTGAGCCTGCTTTGGGGATTATTTTAATTGGATTATTTGTTGTGTCAGTTTTTTATGTATTTTGGATACTAACCCTTTATTGGCTATGTCATCTGCAAATATTTTCTCCCATTTAGTAGGTTGTCTTTTAGTTTGGTTGACTGTTTCCTTCACTATGCAGGAGCTTTTCAGTTTGATGTAATCCCAAGAGGTTTATCTTGTTTGTTTGTATGCTTGCTTGCTTGCTTCCTTTTCTTTTCTTTAACTCAGGAGACATATCTAGAAAAATATTCCCACAGCCTATGTCAGAGGTACAATATAGTGATTCAACACTTCTGTACATTACTCAGTGCTCATGATGATAAGTGCGCTTTTTATCCCCATCACTTCCCCTCTGGTAATCATCAGGGAGAAGAAAGGGAAAAAATCCTCAAGCAGACTCCCTGCTGAGCTAGGAGCCCAATGACCCTGAGACCATGACCTAAGCAGAAGTCAGGAGTTGGATGTCTGTGTTTTCTAAGATTTTTTGTGGTTTTAGGTCTCACATTTAGGTCTATAATCCATTTTGAGTTCATGTTTGTGTATGGTGTAAGAAAGTTCATTTCCTTCTTTTGTATGTAGCCATTTAGTTTTCCCAGCACAGTTTGTTGAATAGACTTTTCTCATGTCATATTCTTGTTTCTTTTGCAAAAGAAAATTATTAATTGGCTATATAATCAGGATTTGTCTCTGGGCTTTCTATCCTGTTCTATTGATCCATTGTCTATTTTTGTGACAGTACCACACTATTTTGATTACTACAATTTTGTAGTATAACTTGAATTATGGAATTGTGATACCATCCAGCTTTGTGTTTCTTTTTCAAGATTGTTTGGGCTATTTGGGGTCTTTTGTGGTTTCACACAAATTTTAGGATTGTTTTTGTCTAATTCTGTGAAAAATATTGCTGGTATTTTGATAGGGACCGCATTAAATGTGTATAATGCTTTAAGTGATATAGACTCTTTTTTTTTTAAAAAAAGATTTTATTTATTTGAGAGGGAGAAACACAGCAAGAGAGGGAGCACAAGCAGGGGAAGTGGGAGAGGGAGAAGCAGACTTCCTACTGAGCAGGGAGTCTGATGCGGGGCTCAATCTCAGGACCCTGGGGTCATGACCTGAGCCAAAGGCAGCCACCTAACGACTGAGCCACCCAGGCACCCCAAGTAATATAGACATTTTAACAGTATTTGTTATTCCAATCCATAAACATGGAATATCCTTCCATTTCTTTGAGTCATATTCAGTTTCTTTCAGAGAAAGGTTTTTTCACATCTTTTGCTTAATTTATTCCTAGATATTTTATTATTTTTGGTGCAATTTTAAATGAGATCCTTTTCTTAGTTTTGCTTTCTGCTCCTTCATTATTAATGTATAGGATACAATATATTTTTGTACATTCATTTTGTATCCTGTGAATTCACTGAGTTCATTTATCAGTTCTGTTTGTTTATTTATTTGGGTTTTTCTTTTCTTTTCATCTTCATCTTTTTTTTTTTTTTAAGTGGGGCCATTAGAATTTTCTATATGTAGTATCATGTCATCTGCTGCAAATAGTGAGATTTTTACTTGTTCTCTACAAATTTGGATGCCTCTTATCTCTTTTTGTTGTCTAATTGCTGAGGTTAGGACTTCAGTACTATGTTGAATAAAAGTGGTGAGAGTGGACATCCTTATCTTGTTCCTGACCTTAGAGGAAAAGTTCTATTTTTCCCTGTTGAGTATGATATTAGCTGTGGGTCTCTCACATAAGGCCTTTATTATACTGAGTTGTGTTTCCTCAATACCTACTTTGCAGAAGGTTTCTATCAAGAATGGCTGTTGTCAAATACTTGCACATTTATTGAAATGATCATATGGTTCTTACCCATTCTTTTATTGATGTGATATTTCACATTGGTTGATTTGCAAATATTGAACCACGCTTACATCCCAGGAATAAATCCCACTTGATTGTGTTTAAAGGTTTTTTTAAGGTATTGTTGTATTTAGTTTGTTAATATTTTATTGAGGATTTTTGCATCTATGTTCATCAGGGATATAGAGCTATAGTTCTCTTTTTTGGGGGGGTGTCTTTATCTGGTTTTGGCATCAGAGTAATATTGACTTCATGGAATGAATTTAGAAGCTTTTCTTCCTCTTCTATTTTTTGGAGTAGTTTGAGACTCAACTTTAAATGTTTGGTAAAATTCAACTGTGAAGTCATCTGGTCCTGGACTTTTATTTGGAGTTTTTTAATTATTGATTCAATTTCATTGCTGGTAATTGTTCTGTTCAAATATTCTCTTTCTTCCTGATTCAGCTTTGGGAGGTTGTGTTTCTAGTAATTAATCAATTTCTTCTAGGTTGTCCAATTTGTTGGCATATAATTTTTCATCATATTCTCTTTTAATCCTTTTATTTATTTATTTATTTATTTATTATTTATTTAATCCTTTTATTTATTTATGTCCTTCAATTTGAGAGAGAGAAAGAGTGAGAGAGAGAGAGAGAGTGTGTGTGTGTCCACAGAGAGAAGAGTGAGCAGCAGTGGGGGGCAGTGAAGGCAGTGGGAAAGGAAGAAGCAGGCTCCTGGCTGAGCAGGAAGCTCAATGTGGGGCTCCATCCCAGGACCCTGGGAATGTAGCCTGAACCAAAGGCAGATGCTTAACCAACTGAGCCATCCAGGCATCCCTAATCATTTTATTTCTGTGTTCACTAATGTTGAACTAGGCAATACTCAAGCAGATGAGAAGCCCTACCTTAACTCTAGAAATTGGGATAAAAATTGGAGACTATAATGAAATTTGATATTATACTCTAGATGTTTAGATGTTTAGATCTAAACATCTAAATTATTATTATACATATATATAATTATTATATTATACTCTAGATGTTTAGATGTTTAGATCTAGATGTTTAGATGTTTAGATGTTTAGAAGTCTAAAAATCAGAGGCATTATGTTTTAAATTTCATAGAATACACAGGTACGTATATACACTACTACAAATATTTCCAAAGACTTTTGAATGTATGGGGATGCCTGGGTGGCTCAGTGGGTTAAAGCCTCTGCCTTCTGCTCAGGTCATGGTCTCAGGGTCCTGGGATCAAGCCCCACATCAGGCTCTCTGCTCAGCAGGGAGCCTGTTTCCTCCTCTGTCTCTCTCTCTCTGCCTGCCTCTCTGCCTACTTGTGATCTCTGTCTGTCAAATAAATAAATAAATAAAATCTTTAAAAAAAAAAAAAAAGACTTTTGAATGTACGATGTGTCACTTTTATACGCACAGGAAACATGGATTAATTAGGTAGACATGTTATCTATTTCTTGAAAGCAGGAGACATTTCCTAGTTTTTAAATAACTAGAATGTAGCAAAATTAAAGGCAAACTAAATACTTCTGATTTCCCATCTATTGCTTCTGCTCTATGCAATACCTAGTGTTTACCGAATCATTGTATTTCAGAAGCTAGAGTACACAATGAGGAAATTACCTTTGTCATATAAATTAATGACTAAATAAATACTGTATCTTTGTATATAGAAAACTGATTAAAATCTAATATGGTTACGGTTATAGTTACCGTAACCTGGTTACGGCCCAGTTGGTAAGCATCTGCCTTCTCAGGCCTTGATCCCAGGATTGGGATCCGGAGCCCTATATCTGGCTCCCTTCTCAGTGGGGAGCCTGCTTCTCTCTCTCACTCTGCCACTATCCCTGCTTATACTCTCTCTCTTTCTCTCAAGTAAGTAAAATATTTTTAAAAATAAAATAAAATATAATATGGTTTTGCTATCTGAAATTTTTCTTTTATTTCAAATAAGATATGGGATAAATAAAGAAGACAACATTGGCACAGGGGTTTGGGGGATGCTTTATATGAATCAGGAGTCTTTTGGTCATAAGGTAGTGTTTAAATCTGGGGCTCAAATGGTGCCACTAGAACCCTGTTCTTTTCTTTCTTTTTTAGGCTTCCTTATTTTTTTAGGTTGACTCCATCTCCATATGAACCAGTTCTTCTTGATATCAAAAGAGTTTGTGTTGTTCTAGATTACAAACTTGGCAGGTCCAAATTCCAAAAGGAGAGTGAAAATCTCTGAAGGATTCCAAAAAAGTTTCCCTTCGTTCAGCTGGGTCTCAACATGCCATATGCCCATTCCCATGCCAATCACACTTGCAGAAAATGTGATATTCTGGTTAACTTACATCAAAAGCTAAACTCTGGAGCTAGAAGTAGAAACAATATTACTGAGCCCATAGATTATAGGTTAAATAAGTTTATTTCCTCAGTGAATATAAAATAATCTTATTCAAAAACAAAAGGGGATGGCAGATATCATTATGTACCTGTTAGAGTATCCAGCTTGTAGGTAAAAAAAAAACCAGTTTGATTCAATTTAATTAAAATTGGCTAATTTTTGCAAGACAATTAAATTCTCACTGATTTCAAAAGCAGGGTCTCAAGAATGCTCCATGTTTCTCCACCTCTGGTTTCTTAATCTCACTTAAAATCTTCATTTTTTTTTTTTTTTTTGCTTTTGCAGTCCTTATTTCTCTTATACTCTGCCCAGAGACAGTTGAATTCAGAGCTACAACTCCGCAGAGATTTTACATCATTATTCAAATCTCAATTAGAAACTCTTATTCTTAAAGTGAACTTTTAAGATAGGAGAATTTGATTGGGCTGCCAGCCTGTAACAAATGGCCATGCCTCATCCAATTAGCTGTAACCAGAGGCAAGGTTGGACAGAATAAATATGGCTGCCATCGATCTATTAGTAAGAAAGAAAGTTAAAAGTATTATTATGAGCTTGATGGATACTCCAAAGATTGACTACCTCACATAAAGAACCTTCATTCCAAGGTAACAGTAAAGCTTCACTTAAAGGGGCTGATCCTTGTCAATGTTTAGACATTAAGGTGGAAGTAACATTTAAAAAAAAGTAATAGTAGCTTGTGATTTATAACAATGTAAGTGAATATAAAAATGTTAAGAATAGAAAACAGTCAAAGCGGTAGGTGCCTGGGGGAATGGGAGAGAAGTCTTAGAAGGTGAAAAAAAGAAGTCAGATAAGGAAGTTGAGATTTCTAAAAATACCTATGTCCTGAAGTTGCCCAGGGCTACCCTTTCTTATATTGTACTATCTACAAGCCAAATATCTTAAATTTTAAATCAAGGAGGGTTCGAATTATATAATTATCTTCATACTACCCTGAAGAAAAATGTGCAGGAAAAAAATACATAAAAGATTAATGAAAATATCTGCCTCTAGTCCCCTAACATTTAAATCAAAGAATCAGGTTTATGAGTGGTACAACCCAGTCCCAGCTGTGGGATGATTTACAGGTGCAAAGGTAATCTATAAGGCAACAGGGAAGGCCACCAAAAGGGGATTTATAAATTAAAATCAATATGTGAATTTCACTCTGAAGCCTATAGTAGTTAGTGCTGATTGCACAGCTTTGGTGAATGGCCTCTAAGCCTGCTTTTACTCATAGATCACTACATTTTCCACCAGCAGGAGTCAAGAGACACTGTGTCCTGGGAATTCTAGAGGGCAAAGTTAGTCTGTGAAAGACTAGCTAACCTTGGAATATTTTCTAAAATACACACACACACACACACATTGACTTAGAGATGAACAGATGATACCTGAAAGAAGAAAATTATTTATTTTTGTCTTTTTAAAACTCTTATCTTTTTGTTTGTTTGTTTTAAAATGAAGCTTGAAAAAAACCAAGTGACAGGATGGATAAAAAGCAAGAGTCACCAAATTGGCATTTTAATAGTTGACATTTGGGCTTGCTTTTATTTTCATGAAAAATAACATTGTGAAATGATTAAATGCATCTACAATGGAGCAAGGCTTCCTGAGTTTGAATATAGAATTCAAATAGTAGGTTTTGACCAAGTTATTTAACCTCTCCCCACTTTAGTGTCTTCTTCTATAAAATGGGTACGATTTGGTATACTACCCCTCTTCACCCCTGTCATTTTTAAGCTGTAATCAATTTTAAAATTTCTTGTTTAAATTTTTGGAAATGTTTATGGATTTCAAACATTAAGAATATTTTTATATAAATGGGATTGTGGTATACCTTGTGTTTTTCACTTAACGCTGTATTTTTTTCAATCTTTCCATGTTAGTAAGATAGAATGCAATCATTTTTTTAAACAGGTCCGTACTAATCCATTGTATGGATGAACCATCATTTTTTAAATGCAGGATAAAAATTTATTTGTTTACAATTTTTTGCTCCTTGAAAAATGGATGGGAAGAGAAGTGGGAAATAGTTTTATACTTATCCAATTGCAAAGAGGTAAAAGTACATCTGCATAATGAGTTCTTAGATATGATATTGGTGGGTCAAGGGGCTAGGAGGCTTGAAATGAAAATCTTCCCATCAAATTTAAATTTTGTTACCTCCTATTTTATAAAGTGAGGCACCAGATGATCATGTATATTTGAACTGTGTATAATGTAAAAGTCTAAGATTTTGGAAAGTTCTCTTCAGAATAAAATACTTAAAGGGTGTATGATCTATTTTGTTGTTTGTATAGGCCATTTTCTCCTTCTCCTGTGTTTTAACTGTCTTCTCAGAATCTCTGCATTACTGGTAAGTGAGGAATTGTTGCCTAGCACAGTATCAGATAAAAATTTCATAATTTTCAAATATTTATTAGGTAATGGACTAATTTATCCTGGAGCTATTTGAAGGGACAAACAATACATTATAGCAGTAAATATATTATGTTATGTTATGGAAAGCTTTGCAAAATAGTTGACATTTGTTTATATTTGAATTTTGCATTTCTCATATAAAATGTTTCCAAAGACATATTACAAAAAAAGTCAATTTGTTAAATAAAAAGGTTTATAATAATGAATATAAAAATGTTCTCCTGAAAAGGAAATCTTAAAACTTTATGTAAATAAATAAAATTTAATCTCATCTTGCTTTTCTTTGTCACTAAATTTATTGAAACTTTATACAGGATTTTATTCTATCAAAGTGTCCCTTTGCCATTGCACACAATTTTGACCATCTCTAAATCTTTATTTAAATTTTTCTCCAGCAGCATCCTTTATTTACTAAGATAACCAACTCCTTTTATCTCCAGGCCTCTCAGATGATGGGTTTAAGAAAAACTGGGGCAGGGGGTAAAAGGAACAAGACAGTCCATTTTTTACAGGACTTCTGTTTTTCTTTTACTCTGCTTTTTATGCATGTGAGAAAAAAGAAATCTGAAACATCTTGCTTTGTTTCTCTTTTTTCTTTTCTACTTCCCCCATTTGCTGAGTATTTTTATGTATTTCCTGGGATATACAGAATAATAGTCTCTTTGTTTCATAAGTAAACTTTAGTTAAAGTGTTTGATATTACCATAAAATAATGATCTGAATCATTTAAAAATTGCTGATTTCACCTGAGGTCTTAATGACCCAAGTGAATAATGGATTTGGTTTTGTATTCCTCATAGTCTCACTTTCTCTTCAGGCTTCGAAAGTTTATCTTACTTAAGAATAAAAATTAAAGGATCACCAACTTTTACTTCATCACACTTACTAAATATACTGATTATTATCTGCTTCATGGTCGAGAAATGCGGGCTTTCTCTATTTAAATCGGACCTACATAGTATAGTTCAGTGAGAGGATTGTTCTAAGAAATATAAAATCTGACTTGCTGGCAGTGTGGCATCTTGATAATTAGTCTTTGAATTCTGTTGATTGCATCTGTATTCACAAGGAAATTTTCTAATTTCTCTAAATCTATAGATATCACCCTGAGTTATTTGTTGTTATGAAAGGATATCATGGGGTTGAATGACCAGTTATGGCATTGAGAAACCTAGCATTTGTCTGGGAAAAATTTATTTCTCCTCCAAGTATAGTACAATTCATTTTTTCCCCCAGCCAAATTAATGAAAAGATCAGGATAACAAAGGGAGGGACACATTTATTTTTTAATTCTTATCATTCCATATTCTTTCTCTGTGTTTCATTTGAAGTACAGTCTATCTATACTGAAAGTAATAAGAAACTTTTTTTTTCCTCTCTTACTATTACTAACCCCATCTGGAGACTTCCAGCTTAGATTACGATTTTCTAAGGCTAGAGGTAGACACTATCAATTACCAACTCTTTCTTAGCTAGATAGTTTGAGTAGCTTTTAATGTCTTTAAATGCCAAATGATTGAAGATTAGTACTAATTATATGTAACATATTAAGCTCCTGTAGATCTTTAATGTTAATAGTGACTAGCAGCAGTTTTTGAATTAAGCCAATATTTAGCACCTCATTAAATAAGCTTTTCACATCTTACTAGTAAATTACAGATGTGACTTCAGTATCATGAAGCAGTTTTTTGGCCTGGGGGTGAAAAATAACCATAAACAATATCCCTTAATCTCTTTCCAAAATTGGTAAATGAATAAAGAAGCTAAACATATCCATTCATTATGATGATAAAAATATTACAAATTTCCTATGGTGAAACAAAACTAATAATTAGAAAAACTATTACTTACTAAATGTTGGTGTTTAACATTTATAAGTTTTAGAGTTCATGCATGACTTCCCAATTTAATTGGAAAGATAAAAGATAAATTTTTAGATTTTTTAAAATTTTTTATTTTTTTATAAACATATATTTTTATTCCCAGGGGTACAGGTCTGTGAATCGCCAGGTTTACACACTTCACAGCACTCACCAAAGCACATACCCTCCCCAATGTCCATAACCCTACCCCCCTTCTCCCAACCCCCCTCCCCCCAGCAACCCTCAGTCTGTTTTGTGAGATTAAGAGTCACTTACGGTTTGTCTCCCTCCCAATCCCATCTTGTTTCATTTATTCTTCTCCTACCCACTTAAGTCCCCATGTTGCATCACCACTTCCTCATATCAGGGAGAGCATATGATAGTTATCATTCTCTGCTTGACTTATTTCTCTAAGCATGATACGCTCTAGTTCCATCCATGTTGTCGCAAAGGGCAAGATTTCATTTCTTTTGATGGCTGCATAGTATTCCATTGTGTATATATACCACCTCTTCTTTATCCATTCATCTGTTGATGGACATCTAGGTTCTTTCCACAGTTTGGCTATTGTGGACATTGCTGCTATAAACATTCGGGAGCACGTGCCCCTTCGGATCACTACATTTGTATCTTTAGGGTAAATACCCAGTAGTCCAATTGCTGGGTCATAGGGCAGTTCTATTTTCAACATTTTGAGGAACATCCATGCTGTTTTTCAGAGTGGTTGCACCAGCTTGCATTCCCACCAACAGTGTAGGAAGGTTCCCCTTTCTCCACATCCTCGACAGCATCTGTCATTTCCTGACTTGTTGATTTTAGCCATTCTGATTGGTGTGAGGTGATATTTCATTGTGGTATTGATTTGTATTTCCCTGATGCCGAGTGATATGGAGCACTTTTTCATGTGTCTGTTGGCCATCTGGATTTCTTTTTTTTTTTCATCTGGATGTCTTCTTTGCAGAAATGTCTGTTCATGTCCTCTGCCCATTTCTCGATTGGATTATTTGTTCTTTGGGTGTTGAGATTGCTAAGGTCTTTATAGATTTTGGACACTAGTCCTTTATCTGATATGTTGTTTGCAAATATCTTCTCCCATTCTGTCAGTTGTCTTTTGATTTTGTTAACTGTTTCCTTTGCTGTGCAAAAGCTTTTGATCTTGATGAAATCCCAATAGTTCATTTTTGCCCTTGCTTCCCTTGCCTTTGGCGATGTTCCTAGGAAGATGTTGCTG
Organism: Neogale vison; assembly: GCF_020171115.1. NCBI lineage: Eukaryota > Metazoa > Chordata > Mammalia > Carnivora > Mustelidae > Neogale > Neogale vison. The sequence goes on from NC_058099.1 coordinate 57,636,218, forward strand.
TGGCTGAGGTCGAAGAGGTTGCTGCCTGTGTTCTCCTCAAGGATTTTGATGGATTCCTTTCTCACATTGAGGTCCTTCATCCATTTTGAGTCTATTTTTGTGTGTGGTGTAAGGAAATGGTCCAATTTCATTTTTCTGCATGTGGCTGTCCAATTTTCCCAACGCCATTTATTAAAGAGGCTGTCTTTTTTACATTGGACATTCTTTCCTGCTTTGTCGAAGATTAGTTGACCATAGAGTTGAGGGTCTATTTCTGGGCTCTCTATTCTGTTCCATTGATCTATGCGTCTGTTTTTGTGCCAGTACCATGCTGTCTTGATGATGACAGCTTTGTAATAGAGCTTGAAGTCCGGAATTTGATGCCACCAACTTCGGCTTTCTTTTTCAATATCCCTTTGGCTTTTGAGGTCTTTTCTGGTTCCATATAAATTTTAGAATTATTTGTTCCATTTCTTTGAAAAAGATGGATGGTACTTTGATAGGAATTGCATTAAATGTGTAGATTGCTTTAGGTAGCATAGACATTTTCACAATATTTATTCTTCCAATCCAGGAGCATGGAACATTTTTCCATTTCTTTGTGTCTTCCTCAATTTCTTTCATGAGTACTTTATAGTTTTCTGAGTATAGATTCTTAGCCTCTTTGGTTAGGTTTATTCCTAGGTATCCTATGGTTTGGGGTGCAATTGTAAATGGGATTGACTCCTTAATTTCTCTTTCTTCTGTCTTGTTATTGGTGTAGAGAAATGAAACTGATTTCTGTGCATTGATTTTATATCCTGACACTTTACTGAATTCCTGTACAAGTTCTAGCAGTTTTGGAGTGGAGTCTTTTGGGTTTTCCACATAGAATATCATATCATCTGCAAAGAGTGATAATTTGACTTCTTCTTTGCTGATTTGGATGCCTTTAATTTCCTTTTGTTGCCTGATTGCTGAGGCTAGGACTTCTAGTACTATGTTGAATAGCAGTGGTGATAATGGACATCCCTGCCGTGTTCCTGACCTTAGCAGAAAAGCTTTCAGTTTTTCTCCACTGAGAATGATATTTGCGGTGGGTTTTTCATAGATGGCATTGATGATATTGAGGTGTGTGCTCTCTATCCCTATACTTTGAAGAGTTTTGATCAGGAAGGGATGCTGTACTTTGTCAAATGCTTTTTCAGCATCTATTGAGAGTATCATATGGTTCTGGCTCTTTCTTTTATTGATGTGTTGTATCACATTGACTGATTTGCGGATGTTGAACCAACCTTGGAGCCCTGGAATAAATCCCACTTGGTCGTGGTGGATAATCCTTTTAATGTACTGTTGAATCCTATTGGCTAGTATTTTGGCGAGAATTTTCGCATCTGTGTTCATCAATGTTATTGGTCTATAGCTCTTTTTTTTGATGGGATCCTTGTCTGGTTTTGGGATCAAGGTGATGCTGACCTCATAAAATGAGTTTGGAAGTTTTCCCTCCATTTCTATTTTTTGGAACAGTTTCAGGAGAATAGGAATTAGTTCCTCTAAATGTTTGGTAGAATTCCTCCGGGAAGCCGTCTGGCCCTGGGCTTTTGTTTGTTTGGAGATTTTTAATAACTGTTTCAATCTCCTTACTGGTTATGGGTCTGTTCAGGCTTTCTATTTCTTCCTGGTTCAATTTTGGTAGTTTATATGTTTCTAGGAATGCATCCATTTCTTCCAGATTGTCCAATTTGTTGGCGTAGAGTTGCTCATAGTATGTTCTTATAATAGTTTGTATTTCTTTGGTGTTAGTTGTGATCTCTCCTCTTTCATTCATGATTTTATTAATTTGGGTCCTTTCTCTTTTCTTTTTGATAAGTCTTGCCAGGGGTTTATCAATTTTATTAATTCTTTCAAAGAACCAGCTCCTAGTTTTGTTGATTTGTTCTATTGTTTTTTTGGTTTCTATTTCATTGATTTCTGCTCTGATCTTTATGATTTCTCTTCTCCTGCTGGTCTTAGGGTTTCTTTCTTGTTCTTTCTCCAGCTCCTTTAGGTGTAGGGTTAGGTTGTGTACATGAGACCTTTCTTGTTTCTTGAGAAAGGCTTGTACCGCTATATATTTTCCTCTCAGGACTGCCTTTGTTGTGTCCCAGAGATTTTGAACCGTTGTATTTTCATTATCATTTGTTTCCATGATTTTTTTTCAATTCTTCTTTAATTTCCCGATTGACCCATTCATTCTTTAGAAGGATGCTGTTTAGTCTCCATGTATTTGGGTTCTTTCCAAACTTCCTCTTGCGGTTGAGTTCTAGCTTCAGAGCATTGTGGTCTGAAAATATGCAGGGAATGATCCCAATCTTTTGATACCGGTTGAGTCCTGATTTAGGACCGAGGATGTGATCTATTCTGGAGAATATTCCATGTGCACTAGAGAAGAATGTGTATTCTGATGCTTTTGGATGAAATGTTCTGAATATATCTGTGATGTCCATCTGGCCCAGTGTGTCATTTAAGGCCTTTATTTCCTTGTTGATCTGTCCATTTCAGTGAGGGGAGTGTTAAAGTACCCTACTATTATTGTATGATTGTTGATGTGTTTCTTTGATTTTGTTATTAATTGGTTTATATAGTTGGCTGCTCCCACGTTGGGGGCATAGATATTTAAAACATCTTGTTGGACAGACCCTTTGAGTATGATATAATGTCCTTCCTCATCTCTTATTATCGTCTTTGGCTTAAAATCTAATTGATCTGATATAAGGATTGCCACTCCTGCTTTCTTCTGATATCCATTAGCATGGTAAATTCTTTTCCACCCCCTCACTTTAAATCTGGAGGTGTCTTCGGGCTTAAAATGAGTTTCTTGTAGGCAACATATAGATGGGTTTTGTTTCTTTATCCATTCTGATACCCTGTGTCTTTTGATTGGGGCATTTAGCCCATTAACATTCAGAGTAACTATTGAGAGATATGAATTTAGTGCCATTGTATTGCCTGTAAGGTGCCTTTTACTGTATATTGTCTCTTTTCCTTTCTGATCAACCACTTGTAGGCTCTCTCTTTGCTTAGAGGACCCCTTTCAATATTTCCTTTAGAGCTGGTTTGGTGTTTGCAAATTCTTTCAGTTTTTATTTGTCCTGGAAGCTTTTAATCTCTCCTTCTATTTTCAATGATAGCCTAGCCGGATATAGTATTCTTGGCTGCATGTTTTTCTCATTTAGTGCTCTGAAAATATCATACCAGCTCTTTCTGGCCTGCCAGGTCTCTGTGGATAAGTCTGCTGCCAATCTAATATTTTTACCATTGTATGTTACAGACTTCTTTTCTCGGGCTGCTTTCAGGATTTTCTCTTTGTCACTAAGGCTTGTAAATTTTACTATTAGGTGATGGGGTGTGGGCCTATTCTTATTGATTTTGAGGGGTGTTCTCTGAACCTCCTGAATTTTGATGCTCATTCCCTTTGCCATATTGGGGAAATTCTCCCCAATAATTCTCTCCAGTATACCTTCTGCTCCCCTCTCTCTTTCTTCTTTTTCTGGAATCCCAATTATTCTAATGTTGTTTTGTCTTATGGTGTCACTTATCTCTCGAATTCTCCCCTCGTGGTCCAGTAGCTGTTTGTCCCTCTTTTGCTCAGCTTCTTTATTCTCTGTCATTTGGTCTTCCATATCGCTAATTCTTTCTTCTGCCTCATTTATCCTTGCAGTGAGAGCCTCCATTTTTTATTGCACCTCATTAATAGCTTTTTTGATTTCAACTTGGTTAGATTTTAGTTCTTTTATTTCTCCAGAAAGGGCTTTTATATCTCCGGAGAGGGTTTCTCTAATATCTTCCATACCTTTTTCGAGCCCGGCTAGAACCTTGAGAATTGTCATTCTGAACTCTAGATCTAACATATTACTAATGTCTGTATTGATTAGGTCCCTATCCTTCGGTACTGCCTCTTGTTCTTTTTTTTGTGGTGAATTTTTCTGCCTTGTCATTTTGTCCAGCTAAGAGTATATGAAGGAGCAAGTTAAATACTAATAGGGTGGCAACAACCCCAGGAAAATATGCTTTAACCAAATCAGAAGAGATCCCAAATCCTGAGGGGGGAGAAAGGGGATAAAAAGAGGTTCAAAAAGAAAGAAAGAGAAAGAAAATAATTTAAAAAAGAAAACGAATAAAGAAAAGTATAAAAAAGAAAAATATATATATTAGATAAACTAGTTAAAAAACGTTAAAAAAGAAAAGGGTAAAAGTTAAAAAAAATTTTAGCAGAAGAAGAGAAGAAAATGAAAAAGAAAAAAATCAAATTAACTGCAAGACTAAAAAGTCACAGGGAGATAGCCATGAGTTCCATGCTTTGCTTTCTCCTCCTCTGGAATTCTGCTGCTCTCCTTGGTATTGAAACTGCACTCCTTGGTAGGTGAACTTGGTCTTGGCTGGATTTCTTGTTGATCTTCTGGGGGAGGGGCCTGGTGTAGTGATTCTCAAGTGTCTTTGCCCCAGGCGGAATTGCACTGCCCTTACCAGGGGCCAGGCTGAGTAATCCTCTCGGGTTTGCTTTCAGGAGCTTTTGTTCCCTGAGAGCTTTCCGTAGAGTTCCAGAGGATGGGAATACAAATGGTGGCCTCCTGGTCTCCGGCCTGGAGGAGCCAAGATCCCGGGGCCCCACTCCTCAGTGCGCCCTCAGAGAACAGCGCCCAGTAACTAGAGTAGCTGCTAGAATACAAACCCTGTCCTTTTCTGTAAACATTTTAACTTCAATTTCTTACCTTTGGAAACATGGGTTCCATTCTTACCCATTTACTCAATTACTCTGGGCATCTTCTGGTGAATGACCCAAGTTGACATCTTTGCCTTGCCTGTCAACAAACCAGCTGTCCTTGAAAGTACATCTGGGTCGTTATATGGTGATATTAATCAATGCCCAGTTAGACCCCAAACCAGTTAAAGCATGCTTTTATGCTTTTTTTTTTTTTTTAAATATGATCATTTATAAAATGACATTTATATCAGGTCTATTTCTCTTAAAATATGACTATAACTTATAGGAATTTCCTGGTTCTATATTAAATAGGCCTTTTCATATTAACCTTGAATTCCTATCAATTCATTTTGGAAGCCTAGTGGTTTTATGGTGCCATTCTTGAGTCCAAGTCTGAAATAATGGCACTAACTTTAATACTTGGCAGAATAAATCTGTTCAACTGACAAAATTTATTTTGTATCAAAAGATATGAGAACAGAATAGACAAACGCTATAGTTGAAAGTCCCACTATTCATCTTTTGCTCCTCAGGGAAAAGTAAACAAAGTAACATCAACAAGTGATATTGAGCTATATCTTAGGCTTCCCAAATAAGACTCCCCTGGTTTTGATTTCTTCCCCTGCCATGAGGGTCTTAAAATACCCAAGAACAACTTTTATTACCAGCAAATTGAGACCTAACAAAGGTATTCGTTTTCTAAATTCTTAGTACCCTTCTTCAGGCAGCTTTTCTTATATGCTTTTGAGTTATATGGCCCAAGAATTTTCTAATTTGTGCATTTATGTAGTCTCCTTGTACATTGTTCCTATCATGAATCAGTACCACACACTAGCTTCAACCAGAGTCCCTCCTTTTTTGTATGTTTGGTACTTCTAACTCACATATCATTCAAATAAATACATGATGGTTAATACATGCTGAAAACCATTATTTAATTTCCAATTTTACCAATATACAAATCCAATGGCCAAACCATTTGTTTAAAAGGGTTAAGTTGGTCTTTGGGACTTCTTGTCTGTCTTCTATTGTTTTGCTACTATCTTGCAAATGAGTTTCCGTTTTGTACTGGCAACTGAATCGACTCACCAGTTGGAAAGAATTTCAAGCTGCTTAAATATTATGTCTCCCAAATATTTGGAATATCAATTGTCCTCCCCTTGTGTCTTCCTTAGAGACTTGCTTTGTAAAACCTATCAGATTATTGTATGACAATAATGCACTAATAGTTTCTAAATGAGCTAGTTAATATATTATTCTTGTAAAATAACAAGACACTAACTCTTAAGAACTGGGGATGACACTAAGCCAGGCAGTGAGGCAAGGTTGAAAGGCGTTAAGAAAGGAAGAGCAATAATTTTTTCTTAGTTGAAAATGGGCTCCAAAAGATAGATAACTACACATATTTCTACCTGCACCGGTATTGCTTGAGCATACCTGTTGCTCTATACCCTTGAAAACACAGGGTGTTTTGAATCTTAAGCTACAACATACACATTTTTGGTTGACCTAAATTCTTCTTTCTGTCTGCTCTTTGTTCTATAACCCAAGTTCACCTGAATGTCAATAGGATGATCTTAAAATAAAAGAAATTGGGTTATTTCAGTCCTTTATAGCCTATTAAGGTATAGTAAAAATTATCAGAATTTTTGCTATTTAAACTTCAAAAGCTCAAAGTGTTGTTGCCAAAATGACAAATAATGCATGAGAAGAGTATTGAAGGAGAGGACACAGGCTGCTGCTAACGAGTACACTCCAGCCAGAGTGGTGATCAGGTGCTGTCTGGCAAAGAGCAGAAATACAGTCAAATAGTAATTTCTGGAGTGAAAAGAAGAGCTCTTGAGGTAAAGATTATTATGCATTGAAAATATCCCTTCTACAAGATGTTCTTCTCTTTTGCCCCTAGGAAGACAGAGAGAAGCCACTAAACAAGAAGGGCAGTGCCTGTAGACAGCAGGTTATTTATGTATGCCAATTATAGCCCCAGAGCAGTTAATTTAATTTCTCTCATGCTTCATAGAGATTATAAGGTAAAGGAAGTGTCCTTTATTTCAGTTTCTTAAAAAGAGATCTTAAACGATCATAGCTCATAGTTATAAACACAGGAGTAAACCTAGGTGTTGCTTTGATGTTACTAGGTGTTGCTTTGATGTTACTAAAGAAAATTGACATTTTACATATCACTTTGTTAGACTGATGTTAATTAAATCATGATGGTAATTTTTCATGCCTTCTTATTTTCTTGATTCTTCCTTTAAAAGAAACAAAAAAAAGAAAGAAAGAAAAGAAAAGAACATCATGAGTCAATTCATGCTTCTTCACTTACCCCAAAGGGAAAAAAAAAAAGAAGATTTTTAAAAACTTCAGCATTTAAATTAAGGAAAATTCATTTATAAACAGCTTTTGTTGTTTGCTGACAACTTCTAACTTCACTTCAGGGTGATATTTTGGAATTTTAAAAACTCTTTTATTCAAATGACTGATTTTCATGATCTCTAGTAAGTTGAAAATAATTCAAAGGAAATAAAATGTATAAAAAAGAATGAATTTAATGATGAAATTGATTTTTTTAATCCATCTCTGTCCTTGAAAGTACATCTGGGTCGTTATATGGTGATATTAATCAATGCCCAGTTAGACCCCAAACCAGTTAAAGCATGCTTTTATGCTTTCTTATGGAAAAAGCAGAGAAAGGTTCCATTTTTCATATATGGCCCTACAGCATTATGCTTTATAAGAAAGAGTCTTTCCCATTTTCAGCCTAAACAGCAATCTCTGCTTGCAGCTGTTCTATTTGAGTAACCTGATTAAAACTGAATGATAACTTTTTTCCAAGTCTTTACTGTATTTATGATTGCTACAATAAATGGCCACAATCTTCTATCTCCAGATAGGATATTTTCCCTGAAGAAGCTCAACATCTTTTAACTCTTAGTTCTGAAGACTTTTCTTTTCCAGGCAGTTAGTAGGGATGTTTTGATCAAAGCATCTTTTATAACCGATGGCTCACCTCATCATTAACCTAGCTAAATAAATGGTAGATAGCTGTATCCATCGAAAAGGATAGTATTAATGGATTTGAGAGAAAGGACATAAATAAGTAGGGCACTGTGATCAAAATTGATCCAGAAATACATTTTCAAGACTTGTTCTCAGATATCTATTTAAGACATAATGTCCCTGGAAAGAAATGTTGTCCTTGGATAATGTTTTGTTGCTTGCAAGTAAATACTGAGGTAAAGCCAAGACATCTATTTTCTAAGGTGAAAAAACAAAAACAAAACAAAACAAAAACAACACAAACTGCTACATCTTTAACAATGGGTGAAACAGGATTTCACTTTCTGAAGTATAAAGACAAGTAATGGCAAGAGCTACACTTGAACATACATCTCAGAGCTGCCACCGAATTTAAGGTGATCTAATCTACCTAGATACAACAAAGTCTTTTATGTGTCCCTGACAGATGATTATCCAACCTTCCCTCAAAAACGCACACAAATAAAAGTCTTTAGAGTTCATGAAATAACCCACCCCATTATTATTTAGCATTGTATTTGTGACTTTTTCCATACATTGAGCAAAAACATGCTTTCTAATATCTCTTGTTATTGCCAGTTCTGGCCAACCACACACTATAGTGAAGTCAGATCCTTAGGGCCAGTATTTAAAATACACCATTATCCCAGTCTTCCCAAGTTTGTCTTTCCAAAGCTAAGAATTTCTCAGTTTTTCAACTCTTGAACTAATATCTGTCGCTCTCGCCAGCAAGAACGACCAGGAGACCTCAGCAAAGCAAGCTTTATTTCTGCGTAGCTGTTGGGATCTCTCTCTCTCCCGCCAGTGCATGTCTATATATACCAAGGTTGCACAACCAATCACTTGCAGCCACATAGATACAAAATCCTAAGTTCCACCTACTGGCTCGCATCCAGCCTCCATCTTAACGGCGTGTTTACTTTCGGGCACCGAAAAAGTCGTGCGGCGCCTGGGGCCCCCCCCCGCGGGCCCAGCCAGAGCTACCTGGCAGCAACGGCTTGAGGCAGCGGCGGCCCAGGCAACGAGCGCCCGGCAGAGCCTAGAAGCATCACCGCGCATGCGCTACAAGCCGCTCGGGCACCGACAAATATCCACCTTAATATTAGATAAAATTGAACACTGTATCCCTGAGGAGGTTCAAGAAAATTATTTCTCTGCTTATTTTGACTAAGGCAGATTATGAGTACAGTTATGTTTTAGTTGCCTTTCTGTTTGTAGTTGTTCAGCTAAGAGTAATGTGGAGGCCAAGAAAAACAGGGCTGTACCCACCTCGAGTCTAGCCCTGACATAAGTACAGCCATCTTAGCAAAGCAAAAGCTGGCACCTTGCACCCCCTGTCCATCGGCTCCTCTTCCCTCAGCAGTATGTGTGACATTCCTCAGCCACCTCTAACTGCCCTAAAAGGAAAACAAATAGTTAACTTGCAGAGATCACAATCCTGCAAAACAGGAGTCTCCCTTGGTTTAGGCAAATAACTCAGTTCCTCAAGCCCTAAATAAAGCTAAATTTCTTCTAAACCCAAATCTCACTGACAAGGACACCTGATAGCAAGAATGTGACATTCCACCAGGAAACTCCCCATTGTCTTCATGCTAGTGCTTCATTAAAGGGAAAAACAGCCTTGGCTTGATAGTAATCAGGCCTTCGATAGCCTGACAGTCTTCTTTACCCTGATAGTCCTTCTGAACACCCTCTTTGTCCTCATCTACCACCGAGTCCACCCCTACTCTGCCTTTAAAAACTCTGACTATAATCTGGCTCGGGGTCCAAGTCCCTACCCCGCTGTGTCGGGTATACTTGGGCCCAAGCTTAAGCCTGTCCAATAAACCCTCGTGTGATTGCATCGGTGCTTGGCTCCTTGGTGGTCTCTCCGACGCAAAAACTCAGGCAGAACAAGTAACACTGAAGTGTTAGTAGTTGTTTTTGCTATTGGAGTATGTATGTGTATATTTAGTATATATACTTATGTGCACACAAACATACACACACACACACACGCGTACTTCCCAAGGTTTTTTCAAATTAACTGCTATTGAACTATGACCCTTATCTTGTGCTTATGTAATTAAAACAAACAAACAAAAATTGAATGTTCTTAACTGTTATGGTTATTGAAAATGGTAAGAAATGATATTTTCAATCGTCTTCCACTTGAAAAATATGTGTATGGTGTGTGTGTGTGTGTGTGTGTGTGTGTGTGTTTAACTTTCAACCTAACTTTGAGTCTCCTCCAAGATCCAAATTCTTACTTTAGTCCTTAAAGCAGCTTTACCATGATTGTCTTCTCTAATATTCCTTCCTGTCTAGAAGATTTCTCCTTTAGTCACTGACACTCTACTTTCTGATGCCACTTCCTCATTTCTTCTATTGTATATAGCAAATTCATTGCTGACATGTTTGTAATATGTCCTCAAATCTTTCCTTTCAGCAAATTATAAATAGCCTTGAAAATCAGGTTACTATCGTTGTACAAACAAACAAACAAACAAACTGAACAATGCTGTGGGGGTTGGGGGGAGAGTGTTACATAAGGAATTATAACTTTTTACTAAATTTTATGAAACTTGTTAACAAGACCCTTAGTCCAAAGGACACAGATTTAATTAAGTGATTTGGTGTAAGATAATCAAAGACAAACAGAAATGGATTCTTTGTTTTCCATTTCAAATTAAAGTGGCGTTAGGCAATAAGCAATGTTTTTGAAGCTCATTTTCTTCATCAATAAAAAAGGGGTATTTTTTTTTCAGACTGGTTGTAAACATTTAAAAAATTATTTTTGTTTATATTTTTCTTGTGTTTCAAACACTGTGCTAGTAATTTGTTTATTTTTTAAACTTTAATATTCATAACATCTATGTGTCTAAAATAGCATATATGGGACCCCTGGATGGCTCCGTCAGTTAAGCATCCAACATTTGACCTCAGCTCAGGTCATGATCTCAGGATTGTGGCATCAGGCCCCACACTGTGTTCAATACAGTGTGTGGAGCTTGTTTGGGATTCTCACTCTCTCTCCCTCTACCCCTCCCAGGCTTGTGCTCCCTCTCTCTCTCTCAAAAAAAAAATAAAAAATTAAAATTAAAATTAAAATTAAAAAAATAAAAATAAATAAAACATCATATGTGAAAGTCATTATTTTGTCTGGCATACAAAATGTATTTAATGTATGTTTATAGCTTTTCACTTATCTTTGTACTAAAATTAGAGAAAAATCTACTCTCAAATCCAGACATTGTCAATCTGGATGCTGTGTTGCTCACTGAATTAAAATAGTAATAACTATAATAATAATACATTCACTGATTTGTATCACATTATGGGTCAGATACATTACTTAACACTAATTCTAACATGAAGAGTTTGAACCATTCAAAAATTCCCTTCTCATCTATTAATCTGTTTAGTTTTTCAGCTTAAAATATTTCCACATGTAAAGACTTGGCAAATTTTATGCTTAGAATATTTTACAAAAGGTATTATAAACAATTTATAAAATCCTGAAAAAATTGCCTTAAAGTAAAAATTCCACAAAAGGTTTAAAGAATGCTTCAGAATAATTGTTGAAAATATAACTTGTACTGAATGTAAATATGTGAGTTTCAGGATCACATATGCCTAGAAACAGTTTTGCATTTTATCTTCATTGCTTATTTAACAAACAATGAGTTTGTCAACTTGAGGGCACTTAACACAACTTTGTGAAATTAACATCTTTTATAACAAAAGTCAAAGTAATTAGGGATAATTGGTAAAATAGGTAAAACAAAATCTTCAGGTACACAAAACACAAATGTGTGAAACTTGTAAGTTATTTCTTACCAAATTCAGGAAAGTCTTTAATACATTAGGGAAAAACCTTGGTTTAACCAAAAATGATTTTTATTTTTTTAAAAAAGTATAAATTGATTCAATTAACAAAGGACTAATAGCCCTTTGTTTTCTGAATTTTTAGCATTTTTCTCTTTCAATGTGAGCACACGCAAGACCGCAGGAAGAATAATGAAGACACCATGCTCTCTTACTGCAGAACCAGAGACATTATGGAAATATACTGAGTGACAGAGAATATGTTGATATGCAGTAGCAAAACATCCAACTGAAGTCATGAGAGAATTGCTCCAAAGCTTTCAATGCCTATGTCTTTTTTCTGAAAACCCTTTTCCATTACCTAGAAGCTTGATTATCTTACTCTTTCCTACTGGCCTTCAACCTTGCCACATTCCCCTGTTTACCATGTCTGTCAAATTTAGATGATAAATCCAGAGCTAGGAACTTTTTTCTCTGACATCGTAATAGTCAGTGGAATGATCATATGCATGTTTTCATACTCTAGACAAATATTTTTGTGGGGGAGCATCGTGAGCCACGCACCCTGTTAGGCACTGGAATGTGATAACTAAGATAGATATTACCCCTTCTCAAGGGGTAATGATCTGTTGAGAGAGAATGGCAGGCTCAGCAATTACACTTCAGTGTGATACTTGTTACAAATGTCATAGAAAGACTCCTGGAAAAGTAAAGCCAGAGCTTTTGGGACAACAGAAAGCATCTGAGAAGAAAAACAATGTCTAATGTGAGGTCCAAAATGCATGTACGGTTGCTCAGGTGAAAGCAGAGTATAAGATAGGAGTAGGTAAGAGAGAACTTAGTTTCTTAACGGAATTTTAAATTTCTATATAGCTACAGTATAGAGAGTAAATTAGGAATGACTAGAAATGATGCAAGAAATAAAGCACTATAATATCATTATTATAAGCACTATAGTGAACACTATACATATAATGGATATGTATAAGCACTATACATATCATGAAATACTCTGCAAGTTGACATTTTTTCTGAGTACAATTGGGAGTCCTCACTAACTTAATGAAACAGAGAGTTAAGACCCACTAGACTTAGATTGTAGTAAAATCAGCCTGCACACACTGTAGAAAATGGATTGAACACAGAGTCAAAGGCAGTAATTAGGAGCCTTTTGTAGTAATCCTAGTAAGAAACAATGGTGGTCTGACCTTAGAAAGAAGCAAGAGGATTTTTTTAGCCAGTGAATGGTAGGCTTATTCATTAGGGAAACCAAATAACCATTGTACAGTTTCCTACAAGAGGAAAAAGTAAGATAATTATAGATTTTTATGAAGCATTTATAGATGCCCTACTGTTGGTTTGATTTAATTGATCCTTCATAATTATCTGTCAATGTAGTTATTAGTTTTATCATTTGAAAAACTGGCTGCCTGATGTTACACATCTAGTAAGTGATAAAGCTAAAATTCTAATCTAGAAGTCTCTGATTCCAAAGTTTACACTTTTCCTTATGCCTTGTAGCATCCTTCATTCTTAATTTCACATTCAACAATTGCATCATATTAAGAATATAGGGAATTTTTAACTGCCCCCAAATAAATTTGTTTCAACATTAATGACCAGACTAAAGATATATCAAATAATATATAGATTAATTATAAAGTTCCAGGTTGAGAAAATACTTGAGTTTATCTGATACATGGCTAACAAAAATTTTTCCAAATGATACCCCAGGTTAGTTCTACCCTAAGTGTGGTCCATGCAACACCAACATGTGAATCATACACGTTGTTTATCAAAGCAGGTTCCTGAGCCCCATACTGAAAGGAGGGCATGGTTCAGAATCTCTGGAGATGGAGGTGATTCTAACATTCTAACAAGGCCTCCAGGTGATGTTGTTATGCTCAATGGACATTGAGAAGCCCTATCATAATATCTAGAAATATAGATCTAACCAAGCTTATCTGTACAGAAGAAAGAGCATAGGAAATTAATTTTGTAGACAAACTTACGGTCACATATCACAATACGCATACACAATACACATTGTTACACCATACACAAAGATAAACTCAAAATGGATAAAAGACCTCAATGTGAGACAGGAATCCATCAGAATCCTAGAGGAGAACATAGGCAGTAATCTCTTCGATATCAGTCACAGCAACTTCTTTCAAGATATGTCTCCAAAGGCAAAGGAAACAAAAGTGAAAATAAACTTTTGGGACTTTATCAAAATCAAAAGCTTCTGCACAGCAAAGGAAACAGTCAAAAAAACAAAGAGGCAACCCACGGAATGGGAGAAGATATTTGCAAATGACAGTACAGACAAAAGGTTGATATCCAGGATCTATAATGAACTCCTCAAACTCAACACACACGAAACAGGCAAACATATCAAAAAATGGGCAGAAGATATGAACAGACACTTCTCCAATCAAGACATACAAATGGCTATCAGACACATGAAAAAATGTTCAACATCACTAGCCCTCTCTCCCTCTCAGGGAGATTCAAATTAAAACCACATTAAGATATCACCTTACACCAGTTAGAATGGCCAAAATTAACAAAACAGGAAACAACATGTGTTGGAGAGGATGTGGAGAAAGGGGAACCCTCTTCCACTGTTGGTGGGAATGCAAGTTGGTGCAGCCTCTTTGGAGAACAGTGTGGAGATTCCTCAAGAAATTAAAAATAGAGCTTTCCTATGACCCTGCCATTGCTCTCCTGGGTATTTACCCCAAAGATACAGACGTAGTGAAAAGAAGGGCCATCTGTACCCCAATGTTTATAGCAGCAATGGCCACGGTTGCCAAACTATGGAAAGAACCAAGATGCCCTTCAATGGACGAATGGTTAAGGAAGATGTGATCCATATACACTATGGAGTATTATGCCTCCATCAGAAAGGACGAATATCCAACTTTTGTAGCAACATGGACAGGACTGGAAGAGATTATGCTGAGTAAAATAAGTCAAGCAGAGAGAGTCAATTATCATATGGTTTCACTTATTTGTGGAGCATAACAAATATCATGGAGGACAAGGGGTGTTAGAGAGGAGAAGGGAGTTGGGGGAAATTGGAAGGGGAGGTGAATCATGGGAGACTATGGACTCTGAAAAACAATCTGAGGGGTTGGAAGTGGCGGGGGGGTGGGAGGTTGGGGTACCAGGTGGTGGGTATTATAGAGGGCACGATTGCATGGAGCACTGGGTGTGGTGAAAAAATAATGAATACTGTTTTTCTGAAAATAAATTAATTAATTAAAAAAAGAAAAAGTTAGTTTTGAGGGACTCAGGTATTAATTGGAAGTTGAGTCTTCTACCATATACCCTGGTGCTTTAAGGGCACATCAGATTTGCAGTCAGAGCTACAACTTCTTTAAGAATGTATTTAACAGAAATTACAGGAGGATGAGTTGATCACAGGGAACTCAGACAGTTATTTATTTTACATTTAGAAATCAACCTTCCAAGCAGACGAGCTTTTGAAAATATTTGTATCATAAATTATCTCAAGTGTCCTATAGTTCCTTCTTGTAATGATGCATTCTGAAGTCATTTGTTATTCAAAAATTTCGCTGGTGCATTCTATTAGCAATAATTTATGTTTGCCAATGAAACCTAAAGGGACAACTTGACACCTTGACATTTAATGCTGTGGTGAGGTAAAGTAAATTGGTGGTTTCATACTGCCTGTGCACTACAATAATTTATGCAGCTTTTTCACACATTGAACAATGACATTTGAATCCATAAACAAAACTAAGAAACAATAAAGGAACTCAGTCAATAACATGTATCTCACTGAGTTATTACCTCGCAACTAAAATTACATATACATTGCCAGATCAATTTCCATAGGTAACATAGTATTTTCAAGTCTGGCTAAGCAGAGAGTAACTTCAAGGTGGATATGAAAGAGCGGGGTTGACCCATTAAATAGTATTTCCAATGCATTTAAATGTAGAGTTCTGCTTTACAAAGACTTTGCATCTAATTTGCATACAATGTTTAACTTGGGAATCTTTTGAGTGACTGGTTAAAATATTTAATCAGTTTCACTATTAAAGATAATAATGAGAAAAGAATCATATCTTCCACATTGGAAGGATATTTCTTATATAAGAATATAATACATAAAATATAATGTCAGACAAATATAAATGTCAATAATATAAATTAAAAATATATAGGAATTTTATCTCTAATTTTATTAAAGGCCATAACCAATGGATATTATGATAAATTTATGTTAGCAGAGTTGTGGATCTTCAACTCCTATAACTGTAACACATTTTCTGCTTCACAACAACTCATTTTATTTGAAGTTTAAAAGGAAAAAAAATTAACTTAAACTCATATTAATCTCTAAAGGATACAAATAGAATTTCTTCTTTTGTCTCCTTATAAAAGCAAGAGGGACTTCTGTTGAATCAGGAAGAAAAGTAGGTTCAAACCATTTTTTTAAGGGTTCATCTAGAGTTGTCAATTTTTTGAACGATTTCTCATATTAACCAGTCTCTTCACAGGAAAACTGCATCAGAAAAGGTTGTTTTCCATCTAAGTCTTTGAATATCTGAAAGTACACAGGTTTATTAGTTGCTATTTCCTTGTGAGACAATAATTCACTTCGTTTCATAAAAGAAAATGAAACTACCAAAAAATAATTTTAATACATCGGCTCTAC
Organism: Neogale vison; assembly: GCF_020171115.1. Classification (NCBI taxonomy): domain Eukaryota; kingdom Metazoa; phylum Chordata; class Mammalia; order Carnivora; family Mustelidae; genus Neogale; species Neogale vison. Next base: position 57,652,459 of record NC_058099.1, read on the forward strand.
AAGCTTGGTTTTGTAGAGATAGAAAATAGCAGCATTCTTCATTTTAAACTTGGCTCCGGTCACTGCCAGAGCTCTAACTGCAGCACAATCTTTTCGCTAGTGAGCCTCAAGGACAAGCTGAGGTCACTGAATATCACTTACAATTCAGACAGTTTGAGAGGCTGCTGAACAATGCGATACTGCCACATTCTTCCAGCATCTTATCTTATGAACCCTGATGTTGCAACTTTGGAGGCATATTAGTTGGAAAATTCCATTCTTCACATTTTCTGTCCAATTCATGCTACATCTAAATACTTTACACTGATGAGGGAAACTTTCCCCAAAATTCAGAGGCTTCAGAAAACATTTCAAAGCTAACATCAGATGGGAGAGTGGAAGGCGGAAAAGGGCTGCTATTACTAAATCATCACAGCTGCTATTTAATCCTCATAGGTTTGAAATCTAAGCACCAGATTCTGAACTTAACTATTTTGGAGATTTTGTATAACTAGAGAAGGGAACACAGCAAAAAAGAAAAAAACAAAAACAAAAAACAAACTTGGATTCCAAAAATAGATTGATAACTCTTCCTTAATACAAAAATAGGTTACAGGTAGCCCAGAAACATCAAATGTTGCATTAAGAACGATGGAAGACAGACAGACACACACACACACACACACACACACACACACCCCGAAGGACAGAGAAAGAGAGAGAGAAATGAAAGCAGATCCTTTTATAAGGGCAGGAGGCCCTTTAGGGGAAACAAACAAACAAAACAAAACAAAACAAACCTATACAGACCTTTGGGATTTAAACATATATACATTGATTTAAAAGTATGCTCTCCACAGCACTATAGTAGCTTTAAAATGCTTCCTAAGGAATGTATGTAATAAATTATTCTCAGAAGTTATCAGGAGCTAACTGAACCCATTCATATACATGTTTTACATTAAAAGCCCATACTATTGCTTATTGCCACTATTATATGAGATTTTATATATGTACACAAAGAAGCAAAAAGTACTGTTCCCTCAAAATTTAAGTGAGAGACATTAATAATATTCTTTTTACTAAGCAGTAATATTCCAAAGAACTTTCAGAATATCTATAAACGCAAAAAAAAAAAAAAAAAAAGAAGAAGAAGAAGAAGAGGAGGGTTTGGAGGAAATGGTGAAAGAGTGATGTGTGTGTGTGTGTGTGTGTGTGTGTGTGTAGTTATTAAGGATGTTCAATCAAGGTACTTTCTATAGAAAATATTTTACTGTCTGTTTTCTTCCATTACATTCACTTGCCTTCAACAAATGTAATAAAGTTTTTCTAATCTAAAATGCAGGTGGGATATGTAAAGGACTGGGTGCAAAGGAAACATCAAGACTCTCTAGTCCTTTTTTCGCCAGCAAATCTGAGAGTCAGGGTTGGTAACAACAGCCATATTACAGTTACCCTTCCTTGAGCAGCCAGTAGGTACTGACTGAGCCCTCATCTGAATAGTTTGTGCAGCCACTGTAATGTTCCCAACAGCTCTGCAAGAGAAGTGCTATCATTCCCTTATTAGAAATGAGGAGACTAATGCTCAAAAAGGAAGAGCAGCTTCTCCAGAGCACATGACAAATAAGTAAGAGTCAGGCTTTGAATTAAGGTCTTACTGCCTCTGCCAGTCGATTTAATCCACACAGCAGTGGCAGGAGGAGAATTTGAATGTCCTGCATTACATTACCATGGAGTGACTTTTTCTATCCCAACATGCTGATCAATGGCACTGCCATTCCGAAAACATCAGGATGAGATCAGCAACCATGATGTAAATGAGATTATTGTGCTCTCTTCAGGTCTACTACAAAATGCCATCTCGGTAGAGGTGGTATTCTCCATTTACTTTCCCAGCACATGCAGTACTTCTTTCCCTGCCTTTTGTTTTCCTTAAAATACTTAAGGTTTAGGCACAAGTCTAATATCTTAAAACAGATAGGTAGATGATGAAGAAGTGTCCATACAAAGCAATGAAACCTATGTTGAAAAAAGAAAAATTATCATCAGAATAATGCTAATGGTTATAGAAAACCTACTTATTGGGAGAAGGTGATAGGGCAAAGTAGAAACAGATAATATAATGGAAATTCTTTGGTGCATAGGAGAGTGTAGTTTATATTTACATGGTATAAATAGTAATTATTATTTATACAGGGATCCTCCTAGAGTTAAATTCTCAGAGTGTGTTTATGATTGAAATACGAAAAGAAAAAAAAAAACACTCTTAGAAGGTTTTCTTTTATGTATTACCAAATTAGAAGAGCCTGTTTATATCTATCCCAGGTATATAAAAAGGCATTGTTAATTAAGCTTTGGTGACGTTAAATGCTAAAGAATGGAAAACTCCATTGTTCCTATTACTTATTAATAAAGAAAGTGTATGATGCTAATATTGTGGGTTACTGATTGTCTGCAAGTACCTAAATCAATGGAGGGGGCCCATATAAACAATGATTATAAATTCAGAGTGTGTAAAGGTCTGCTCCAGTCAACAGGTAATAGTTAATTTTGCATAGACCTGTCAATTGTAATGCACTGTTGGTCTGTGTTTTCTCATTGCAAAAGCAAGATTATATATAGCTATATTGATGAAAATGGGAAGAAAAGAATTTGAGGGCGGTGGTTCATGGTCATAAAAGTTGGGGATTTAATAGCGATAGCTGGAGTCAAAACTGTAGCAACTTCCTCTAGTGCATCAAGAAAATAAAACAATGCCTTTTCCAGTCAAGGGTTTCTACTGTGTGAAGATAAATGGTTATAATAATATTCAGCACTTTCAACCAAAGATCACAAGGTATTTTACAAACCAGTATGTCATGGTCTCAAAATGGAATAAAAATATGGGTTCACGATAAGGTGAAAAACTTAAATAGAACAGAATGTTCTATTTTATAAAGTTATAACCCAGCTTCCAGAAGCCTCTGGTCTCCAGAGCAGCTTCTTTATAACTTCATTTGGAATAACGGCACTTTCGTTAAGTCACCATATTGCACAGAATATTGTGTAGCGTACTTTATTTAGAAAGTTAATAAAGATATTAATAAAATGGATGTGTAGCTGAATAAGAAGGATACAAAGGAGTATTTATTGCATGATTAAATGATGCAATTTTTAAAAGAAATTACATCTGTATGTGTGTATACATATACATAAATGCACATGCATATGGTATAGAAATTTATTCACATATGGTAGCAATAGTTATCTCTGAGAAATAGAATAATAACTGAATTATGAAAATATAGTATTACTCATCACATTTTTGTAATTACATATATTGTTTTATAATAGAGAAATTTAAAAAGCAGAGAATATTTATAAGGTGTTGGTATTTAAAGCCATTTTTAAAATTATTTTTAAGATTTTATTTATAAAAAAAAAAGATTTTATTTATATATTTGACAGGGAGAGAGAGATCACAAGTAGGTAGAGAGACAGGCAGAGAAGGGGAAACAGGCTACCTCCTGAGCAGGGAGCCTGATGTGGGGCTCGATCCCAGGACCCTGGGATCATGACCTGAATCAAAGGCAGAGGCTTTAACCCACTGAGCCACCCAGGCATCCTTAAAACCATTTTAAAGAATTGTTTTACTTAGTGATCCATAACTAACATAGAGCAACAAGTCCATTTGATCTTTTGATGTCATTTGTATCAAAACTATATCAATGTCATAAAATATACTAGCTAAAGGCTTTTTAATGTTTTGAATGTGTCACTGATATCTTTATATACCAAGTCCTGTTTTTTATTAATTTGATTGATCATTTTAGTGCTATGATTCTCTAATTCTCATTGCATTTTCCATTTCTAAATGCCATCTACCTTTCCTGGAAGTTCATAAATTAATATGAATTCATTCATAGAACATTTCTTATGTGGCAAATACATAGTAGATACAATACACGAATCCTCCTACTAATTTCCATAAAAACTCTGAATAAGACATTAGTGTTTCCATTTTGCAGATAAGGTAAGTTAATTTACAGTAGAAGTTAAGATTGCAGCTCAAGGTCAGACACCTAGAAAAAGTTAATATGAGATTTGAAACCAGATCTATCTAAGTTCAAAATCAACACTTTCTACTGCAACACTAAGAATTACTCCAAGATGTTAGAGATAATCAATCCATATGAACTCTGCAAACTTATTTAGAAGCATTCATATATTAAAATGTACCACACAGTTAATTTCAAATCTTCTGAGATTTCTCCCTGACTCCATAGAACTTGAATTTTTAACCACCTTGCTGGCCACATCATTAACAATGCAAACATTTGGCAGAACTCCATGACTGAAAGTGTCTCATGCTAATGCTTTTTAATATAGTTCAGACAATAAAAGCAATTCATGATTTACACATAAAAGAAATGTATTTTATGCATAATTCCATTATCTATCTATCTATCTATCTATCATCTATCATCATTTATCTACCTGCCTACCTATCCTTGCTAGAGGGAACATGTACATGGGCTTTATTATCACAGTTTTACAGAAGGCTTACAGAGACAGTGGGGTCTAATCAAAGGTTTACCTATCTGCATGTTAGACAATTCTAACAAAGATATTTCTTGGATTCAGTCTAGTCAGAATCCTTCACAGATTTCCAGTCATGGCTTTCCAGTTTATTTATTCATTTACCACCTGCTTTAATCCTGCACTTCTTCTCATAGTCCTGGGAGTGTATTTGGATTTATGTCTCTTTTAGATGCCATTTCCTTCCTCCCTCACCACCTTGCCCCATGAACTTCCTATGTTGTTACCTTTCTATGTTTCTAAATCATCCTTAGCTGCTGATTTATAATAAGAGGACTAGTACAGCTCAATCTGGGCCAGTAGAGGGTCTTAAAACCACCACGAGTCTCAAGCTCCTGTCTGGCTGAACTTGAATTTAAACCTGGGAAATATAAGCTTTATAGCAGATCTGAAGGACTGTTGGTGTGGCTTTCAAGGTTGCCTGGGAAACTGTCTCCAGCACTAATGCCATAGCTCTGGGTTGAGGAAATTATCGTGACCAGACTGTTAGTTTGTGGATGATGGAAGTGTTAACTGAAGTCTTTGCTTTGGCTTGTCTTTGCTGAACCTCACTTTGGCTATACTTCATGTTGTATAACTATGAAATTGATTAAGACAAGGGTCTTGATGTGGTGACTCCCAGATAATATCCATAGAAGCCAACATGAATTTCTGTATGACAAGCCTTCCAAGGGACAGTTGAGCTTCCTAAATGTCTGAGATGATCCTTACTCATTCAGATATTAACATGCTCAACTGTGAACGCTATAATGAGGATTTCAGGGGTACACAAGCATGCATCTTTGTGCCTTCCTTGAAAAACATAGCTAGTCTCCCTTCTGGGTATTCTGACTGATATGAATATGATTTTATCCTTTTATTAAGCAAATGATCTTGTATTTGTAATTCTTAGTCTCTTCACAAAGTTGAACTTATTCTTAACATTTATCAAAACGATAACATAATAATAAAAAATGATACTCTAACAAGACTTGGGCCCATTATTGCAAAATTCTGTAGGGAAAGTGCTAGGATAATGAGGGGAAGATGATGGTTCAGGGATGCCAAAATCCTTCCACTGACCCTCAGAGTTGGAGGTGATGAGGGCCTTGACAGCAAGTAGAGTTTTTCAGTGGAGCACAAAGGCCATACCATGAACTCCTGGGAGCCTGACCCACTGAAAGATTCAAAACTTTTTTAATGGTCTGCTTTTAATAATGCTGTAGTAAAGACAATTTAAACCAACACGGAGGGCTGATGTAGCAAAGACCTGATTACAGGATGTGGCAGTTTATTGATAGTATTCTCTTAGTACCATGGAAAGAGTTCATAAGGGTTCATAGTATCTTGGAGGAACATAGAGAACCAAGACAGTGAGATGAACAAACTGAGGCTCAGAAAAGGGAGATAACTTTCCTAGGATCAACAAGTTGGTAATGGTATAGCCAGATTTAGAATCCTTGTTTCCTGACTTCCAGAACAGTGGTCTCTCTAATCTCCTATTCTTGTCTTGGCACTGCTGTCCAAGGTAAAGGTATGATTCCTGAGGGAAAGCACATTCTAATGTTTTGCTTCCCACCTCTCTTAATTTTTTTTTCTTCTGCATTATTTTCCTTCAGATTCCCTATCGTTTCACTATATCCAGTTCAGTTTCTCTGAACACAGAGGTTTAAATCTTAAAAGATTTATCGCCCTTCCCTGACATCTGTCCTCATGGGTTTGTTTGCTTTCCTTATCTTCTGGCCCAAAGAATTTGAAGAAAAGTTAATTATTTATGGCCCAGTTGCTGTATCAAACAATAAAATGTTGGCTATAGCCCAGTTCATTGGGGTATGTATGTATATGTGTGTCTATAGCCCAATTTACTTGTATGTATGTATGTATGTATGAGTGTGTGTGTATAAATACTTATTACACTCAATAACATTAGAAATTAGTTGTATTTGGAAATGTACGGTGTGTTTACATGGAACTGGGGCTTATTAAAAAGCTGTGGGTCTATTAATTTCAAGTATTGTTGATTGTGTTTATACACAGAGGACATGCTCTTATGCAATGTGTAACTCTGCTCATTACACACAATGGAAGTACTAAGTACATCCATCATTGTTGGCTTAGACGGTTGCAAATTTGGACAGCAGTGTAAGTAAACAGAAGATGTCATAGGCTGTTCATTAGTGGGCTCAGAGAGAGCACCTTTGCTTGACTTCTTCTGAAGCTGTTTATCTTTCTACATTGCCAACATTATCACATGAACATATAATTTTTTTGGCTGTTTGATATATTCCTAGAAGGTAAGGGCCATGATATAGCTGGTAGATTGACTATAGTATATTTAAAGTCATAGAAGCAAGAGGTTTTAGTTTCTGATAACTTTTCTGGTGTAGAAAAATTATAATGGCTATATGGCTAGGCCTCATAGAGACTACAATAGCATGACGAAAATTTGGATTGCTCATTAATATAAACTTCAAACTGACATACCAGGAGATCAGAAAATGCATTTCGTAGGGTATAAAGTATAGAATCAAGCCCAAAAATCAAAGGTTCAATTGTCTTTTCTTGTGTCATAAAATTTACACATTTACATGGCTAAATAAATAAATAAATAAATTTGTGCTCCACAGAGAAGTTCCTGCCTGGTGATATCAGTGAGAGCCGAAATCTAGTTAGTAAAACCATTTCCTAGACCTGGTATTACATCAGCCAGAGGAAGGAACACTATGTTACACAACCACAAGAAGAGTGTGTCATTTATCAATTCATTCCTATGGAATTGCTTCAGTAATTCACACAGAGGAACAATACCTGCTTGCAGTGTCTTTGATAAGCTGAGCTTTTAGGCATACTCAATGTTTTTCTTCAACTATCACTTTAGTTCTTCTTTCTTATATGCAATTGTCATAAGAGTTTAAATGCCTATTTTGTATCACTCTAATAACATGATCACAAGTAATTATTTTATACTATATCAAGTTTGACCTTAAGTCTCAATTGTTTTGTCTTTAACATATCCCACCCTCCTTGACTTATTTTACGTAGCATAATACCCTCCAGTTCCATCCATATCAATAAAAATGGGAAGTCTTCATCTTTTCTGATGGCTTAGTAATATTCCATTGTATATATGAACCACATCTCATATGTTGAACATAAGGAACAATGTGGAGAACCATACGGAAAAGGAGGGAAAACTGAATGGGAAGAAATCAGATAGGAGACAAACCATGAGAGACTCTGGACTCTGGGAAAAAAACTGAGGGTTACGGAGGGAGGGGAATGGGGAAATGGGTTAATTGGGTGATGGGCATTAAGGAGGGCAGGTGATGTGATGAATACTGGGTGTTATACGCAACTAATGAATCACTGAACACTACGTCAGAAACTAAAGTTATACTATATGTTGGCTAATTGAACTTAATATTAAAAAAAAAATACCCCACTCTCCAGATGAAACCAACCCAACCGTATTTTCAAAATAATTATTTTTTAAAAATACAAAAAGACTAATGTAACACATCCGTGTACTCGCCTCTTCAAGTAAATAAATTAAAAAGCTATTATTCTCTTCCAGTCCCGTCCATGTTGCTACAAAAGTTGGGTATTCATCCTTTCTGATGGAGGCATAATACTCCATAGTGTATATGGACCACATCTTCCTTATCCATTCATCCGTTGAAGGGCATCTTGGTTCTTTCCATAGTTTGGCGACTGTGGCCATTGCTGCTATAAACATTGGGGTACAGATGGCCCTTCTTTTCACGACATCTGTGTCTTTGGGGTAAATACCCAGGAGTGCAATTGCAGGGTCATAGGGAAGCTCTATTTTTAATTTCTTGAGGAATCTCCACACTGTTCTCCAAAGAGGCTGCACCAACTTGCATTCCCACCAACAGTGGAAGAGGGTTCCCCTTTCTCCACATCCTCTCCAACACATGTTGTTTCCTGTTTTGTTAATTTTGGCCATTCTAACTGGTGTAAGGTGATATCTCAATGTGGTTTTAATCTGAATCTCCCTGAGGGCTAATGGACTGGAAGAGATTATGCTGAGTGAAATCAGTCAAGCAGAGAGAGTCAATTATCATATGGTTTCACTTATTTGTGGAGCATAACAAATAGCATGGAGGACAAGGGGCGTTAGAGAGGAGTAGGGAATTTGGGTAAATTGGAAGGGGAGGTGAACCATGAGAGACTATGGACTCTGAAAAACAGTCTGAGGGGTTTGAAGTGGCGGGGGGGTGGGAGGTTGGGGTACCAGGTGGTGGGTATTATAGAGGGCACGGATTGCATGGAGCACTGGGTGTGGTGAAAAAATAATGAATAATGTTTTTCTGAAAATAAATAAATTGGAAAAAAAAACAAATCTATAGCAAATAAAAAAATATTAAAAAAAAGCTATTATTCTGATTGATGTATTTATTTTCAACATTTTTTTGCAGAAATTGAAGTTGAAATCCCTATTTACCTATCAAATTCCATGCCTTTCTATCCCCCAGTTACAATGACTATGAATTGGATCTGTAGCTCAACCTTGTTTATATACTCTTATTACTTGCATAGGAATGGCTTTATATTACAAAAGTCATGTGCTTGCAGATTACACATATGCAATTTCCTGTAACTTCTTTATTCTCCGTTTTTTGAGATTGATTAGATCTAACCCATTTAAGAGGTTGTATCCCAAATATAAGTGATGTATCCCAAGTATAATATACAAATATGTTATAATATTTTTTCACCTTCCCCTTTATAATCCATCCTTCCATGTCTCACATGTTTCATAAAAATGATTCAGTGAATATATCTGTACCTATCTCTACCTCACTTGAATTAAAATTTCCTTAGAAATTAGATTTCTTGGTTACATGCCATGTATACAGTCAATTTATATATATATATATATATATATAGAGAGAGAGAGAGAGAGAGAGAGTTGCTCCTTAAAGAAATTGTTCTAATTTACACTTCCACCAGATTTATATGGAATGTCTGCTTCCCAAGCCTCCTTTGTCAATGATATGGTCAGACTTTTGAACATTTCCGGACTGGTGAATGTGAAAAGATATCTGATTATAATTTGGAATTGCTTTGTACTGGTTATTGGGGAGATTGAGAACATATATTTCTTGTCCATTTGGGTTTTTCTTTTAGGGGCGGGGAGTGGAATACTCCTTCTTTGAGTTGTTTATGCCCATTCATGTTTTTCTCTTTTTGATTTGCATTTTTCTATAGGAAGGATTTATTTATGTATTACGCTTCCTAAAACTCTACATAAGCTGCATGCATCTTTTCCCAGTCTGATTTTTATACCCCTTGTAATAAAGATTTTAATTTTCATAATTTCATTATTCTTTAATTATTTCTAAATATGTGTCTTTCATATTCTTCTCTCTGTATAGGCCCAAAAGATATTCGTCTATATTTTATCCTATCATTTTGTAATGTTCTGATTTTTTACATTTATATCTTTAATACATTTATATTTTTTGGAAAGGTGGTTGTCTTAGCATTTTCCTTCCTCATCAATATAGACTCCACTTCTTGCATCAATTCCATACATGAGTCAATTCCTGTTATCCAACTTATATGTATTTTCTTACATTAAAACTAGCAGTTCATTACAGTGAAATTAAATTTATAGCTACATTGAAGATTTGTCTTCGAGGTTTTCTCACTCAGGAAAACTTCTACACCATTACTGAATATTTATGACCCCCAATATCACTCTATTACTTGGTCCTTTTTAATACATATCTTTTAAATTTTGTCTTTTGTATATAAAATATGCTTTAAAGCTAATGTGTATTGAATGACAGAGAGTCAAAGGGCATTAGAGAAAAATTTATGAGGGAAAAAAAACAACAACAAAAAATTTCTATTTGGTATCTCTGTCTCTTTGAAAAAAATATATCTATATCTATCTATCTATCTATCTATATATATATATATATCCATATATTCATGGGATACTATATGTCACTTAAAATGACTATAAGTCATTTAAAATACTATATGTCACTTAAAATGAGTTAGATTTTTATCAACTTCAAACCTCTAGTACACCATAAGTAAAGAGTATATTACCAAAGTTTCCCAAGAACTACCACATCTTGGGCACATGGAGTATATCTTAAAATGCTTTTTAATACCATGTGAATATTTTCTCTTTTTATTTTTTATTTTTTTAATATTTTTGAATGTTTAATTTATTTATTAATGAGAGACAGAGAGAGAGAAAGGCAGAGGACCAGGAAGAACCAGACTCCCTGTTGAACAGAGAGCCCCATGCAGAACTCCATCCCAGGACCCTGGGATTATGACCTGAGCTGAAGGCAGCCGCTTAACGACAGAGCCACCCAGGTGCCCCATTTCCCCCTTTAATAATTTTTTTTTAAAGATTTTATTCATCTATTTGACAGAGATCACAAGTAGACAGAGAGGCAGGCAGAGAGAGATAGACAGAGGAGGAAGCAGGCTCCCAGGCGAGCAGAGAGCCTGATGCGGGGCTTGATTCCAGGACTCTGGGATCATGACCTGAGCTGAAGGCAGAGGCTTTAACCCACTGAGCCATCCAGGTGCCCCAATAATTTTTTAATTTATATCAAAGGCTTACATTAATTTAATTTTCTTGTTCATCATTGAAGGCTCTTAAAGATCTAGCTCCCTCTACTATTCACACTTATCCCTTAGAAAACCTCACTCCAACTTGCATCCAATAAATCAACTTTTCAAAGAAAATTTTAAGGTGGATTTTTCTTGTCTCTAGGCCTGTTCACATCCTGCCTCATCTCAGTAACAGACCCACTTCTCAAAGTTTCTTCACTGGGTGAAGTCTTAAGTCTTCTTTACACTGAAGTTCTGACACTCTTTCCTCCAGAAAACCATGCATGGCCTTCTATCCCTAGCACAGTTTGCTTACTCTTACCACATTAATTGATCCTGTATCTGTTATTTTGTCTGTTAAAAAATATGTTTGAGGTTATTTTTAAAGGCAGAGAACGTTTATGTAGATTTGCTAATCTCTTATATTCATCACTAAGACAATGATTTTAAGGTAACAGTAATACAGCCAATATTTGTTAATCAAAATTATAGGCACATTGGGAAATATAAAGATGTGTAAGACATTTTATAGTCTAATTAGGACCACAGATACCTTTACATAAAATTAGTTAGCAATCAAAACAAGCATGATTATAAACATCCACCAACATAATTATAATTACAATCATTCTATAGCATGTATATATATATATATATAAAATGCATATATACACATATATATGATAACATATTTTATGAGTAATCCATAGTGAAGAGGAAAAGAAGAGAAAAGGCAAGTAAAACAAAAACACATATTAATAGATACTGCTGCTAACACTTATTGGCCTCATTATATATATACTTTCAATTTGTGTGTGTGGGCATATGCATGTGTATGTATATGTGCATATATACATATGTGCACATAATAAAAAGAAGCAAAGAAAGACACAGAGAATTTTGAATATTTCTTTCTACATAAATTATTTTCTTATTTTAATGACCACAAATCAATTTTGAATATTTTCTAATTTAATCAATCCTATATTAACAAATACTTTCAGTATTTGCCAATCTTTACTATTATTATCATATAATAATAAAGACCTTTATAAATGATATCAAATATTTAAAACTACATTTTTAACTATGAGTTTGCTAAGTCACATATTCTGAATGTTTTTGAGATACTTGACACATATTGCCAAATTGTTTTCCAGAAATTTTGTAAGAATTCACACTCAGGGAATACCTGGCTGACTCAGTAGAGCACACATCTTTTGATTTCAGGGTGGTAATTTCAAGCCCCATACTGGGTATAGAGATTACTTAAAAATAAAATCTTTTAAAAAATTTAAAAAACACAAGCACTCACACTCAACTGACAGTGTACTGAAGTGGCCTCACCAACACTGGATATAAGAAAATAATCCCTAAAGATTAAAAATTAAGGGGTGCCTGTGCGGCTCAGTGGGTTAAAGCCTCTGTCTTCGGCTCAGGTCATGATCCTAGGGTCCAGGGATCGAGCCCCACATCGGGCTCTCTTCAGCGGGAAGCCTGCTTCCTCCTCTCTCTGCCTGCCTCTCTGTCTACTTGTGATCTCTGTCTGTCAAATAAATAAAATAAAATCTTTGAAAAAATTAAAAATTAAGTAAAATGAAAATAACCAAAGATCTTTAATCCGCTGGGGATTTATTTGGCTGTAAAATATGATGTAGGGATGTGTGTGTGTATATTGTTAGCTAATTATTCTGCCATTTATTGATTAATCTCCTTGGTCATCCTACTGATTTAAAATGCAGATTTAAGATTCATTAACTAAATAATTATATCTAATTCTCTTTGCTCCTGACCTTTTATGATTTTTGTGTTGACCTATCCATATTCTCTTTTGCTGTTGTTAAACTGTTCTACTAATGGTATGTTTATTAACTTTTTAATGATTATAAGAGAAAGCTCCTCCCATGTTTGCTATTTCTATTCTAAGTGTGTATCCAAATGATATTTAGACTTACTTTATCAAGCTTTCCATGCTTTCCCAAAGTTAACCTTTGGGTAAGAATGATCTTATATGTGAATATTAATTTAGGAGATATTTTTCTCTAAGTCTTTCTGTTGAAGAAAGAAGTATGTTTCTTCACTTTCATCTTTCTTTTAAATTCCATAGAATATGTATGTAGTTTATCTCACAAAGGTCTGGAAAATTTATTGTAGGTCATTGTTTAGAACTTTTTTCCTTGGGGTGCCTTGGTTTTGATTTCAGCAGAGGTCATGATCTCAGCATCCTGAGATGGAGACCCTCCTTCCCTCACCCTCTGCCCATTCCTTTCTGCTCTCTGTCTCTAAAATAAAAATAAATAAAGATTTAAAAAATTAAAAATAGAACTTTTTTCTTGTTACCATATGTGGATCTTTATTATCAATTTTATTTTAACATTTGATCATTAATACATAAGGAAGTTTTCTCTATTATTTTCAATCCAGGTTGCAGATGTACAGATTAGTTCTATATATCAGTTTTTATTTAATTCTTTCGGGTTTCCAAAGTAGAAAATCACATCATCGGCAACTAATATTTACTTTTCCTCTTTTAATTTTAAAGGTATGCTTTTTTTTTCAATTTTTTTCCTGAATAATTCTATTAAAAGTTCCAGAAGAATGTTTAAAATAATTGTCATGATGACCAACTTGTCTTCCTCAAAGTTTAGTGGAAATATCTCTAGTGTCCAGCTATTTGATACAGGATTACTTTAGCCTAGAGAAGAACACATTGTGTTAAAAAAAAGTACACAAGTGATTTCATCATGTCATTGCTGTTTTTGCTATTTCCCTTAAATTATTTCAGCTTTGTTTCTGATTTAATTTGCTCCTAGTGTTTGATCACTAAGTATATTAGCAACTTCTCCTTTGTAATATATATTTATTTTTTTTTTTTTTTTTTTTTTTTTTTTCATTTTTTTTTTTTTCCCAATTTATTTATTTTCAGAAAAACAGTATTCATTATTTTTTCACCACGCCCAGTGCTCCATGCAAGCTGTGCCCTCTATAATACCCACCACCTGGTACCCCAACCTCCCACCCCCCCGCCACTTCAAACCCCTCAGACTGTTTTTCAGAGTCCATAGTCTCTCATGGTTCACCTCCCCTTCCAATTTACCCAAATTCCCTACTACTCTCTAACGCCCCTTGTCCTCCATGCTATTGGTTATGCTCCACAAATGAGTGAAACCATATGATAATTGACTCTCTCTGCTTGACTGATTTCACTCAGCATAATCTCTTCCAGTCCCGTCCATGTTGCTACAAAAGTTGGATATTCGTCCTTTCTGATGGAGGCATAATACTCCATAGTGTATATGGACCACATCTTCCTTATCCATTCATCCGTTGAAGGGCATCTTGGTTCTTTCCATAGTTTGGCGACTGTGGCCATTGCTGCTATAAACATTGGGGTACAGATGGCCCTTCTTTTCACGACATCTGTATCTTTGGGGTAAATACCCAGGAGTGCAATTGCAGGGTCGTAGGGAAGCTCTATTTTTAATTTCTTGAGGAATCTCCACACTGTTCTCCAAAGAGGCTGCACCAACTTGCATTCCCACCAACAGTGTAAGAGGGTTCCCCTTTCTCCACATCCTCTCCAACACATGTTGTTTCCTGTTTTGTTAATTTTGGCCATTCTAACTGGTGTAAGGTGATATCTCAATGTGGTTTTAATTTGAATCTCCCTGAGGGCTAATGATGATGAGCATTTTTTCATGTGTCTGATAGCCATTTGTATTTCTTGATTGGAGAAGTATCTGTTCATATCTTCTGCCCATTTTTTGATGTGTTTGTCTGTTTCGTGTGGGTTGAGTTTGAGGAGTTCATTATAGATCCTGGATATCAACCTTTTGTCTGTACTGTCATTTGCAAATATCTTCTCCCATTCCGTGGGTTGCCTCTTTGTTTTTTTGACTGTTTCCTTTGCTGTGCAGAAGCTTTTGATTTTGATGAAGTCCCAGAAGTCTATTTTCGCTTTTGTTTCCTTTGCCTTTGGAGACGTATCTTGAAAGAAGTTGCTGTGGCTGATATCGAAGAGATTACTGCCTATGTTCTCCTCTAAGATTCTGATAGATTCCTGTCTCACGTTGAGGTCTTTTATCCATTTTGAGTTGATCTTTGTGTACGGTGTAAGAGAATGGTCGAGTTTCATTCTTCTACATATAGCTGTCCAGCTTTCCCAGCACCATTTATTGAAGAGACTGTCTTTTTTCCACTGTATATTTTTTCCTGTTTTGTCGAAGATTAATTGACCATAGAGTTGAGGGTCCATATCAGGGCTCTCTACTCTGTTCCACTGGTCTATGTGTCTGTTTTTATGCCAGTACCATGCTGTCTTGGTGATCACAGCTTTGTAATAAAGCTTGAAATCAGGTAAGGTGATGCCGCCAGCTTTATTTTTGTTTTTCAACGTTTCCTTAGCGATTCGGGGTCTCTTCTGATTCCATACAAATTTTTGGATTATTTGCTCCAGCTCTTTGAAGAATGCCGGTGGAATTTTGATCGGAATGGCATTAAAAGTATAGATTGCTCTAGGCAGTATAGACATTTTAACGATGTTTATTCTTCCGATCCAAGAGCATGGAATGGTCTTCCATCTTTTTGTGTCTTCTTCAATTTCTTTCATGAGTGTTCTATAGTTCCTCAAGTATAGATCCTTTACCTCTTTAGTTAGGTTTATTCCCAGGTATCTTATGGTTCTTGGTGCTATAGTAAATGGAATCGATTCTCTAATTTCCCTTTCTGTATTTTCCTTGTTAGTGTATAAGAAAGCCACTGATTTCTGCACATTGACTTTGTATCCTGCCACGCTGCTGAATTGCTGTATGAGTTCTAGTAGTTTGGGGGTGGAGTCTTTTGGGTTTTCCATATAAAGAATCATGTCATCTGCGAAGAGAGAGAGTTTGACTTCTTCATTACCAATTTGGATACCTTTTATTTCTCTCTGTTGTCTGATTGCTGTTGCTAGGACTTCTAATACTATGTTGAACAAGAGTGGTGAAAGTGGGCATCCTTGTCTTGTTCCTGATCTCAACGGGAAGGCTGCAAGCTTTTTCCCATTGAGGATGATATTTGCTGTGGGTCTTTCATAGATAGATTTGATGAGGTTCAGGAATGTTCCCTCTATCCCTATACTTTGAAGCGTTTTAATCAGGAACGGATGTTGGATTTTGTCAAATGCTTTTTCTGCATCAATTGAGAGGACCATGTGGTTCTTCTCTCTTCTCCTATTAATTTGTTGTATCACATTGATTGATTTACGAATGTTGAACCATCCTTGTAGCCCAGGGATGAATCCCACCTGATCATGGTGTATAATCTTTTTAATGTGTTGTTGGATCCTGTTGGCTAGGATCTTGTTGAGAATCTTAGCATCGATATTCATCAGTGATATTGGTTTGAAATTCTCCTTTTTGGTATGGTCCTTGCCTGGTTTGGGGATCGGGGTAATGCTGGCTTCATAGAAAGAGTCTGGAAGTTTTCCTTCTGCTTCAATTTTTTGAAACAGCTTCAGGAGAATAGGTGTTATTTCTTCTTGGAAGGTTTGGTAGAATTCCCCAGGGAATCCGTCAGGTCCTGGGCTCTTGTTTTTTGGGAGATTTTTGATCACTGCTTCAATCTCGTTATTAGATATCGGTCTATTCAGGTTGTCGGTTTCTTCCTGGTTCAATTTTGGTAGTTTATATTTTTCCAGGAATGCATCCATTTCATCAAGGTTGCTAAGCTTATTGGCATATAACTGTTCGTAGTAACTTCTGATGATTGTTTCTACTTCCTTGGTGTTAGTTGTGATCTCTCCCCTTTCATTCATAATTTTATGAATTTGGGATTTCTCTCTTTTCTTTTGGATTAGTGTAGCCAGTGGCTTATCGATCTTATTGATTCTTTCAAAAAACCAGCTTCTAGTTTCATTGATACGTTCTACTGTATCTCTGGTTTCTCCCTCATTGATCTCAGCTCTAATCTTGATGATTTCCCTTCTTATGTGTGGAGTTGGTTTGATTTGTTGTTGATCCTCCAGTTCTTTAAGGTGTAGAGACAGCTGGTGTGTTCTGGATTTTTCAATTTTTTTGAGCAAGGCTTGGATGGCTATATATTTTCCCCTTAGGACCGCCTTTGCTGTATCCCATAGGTTTTGGACCGAAGTGTCTTCATTCTCATTGGTTTCCATGAATTGTTTCAGTTCTTCTTTGATCTCCTGGTTGATCCAAGCATTCTTAAGCAAGGTGGTCTTTAGCTTCCAGGTGTTTGAGTTCCTTCGGAACTTTTCCTTGTGATTGAGCTCCAGTTTCAAAGCATTGTGATCTGAGAATATGCAGGGAATAATCTCAGTCTTTTGGTATCGGCTGAGTCCTGATTTGTGACCCAGTATGTGGTCTATTCTGGAGAAGGTTCCGTGTGCACTTGAGAAGAATGAGTATTCTGCTGTTTTAGGGTGGAATGTTCTGTATATATCTATGAGGTCCATCTGGTCCAATGTGTCGTTCAATGCTCTTGTTTTTTTATTGATTTTCTGCTTCGATGATCTGTCTAATTCTGAAAGAGGCGTGTTAAGATCACCTACGATTAGTGTATTCATATCAATATGACTCTTTATCTTGATTAACAGTTTTCTTAAGTAATTGGCTGCTCCCATATTGGGAGCATAGATATTTACAATTGTTAGATCATCTTGGTGGATAGTCCCTTTAAGGATTATGTAGTGTCCTTCTGTATCTCTGACTACAGTCTTTAGTTTGAAGTCTAATTTATCTGATATGAGAATCGCTACCCCAGCCTTCTTTTGAGTCCCATTGGCATGAGAGATGCTTCTCCACCCCTTCACTTTCAGTCTGCGTGTATCTTTAGGTTCAAAATGGGTCTCTTGTAGACAGCATATGGATGGGTCCTGTCGTTTTATCCAATCTGCAACCCTGTGCCGTCTTATGGGTGCATTGAGGCCATTCACATTGAGAGTGATTATTGATAGATACGTTTTTATTGACATCGAGTTACCTTTGAAGTCTTTCTTTCTGTAGACTGTCTCTATATTTCTGTTCAATGCTATTCTTGGGATTTTTCCTCTTTTATAGAACCCCCCTTAATATTTCCTGCAGTATCGGCTTGGTGGTTGCATAGTCTTTTAAGTCTTGCCGGTCTTGGAAACTCTTTATCTCTCCATCCATTTTGAATGTCAGTCTTGCTGGATAAAGTATTCTTGGCTGCATGTTCTTCTCATTTAGTGCCCTGAATATATCTTGCCAGCCTCTTCTGGCTTGCCAGGTCTCTGTGGACAGGTCTGACGTTATTCTGATGGGCTTCCCTCTGTAAGTAAGGAGCCTCTTTGCCCTGGCGGCTTTCAAGAGATTATACCTACAATTATAATTTCTCAATTTGACTATCAGGTGTCGTGATGTTTTTTTGGAGTGTATAATCTTGGGTGGAGACCGTTCAGCCTCTAGTACATGAACGCTGGTTTCATTCGCGAGATTCGGAAAGTTTTCATGAAGGACTTGTTCCACGACATCTTCTAGACTTCTTTCTTTCTCCTCCCCTTCAGGAATTCCAATAATTCTGACGTTGGAACGCTTCATGGCATCACTTATTTCCCTAATTCTGCTTTCGTGGGATCTAAGCTGTTTGTTCCAGGCTTCCTCCTGATCCTTTCTCTCTATCTGTTTGTCTTCCAGATCACTAATTCTATCTTCTGTCTCAGTTACCCTAGCTTTGAGAGAGTTTAGATTGGATTGGAACTCATTGAGAGCATTGTGGACCTCCTCCCTGGTAGCTTTAAGCTCCGCCCTAACATTGTGAACATCCTGTCTGGTCGCTTTCAGTTCGGCTCTAATCAATTCTGTTTGGTCATCCATGGCTTTCTCCAACCTAGCTATTGCCTGGATAATTGTTAGCCTGAATTCTCTTTCCGACATATTGTCTATGTTGATAGCCGTTAGCTCTGTTGCGGAAGGTCCATCCTCTGTATTTTTCTTCTGTTGGGCATTCCTCCTCCTAGTCATTTTGGTGGGAGAAGACTGAACAGATGTAGCTGGATGTATCAACTCTGGTGCAGTCAAGGTGCACCCTGGAACACTTCCTGATCTCCGTCTCAGAAGCCTCAGTCTGGGTGCAGAAGCTGAATAAATTCCCCCTTGGATGCTGGCAGTGCAGGTTCCAAGTTAAAGACCCTGGGGGCGCAGGATCTTTTGCTCGTCCCCAAAGCCAAGGCAGTGGCGGCTGTCTGGGAGCTCCTGACCGCCAGAGAGGTTCCAAGCAGCGATCGCACACTGAGATTTTGCCGCTGGCCGGGGCTGGGAGTGCCCGGCTTGCGCGCACCTCTTTTCAGAGGCGGCTGTGGGTCGGGCGTGCGTCTGGGGCACTGAGAACGGGGCGCTGGTCCATAAGCCGCAGGCTGGGCTTTTGCGCGCCTCTGTCTGGGGAAGAGTTTCGCGGGCGCGAGGCTTAGACTTTGAAACAATGGCCCGGGTCAAGAAGCGCCCCAGGGCCTTAGAAACCCAGGAGAGCTGGAGCGACGTGCACGCGCATCTCAAGCTTTGTGGTAGGGCTAGCGCGCGTTCTGCAGACCGGCTCCCATCCCCTCACAGGAGCCGGAACCCCGCGCTCTGGGGCACGCTGGCGGCTTAGGGACCAGGAGCCGGTTTCTCCGCCGCACTCTCTCTGCCTCCGCGCCGGGGAGGCCGTCTGGGACCGGGGACTCAAGCCCCTGTCCCTAGCCGCCCCGATTCCCACAGTTTGCCCCCGCGATCCTTTGCTCTTTTGGAGTGCTTTCAACCAGTCTCCGAGTTAATGCTGGTCCCCAGACGCAGGGCACTCTCGCTCGTATCGGGGTATTACTTTTGCACCGGTCGCCTCTGGTGGCTCCCTCCCCCTTTTGTTTATCTTCCGATATCAGTCCGCTGTTCCCATTCCGCTTTACCTGCTCACTGGCGTCTTCTGCCCCTGTAGAGATCCAGACGTGTATAATTCTGATCTCAGGCTGATTTCATGGGTGATCAGAGTTCTTTGGTAGGTAATCAGCTCACTTTGGGGTACCAGCTGAAAAGACGCCTCTTCCTAGTACCCCGCCATCTTGTCCCCCCCTATATATTTATTTTTAACCCTTTTATTCCTAGTTAACTAAGATTTTTAAAGTTAGGAATGTATGTTGACTATTGTTTTCTAGCATCTGTCAGTTTGACCATATAGTTTTTCTCCTTTAACCAACTAATATGATGCATTGTGTTAATAGGAATCCTAATATTAAACTATCTTTTTTATTTTTATTGATTAATTTTTTTAAAGATTTTTATTTATTTATTTGACAGAGATCACAAGTAGGCAGAGAGGCAGGCAGAGAGAGAAGAGGAAGCAGGCTCTCTGCCGAGGAGAGAGCCCGATGCGGGGCTCGATCCCAGGACCCTGAGATCATGACCTGAGCGAAGGCAGAGGCTTTAACCCACTGAGCCACCCAGGCGCCCCTTATTGATTAATTTTATATGCTTCTAATTTATTTTTTTCTGGGCTGTGCCTGTGTGGACTGATGCAGGCTGAGGGGAAAAGACTATATGTTTCTAATCAGTTAAGTGTTTAATTCATGTTTATAGATGAAATTAGTTGGTAAAATAATTTTTTGTGAGGTGTATTTCAGTTTCTAATATCAATTTTTATAGGTGATATCAGAGAAGTGAAACTAAAATGAGAACAATTTTCAAAATAGATTGTCTTAATATGTTGTTTGAAATTTACCAGCAGAGAACAGATCATTGTTATATGGGGAAACGATTTTATAATATAGAGTGTTTATGAAATAGTCTCACCTGAAGTGTGAGATACCTCAGTTCATTTGAAAATATGTTTTCTGTGTTTACATCTGTTTATAAAAATGAAAAAAAAATATTTCAACTACATTTAAGAAAAAGTAGAACTGAGTCTGTGAGTACAAGACAGAATTCATTAAGTAAAAATAAAAAAAGATAATAAAGCATGTGTCTTCCCAATGTCACACTTAGCATAGAACTATACAGGGATCTTAGTAACACATTTAGAGAAACATATATTTCTGAGTATATGGGGTTGTAAAAGTCCATTCACTTATGAGCATACAAATCATAAGGACTGTGTATTATCTGAGTTTGTGATAATGAGCTATACAAAATATCTCAGTTGAAGTTCTACATAACCACATATTTATTAATTCTTTCATTAAAACTATGAAATACCCCTTTTTCATGAAAGTATTGCACATTAAGCATATATTTTAGTACAGAATTGTGAAAATAACCATATAGAGATAGTAAATTTATTTGTTAATGTTTCTTTTTTCTCTAAGATATGGATTAGCTTTTATTTTTCATTGCCCAAAGACTGTGTATCTAATGTAAGAACATACAACAGTACAAAATGCTAAAGAACCTTCTGGCCATGTCAACTACGGATATTGTAAGTCAGATGGAGAGACAATGATTTTAATCTAGGAAACAAAGAAAAAGTTTGGTGCCTACAAAGGCAATAATAGGTCTGGAAGGATTAGGAGCAAGTGAGGGCTGATGTTGAGAATGGCAAAAGATGTAGCAAAATGCATTTAGATCCAATAGGAAAGTCAGGAATTATTTCCATGACTGTTGAATGTCTGCCTTCACCTCACACTCTTTCCCTGCAAGGCTTGGCAGGACAGGCTTTCAAAAGAATCTGCCAAACACATACAATCAATAGTTTTCATTAATAACACATTGAATTGATACAGTTCCTTTCTTCAAATGCAAGTTAAGAAGATCTAGTTTTCAGCGAACTGCTGTGATCACATGTAGTTTCAGATCAGAACAAAATATTCCCCACATTTGTTTTCAATGTTGGAATGACAGTAGAAGCAAAGCAAAGCTAGAAACCACAATTTTTTTAGGTGGGGATATATTTAGTGACAATAATCTGTCATAAAATAACAATAAGCAATTAATAAAGGCTGGACAAATTTGAGGAGAAATAAGTGGTCAGGGAAGATTTGTGGAACAGATAAGTAATACTTGGCCAAAAAAAATAGATAGATAGATAGATAGATAGATAGATATGACAAGAGGAGGAAAAGACATAAAAAGAAGCTGATTACAATTTAGCTAAATCTTTCTTTGTGTCAAAAAATGTGCTAAGAATTTTCAACTGCATTACATCTTTTAATGTTCAAAACAACTGTGTAATATAGTTTGTTTCTATTTTTTATGTGAGAAAGTTGGACACTCGGATAACAAAAGTAATTCACATGGTCACTCTGTTAGCAAACTTCAGAGTTTATTTTATTTTATTTTTAAAGATTTTATTATTTATTTGACAGACAGAGATCACAAGTAGGCAGAGAGGCAGGCAGAGAGAGAGGAGGAAGCAGGCTACCTGCTGAACAGGGAGCCTGATGCGGGGGCTCAATCCCAGGACCCTGAGATCATGACCTGAGCCGAAGGCAGAGGCTTTAACCCACTGAGCCACCCAGGCGCCCCCAAACTTCAGAGTTTAGATTAATCAATCTCATTCCACTTTGTAGCTACAAATGAGAAGCTGTGCACATATTTGGCATAGATTTTTTTTTTTATTTTTAATTTTAAATTAGTGATCGACATTTTAAAAATATGGAGTTCAAACGTTTTTTAAATCAGATATTGTTCAATATTGGGATGACCTGCATAATCTAGATAGTGTAGAGTGTCCTTCTTGTTGGCCAAGTTCTCATTGCTGGACAAGCATAGGTACCTACAGCTCCCTGATAAAATGTGTATCTTTATATTACCTTCTGATCCCTGAGGTGTATACCTTTGCTAAAAAGAAAAGAGACTAGAAAACAAGCAAGAAAAAGAGAAAATGGGAGGGAATATGTCACATGATGTCACACAATCACAAACACAAACATGATATATAAAGAAGACTCTAAATAAAATCAAGGGAAGGCTAGGGAATATAAAAGACTGCAAAAGAATAAAAAGATTGAAAAGGATCCTGAATATACTGGATTGGTACACAAGACTAAAAGCAATGTATGTTGGTTAAGTCACTGCCTTGGGCTCATGTCATGATCCCAGGGTCCTGGGATTGAGCCCCAGTATAGGCTCCCCATGGGGAACCTACTTCTGTAGGTTCTACTTCCGCTCATGCTCTCTGTCACTGTCTCCGTCTCTCTCAAATAAATGAAATCTTAAATTAAAAAAAAAAAGTATGTTTAAATTTTATTTTCTGATTACTCTTCTTAATTGAAATGTCCTCCAATAGTTATAGTAAACATGTTTTATTTTAGATCAGCACATCAGAAAATAATTCTGGAATAATTAACACATAATTGTGTGACGGAGGAAGCACATACATGCTTCTCTGAAGGCCGAAAATCTTGTGCACAATAGCAGGTTCATTGTTGAGCATCTTTTTTTGTTAAGCATCCCCCAAAATTATGCACATAGAAAACATACATTAACTGACATGTTTTTAGATATTTGGGAGGACATTTTTTTTCTTTATAATATATGCAGAAGCTCAGAGCACCGATGAAGTTACATTGACTTTATAGGACAATTATTTGAAGAAACAAAATTAAGAACTTTTCTTGCCATGCTAATTATGAAGACATATTTATGTCACCAATTTATATTCCTTATCTCTACATCATTCAGAACTTATATAGTCTGTTATATACTACTTTGAGACCCTTCATTCTTCTTTTTGAATAGGTCTCCTGTTGTTAAAACACAACAAAGAGTGATGTGGTGACTTTATAATTTTCTACTGAATTTGATTGTTGGAGATTGAAAATACAAGTAATGCAGATTTCCAAGTACATTTTTATTTTGTTTGTTGGTTTGGTATAGTTTGATTTAGTTTGGTCTGAAAGAGTAGTGGTTAAATGGAAACTCAGAAATCAATATGCCTGGATTCAAATCCAGGTTCTGCCATTAAGAATTGTGGAACACAAGGCAAATTACTCTCACTTTCTTCACCACTGCTTAGGAATCTTATAAATAAGAATAATCATAAGACCTCTTTTTTAGAGTTTTGAGAGAATTAAATGAGAAAAATGCATCTAAGATACAGAACAAAAATGTCTGGTACATGCTAAATGTATAGTAAATATTGGTTATTATTGTATTCACTGTATTGTAATTATTGCATTAATTAAACTACCCTTACAACTGGAAAATTTCCATATTACCTCAGGGGCTATTTCTAATAGAAGGGAGAACTCCAGGGAATAGATTAATTTAATTAAACCTGAAAAAAAAATTAGATTACTCAGAGGATGGATTCTTTCAATTCTGAACACATCAGGGCTAGAACTATAGCAAATAGATTAATTGCATTTTCTTCCATATTAACTACGTGGGTTTACTTTTCGCAATGTTTAAATGCTTGAAATGGGTCCCACCAACAACTTAATTCGGGAATCAATTTGCTCTCAAAAAGTGCCAGAATAGTATCAATGACTTATTTTTGATACTAAGCAAAATGTGAGGAATACTAGGCTTAAAAACCACTTGGGGAAGATTTGACATAATTTTTCAGAAGGCATTATTCAATAAATAATTCTGATCCTGATTTTCAATTGACATGTGTATAAATCAGTCAAAAAAAAAAAAAAAAAAACAAGGGCCAGCAAAGTACAAAGGGAGTACGAAAGCATTCTGCTGGGAGAGAATCAGTGAGAACGGTGTTCAAACAGAATGACACCATTTTCGCCCAAAACAGCCTACCTTTTCCTTCCTCATCTTGTAACACCCCGCTGGTTCACTGTGCTCTAGTCAAGCTTTTTGTGTTAGCCTTTTTCTTTCTTTCTTTCTTTCTTTCTTTCTTTCTTTCTTTCTTTCGTTCGTTCGTTCTTTCTTTCTCTCCTTTCCTTCCTTCCTTCCTTGCCTTGCCTTGCCTTTTTCTTTCCTTTCCTCTTCTTTCCTTCCTTCCTTCCTTCTTTCTTTCCTTCCTCTTTTCCTCTTTCTTTCTCTTTCTTCTTTCTTTCTTTTTCTTTTTTCTGCCTGAAATGTTCCTTCTTATATTTGTCATACGACTAGATTTTTGCCATTTGAGGAAGAAATTGATATAATAAATATCAAATAATCTGCTACTCTGGTAAATCATTTTCAGGCTACTTTGAAGAAGCTACATCCTCTCAGGAGCTCTTAGTCATATTTTCCTTCCTTAACATATCATTTCCATTATTAGAAAATCTATAACTACAGGTTTTATTAATTTATTATTTGTTTAAAGTATATCTATTTTTATTATCTTTGAAGCTTCCTGAAGACAAGCATTTTTTTTTTTTTTTGCCATATTCATCACTGTATCTGACAAAAGGTAGAAGTCCTGAAAGTAGTTGTTTCAAAGACTGGCTAAATCATCCATCAGTTTCCACTCCTCTATGATGTGAATAGCAGGAATAAGGATCTGTTTAATCGTGCTGCTTAGGATGAAGTAAGTCCTTCATGAATAAATAAGCTACTTTTAAAGATGATAGTCTCAAAAAAAAATGATAGTCTCATGCTGAATTAAATAATAAAGAGAAATTCTGAGAGAGGAATGCAAAGAGTTACGTGCAGAATGGATTTTGAGAGGACAACAAACTGTGTGGACTTTGTGAAAAAAGGATGTGGATAAGCAGCCAGAGCTGTTGAAAGCCATTTTAGGCAGGAAAAATGAACAAAGATAAAGAGGTGAACAAGAGCTTTGTGTCTGGAGTTCTGGAGTTTGAATTAAAATACTTTTCACACAGGACCAGGGAATTTGTGTTTGGGCAGTGACTGGACAAATTTGGGTAGAGAGAGCATACCACATAGCCTCCACCTTGAAAGCCAAGTAGAAGAGTCTGGAACTGACATCATCATTACATGTCTCCCTTTCCATATGACTTCTCCCACTCTGTGAAGATCTGCACCTTAAACTCTGTCCAACTATATGATGTTCTCAAACACAAGGACTGTGTTTTTGTTCACCATTATATTCCAACACCTAGCACAGTTGCTGACATCTACTAATCTAACAAAAATATTTGAAAAAAAAAATTATAAGGCATTAGAAACCTCTGAATACTTTTGAATATTAAAATCAGAAGGTAACAGTTGAGTTTTAGGTACAGAAAATTCAAAGAGGAAATTTAAGAGGCTAGTGCCAAAAATTTGGGACTGATGCACTGTGGGTCTGGACATCAGTAGTGGCAAGTAGGGACTGAGTGAAAGGAAAATGATGAAAAATTCCTGTAAATAAAGACTCCTTACCAACTGATTGGATATACATAATGAAGAATAAAAATAAACCAAGTGAAAGATAATCCTAATGTTTTATTTCTGGGAAATGTATATATCTTTATACATATGCATATATATAGTTAAAAGGATCTTTGTCATTTCATAAGCCTAGATGGGTACACAGTACAGTCCACAGATTTAAGATTTGAATCTTGGCTCTGCTAAGAGATCGGTATATTTTAGGATCTTCTGTGGAAGGGTTAACATTATGGATGGATTATCTCAATAACAACTTGTGGTTCTTTTGCTCTACAGTGTTTACCATAGATGCGGAAGTGAAGGTATTTACTTGACTTTGACCAAAATAAAACATTAATCTTTACTATTTTAATATGTCATGTATTTATTTTTATTTATGAGAGAGAGAGAGCGAGCGCATGAGTGGGGGGAGGGCAGGAGAGGGAGAGAATCTCAAGCAGACTCTGTGCTGCACAGAGCACAATGTGGAGCTCTATCTCATGAACCTGAGATCATGATCTGAGCCAAAATCAAGACTTGCATCCTTATCCAACTGAGCCACCCAGGTGTCCCAGCACTGACCTTTATTTTGCACCAAACTTTATGAGGGTTTCGAAAGATGAAACATTTCATGCTGTAGCAGTTAAAAGGTCAAAAACTGAACATCAGATATTCTTGGTTCTTTTTCTCCTATGTTTAGGGTTCTTAGACATGTCTACTGCCCCTCTTCCCTTTCTCTTTTCTCTTTCTTTCCAGTCATTTGCTACTCAGAGAAACTAATTAAAAAGTTTCCAGTTTCACTACACAAACAGGTTATCTTTATTCCTGTCTGTTCACAAAATCAACTTGACAACTAGTTGAGAGAGTCTAAAGTTTCACACTTGGAGGGTGTGGCAGACGCGAAAATGCACTACTTAGATTCTCCCTCAAGAAATCTCCAGCTTTCCAGTTATTATGAGTATCGATAGCTCACAGCCTTTAGCTTTTAGTGTCTTCAGGGTCCCCCAGCATCCTAGCTGAGTTCTCGTCCTCTTGGGAAGCCAAAAACTTAGCAAGGTGAATAATGGTGTTACATAATACAAGCTAGCCATTTTCAAGTAAGGTAGGATACCTCTAATAGACAACATTTGCTCTGGAGTTTGCCATTTGGCTGGCAAAGATTTGTCAAAAGCATGGCATGGTCTAAGAGCTCACCCTGACCTTCCTGCTACGCACCATTTTTTTTTTTTTTTAAACTGCTACTTTCCCCAAATCAGCTTTGCACTTCTAACTTCATCTTAATATCTCCTTCCCAAAAATCAATCTGTGATAGTTGGAGTACACTGAGAAAGCTGGTGCTGTGATGGAGTTTTTCCAAAACTGCTTAATCACCACGTAGCTGGTCGTGAGGAGCCTGTGCCTAAGGATGAGTAATGTGTCGAGAGCCCCTGAAACGTGGTGGCCATTCAGTTTTTTAAATTATTATCCATGATGAAATGGGATGTTTTGTGAGCAAAGGTGAATATAATGTCATGATTAAGACATTTGAAAAATATCACTGGGGGGAGAAGTATAAATATAAGGATAGCAGAACTGGATGGTTATTACCTTGATGAGATCAGTAATGAAAAGCTGAGGACTTTTTTTTTTTTTTTTGACAGACAGAGATCACAAGTAGGCAGAGAGGCAGGCAAAGAGAGAGAAAAAGAGAGAGAAGAGGAAGGAGGCTCTCTGCTGAGCAGAGAGCCAGAGATGGGGCTCAATCTCCGGACCTTGGGATCATGACCTGAGCCAAAGGCAGAAGCTTAACCCACTGAGCCACCCAGGCGCCCCAAAACTGAGGACTATTAACAAAATTTAAAACTATCTGAAAGCCAAAGAGTAACTTATAAAGAAACTCACTTATCTTGCTCTGAGCAAACCGATGAAGCTACGATAAAGCACAGTTTTTGAAAAACAAGGTGCTGAATTTCAAAGATCTTTGAATGTTTGCTTAAAATATTTTATTTATTTATTTCCTGTGAGAAAGGGAGAGTAGGAGCAGGAGCAGAGAGGAGCGGGCCGGGCAAGCGGCAGGCAGAGCAACAAGCGGACTCTGAGCTGAGTGGAGATCTTGTTTCCGGGCTCTACACCAGAACCCTGCGATCAGGGCCTGAGCCATAGTCAGATGTTTAACCGACTGAGCCACCCAGGCACCCCTGAATGTTCTACCATAACAGATCTTTAATACCAAACACAGTGTCCTAGTTAAGAAACTGTGAGAATCTGATTTAGTATAAGGACATTTGGGAGGAAGCCCTAGAAGATTTAGTCTCCCCAGAATTTTCTTAACTTTCTGAACCTTCAGAAATGGTCAGTCTTATGCCATTAAAACATAGCACTCCTCTAATATCAGAAAATAATACAAAGAGATTTATCCCATAAGACAACAGTTGCCACTCAGAAGTTTAGGAACGCCACCTCCTCTCCTACCCTTTAGAGCTATAATCAGAGTTAAGTCACAGTCATATTAACACTCATTCAGGTTTAATATGCTTGAATCACCAGGACAGACAATAGAGGATAGAACGCAAAGGTTTATGGAAGTAGGTATTATGTGAAGCTGTTTCAGATACAGAAACCATTAATTTAAGAGGTGACTGGGTTCTGTATTGAAAGATGTTGCCACCTTGGCAACATCTTTGGATATATTGTAATGTTTTCTCCAGGCCTTTCAGAAAGACCTATGGTCACTTGCTTAAGCCATTACTTATCCACCATTTACTATGCACTGGGAAAATGTACCTAGAAGACACTTTGCGGACAGTTGGACACAGAGGTTAAATTGAAACTAATATCTGCAGAACTGAAGTGACCTTATGGTTCCCCCTGGTCAAGTAGAGTCATGTTGGATCAGGTTATCAATTCCTGACTAAAATCCAACTTAAAATTGCCCACTGAGTCCACCGACCCACCCAGTAGAAGTCTCCGTCATAGCTGAATGTATATTTGGCATTGACATATTTGACCATTGGAATGACAGTTGAATTTGTGTCGTTCACCTGTGGGATAAGAATAATCCCAGTGGAAGGTCATGAAGTTTCTGAAACTACCACTGCTCTTCCAGCTAAGGCAATTAAAAAAACAAAACAAAACATTAACTATCATATACTAGAGGCAATAACCAAGGTAGGTGCCACACTGAAGGAACTAAAGGGTATATAATTAGTGGCCTCTATCATTATCTCTCTTTAATTTATCAGCCTGGCCCTGCAGACACCAGATGGAGCCTGAATCCCAACAAGTGCCAGTAGACCAGGGTGGACTTATCCAACCAGCATCTCTGGCAGCAGCTTGTGCCAGTTATGGTATCTTCGGTAAGGCACATTAATAGACCTCAGGTATGTTCCTAGTATGTGGAAAGCTAAAAAGCAATGATAGCCCTGTTAGAGTCTCAGTTGAGATTAGACTTAATCATAGTCATGATGCATGAACACTTGGATGTTTACTTTGCATAGAAAGGGAGTTAACCTGTGGTCATAATATATACAGATTAATAGGCAGCAACAAATTAGGTCAGCTGGTCAAAGACTTGGAAGGAAGAAGATTGGAAGATTAGTTACAAGGAGGTCTGGAGGAAAGGTATGTGGATGGAGATATGAGAATGAGCATAAAGTGTGAATGCTTACCAGAAAAGATGCACTAGAGAAAGGCGCTAAACTTCCAAATGGAAGTGGTGCTCAACAAATTGATGTTAGTTGATGCAAAACTATCAGGAGCTATGTGTCACTATTATAAAAGATGAGGCTAGGATGACAAGGACAAAAGCAATGCATAGATTCCTACCTACAAGTATTATTACCACTATCTATTAAAAGATGAGGCTAGGATGACAAGGACAAAAGCAATGCATAGATTCCTACCTACAAGTATTATTACCACTATCTATTAATCTCCTCAATGCCTATAACAAAGGCCAGTGCTTACCTCCAATATGGCGTTATTCCTTGAGTAGACCAAATGGCCACTTGGTTCCAAGTTGACTCTGTTGGGTCCTTCTCTTATATAAGGTATGTGGTCTTCTTACACTGGAATAGACATCTAGTCTAAGTCAGGGATTGACTTTGTTTTCTACTGGGCCTCAGCCAGCTCCTCTGTCCAGGTGCTTACAGGATGCCTGATCTGCAGACATGTAATCCTCAGGCAGCTTCTGACCACAGGATTCACTGGCTGTTGTAATAAATAATGTATCACACAGTTGATGCTGATCTGACAGACTGTTAGAATGGCACACTGAAGGGAAAGCTAAAGTACCAGCTTAGCAGCAATATCCTGCAAGAATGAAGTACCATCTTCCTGTTTAATATGCATTAAATCAGAGACATTTATTTGGAGGGGGAGGCCACTCACACTGTTAAACATACTATAATGGACAAGACAACCTCTTGGACAAATGATTATTTAGTTCCAAATGTCAATAGTACCGAGATCGAGAAAACCTGTACTCATGATACAGAGGTAATACAAGGTCCCAGGCCATAAGAACTTTGTTGCATGGGTTAACAGGTATTGATAAAATCAGGTCAGGGTAAAAATTTAGGATCATGTTATCCTATTTCCTGTTCCTTCCTTATAGTTGAACTGCTTTGACACTGTTCATTTCAACTCGAACTTAAAATACAGTAATTTGGGAACAGTCTCCAATATTCTGGCAGATAACATCAGAGTTTCCTCTACCATTTCAGAATGAATAAAATCTGTCATGCTAACTCACCAGCACAAGTTGAAAGAAAAAGAAAAGGAGGCTTTTAAATGGGAAACTTGTAAAAATGTGGGAAGTTTTCCTTGCTGAATAAACTTGAAAACCATTGTCTGACATTCATTTTCACAACCATGAAAAGTGAAACTCCCTTCTGACTTTTAAGGTAAATTAAATATAGGGTTATGAAGACAAGATGGAAAGATTAAAGACATTTTTTTTCTCATAAGACATATGTTCCCTACTGAATAGTATATGTGTTGTCAGAACCATTTCACACCTATATTTGCTAGAGAAAATCACCTAAATGGAAAAACACAGGAAAAAATAATCAAAAAGCATTTATAAACATCAATATCCTACTATTTAATGTATACTCTTTGATAATATTTTCATATTTTCTTAATTATTATTAAAGGATTAGGAAATACATAGTAGGAAATAGATCTTTTAAAAAATAATTGCATTAGTGGTTTCACAGATAGTTAGACTATCTAACACTTCCAGCAATAACATCTTTTCTATACCAACACATCATCTATACTACAAGATACGCAGAATATGTAATTTAGAGTGTCTCCTAATCTTAGCCACAGTGTATGAAACAATAAAGTTTAAAACCACAGGGGTTGTGTCTAAATGTACAACCAGTATAGTTATTTTGCCTGCATTTGCCAGTAAGTTTAATTGAGTAGTAAATTCATTCTTCCTGCCAAGACTTTTTATTATTTTTTGACTGAATTGAAAGAACGAACGGTCACTTGAAGGAAGAGGTCTTAAATCTAACTCAGAGTAAAGGAGGAAATGAAATTTGTATGTTAAAAGATTTACTGTAAAATAAACAATAAAGCATACAAAAAAGAAGGGTTATCAAAGGGACAACAGCATAATAGTGATACTCAATGGAAAAATTATTAAAGCTTTTTTTTCCCCAATGTTTAACTTAGTGAGGAAAGTGCTAAATATAAATTCAAGTAATTAGGGGTCTCCTTGGCCTTGCTATTAAATAGATTGTTACAGAATGTATGAAGCAAACCTTAAAAAATTAAACATAGATTAACATTCTTTCATGTGACACATTGAATATGGAACAATAAGTACTTCGCTAAAGTATAAATTCCAGTGAATGTTATTTCTTAAATGCCATAGAGGACCCGAGAGGCATTAACAAAATCCATTAGAGTTGCATATTTTCATAAGAAAAGAAAAATAGCATACTTGAAAATGACCATTTTGTAATTTTTTTCTTTCTTTTTTATCTTGTCAATTTTTATAATTGTGGAAACAAATTGCTTTTGAGTGAAGATGAAAAGTTAACATTTTCTTTTTTAAATAATAAAGTTTAAGAGGAATATAAATATCAACAAAGAAAAATGAAATAGTTTAAAAACTAAAGATATATTCTAAATTAAAAATTTAGTAGAGATTGAATAAAAGAATTACTCTTATTTAAATTGCTGTTTAAGTTCAAAATGAATCTTTCCTCCTATGAAGTCAGAACACTGAATTCTGTTTCCAGCAATGGAACTTAGAGTAACATCGATTTTTGCTTTATAGAAAGCAAACTCAGAATCTCATTGCCCTACAACAGCAACTTGTCTCCTTCCTTCTTTCCTTCATTTGCTTCCTTCCTTCCTTTCCTTCTTTCTCTTTCCTTCTTTCTCTCTCCTTCCTTTTCTTTCTTTCTTTCTTTCATAGCTCCCATTTTTTTGAGTTTCTGAGATTTAACCAATCTTAGCTGGAGTAAAAGGATTCAACTGGTCTGGCCTCCAGACTGCCGATGATTTCACATCCTCCCATACATCTTCTGAGACAAGCAGCTCCCGTGGTGCACTGTTTTCATGGCCTTAAAGAAGCCCCAGCGGCAAATGGAAACCTGGATGCTTTGTAACTTCTCAGTTGGAAACTACAATGCTGTGATTTACACATGTATCCTAAAGCAAGTCACATGGCACACCCAATTATCAATAGGGTAGACAAATATATTTTGACCTCAAAGAAACACCTCACTAAAAATAACAGGTCAAAAGTTGTCCATGGAAAATATCCTGCTATATAGGGTAGTGAAGAATTAGGAGCAATAATTCAAATTACCGTGTACATACATGATCTTTTTTTTCTCTATAAAATACTTTCTGTGCTATCTTGTTCACAAAATTGATGACCAGTTTCTTAAAACAAACAACTTTTGAACACAAATCGCTTATTGTTATGTGCCAAGAACTCTGCTAGGTGCTCAACATACAAAATTGTGTGAAACACTGTCTAATCTTTTGGCTGAGGGAGACATATTCATTATATTGGGCAGGCTATGCTAAGCTCAGGTAACAATGTTAGTAGATTCATGCAACAAATTTTACTTCTAGGATGCAGAGAGTGTATTTCAGGTTGGAGTTTGGTGTTTTTGTTTGTTTGTTTGTTTTGTTTTGTTTTTGTTTTTGTTTTTTGTGACTGGCCTCTAAGCAGTAGTCAAGTGAACCAGGTTACCAGCAAGCATCTTATAACACCATCTCTTAAGTGGCCTTCCTGGTTGTCACAATAGCAGAAGACAATGTGAAAGTTTGTGCAAGGAGTTTCGTATCCAGGCTTGGGATTGACACACATCACTGTCCCCACACTGACAAAACCAGTCACATGGCCATTATCTAATCATAAAATGTCAAACTAATTACAGCAGTCTCAAATCATGGTATCCAGAAAAGATTTATTGGATATGTGTGCAATGAATGACATCATTCTCCTTCCTATTCACCAAATATAGGTCACTTTTCTTTATACACTTAGAACACAATTTTCCTCCCTAAAAAGGGACAATCCAGAGTCCCATCCAATTATTGAATGAATCCAGGTCAAAGTCCATGATCGTTAGCCATGAATACCTCTATCCCTCGGGTCCCAGTGACCTGTTTGATCTAGAAGTCTCAGTGGTCCTGCCTCTTGACCACAAAGATATTTGATTGTAGACACATACACCCACACACAATGTGTGGAGTTGTGACTGGATAACCAGAATAAATACTTCCATTTGAGAAGAGACTTTCCAGTCATTGCTCTCTAGCAATTTGGAAACCCCACATAACTAGCATTGTACAATCCTTCTATTTTAGAAATGCCAGGATTGGGGCACCTGGGTGGCTCAGTGGGTTAAGCCTCTGCCTTCGGCTCCAGTCATGATCTCAGAGTCCTGGGATCGAGTCCCACATCGGGTTCTCTGCTCGGAAGGGAGCCTGCTTCCTCCTGCCTCTCTGCCTGCCTCGTTGCCTACTTGTGATCTCTCTCTGCCAAATAAATAAATAAAACCTTTGAGGGGAAAAAAAAGTGCCAGGATTACTTTGAGTTTTGATAATCTCTGTATCTGCTCTATGGGAGGAACTGTCTTGTCCATGTTTTTGTTTTTGTTGTTTTTTGTTTTGTTTTTCAGATTTTATTTATTTATTTAAACTAGATAAAACCTCCCACCCCCCCACCCCTTCAAAACCCTCAGATTGTTTTTCAGAGTCCATAGTCTCTCATGGTTCACCTCCCCTTCCAATTTCCCTCAACTCCCTTCTCCTTTCTAACTCCCCTTGTTCTCCATGCTATTAGTTATGCTCCACAAATAAATGAAACCATATGATATGACTCTGCTTGACTTATTTCACTCAGCATAATCTCTTCCAGTCCCGTCCACGTTGCTACAAAAGTTGGGTATTCATCCTTTCTGATGGAGGCATAATACTATGTAGTGTATATGGACCACATCTTCCTTATCCATTCGTCCATTGAAGGGCATTTTGGTTCTTTCCAGTTTGGCGACCATGGTCATTGCTGCTATAAACATTGGGGTACAGATGGTCCTTCTTTTCACTACATCTGTATCTTTGGGGTAAATACCTGGTAGTGCAATTGCAGGGTCTTAGGGAAGCTCTGTTTTTAATTTCTTGAGGAATCTCCACACTGTTTTCCAAAGTGGCTGCACCATCTTGCATTCCCATCAGCAGTACAAAAGGGTTCCCCTTTCTCCACATCCCCTCCAACACATGTTGTTTCCTGTCTTGCTAATTTGGGCCATTCTAACTGGTGTAAGGTGGTATCTCAATGTGGTTTTCATTTGAATCTCCCTGATGGTTAGTGATGGTGAACATTTTTTCATGTGTCTGATAGCCATTTGTATGTCTTCATTGGAGAAGTGTCATATCTTCTGGCCACTTTTTGATGTGATTATCTATTTTGTGTGTGTTGAATTTGAGCAGTTCTTTATAGATCTTGGATATCAACCTTTTGTCTGTACTGTCATTTGCAAATATCTTCTCCCATTCTGTGGGTTGGCTCGTTGTTTTCTTGACTGTTTCCTTTGCTGTGCAGAAGCTTTTGATCTTGATGAAGTCCCAAAAGTTCATCTTTGCTTTTGTTTCCTTTGCCTTTGGAGACATATCTTGAAAGAACTTGCTGTGGCTGATATCGAAGAGGTTACTGCCTATATGCTTCTCTAGGATTCTGATGGATTTCTGTCTCATGTTGAGGTCTTTTACCCATTTTGAGTTTGTCTTTGTGTATGGTGTAAGAGAACGGTCGAGTTTCATTCTTCTACATATAGCTGTCCAGTTTTCCCAGCACCACTTACTGAAGAGACTGTCTTTTTTCCACTGTATATTTTTTCCTGTTTTGTCAAAGATTATTTGACCATAGAGTTGAGGGTCCATATCTGGGCTCTCTACTCTGTTCCACTGGTCTATGTGTCTGTTTTTATGCCAGTACCATGCTGTCTTGGTGATCACAGCTTTGTAGTAAAGCTTGAAATCAGGTAACATGATGCCCCCAGTTTTATTTTTGTTTTTCAACATTTCCTTAGTGAATCAGGGTCTCTTCTGATTCCATACAAATTTTAGAATTATTTGCTCCAGCTCTTTGAAAAATACTGGTGGAATTTTTATCCGAATGGCATTAAAAGTATAGATTGCTCTAGGCAGTATAGACATCTTAACAATGTTTATTCTTCCGATCCAAGAGCATGGAATGGTCTTCCATCTTTTTGTGTCTTCTTCAATTTCTTTCATGAGTGTTCTGTAGTTCCTTGAGTACAGATCCTTTACCTCTTTGGTTAGGTTTATTCCCAGGTATCTTGTGGTTCTTTTTCTTATCCATTTAAATCCAATGTGTGTCAGAGATTGTCTGACGATAGAAGCATGTAGGTTTCCTTCTAAAAATAACTTAAAAACTAAGCTGTTTCTCAGACTCTTAGCTATAGAGAACAAACTGATGGTTACCAGAGGGGAAATGATGCGGATTAAAGAGTGCACTTACCATTATAGAGTAATCTATAGAATTGTTGAATCACTATACCATACACCTGAAACTAGTACAATGCTCTATGTTAACTATATTGGAATTAAAATTTAGGGACTTAATTACAAACTAAGCTGTTGCATTATTAAATGTCACTATCTTCAATATAAGCGCTGTGATCATGATTAAAGTAGAAAAGATAGGAATTGGAAAGTTTTAGAACAACCCTTATACAAAGACAAAGACACCATTCTACCCACATTTCCATAGAGCCACTTATATGGCCTTACTTAACAAAATCACTGCATGTACAGATGGGAATTATTATCTTTCTATAGATGCAGAAATATGAAATGAGTTTGTTGAGCATCTTGCCAATTTTACCCCCCCACACACACACCCCTACAAAACTCTAATATCAAATTTTTAGAGGTTGGTGTGAGGATAAAAAAAATGATCAATATGTGCTGCAAAATACTGCACACATTTTACCAATTTTATTAAGCTGTGCATGGTTTTTGATAATTGATTATGCATATTCATTTCAGAAATATTGGCACATACCAGACTAATCCAGTTTTTATACAAAATTAGATAAACCACTTATATAGCCCATATAATCCTATGTCATTTGATTTTAAAGTATCCTACTTGGTAGAAATAGTCATATTTAGTATAAAGTGTATGACTCATGGATCAGTCTGATGGGCATTACTAGTCTCCAGATCAGAATTATAAGAACAATGGCTCAAATCCTCTTTTCAACTAAATCAAAATAAATATAATCTCTAATGGCTATTGTTTCTAAGAGAGTAGAAGGAATTAAAATCAAGAAGAAAAATAAAATGTCCTAGCTATCAATATGATAAAGCCATATTATTTTCATTGAATATTCATTATGCACTATTTAGTATAAAATGTACTGTGCAAGGTCAAATTATGATATAACCAATCACTGTGTAATATCTTACATGTAAACAAAACGCTATAATTATCGTGACAGGGCAAGCAAAAATAAACTAGTTTCAAGTGTTCATGTGAATAACCTGGAATCAGAAATTCTTTAGGCACAAAATTCAAGAGTGTGTATTCATTTATTCCTTATTTTTCTATTTATTCAAGAACACTGAATGAGTTCTCATGAATACTAAGCATTCTTTCAGACACAAATTTATATTGGGACATTTTCTTACAGAATACCAGAGAAAAAAGAAAGAGAATCGAGGTGTAGGGTACATTTCTTGGATCATGGATTTTTTTTTTTTAACTTTTATATTTACCATGAACAGAAGATATCCTCAGTGGAATATAAGGTAAAATCACTGAGTCAGGAGTCAGAACTCTCTTTCACACCTTGACTCCATCATTTACTAGGCCTACTACCCAGGATAAGTCACATAATCTCTCATAATTACTGGTCGGTGACTGGGTTTGAGGAGGAGGAAATAAGAACTCCTCTTTTGATTAGCAATAATCACGCCTCGGATAAACCTCATTGGCTACGATACTGCCACTGCGCAAAGCTTTTGATATCACATGGTGGTTCTAAGGACCAAATGAGACAATGTATGTAAAAGTAGTTTGAAACTAAGCTGCTATACAGTTTTAAGGTGTTATTATTGTTTCTGAAATCACTTTAATGGGTTCTATTTCAGGTATGGCTTTTTTCTCTTCTTATTATTATCATTTTGTTTTAATACTTGCACTTTAGGCCACAAGATAGCTATATTCCTTACCTTTTCTCTTTTCATTCTTTCTTTATCTCCTGGTGCATTACTCCAATAAAGATATCTTTTTCCAAAATGTAAAATTCATTTGAAATCCTGATTGAGGGAAGACAGGCAATATAATAAAAATGTATAAAAAATGTATATCTAAAGATCTGGATGAAAGATATGTGATTTGTACTACATCTTGTCATCAAAAGTACTGAACACTGGGGAATGTATAAGACATGTGCAAGAA
This sequence comes from Neogale vison, assembly GCF_020171115.1. Taxonomy (NCBI): domain Eukaryota; kingdom Metazoa; phylum Chordata; class Mammalia; order Carnivora; family Mustelidae; genus Neogale; species Neogale vison. The sequence goes on from NC_058099.1 coordinate 57,690,721, forward strand.
TCAATATTAAAACCATACTTACTACAGTTTAAGAGGGCAATAGTGATATTCAGCATTGCATTTTACATTTTGCTAATGGATTAGAAAGGCAACTGTCATTTTGATCTCCTTAGCAACAAAATCCACTTTATTCTGCAAAGCTGTAAATAAAAGAATGTCATAGTATTCACATACTTCTTGGGGTAGATTGAAAAGCATGCAATATGACTGAAAAAGTCATTTTTCCCTATGTTTCCTATATTCTTGCTATCATTATTTTTTTGGTAGGAAATTATAAGTTCAACTTAACTTTGTCTATAAAATTAATAATGATGATAATCATGGACTTTTCTGAGTTTTTCTATAATTGACTAGTAGATAATTACTGAATCATAATAAGAGATAACTTAAGTTGGTGTGATTGATTTCAAAATTATTCAGTAGCTGAACTTTATCATGTTAACATAAATACAACATGAATGTATATGGAAGAAATAAAAATAGAGCACCTGATAAAAATAAATATCTCCTTATGGACCCTAAGTTAAAATGTCTTTTTAAAGTTTTTAAATTATTTTTATTTATGTGGGTTTAGTGGAAACTAAGTCCTAAAGAATATATCTGAAAATCACTACCCTACGTTATATCTAATAGAAGTGTTATAGCTGATTATTTTTATTTTTGCTCATCTTTTAAAATATCTTCCTGTTATAAAAGTGCAGCAAAAGGGTGTGGCATACGTAGATACCATTATAATTTATTCTACATCTATTGATTTTTATCTATATGGCAAAGAAATTCAACTAGCAATATTTTATTGATAAAATGAAAATTATCACTCTTAATAAATATTTCTAATTTACATTGTATCTCTCAAAGCTATGATGCTGTTTCCTGATTACCTTTAATGACTCTGATACCTGTGAAAGGTTATGAAAATTGGTATGGCTCAATATAACCACCATGAGTAGGAAGTTGACATTCAAAGTTATTTTCTAGTTCATACTGGCCACCATTGTCATACTTGAAAGACAGTTCTTATATGAAGAGAGGTGAAAGGCCCAGCAGAAATGTTGTATGACTGCACTTTTGTTAACAGTTAAATGACAGGTATAGCAGTAGCAGCCACATTTAAATCAATCATACTAAATCTAACACACATTCTTCTGCGTGTGAGAGGAAAAAGTACTAAAAACCTGAGATAAAATGAAGTAAAAATATCAGATGCTTTGACTATAACACACACACACATACACACACAAGAGATAGAATGAATTATCTACAAAGGGATGATGATTTTCCTTTCTTGAATTATTCTGCCTTATTCTTTTTAGATCCCACTGATTTCAAGTCTAACAGCATCCCTCTCCTTTTCTTGGTCTGCATAGAGAAATATAACTAGTTATTACGGACCAAGCTCTGGTTCTTCTAAGTAAAGTCTTTTGTATGAACCCAAAAACTGCTGCTTCTATCTCCCTCACTTACTTTTCACTGTTCTTGTGTAAACCTCAAAGCAGTACAGTGAATTAACAACCAAAATCTGGAGACATCACCCCCATTTATCCTGCACCTTGATTGACAGGATAATTTTCAGGAAGGACTTTGCTAGTCAGCTGCAAAGGCTTAGAACCCCAGGTGGAAGCCTACTCTGCAGGCTGAGATCTACATTGACTTCAAGCCAATTACTCAACATCCCAAAGCCTGAAGTGGAAATCAAAGACATGAATAAAAATCCTTTAGGATAACTAATAAGATTAGAGACAATGTTTATAAAGTCTTTCACCTAAAAAATATAATAATCTTCCACTTAATGCCTAGCACACATGGGGCATTCAGTGAAAAATGGCTACTATTCCTTAAAACACCATACATGTACTTGAAGACCCAAGTTTTGATGAATGATACTTAAAAACTTTAAATATTTTTAGGCTTAGGAAAAGTAAAAACATCATTTTATGTTTAAGTGCCTCTAGAGCACTAGACACTTTGCAGAGCCGAATTAGAGGCTGTCCTTGACTTTCTGCTTACTGAAGTACTTGCTTTTTGCTATTGATTTCACAAGTATGGCACAAGCCCCTGGAAAGAAGAGTGTAGGTAACAATGGTTTAAAAATAAAATATAAGGTAAAATTGCTTTTGAAATTTTTGTTTATTTGGGTGTTAGCTCACAAAATAGGTCAAAGATTTATTTGTAAGACATTTTCAAACTTCTCTAAGAGAGATGGGACAATTAGAAGAGGGTAGCGTGCCTGTCCATCCATAAATTGTAGGGTGAAGACCCACCTAGTTATCAAACTACTAAATGTAGTACCAGGCATTGTTCTAAAGCTTTCATATAAAATTATTTTATTTCATTTTTATGATTCCCTGGATTTTGTTTTCCTGCATTTTTAGCATTGGGTCCTGAAGATGGTAGAAAATAATTATGTAAGGATATAATCCTAATCCTCTACTTCTTCCTTGTCAAGTATCACAAGCTGGAATTTCTAAAATTATTTTGACATTAATCCTTTTAGCACTTTCACCTAATAAGTCATCAAATCCTGTAGAAATCTTCTAGAAATCATTCTTACTATAATTGCCATTCTTCTAGTTATTTTTTTTTCTTTTCTTTCAGTGTGGCCTACCTTAAAAGCTGTCAGTCTGACTCTCCATCACAAAATCTCTCTGCCTTCAATTCTTTCCACACAGTTATTACAATTATCTCCTTAGAGAGATATGCATATGTCACTCCTCTGCTTTGAAGCCTCTACTAACTCCTTAGCTAGCTTCTGCGACTCTTCACAGTAAGAGTCTTCCTGCACCTTGAACCTCAATGCTAGCCACCCCTCACATTACCTCACTCCCCCATGCCTTAATCCAACCATATAAATAGACTCTATATGTTTTCTCCTACTATAGCGAACCTTTAACTACCCGTTATACGCAACGTCGTGTCATGTCATTACTGTTTGTTTGGACTGTTCTCAAAGTGACTTACAGACTTTCCCTGATCTAATCCTATTGTAGGTTTGATTCTTTGTCACTCCATGACTGAGATTTCTTTGTAGGAGACTTACTGGGGATGCCTTCAGCAACAATCCATGTAAGAAATAAAGAAGCATTGGTCAGAAAGGTTGAACAGTGATACAGTTGCAACAGAATCCTCCACCTATCCAGCTGGGTGATCTACAGCCAGGAAAAACATTCAAAGATGTCTTTACAGGAGGAAAGGAAAAGAGATATGATCTCTTTTCCTTTCCTCCTGTAAAGACATCTTTGAGTGGGATAATTCACTCTTACTGTGAATATTGACAATATTCAATATTATTGAATAAGGGAAAGAAGCATAACCTTGGACAAAGTGGATTTCTTTAGTTGAGATCAATTCCTGAAGAAGGATTTCATAGAGATCTATTAGCAGCCTGATAGCAAGGGAAATGAAGGCTTCAGATATAAAAGTTTTGGGTGGTATATCCCAGCACCCACTGTAGCCCCATAAAAGGATTAGTCATTCCACTGCCTGTCCCAAAATATTTGTTAGAAGCCCCTCTCCTAGCACAAGCCACTGTGCTCCAGTCTTATTTGACTCCCTTATCAGGCTTTGAGCTCTCCTGTGACTGTCTTTGTATCTTCAGGAGCCATCCAGTTTGCAGTACAGTAAATGAATACATAGAACAAAACTTGGATTCACAACAGAATTAAATAAAATCCTACACCTGGAATAACAATACCTGATTCTCTATGCTGCCTTGTAAAATGTGTATAACTTGTGCTATTGCAAAACAGGAGTTTTAATTAGCATTGCTGTTTGGTTAAATTGGCTTTCAAGGAGGTAAAGAGAGCATGCTGAGAAGAGGTGTAGTTTGTAAAGAAATCTCTGCAACGGAAAAAGCCTTTTCAGAGGCACAATGAATTACCATCAATTAGAAGTCAAAAAGAGGAAGACCTGAAAAAAACAAAAAATAAAACAAAACAAAACCAAAAGCAACAAAAAACACATATTTAAGGGAAACGGAGACCAGGGATTCTTAATTTGAAGACTGTATGGGGAAAACTGGAATAAGCTATGGACCAGAGGTTAAATAATTGAAAAAAATATTTGGAATCTACAGAGCTCATGGTTACAAATCAAACACTGTTGCAAAACCACTGCTGTGAAGGAAATAAATAGCTACTTGAGTGATTATTTTGGTAAAATGTAGTGATGTTTCAGGTAAAATATATTGATGTTTCAGTTGGTATACAGACTGTCATGCCTCCCTGCGAGGGGGAGGGATGTTAGTGGCACACCCTTCACACACTTGACAGATCGTAGGCTAACAATAAATGTTTGTTTGCCATCTCCTTCCTGTAAAGTAAAGGTTTCAGGTCAGGCTTACCATTCATTTCAAACACTTTCCAAAACCCACAAACTTATGACATTCAGGGAATCCTCTATTGGCCAAATGGTGTCTCTCTCAAGAGGCCAATGTCACATACGTGACTTAGCCTGAGACTTGAGGAAATGAAAAAAACTATCTCTTGTCTTTTCCTATCTGGGTAGATGTCTTGTTCCTTTCTTTTTGCTTCTTTCTGTCTGCACAGAGAGTATAGAGCTAATGTGGTCATTTTATAGGAACTTAATATATGAAGCTTTGCTTACTATACGTGTTACCATTCAATTCCTCAAACAGTATTCAGTATCTACATCTTGTAAAGTGGTGCCCTAAAAATAGGCTAGAAAAAGATAAATAAAACATAGGAATGTTGAAAAAGAAGATGAACCACTAGCAGTAACCGGTGGAAGTATGAAGTATATGTATGGTGGAAGTGCAATTAATGTGTCCTGAGAACAAGTAGGTGGGAGTGATTACTTTTGACCTAAGGGAGATCAGAAGGTATGGCACTTTTCAGACCTTTTAGCGTCCTAATCATTAGTTAATTGGCTCCTGCATTTAAATTTGTGTTGTTGGCTCTGGATGTGTTTCCTGGTAATTAATAAGCACTTTCCCAGTTAATTTTATATATCTTCCATCTGTGCCTCTTGGATGGAGGAAAGTTATTTTAGTATGTATATACACGAGTCTCAGGAATGCCAGTTTTGTAATGAGCAAAAGTTGATTGAAAGGAGATGGAAAAGTGTGGTGTATCTCAGTATCAAGTGTGGTTTGGAGTCAAGCAATGAGAAATATGGTGGGAAATAATGGGGAAAAGCAAGAAAAGTTGCAAGAATGATTTTGAGGAAGTTGTTGGAAAGAAAATTTATGAAAATAAGATTTAACTCAATCATGATAGAACCAGTATGTTATAGCAACTAGAACGACAGGTTCTAGGACAATGACTATCCGAGACTGTTTCAAGATGTCTGTAGCATAGCAACAGGAAAAAATGGTTAGATTTGGTGCCAAAATTCAATCTGAATTTGGTGATTGCCCCTAGAAACTGACTGCAAACTGAAGGTTAAGAGAAGCTTAGCTGACCTGAAGATAAAGTAGTTTGAAATTGAGAAGTCAAAAAACAGGTGTTTCTCAATGTTGCCGAATGACTCAGGTTACATTCAGATGTGCAAAGAAACGTAGATTCCGTACTTTTTCTATAACTACCCCACATATCTCACCGCATCCAATGGCTAGATATCAGGAAAGGAAAATGAAGCTTACTTTTATTTGCTAGTCTACAATTTTGCATCAGAAAATATCTTTCTAGGTGACTCAAGTGCATCAATCTTCTCGTATTCTCTAAGATATCATCTGGGGACATAAGAGTATAGTCATGCTTATGACATGATTTTGTGACACTGGGGAAAGTGTCAAATGTATCTTTAATATGTTGAAGTGTAGTTTACCTAAGCTTCTGTTTTGCTCAATTCTGTTGACAATAGCTGCTGATTTCTGCAACAAATGATTTTTTTTTTTCTTAGTTTCTAGGGATCCTCCAGGTTGAATTGACCTTTCTAATTTTTATTGCTTTTCCCATCTGGGCCATGGTCTAATGGTAGCATCTACTATGAAATTACCTTGCCCTTAATGATATTGCCGTCTGATCCTCTGAGTGTCAGTGACACACAGAAACAGGGAAGTGTTTGGGAATATAATAAAGGCCTTCTTTTTGCCTGACACCACTGTTCCACCTCCCATTTAAGTGAAGGTCTCCAATATTAGCTCAGGGGCACTCTGGACAAGAGTCTTTTCCCTGCATCCCAAATCATTGGCTGGGAAAATTTCACACAGAACTGGCCTCAAACTCAGCCCAAACCTTTACTCTCCAACCTCTATATATGTTGCAATTCCAGGGCTGAAAAATAAGGGCATATAGATGTTCTGATCTATACCTCTTCAGTCTCCTTGTATCTCTACTTTTTTCTTCTAAAATCTCATGAAAATAGAAGTGATGAGACAAGATGGGATTGGGAGGGAGACAAACCATAAATGACTCTTAATCTCACAAAACAAACTGAGGGTTGCTGGGGGCAGGGGGGTTGGGAGAAGGGGGTGGGGTTATGGACATTGGGGAGGGTATGTGCTTTGGTGAGTGCTGTGAAGTGTGTAAACCTGGCGATTCACAGACCTGTATCCCAGGGGATAAAAATATATATTTATAAAAAATAAAAAAAAAATTATAAATAAATAAATAAATAAATAGAAGTGATGAGATTTTCATTTCTTTCTTTTATTTTTTCCCAATTTATTTATTTTCAGAAAAACAGTATTCATTATTTTTTCACCACACCCAGTGCTCCATGCAAGCTGTGCCCTCTATAATACCCACCACCTGGTACCCCAACCTCCCACCCCCCCGCCACTTCAAACCCCTCAGACTGTTTTTCAGAGTCCATAGTCTCTCATGGTTCACCTCCCCTTCCAATTTACCCAAATTCCCTACTACTCTCTAACGCCCCTTGTCCTCCATGCTATTGGTTATGCTCCACAAATGAGTGAAACCATATGATAATTGACTCTCTCTGCTTGACTGATTTCACTCAGCATAATCTCTTCCAGTCCCGTCCATGTTGCTACAAAAGTTGGATATTCGTCCTTTCTGATGGAGGCATAATACTCCATAGTGTATATGGACCACATCTTCCTTATCCATTCATCCGTTGAAGGGCATCTTGGTTCTTTCCATAGTTTGGCGACTGTGGCCATTGCTGCTATAAACATTGGGGTACAGATGGCCCTTCTTTTCACGACATCTGTATCTTTGGGGTAAATACCCAGGAGTGCAATTGCAGGGTCGTAGGGAAGCTCTATTTTTAATTTCTTGAGGAATCTCCACACTGTTCTCCAAAGAGGCTGCACCAACTTGCATTCCCACCAACAGTGTAAGAGGGTTCCCCTTTCTCCACATCCTCTCCAACACATGTTGTTTCCTGTTTTGTTAATTTTGGCCATTCTAACTGGTGTAAGGTGATATCTCAATGTGGTTTTAATTTGAATCTCCCTGAGGGCTAATGATGATGAGCATTCTTTCATGTGTCTGATAGCCATTTGTATTTCTTGATTGGAGAAGTGTCTGTTCATATCTTCTGCCCATTTTTTGATGTGTTTGTCTGTTTCGTGTGGGTTGAGTTTGAGGAGTTCATTATAGATCCTGGATATCAACCTTTTGTCTGTACTGTCATTTGCAAATATCTTCTCCCATTCCGTGGGTTGCCTCTTTGTTTTTTTGACTGTTTCCTTTGCTGTGCAGAAGCTTTTGATTTTGATGAAGTCCCAGAAGTCTATTTTCACTTTTGTTTCCTTTGCCTTTGGAGACGTATCTTGAAAGAAGTTGCTGTGGCTGATATCGAAGAGATTACTGCCTATGTTCTCCTCTAAGATTCTGATAGATTCCTGTCTCACGTTGAGGTCTTTTATCCATTTTGAGTTGATCTTTGTGTACGGTGTAAGAGAATGGTCGAGTTTCATTCTTCTACATATAGCTGTCCAGTTTTCCCAGCACCATTTATTGAAGAGACTGTCTTTTTTCCACTGTATATTTTTTCCTGTTTTGTCGAAGATTAATTGACCATAGAGTTGAGGGTCCATATCAGGGCTCTCTACTCTGTTCCACTGGTCTATGTGTCTGTTTTTATGCCAGTACCATGCTGTCTTGGTGATCACAGCTTTGTAATAAAGCTTGAAATCAGGTAAGGTGATGCCGCCAGCTTTATTTTTGTTTTTCAACGTTTCCTTAGCGATTCGGGGTCTCTTCTGATTCCATACAAATTTTTGGATTATTTGCTCCAGCTCTTTGAAGAATACCGGTGGAATTTTGATCGGAATGGCATTAAAAGTATAGATTGCTCTAGGCAGTATAGACATTTTAACGATGTTTATTCTTCCGATCCAAGAGCATGGAATGGTCTTCCATCTTTTTGTGTCTTCTTCAATTTCTTTCATGAGTGTTCTATAGTTCCTCAAGTATAGATCCTTTACCTCTTTAGTTAGGTTTATTCCCAGGTATCTTATGGTTCTTGGTGCTATAGTAAATGGAATCGATTCTCTAATTTCCCTTTCTGTATTTTCCTTGTTAGTGTATAAGAAAGCCACTGATTTCTGCACATTGACTTTGTATCCTGCCACGCTGCTGAATTGCTGTATGAGTTCTAGTAGTTTGGGGGTGGAGTCTTTTGGGTTTTCCATATAAAGAATCATGTCATCTGCGAAGAGAGAGAGTTTGACTTCTTCATTACCAATTTGGATACCTTTTATTTCTCTCTGTTGTCTGATTGCTGTTGCTAGGACTTCTAATACTATGTTGAACAAGAGTGGTGAAAGTGGGCATCCTTGTCTTGTTCCTGATCTCAACGGGAAGGCTGCAAGCTTTTTCCCATTGAGGATGATATTTGCTGTGGGTCTTTCATAGATAGATTTGATGAGGTTCAGGAATGTTCCCTCTATCCCTATACTTTGAAGCGTTTTAATCAGGAACGGATGTTGGATTTTGTCAAATGCTTTTTCTGCATCAATTGAGAGGACCATGTGGTTCTTCTCTCTTCTCCTATTAATTTGTTGTATCACATTGATTGATTTACGAATGTTGAACCATCCTTGTAGCCCAGGGATGAATCCCACCTGATCATGGTGGATAATCTTTTTAATGTGTTGTTGGATCCTGTTGGCTAGGATCTTGTTGAGAATCTTAGCATCCATATTCATCAGTGATATTGGTCTGAAATTCTCCTTTTTGGTATGGTCCTTGCCTGGTTTGGGGATCAGGGTAATGCTGGCTTCATAGAAAGAGTCTGGAAGTTTTCCTTCTGCTTCAATTTTTTGAAACAGCTTCAGGAGAATAGGTGTTATTTCTTCTTGGAAGGTTTGGTAGAATTCCCCAGGGAATCCGTCAGGTCCTGGGCTCTTGTTTTTTGGGAGATTTTTGATCACTGCTTCAATCTCGTTATTAGATATCGGTCTATTCAGGTTGTTGATTTCTTCCTGGTTCAATTTTGGTAGTTTATATTTTTCCAGGAATGCATCCATTTCATCAAGGTTGCTAAGCTTATTGGCATATAACTGTTCGTAGTAACTTCTGATGATTGTTTCTACTTCCTTGGTGTTAGTTGTGATCTCTCCCCTTTCATTCATAATTTTATGAATTTGGGATTTCTCTCTTTTCTTTTGGATTAGTGTAGCCAGTGGCTTATCGATCTTATTGATTCTTTCAAAAAACCAGCTTCTAGTTTCATTGATACGTTCTACTGTATCTCTGGTTTCTCCCTCATTGATCTCAGCTCTAATCTTGATGATTTCCCTTCTTATGTGTGGAGTTGGTTTGATTTGTTGTTGATCCTCCAGTTCTTTAAGGTGTAGAGACAGCTGGTGTGTTCTGGATTTTTCAATTTTTTTGAGCAAGGCTTGGATGGCTATATATTTTCCCCTTAGGACCGCCTTTGCTGTATCCCATAGGTTTTGGACCGAAGTGTCTTCATTCTCATTGGTTTCCATGAATTGTTTCAGTTCTTCTTTGATCTCCTGGTTGATCCAAGCATTCTTAAGCAAGGTGGTCTTTAGCTTCCAGGTGTTTGAGTTCCTTCGGAACTTTTCCTTGTGATTGAGCTCCAGTTTCAAAGCATTGTGATCTGAGAATATGCAGGGAATAATCTCAGTCTTTTGGTATCGGCTGAGTCCTGATTTGTGACCCAGTATGTGGTCTATTCTGGAGAAGGTTCCGTGTGCACTTGAGAAGAATGAGTATTCTGCTGTTTTAGGGTGGAATGTTCTGTATATATCTATGAGGTCCATCTGGTCCAATGTGTCGTTCAATGCTCTTGTTTCTTTATTGATTTTCTGCTTCGATGATCTGTCTAATTCTGAAAGAGGCGTGTTAAGATCACCTACGATTAGTGTATTCATATCAATATGACTCTTTATCTTGATTAACAGTTTTCTTAAGTAATTGGCTGTTCCCATATTGGGAGCATAGATATTTACAATTGTTAGATCATCTTGGTGGATAGTCCCTTTAAGGATTATGTAGTGTCCTTCTGTATCTCTGACTACAGTCTTTAGTTTGAAGTCTAATTTATCTGATATGAGAATCGCTACCCCAGCCTTCTTTTGAGTCCCATTGGCATGAAAGATGCTTCTCCACCCCTTCACTTTCAGTCTGCGTGTATCTTTAGGTTCAAAATGGGTCTCTTGTAGACAGCATATGGATGGGTCCTGTCGTTTTATCCAATCTGCAACCCTGTGCCGTTTTATGGGTGCATTGAGGCCATTCACATTGAGAGTGATTATTGATAGATACGTTTTTATTGACATCGAGTTACCTTTGAAGTCTTTCTTTCTGTAGACTGTCTCTATATTTCTGTTCAATGCTATTCTTGGGATTTTTCCTCTTTTATAGAACCCCCCTTAATATTTCCTGCAGTATCGGCTTGGTGGTTGCATAGTCTTTTAAGTCTTGCCGGTCTTGGAAACTCTTTATCTCTCCATCCATTTTGAATGTCAGTCTTGCTGGATAAAGTATTCTTGGCTGCATGTTCTTCTCATTTAGTGCCCTGAATATATCTTGCCAGCCTCTTCTGGCTTGCCAGGTCTCTGTGGACAGGTCTGACGTTATTCTGATGGGCTTCCCTCTGTAAGTTAGGAGCCTCTTTGCCCTGGCAGCTTTCAAGAGATTATACCTACAATTATAATTTCTCAATTTGACTATCAGGTGTCGTGATGTTTTTTTGGAGTGTATAATCTTGGGTGGAGACCGTTCAGCCTCTAGTACATGAACGCTGGTTTCATTCGCGAGATTCGGAAAGTTTTCATGAAGGACTTGTTCCACGACATCTTCTAGACTTCTTTCTTTCTCCTCCCCTTCAGGAATTCCAATAATTCTGACGTTGGAACGCTTCATGGCATCACTTATTTCCCTAATTCTGCTTTCGTGGGATCTAAGCTGTTTGTTCCAGGCTTCCTCCTGATCCTTTCTCTCTATCTGTTTGTCTTCCAGATCACTAATTCTATCTTCTGTCTCAGTTACCCTAGCTTTGAGAGAGTTTAGATTGGATTGGAACTCATTGAGAGCATTGTGGACCTCCTCCCTGGTAGCTTTAAGCTCCGCCCTAACATTGTGAACATCCTGTCTGGTTGCTTTCAGTTCGGCTCTAATCAATTCTGTTTGGTCATCCATGGCTTTCTCCAACCTAGCTATTGCCTGGATAATTGTTAGCCTGAATTCTCTTTCCGACATATTGTCTATGTTGATAGCCGTTAGCTCTGTTGCGGAAGGTCCATCTGTATTTTTCTTCTGTTGGGCATTCCTCCTCCTAGTCATTTTGGTGGGAGAAGACTGAACAGATGTAGCTGGATGTATCAACTCTGGTGCAGTCAAGGTGCACCCTGGAACACTTCCTGATCTCCGTCTCAGAAGCCTCAGTCTGGGTGCAGAAGCTGAATAAATTCCCCCTTGGATGCTGGCAGTGCAGGTTCCAAGTTAAAGACCCTGGGGGCGCAGGATCTTTTGCTCGTCCCCAAAGCCAAGGCAGTGGCGGCTGTCTGGGAGCTCCTGACCGCCAGAGAGGTTCCAAGCAGCGATCGCACACTGAGATTTTGCCACCGGCCGGGGCTGGGAGTGCCCGGCTTGCGCGCACCTCTTTTCAGAGGCGGCTGTGGGTCGGGCGCGCGTCTGGGGCACTGAGAACGGGGCGCTGGTCCGTAAGCCGCAGGCTGGGCTTTTGCGCGCCTCTGTCCGGGGAAGAGTTTCGCGGGCGCGAGGCTTAGACTTTGAAACAATGGCCCGGGTCTAGAAGCGCCCCAGGGCCTTAGAAACCCAGGAGAGCTGGAGCGACGTGCACGCGCATCTCAAGCTTTGTGGTAGGGCTAGCGCGCGTTCTGCAGACCGGCTCCCATCCCCTCACAGGAGCCGGAACCCCGCGCTCTGGGGCGCGCTGGCGGCTTAGGGACCAGGAGCCGGTTTCTCCGCCGCATCTCTCTGCCTCCGCGCCGGGGAGGCCGTCTGGGACCGGGGACTCAAGCCCCTGTCCCTAGCCGCCCCGATTCCCACAGTTTGCCCCCGCGATCCTTTGCTCTTTTGGAGTGCTTTCAACCAGTCTCCGAGTTAATGCTGGTCCCCAGACGCAGGGCACTCTCGCTCGTATCGGGGTATTACTTTCCCACCGGTCGCCTCTGGTGGCTCCCTCCCCCTTTTGTTTATCTTCCGATCTCAGTCCGCTGTTCCCATTCCGCTTTACCTGCTCACTGGCGTCTTCTGCCCCTGTAGAGATCCAGACGTGTATAATTCTGATCTCAGGCTGATTTCATGGGTGATCAGAGTTCTTTGGTAGGTAATCAGCTCACTTTGGGGTACCAGCTGAAAAGACGCCTCTTCCTAGTACCCCGCCATCTTGTCCCCCCCCCTCATTTATTTCTGTTACTTCTTTTCCTACAACTTCTACTACATCAAACTCTATCATTTAAGCACTCAAACCCAGAAAATAGTATTTTCAATGGAAGCATGGAAAGGCAGTCCTTTCTTTAATGGCAATGCCTAGTTTTAAATCTATAAACTTCAACATTTTATTTTAAATATCAGTTTTTAGGGGCGCCTGGGTGGCTCAGTGAGTTAAAGCCTCTGCCTTCAGCTCAGGTCATGATCCCAGGGTCCTGGGATCAGGTTCTCTGCTTGGCGGGGAGCCTTCTTCCTCCTCTCTTTCTGCCTGCCTCTCAGCCTGCTTGTGATCTCTGTCTGTCAAATAAATAAATAAAATCTTTAAAATAAATAAATAAATAAATATCGATTTATAAACATTACCTCTCTTTTCTCTGTATTCCTTCTGAACCACATTGATATTGTTAAAAAAAGTTTCATGGGAGGTGCTCTGAAGGCATGGAGAGAGTCTCACAAATTTTTGAGATACGCTTCCTGCTCCAATATAAAATCAACCAGATCCATTTTATTTTAAAATGTATTTAAAAAGAGATCAAAGATGTTAAAGTAAAAGCCATACTATACAAGATGTAAGATTAGGAGCTAGGATTTTTTAATTAAATGTATTCTGTTTAGTGACACTGGTTTTGTTTTAAAAATGGAAGTTTTTTAACACCTTCAGGTTATATCCTAATGGCATCCTAGCAACTGAATAACTGAATTAACAACAATTTAAAACAATGTTTACTGTCTGTTATTTAAGGATGAGGTATTATTTCGTGACTTAAATATATAATAGTTTGAAGAGACTACTCTGAGGGAAAAAGTATATAAATTTGCAATACAAATAAGAAAATCCCACATTGAAAATAGAGCTATGATTGATACAAGATTGACAGAGAAAACAAAATAAAGAGCCTACGTCTAGTTATAGTATTCTATAGTGTAAATAGAGCAGGCATTAAAATGACTAGAAAAGCAAGATAGAATGCTAACCATTTTTTACTAGACCCTATATCAGAATGACTGATTGAAATGCCATGTTTTTCCTTCTCTTTCATCTCTTCTTCACTGAAATTTATTTGCCCAAAACTGACCATATAGAATGTGTTTTGAAATTTTTCTCTCTATAGGTTCAGGGAGCACGGATTCCCCCAGTGTGAGTATCACAGAAAAGCATGTCCTTCGCCTTCTTGACTTAAGTGCAGATTTATTAGCAAGAGGATCCACTTACCTTTGGGTAGTTATGACATAACAAACCAGATTTGAATTATGCAGGATACATTTAAAAGTAAACTTTCTGTTTTATAATAGTTTTAGATATGGAAAAGTTGTGGAGATAGTGCAGAGAGTTCCTATATACCCACACCTAATGTCTCCTGAGTTAATATTCTCTATAACAACAGTTATATTTGTTACAACTAATGAACCAAAATATATAAGTAATGAACCAATATACATTTTATTATAGATCACAGAACACTAAATCAAAGTAGTATGAGTGTATTAATGGTAATGGAGGTGATAATTGAATGGTCTGAGGATAATGCAAGTGTTGGGAGTACTTGGAACTAGGCTTTAAACATTGTCATAAAAATCAACCCCTCATTTTTTTTTCCTTTTTGCCATAATTTCATTCTGCATTCACTTCATTAGTATCATTCAGACAAAAATTCCCAACATAGAGGAAGTATGAGCATAGGAGCTTCAAGCTCACATTTACATTCTCAGTAATCTTGATACTCATGTCTCCCACAAATATTGAGATGGTCTTCATTGGACTGCTTCAGGTCATGGGATCCCTTCTGAGTCAATCACTATGAGACTACACTTGGTCTCAGCCAAGAGACCGAGAAGTGATAGGCAATCACCATGAGAAACTGAACATGTGGATTGGCCAGACCAGCATCACATCCACCCCTGGATCCAAGAATTAGGTTAGCTTTCCTAAATAACTTAACCCAGTGATGGGACAGATGTTTCTCAAGAGTAAATTAAGTTTCTGATAGGAGAAGGAATACATACTGCATATCAAGAAGGCAAAACCATCTGATCTCTACTACAATGTGCATATGAGTAGGTGTCTTAACCTTGAAAGAGTCTCTAGACATACTAGTCTACAATCATATTTACTGTAAATTGAATCTAGGAAAAGTTATGGTTGAGTTTTTCTATTTCTATGGAAATTGTAAAAGAAAGGAAAAGATGTTCTTTTCCTTTATATCAGTTATCTTCAAGCTGATTATCTCTGTTTTTAAGTAAAAATGAGAAACCAATTCAGGCCCAGAATTTAATGACTATTTCCCTCACTGCTTAATGGCATAAAATAACCCAAATTCCTCTAGCAAATATTTTTCTGATACTCTATATACACAGTGTTTTACAAAACGATTAAATAATAACTAGAGATAGTTCAAATTTTCATTTAGGTTGCCAGAATATTCCTTCACCGAAATGGCAACAATGGTTAACAATGTATGGTTTAAGAACTGTAAAAAATATTTACAAATAAGATATCTTATAATTCAAAGAGCAACCAATTAAGATCCTGCAATTATCAGTTCCATGTTAAAGAGGAAACAATGGAGTCAAAGGGACAAAGTAAAAAATCACAAAGTTAGTTAAGTAGTCTTATCAGATGACATTTAATGTCCCTTCCTATCTTCTTTGTTTTACCTGTTACAAGAGCATTTGGGTAATTTTGCAGCCTCAGGCACAGCCATCGAAATCCCCTTTGTGTGGATTCTGGCCAAATTCAAAGGGCTACAACATAACTGTTCTTCTCCTTATAGAACCTATGTACAATTTTTGCCCTTTCCCCAGACTTCCTGTTAATGTTAAGGCATAAGACTCCATGGGATCATCCAGTGCCTACATCAAAGCAAGCTAGAAGTTGGAAGAAATTATAAAACACTGAAGGTAAAGCTTTGACCAACAGGAGATTACAGTAAGAAGAGAATAAATTCTTCTCCATTCCTTTCCATGCATACCCTGTCCTGAGAACCAGTCATTAATAAGACCTCTAGGGAGATAGTCCCATGAGAATAAAGCATTCAATCAATCAATCATACCGAATACTACACAGTGGTTAGTTAGGGATTGCACCCCTGTATCAGCTCTCCATTTTTGCCTGTCTCAATCTCCTCTGCTCTCATCCCTGTTCCCAAAACTCATACTCTTGGAGAAGGCATTAATGCGTAAGTCTTTGCTTCAGGCTCTGTTTCTAAGAAATAGTTTAAGACAACTGATATCAGCAATGGCCCTAGAAAGTGGACCCTTAGGATCATTTTTTAAAGCTGCGTTACTGACCAGTTTTATTTGCAATAGGGATCCCTTTGCTAGTGTTACAGGGGCTGATGATTACCTCTGGCATAGCATGACATCACAATTACTAAGGCTTTCCCTTGTGGTTAATTGGGATAAGGTGCAGGTGGAAGATAAGACCTTAAGATATGCAGTGGTGGTATGCTTATATGGTGTGGGACAATGATAATTATAGGGACTGCAGACTGGGCTGGCCTTTGTTAATGATACGGGAATCTTTGAAAGAGAAAATTATAGGCTTAGAGCAGTCAATTGCCAACTTGAGGCACTCTGAAAGCCACAGGCCCTGTATGGCTTCATTTATGCAGAGCCTCAACATCTATGGGTACAGGGCACTTTGCAGAAAATCAGACCCAAGATTTAATTTTAAATGTGAAAGAAATACAAAGGAAGCCAAATATGTTGCCTTCAGAGATCTCATCTATTTAGTTTAAGATTGTAGCTGGAAAAGAGCAAGATTTTGAAAATGGAGATGGAGGCTTTTTTTGGACAGAACTGAGATCTTTAAACAGTTTGTCCCCCTTGAAAGAAGAGAGCAGTTTTTCTAGCATGGAGCACATATGAAGGCCTCAGAGAGGCAGATGCCTCCCAAAAAACTGCTTGTGCTTTTCATGAGCTACATGGTCAACACATATTTCCAGTCCTCTTACAAAGCAAGAGAATCTAGTACTCCCTCCAGGATAAAGTCATTTAAACACCAGTTGGAATTATAGGACCCTATTGACAGATACAGGGTAGAAACTGTGGGATAATTGTGGTAGTGTATCCTAAAAGCATCAGACTATAGTTGTAAAATGTTAAGTTTGGTATGGGTAAACTTCCCTGGGAAATGGACTCTGAGATGGAGATTTGCATGCAAGCTTTTACTAAAGAGCACTCTTGGAAATGTCGCTTGGGTCACTGGGGAGGAGAACAGGATTGGGCAAAGGGAAAAACTGAACTGCTGGGTCTTAGTCAATCCCATAAAGAATTCTGGACCACCTAAGTTGTCTGAAGTTGTATCAAAGGAAAAGGGCTTTGAATAGCTTCATAGAGCAGTCATTGATGTATGCTGACCACTGGTGGGAGAAGAATTTGTTTGAGGCAACTCTCTGTGGCCAAAGACAATACTCAGAAACAGACTCAGTTGTGAAACATTGACCAGCACCTGGCAAGAGCCAGGGAAAACCATACCTCAGTCCTGAAAACAGAATTGGGAAGCACACCACAACAAACACAATAATGTGGGAGAATTTATTGAATTTAAGCCATTCATTCCTAAAATTAGAGTCAATGCATGAATTAGAGGCAATCTCTCAGAATCTTCTGAGGTGATTTTTTGAAGCCTGGACACAGTCTTAGCCTACAGGAAATGGGGTGGGAATGTCAGTACTTCCTTGCCAAAATATGAAGGTAAAAAGAAATACTTAAGGAAATAGAGAGGTTAGGATGGATTGTGATATAAACTTGAGAAGGAGAAGCCAACTTAATGTTTCCTGTTCTCTGTAGGATTGAATGGCAGTGGAAGGTGATGCCATGAAAATGTGTTCCCCAGGGTAAGGAGGAGTAATTAGATTCTTAAATGGAAAAGTATAGGTGGAAGCACTTATTGTTCAGAGGCAAGATAGATTTAATTACTCTAATAGCTAACATGGCTATAATGGAAATCAGGGTGTCTTGATATGCATATCTATGGTGATAGCAAATAGATCATAATGTCCTCAAGGAAAGATAGATAAGTGGAGTAGAGTGTTTCTTGACCTATATAACAAAAAATAAATAGATAAGTTGATAGCTTTTGAATTGATAACTGGGGTTATCCATCAAAATGGAAAGTTGTCCTTCCTCACAAAAATTCCAGACTTATGTTAGTTCACAGACCAAAAAGCCATTGGTTGAAGGGGAATCCAGGTCTCTCTGAGAGTGAACTCAGCCATATTACTGCAAGTAAATTAGATAAATACTTCCCTGATCTTTTTCAAAATGGACTTGTGGCGAATACTGGTATAACTGTATAGTTGGAAACATGAATTAAAGATTGATAAACAAAGATTCTGAACCGAGACTGATAATGGAGGAACTGATATACCATGAATAGAGGCCTTGGATGCCTGATGATAGGTAGAGTTTTACCCTAAGACTGTGTCACAATGCAATGTATCTAACGTGTCCATACAACTAACACACTGTTGTTTCCCTGGTCCCCAGGTGGGTAATTGAATACTGATATACTCAACACCTGACAGAATCCTCACATATATCTATGATCTGTGGAATAAGAACAATTTTGGTAGGAAAAAAAAACATCAATAAACAACCAACCCTGTACTTGCTTCTGCAGCACATATATTAAAATTGGAATGATGCAGAAATTAGCACACACCCTACACAAGAATGACACGCAAACTCATGAAGAGTTCCATATTAAAAACAAGCAAAAATCCCCAAAAAAACCAACTAGAAGCTCTCCTCTAACCTGAAGAATATATAAAAGCAATACCACATTGCAGGAATTACAATGATAAGCATCACCATCAAATACTTAAGGAAAACAGGAGTAGTGTTTCCTATGATATTTCCATGTAATTCATCTGCTAAGCTGTTAGAAAAAAGTCAGTCCCACGGGCACCTGGGTGACATAAGTATCTGCCATTGGCTCAGGTCTCAATCCTGGGATCCTAGGTTGGAGCCCCCTAATGGGTTCCCTGCTCAGCCTGCCTCTCCTTCTGCCCCTCCTCTTTCTTGTGCTGACTCTTTCGTGCTCTCTCTCTCTCTCTCTCTCTCAAATACATAAGTAATAAAAATCTTTTTTTAATTGATCCTAACTGATAGATGGCTATAGAATGACTACTTTACACTTACCTATGATATAGCCCCAAGTGCAACCGCATGCTTAATATGTTATATTTACTGATGCAATACTACATTCCTCTGGCACTCAACACACATGAATTTATTTGGAAATTACATTCCTCTTGATTCCAACAGAAAAAAGGACCAGAACTAGTTTGCCATCACATAATAGGAATAGCATAATGGGAACAGCATTCACTCGTTGTCAGAGGGCTATGTTAAATAATTCTCATGCTCATGATATGTTCTGCAAGAACACTGATCCTATTATTCTGCAAAACATCATGCCGGGTTACTATAATTATGTATCACGCTAATGGGACACAATAATCAGAAACTACCAAGTGTTCTATAAGCCCTAGGAAGATATCAGGATGTCAGAGAGTGAAGAAAAATTCTGTTGAAGATATAGGAGGCTTCCATATCAGGGAATACTTTAGGGGTTCAAGTCAACTAGAGCATATCAGAACATTTTTTTTCTAAGGTGAATACAAATTTAATGTATTTCCTACTTAGAGTACTTGATGAGGCTCTTTGGATTTTTTGAGGCAGCATATAACATTCTTTAAAATACTGTTATGATCCATTTATTGAATGACTCATAAAATGACACTTTTTAGCAGGACTTACAGCAAGAAAGGATTCTGCAAAGTCAAGACTGTGGTGCAAGCTGCTCTATCACTCAAAATATGTGACTCAGAAGATCTGATAGTGCTAGAGATATCTATGGTATATTTAAAATGCTATATTGAATCTCTGGCAAGCCTCCAGAAGAAAAAATGAAGTGTAGAATCATAGACTATAGAGCAAAGTCAAGCTTTCTATAGCCAACAATTTAATTTTCATTGAAAAAAGTAACATCTAGTATTCTACTAGGTCCAAGTACAGAAAGATCCTGACCACAGGATGCCAGATGTCCATGTAACCACACTTCCTCTTCCTAACTTAGGTATTATTAGACCTGCTGAGTTAAAATTTGGGAGTGTAAAGCAGTAACCCATCATACAATACAAATGGTATATGGGATTTAATCTCAGCAGATCTAGAAAGCACGGGAAAAACAGATGAACATGTGGCCAGAACTCCCATATCATTAACCTCAATTGCATTGACATTCTCCTTCAAGGTCATATCTGTGGCCTTCTGTCAACAAATAAAATTAGGACTGCTTCACAGATGAACTGGCTTAAAGGAGATGATGCCCCTAAATGAAACTTCATGACTCATTGAAAATGTACCTCACCTCCTGGAAAAGAAGTGAGGACATCCTACAAATATGGAGGCACCGTGTTGTATTCAGTAGCTGCATACTAAGGAAAGCATCAGTAGAGGACTGGACGGACAGACACTTCTCAGTTTCTACTGGAGATTATCTCAACTTCCCTATCTCTGGCAACCTTGACTCTTGGCAGCCGACTAAGCCACTATTCTGATAACCTACAGTGTGTGGACTTCAGCAGCCTTCATCAGGTGTAATCCATTGTGTCTTATCCCATGGATATTCTGAAATCTCCTCCTCTGGCACTCTCCTCTTCCTGGAAGAATGAGATGTAGGTATATTCAGGGCCACCACAAGTGCATCCAAGAAATCACAATCAGGTGGGTGAAATTTGGTCCTTAAAAGATGGGAGCCAGAAGATAAATTCTACTCCAAACCTGAAAATAAATGTCCTGATCAAAGTTTATCTTTTGGATGATAATCTCATAAGTTTGAATCATCTTGACATTAAGTGATGGCTAGATTAGTAAACCATTCTTATATTTGTTCTCCCCCTTTTATTTCTCATTTCCCTCACTTCTGTTTTTGAGTAACATAGTGGATGGAGCTGAAACATTTGTTTCAGGTTCTGCTCTGTGACCAATTCAGCTAAAATAGAAAAGACAAGAGTTGAGACCAGGCAGCCAGACCCTTATTTGGTTCTTAACCACTACTATCCAGGAATACTTCCAAGGTCAATAGCCTCCCCTCCATTTGCCCTTGTGTTCTGTGCTTAAATAGTCTAAATAAGTATACTGTTCTATATTTCTCCTAAGCTTTGTATATTTTTCTTAAGAATAATTATGTCTTTGAGAAATTACATAGTCTTTGAGATTAGGCTGTCATTTGCTAATTAAATGTTACTCATCAATTCTCTGCGGTAATTTTATTATGTACAGTATAACCTATTAAGAATTAAACTGAAGGGTGCCTGGGTGGCTCAGTGGGTTAAACCGCTGCTTCGGCTCAGGTCATGATCTCAGGGTCCTGGGATTGAGGCCCGTATTGGGCTCTCTGCTCAGCAGGAAGCCTGCTTCTCTCTCTCTCTCTCTCTCTCTCTCTGCCTGCCTCTCTCTCCGTCTACTTGTGATCTCTCTCTCTGTCAAATAAATAAATAAAATCTTAAAAAAAAAAAGAATTAAACTGAAACTACCATATACATTCAATTTAAGATTAATTTTTACTATGGTGCCTCAGCAAGGCATGCAAACTTAGTTCATTGTCAGGAGTAGTTATGGTGTTAAAATATCCCTTAGGCTGACATTATAAAATATCTCCATTTTTAAAAATAAATAAATAAACATAGTTTCTAAAGAGGAGAAAGTTTCTTTCTATTTTTTTTTCTTTTCAGCTTAACAGTATTCATAGTGTTTGCAGCACACTGAGTGCTCCATGCAATACGTGTTCTGCCTAATACCCACCACCTTTTTCCCCCAGCCTCCCACCCCCTGCCCCTTCAATACCCTTAGGTTGTTTTTCAGAGTCCATAGTCTCTCATAGTTTACCTCCCCTTCCAATTTCCATCAATTCCCTTCTCCTCTCCATCTCCCCATGTCCTCCATGTTATTTGTTATGCTCCACAAATAAGTGAAACCATATGATAACGGACTCTCTCTGCTTGACTTATTTCACTCAGCATAATCTCTTCCAGTCCCATCCATGTTGCTACAAAAGGTGGGTATTCATCCTTTCTGATGGAGGCATAATACTCCATAGTGTATATGGACCACATCTTCCTTATCCATTCATCCATTGAAGGGCATCTTGGTTCTCTCCACAGTTTGGCGACCATGGCCATTGCTGCTATAAACATTGGGGTACAGATGGCCCTTCTTTTCACTACATCTGTATCTTTGGGGTAAATACACAGTAGAGCAATTGCAGGGCCATACGGAAGCTCTATTTTTAATTTCTTGAGGAATCCTCCACACTGTTCTCCAAAGTGGCTGCACCAACCTGCATTCCCACCAACAGTGCAAGAGGGTTCCCCTTTCTCCACATCCTCTCCAAAACATGTTGTTTCCTGTCTTGCTAATTTTGCCATTCTAACTGGTGTAAGGTGGTATCTCAATGTGGTTTTAATTTGAATCTCCCTGATGGCTAGTGATGATGAACATTTTTTCATGTGTCTGATAGCCATTTGTATGTCTTCATTGGAGAAGTGACTGTTCATATCTTCTGGCCACTTTTTGATGTGATTATCTTTGTTGTGTGTGTTGAATTTGAGGAGTTCTTTATAGATCCTGGATATCAACCTTTTGTCTGTAGTGTCATTTGCAAATATCTTCTCCCATTCTGTGGGTTGCCACGTTGTTTTCTTGACTGTTTCCTTTGCTGTGCAAAAGCTTTTATCTTGATGAAGTCCCAAAAGTTCACTTTTGTTTCCTTTGCCTTTGAAGACATATCTTGAAAGAAGTTGCTGTGGCTGGTATAGAATAGGTTACTGCCTATGTTCTCCTCTAGGATTCTGATGGATTCCTGTCTCACGTTGAGGTCTTTTATCCATTTCGAGTTTGTCTTTGTGTATGGTGTAAGAGAATGGTCAAGTTTCATTTTTCTACAGATAGCTGCCCAGTTTTCCCAGCACCATTTATTGAAGAGACTGTCTTTTTTCCACTGTATATTTTTTCCTGTTTTGCCAAAGATTATTTGACCATGAAGTTGAGGGTCCATATCTGGGCTCTCTACTCTGTTCCACTGGTCTATGTGTCTGTTTTTATGCCAGTACCATGCTGTCTTGGTGATCACAGCTTTGTAGTAAAGCTTGAAATCAGGTAACATGATGCCCCCAGTTTTTTTTGTTTGTTTGTTTTTCAACATTTCCTTAGTGATTCGGGGTCTCTTCTGATTCCATACAAATTTTTGGATTATTCGCTCCAGCTCTTTGTAAAATACCAGTGGAATTTTGATCGGAATGGCATTAAAAGTATAGATTGCTCTAGGCAGTATAGACATTTTAACAATGCTTTTTCTTCCAATCCAAGAGCATGGAATGGCCTTCCATCTTTTTGTGTCTTCTTCAATTTCTTTCATGAGTATTCTGTAGTTCCTCAAATATAGATCCTTTACCTCTTTGGTTAGGTTTATTCCCAGGTACCATATGGTTCTTGGTGCTATAGTAAATGGAACCGATTCTCTAATTTCCCTTTCTGTATTTTCATTGTTAGTGTATAAGAAAGCAACTGATTTCTGTACATTGACTTTGTATCCTGACACATTACTGAATTGCTGTATGAGTTCTAGTAGCTTGGGGGTGGAGTCTTTTGGGTTTTCCATATAAAGAAACATGTCATCTGTGAAGAGAGAGAGTTTGACTTCTTCATTGCCAATTTGGATACATTTTATTTCTCTTTGTTTTCTGATTGCTGTTGCTAGGACTTCTAATACTATGTTGAATAAGAGTGGTGCGAGTGGGCATCCTTGTTGTGCTCCTGATCTCAACGCGAAGGCTGCAAGCTTTTTCCCATTGAGGATGATATTTGCTGTGGGTCTTTCTTAGATAGATTTTATGAAGTTCAGGAATGTTCCCTCTATCCCTATACTTTGAAGCATTTTAATCAGGAACAGATGCTGGATGTTGTTAAATGCTTTTTCTGCATCAATTGAGAGGACCATGTGGTTCTTCTCTCTTCTCTTATTGATTTGTTCTATCACATTGATTGATTTGCAAATGTTGAACCATCCTTGTAACCCAGGGATAAATCCCACCTGGTCATGGTAATTAATCTTTTTAATGTGCTGTTGGATCCTGTTTGCTAGGATCTTGTTGAGAACATTAGCATCCATATTCATCAGTAATATTGGTTTGAAATTCTCCTTTTTGGTAGGGTCTTTGCCTGGTTTGGGATCAACGTAATGCTGGCTTCATAAAAAGAGTCTGGAAATTTTCCTTCTGCTTCAATTTTTTGAAACAGCTTCAAGAGAATAGGTATTATTTCTTCTTTGAAAGTTTGGTAGAATTCCCTAGGCAATCCATCAGGTCCTGGGCTCTTGTTTTTTGGGAGGTTTTTGATCACAGCTTAAATCTCGTTACTAGATATTGGTCTATTCAGGTTGTCAATTTCTTCCTGGTTCAATTTTGGGAGTTTATATTTTTCCAGGAATGCATCCATTTCATCTAAGTTGCTTAACTTATTGGCATATAACTGTTGATAATAACTTCTGATGATGGTTTCTACTTCCTTGGTGTTAGTTGTGATCTCTCCCTTTCCATTCATAATTTTATTAATTTGGGCTTTCTCTCTTTTCTTTTGGATTAGTGTGGCCAATGGTTTATCGATCTTATTGATTCTTTAAAAAAAAAAAACAGCTTCTAGATTCATTGATATGTTCTACTGTATCTCTGGTTTCTACCTCATTGATCTCTGCTCTAATCTTGATTATTTCCCTTCTTATGTGTGGAGTTGGTTTGATTTGTTGTTGGTTCTCCATCTCTTTAAGGTGTAGAGACAGCTGGTGGATTCTGGATTTTTCAATTTTTTTGAGGGAGTCTTGAATGGCTATATATTTCCCCCTTAGGACCGCCTTTGCTGTATCCCATAGGTTTTGGACCGAAGTGTCTTCATTCTCCTGGTTTCCATGAATTGTTTAAGTTCTTCTTTGATCTCCTGGTTGATCCAAGCATTCTTAAGCAAGGTAGTGTTTAGCTTCCAGATGTTTGAGTTCCTTCCAAATTTTTCCTTGCGATTGAGTTCCAGTTTCAAAGCATTGTGATCTGAGAATATGCAGGGAATAATGTCAGTCATTGGTATCAGTTGAGTCTTGATTTGTGACCCAGTATGTGGTCTATTCTAGAGGAGGTTCCATGTGCACTTGAGAAGAATGAGTATTCTGTTGTTTTAGGGTGGAATGTTCTGTATATATCTATGAGGTCCATCTTGTTTCTTTATTGATTTTCTGTTTCTTTATTGATTTTCTTGTTTCTTTATTGATTTTCTGCTTGGATGATCTGTATATTACTGAGAGGGGCATGTTAAGATCTCCTACTATTAATGTATTCATAGCAATATGACTCTTTATCTTGATTAATAATTTTCTTATGTAATTGGCTGCTCCCATATTGGGGGCATTGATATTTACAATTCTTAGATCGTCTTGGTGGGTAGTCCCTTTAAGAATTATGTAGTGTCCTTCTGTATCTCTGACTGCAGATACTTCTGTATCTCTGACTAGTTTTTAGTTTAAAATCTAATTTATCTGATATGAGAATCGCTACCCCAGCCTTCTTTTGAGGCCCATTGACATGAAAGATGCTTCTCCATCCCTTCACTTTCGATCTGGGTGTATCTTTAGGTTCAAAATGGGTCTCTTGTAGACAACATATAGACGGGTCCTGTCATTTTATCCAATCTGCAACCTTGTGTCATTTTATGGGCACTTTTATGCCATTCGCATTGAGAGTGATTATTGATAGATATGTTTTTATTGACATTGCATTACCTTTGAGGTCTTTCTTTCTGTAGATTGTCTCTGTATTTCTGTTCAATGATATTTTTAGGATTTTATCTCTTTTATAGAACCCCCCCTTAATATTTCCTGCAGTGTCGGCTTGGTGGTTGCATGGTCTTTAAGCCTTGCCATTCTTGGAAACTCTTTATCTCTCGATCCATTTTGAATGTCAGTCTTGCTGGATAAAGTATTCTTGGCTGTATGTTCTTCTCATTTAGTGCCCTGAATAGATCTTGCCAGCCCTTTCTGGCTTGCCAGGTCTCTGTGGACAGGTCTGATGTTATTCTGATGGGCTTTCCTCTGTATGTAAGGAGCTTCTTTGTCCTGGCTGCTTTCAAGAGGGTCTGCCTACAATTTTAATTCTTCATTCTTACTATTAGGTGTCTCGAGGACTTTCAAGAATCTATAATCTTGGGGGGAAACCATTCTGCCTCTAGTACATGAACGCTGGTTCCATTTGTGAGATTGGGAAAATTTTCATGAACAACTTGTTCCACTATATCTTTTAGACTTCTTTCTTTCTCCTCCCCTTCAGGGATTCCAATAATTCTGACACTGGAATATTTCATGGCATCATTTATTTCCCTGATTCTGTTTTCATGGCTTCTAAGCTGTTTGTTCCAGGCTTCCTCTTGATCCTTTCTCTCTATGTGTTTGTCCTCCAGGTCACTAATTCTATCTTCTGTCTCAGTTACCCTAGCTTTTAGAGAATTTAGATTATATTGGAACTCATTGAGAGCATTGTGAACATCATCCCTGGTGGCTTTCAGTTCTGCCCTAATCAATTCTGTTTGGTCATCTATGGCTTTCTCTAACCTAGCTATTGCCTGGATAATTGATAGCCTAATTTCCCTTCCTGACATATTGTCTATGTCAATAGCCATTAGCTCTGTTGCAGAAGGCCCATCCTCTGAATTTTTCTTCTGTTGGGCATTCCTCCTCCTAGTCATTTTGGTGAGAGATAACTGAATGGATGTAGCTGGATGTATCAACTGTGGTGCCGTCAAGGTGCACCCTGGAATGCTTCTGAGAAATCAGGATTCCCCAACTGAGAGAAAAAAGAAAAGAAAAAGAAAAAAGAGAGAGAGAGGAAAAAAAGGGAAGATAAAGGAGAAGGCTTAGCCCAAATGGGCCCCAAGATAAGATTTATGAAGTATACAAACAGAAACAGACAAACAAAAAGACTGATAAAAGTATATGACAAGAGAAAAATATATATATATATATAAAGAAAAAAAAAAAAAAGGAAGAACCTCGTCAAAAAGAACCCCAAGTATAAGATTTATATATTTTCAGGACAAACACAAATACACAGAAACACTGGTGGAAGAAAAAGATGGGAGAGTGGTTATAAATTCTCAGTGTGGGCGAGGAAGGTTATTTTGATTCTTCCTGGATGTATCTTGATATCTTTGTTAAAGGACTCAACTTGCCTAAGATAAAGGGAGATTAAAAATTGATTTACCTATAGGGGTAGCATTGATTGGGGAAAGGGGGTTACCTTGAAGTTTAACTCTATATGAATATTAGAAAATAAAAATAAAAAAAGAATAAACTAGACTAAAATTAAAATTTTTAAAAATTTAAAAAAATAGAAAAGCAATAGAAAAACATGGGTGTATGTATCAAAAAGTTCAGGCTAGAAGGTTATTATGAAATTTGATGTACTGGACTTCTCACTGTGATGTTAAATAGGTTAAAAAATTATCTATATATTTGAAAAAATGAACCAGAATAGTGGGAACGAGTTAAAAATAAAAGTTGTATCTATGAAGTAGTGGTAGTTGTTCTCTTGTCATCTTTTTTTTTTCTTCTTTTTTCTTTCCTGGTCGGTTTTCTGGGGGAGGGGCCTGCCACGTGGGTTTTCAGTCAATGATGTTCCCTGAGTTAAGTCCTCCTGCCCCCCTCAAAGGGGTGGGCTCTGAGGAAACCGGTTTTTCAGGCTTTTGTTCTCTGGAGGTTTTTATGTTTGTTTGTTCGAGGTTTTCTTTGTTTGTTTGTTTGTATTCTCTCGCCTTGACAGCTTTTGATGGTTTTGGAGGTTTAGAAGAAAGCAAACTACACCCCAACCTCCCTCTCAGAGAGAAGCCTCAGTCTACTCCCCTGTTGGTGCTACACAGCCCATATAAATTTCCCCTTGGCCACTGGCAGAGCAGGTTCCGAGTTGCAGTCCCTGGGGATGCAGGATCTCCTGCTTGTACCCAAGACCACGGCAGCGGCGGCTATCTGGGCAAGCTCCAGTCCACCAGAGAGGTTCCAAGTAGTGATAGCACACTGAGATTTTCCCGCTGGCCCAGGGCTGGGAGTGCCTGGTCTTTCCGGGTCCAAGAGCACCGGGCCAGCACCTGTGCGCATTTCTCCCAGGGGAGGGTGTGGGGCACACACGTCTCAGGCTGTGATAGCACGGTGCAGCGTTCTGCCATCTGGTGAGGCACCCAGGCCCTCACAGGAGCCAGACCCCACACGTTCTCCGGTGTGCTGGCGACTCAGGGACCAAGACCTTGTTTCTCCACCACACTCTGGCTCAGCACCAAGGGAGGCTGTCCTGGGTCTGGGGACTTAAGCCCCTGTCCCTAACCGCCCCGATTCCCACAATTTTCCCCCACAATCCTTTGCTCATTTTGAGTGCTTTCAACCAGACTCCTAGTTAATGCTGGTCTCCACATGCAGGGCACTCTCGTATTGGGTTATTACTTTCCAATCGGTCGCCTCTGGTGGCTCCTTCCCCCTTTTGTTTACCTTCCGATATCAGTCAGACATTCCCACTCCACTTTACCTGCCCACTGGTATCTTCTGCCCCTGTAGAGATCCAGATATGTATAATTCTGATCTCAGGATGATTTCATGGGTGATCGGAGTTCTTTGGTAGGTAATCAGCTCACTTTAGGGTACAGGTTGAAATGACGCCTCCTCCTACTTCCCCGCCATCTTATCTCCTCTGAGGAGAAAGTTTCTTAACAGGATAAAGAAGAAAAAATAATATAAAGAGAAATTGACATAACCTTGAGTTAATCATATCAATTGCCAGGAGTTGAAAAAGAGAACTGTCTTAAGGTGTTTTTAATAAAATATATTAATAAAGAATATTTATTTTTTGTAATTTTATTTTATTTTATTTTATTGGTTTTCCAAGAGTCATTGTTTATGCACCACACCCAGTGCTCCATGCAATACATGCCCTCCTTAATACCCATCCCCAGGCTCACCCAACCCCCTACCTCTCTCCCCTCCAAAACCTTCTGTTTATTTCTCAGAGTCCACAGTCTCTCATGGTTTGTTTCCCCATCCAATTTCCCCCAACTCACTTTTCCACCCCATTTCCCAAAATCCTCCATGTTATTCCTTATGCTCCACAAGTAAGTGAAACCGTATGATAATTGACTCTCTCTGCTTGATTTTTTTCACTCAGCATAGTTTCCCCCAGTCACAAATAAACATTGTTAAAATGTCTATAGTGCCTAGAACAATCTATAGTTTCAATGCCATCACAATCAAAATTCCACTGGCATTTTTCAAAGAGCTTGAGCATACAATCCTAAAATTTGTATGAAACCAGAAGAAACCCCGAATTGCTAATGAAATGTTGAAACAGAGAAACAAAACTGGGGGCATCACATTGTCTGATTTCAAGTTTTACTACTTGGATGGATCACCAATATAGCATGGTACCAACACAAAAACAGATGCATAGACCAGTGGAACAGACCAGAGAACCCAGATGTGGACCCACAACTCTATATTCAAATAATCTTTGACAAAGTAGGAAAAATAGACAATGGGAAAAAAGTCTCTTCAATAAATGTTTCTGGGAAAAGTGGGCAGCTTTGTATAGAAGAATGAAACTTGACCATTCTCTTTGTCATATAAAAGATGAAATCAAAATGCATAAAAGACCTCAACATGAGGCAGGAATCTATCAAAGTCCTAGAGTAGGACATAGGCAGTTACCTCTTCGACACTGGCCACAACAACTTCTTTCAAGACATGTCTCCAAAAGCAAAGGAAACAAAAACGAAAATGAACTTTTGGAACTTCAACAAGATCAAAAGCTTCTGCACAGCAAAGGAAACAGTCAAGAAAACAAAGTGGCAACCCACGGAATGGGAGAAGATATTTGCAAATGACAGTACAGACAAAAGGTTGATATCCAGGATCTATAAAGAACTCCTCAAACTCAACACACACAAAACAGATAATCACATCAAAAAGTGGGCAGAAGACATGAACAGACACTTCTCCAAAGAAGACATACAAATGGCTAACAAACACCTGAAAAAATGTTCATCATCATTAGCCATCAGGGACATTCAAATTAAAACCACATTGAGAATCCACCTTATACCAGTTAGAATGGCCAAAATCAAGACAGTGAACAGCTAGTGTTGGGGGGGATGTGGAAAAAGGGAAACTCTCTTACACTGTTGGCGGGAATGCAAGTTGGTGTAGCCGCTTTGGAAAACAGTGTGGAGATTCCTTAAGAAATTGAAAATAGAGCTTCACTATGACCCTGCAATTGCACTACTGGGTATTTACCCCAAAGATACAGATGCAGTGAAAAGAAGTGCTATCTGTACCCCAATGTTCATAACAGCAATGGCCACAGTTGCCAAATTCTGAAAAGAGCCAAGATGCCCTTCAACAGATGAATGGATAAGGAAGATATGGTCCATATATGCAATGGAATACTATGCTTCCATCAGAAAGGATGAATACCCAACTTTTATACAAAGAATATTTTAAAAATGAGCATCTGTTATAAAATGAAAATATTTCTCACATCTTCATTTTGGATGTTTGTTTGAACCAAACTAAGTGCTAAAAATCATTTGTGGTACATTAAAATAAAATGATATACACCTATTTAAACACACACAAACAAGGATACTAAAAGACAAAAGCGCAAAAGTTAGTTTTAAGATTCCTAGCGATCAGGACAAAATGGATATTTTATTTCTTGTCTACTGCCAAGGAAGTTAACACAAAACAGAAAATATATTCTTTTTCTTCCCCAGAACCCATGCTTAATAATGGACAGAGACAATAAATTTTAATGAAAAACACTACATTAAAAAATGTATATTTTGGTGACTTTTTTTTTTTGCAAATAGTTGATTTTATTTTCTTTAATTTTTATTTTTTTTAGAATAGATGGCTATTTTAAAAAGCAGCCAAAGATATCTTCAAAATAGACCCATTCCTTTCTTACACTGGGAAATTTTTTTGCAGTCACACTTAATAAGTTCTTTGTGAAATCTTTTCTTTAAGCTAATTTAAATCAATATTATTTAAAATGTATCTTGTGCTACTGACAATGACCTCTGAGGCTGGATTTCACAGAACAGACATAGAGATCCAGAGAGGACCACAAAAGAGGAAAGTGATCTGTCATATCTTTCTTTATTCTTTCCCTCCCTATCTCTCTATTCTTTTTTGTTTATTTTTCACTCTTATTGAAGGAGTAGAGTATGTATTCCCTTTGATGGGGCTCTACAGTGTAGTAAAAATGGCTTATTCTTTTTGGTCTGGTATATATGGACGTAGACCTAGCTTCAGACATTTAATAGTTACATGACCTTAGGTATATCATTAACTTTGTCTCTGTGCCTCAACTTCTGCGAATATAAAAATAAAATAGGACTATCTTTTTAATGTAAGCATGGAATAGAAAACATACATACTGCCTTATTTCTCCTTCCTTGTAATTCCAGGATTTATAGTAACTAGCATAAAGTCACCTGCTCAAAATCAAGGTCACTGCCACCTCCATTAGAATATTTAAACTTGTATTAGGACATACAAGAGATTAACAACTGAATAAAGGAGAAACAAAGCATTTTTTGGATCAGTGAGTATAGTTTCAGAAATAACCACCAGTTATTCTTTTTGAGATATAAATGTTTCAGTAGTGGTAAAAATGACCAGAAATCGTTACTCTGGATTACTTCTTTCTACTTTGATTGATTGCGAGATTTTGATTCATGTATAGAGTGATCCATTGCTTTGAATCTCTCCTTATGCATATATCTGTGAAGTTGAACTAGAATTTTGAATACATATCACAGTGTGATGAAGTTGAGTATAACATGAGAATCATATCTAATACTGAGTCCCCAAGATTTACACGCCAGATTTAAGAGGTCTTTGCTTCTTTTCCATACCAACACAGTTTTTAAAAATAACATTTTGTGCTTTCCTTCCCATTAGAATTTGAGCAAAATTCCCTTATCCCTACTGCCTATCACAACACAGTAAGAAAAAGTACAGAATCAAAATCAGACAAACCGGCACCCAAACCTTAGTTGCAGCACATACAAACTGTAAGAACAGGAACAAGTAACTTCCTGTCTATAAACCTCGGTTCTTTATCACTTAAATGGGACTGACAGTAGCAGTCATTCTTAGTAATCATAACACTTAGAGATAAAGCATCAGGCACATAGTAAGTCTCAACAACCACTAGCAATTATTATTAGGTTTTTCTAAATGATTAACAAGTACATAAATAAATGAGGCAAAAAAATCAAGCATCTCATCTAGGTCAATGTTCTTTATCCCCTTCTCCCCCTGGCAATGTTCACTTCAGTGATGTAGCTGCAAAGGAAAAAAAAAAAAAAAAGTATTGTTGGTAACTGGGATACAATTTTATACCACTGATCTCTTCCTAACTTCTTTCTTTTCCCTTAACTTGCAACACTGATTTGACCTGATACAATGTACAGTATTCTCTCTCTGTCTCTCTCTCCTTGAATTTTAAACCTAAGAAAGAAAATAATAATAATGATAGAGGGAAGCAATGTAATGGAGATAACTGAATAAAGAGCTAATTCAACAAGAGGCCTTGCTCATCTGCAGGTACAGATATCTATTAACCAGAATATATATATTCTTGTCTTCCACACTTTAAATATTATTAGTTTCTGTTTACTTTATCTTCAATAATTTCTATAGGAAAAATCTTTGTAATCTAACTGATATCAAAGATGTGAGAACAATGAGCAAAGTAGGTCAAACAGATAAGGTGGTGTTATTTTACCAGACCTCACTATTTGATAGCATTTTGAATTTCATTACACTAGTAATGTTATGGATTTAAAAATATAAAAAAAATCTGATACATAATTATGAGATGCTTGATTTAATTGCTTTTAGAATAGGCAAACTGTAAGAAAGCTTGCTTTTTTTTTTAACTGATCTTACCACAAGCAATTTTTGTGCTCTTAAAAACATGACCAAATGATAGCCATTATAAAATCTACATGCTTAAAAAACAAACAACAACAACAAAAAAGAACACCAATGCATTTTTTCAATAGTTAGATGTTTCTGTCCCTATTTCTTTCAGCCTTATTTCCACTACTGTTCTGGACATTAATAAACATCAATATACTATTATCTTGCTTCACAGCACTTTGTTAATTTTCCAAAACTGGGTTTTTTAATGCACAAAGATGAAAAGCATTCCGCCTTTTTAATTTGACATTTTTCTTTACCACTACATGGTGTTTCTTTGGGTATGATAGATAATGAACTCTTCTATTGTTTAAACGTTTAACTGTGCTTGTGCTTTAGTACCATTAAGCCAGCCAAGAAAGTACAAAAGTATTTTTTATATGACTACTAGACCAAAAGAAGAGTTTAAAATATTATTGAAATATATTTATATTATTCTCATATTCTTATAGTTTCTTATATTAAATTTTACTACATATACTGTGAAGCAGAAATTCTAACAACTATGTTGAGGTGTTAAGAAAAGAAGCTAGAATTTGTGAAATCTCCTTAAGGATCCCCTTAGATGGCAATCAGTATCAGCATTCAGAGTCACCTCCAGCATAAAGAATCCTGGCTTGGTTGGGAGACACTTTGCAAAGAAAACTCCAATTGCTGAGTTTTGTTTCTAGCACCTTCCAGGTATTGGTTTCTGAGGGTTGTAGAAAAAAAAAATAAGGAAGGGTACAGTCTTTTTACCGGAAACTAATGTACTCTCAACATTTCAAATGAAAATTCACTTAATTTACAATGTTAGGAAGCATATGAAAAAAGGGAGAATTTCTCCAAATTACAAAAGTTATTTTCACTTTCCCATGTTATTTGACATCTATTTATTGAGTCTTGGCTTGGAGTATGGCATAAGTATGACCTCAAATTAATCATTTGGAGATTGAAATCCCATTACTAGTGTCAATTTTAAGTTAAGAACCCATAATATGAGTGGCTTGGATTTGGTTGAATAGTCACTAATTGAAATTGTTTGTCAGAGAATACAATAACTTTACGAAAAAAAATGAAGTACGTGTTTTATGTTCTCATAGCCTTGTTTTCAACATCCAGTCTAACATCCATCCTTAATATCTATTCTTTCTATTTCTATTATTTCTATTCTTTCATCTCATATCTACTCCTATACCTACATTTTTAAAGTACAAGGATTCATATGGAATTGTCTGACATGTAAATCATCTGTGAGGGAGTAGCAAGAATTATGTAAATGCCATATATTACTTTGAGTATATACTGTCTAAAATCTAAAATAAAAGTCTAATTCAATATTTTAAATTTTAATTTTTAACATGAAGTGAATCAAATGTAGGCATAAGTTTTTTTTAGAACTTTTAAAATCTTATTTTCAAGGTTACAATTATTTTGTTTAATGTAATGAGTAGATTAGACGTGGATCTTTTTTTCTTTTCCAAACACTGGACAAAACAATTAAAATATGATATCCAATGTTAGGCACTTTGTTTTCTGAATATTTCCTTCCATTTTCCTCTAATCATCTTGGGTAATTAGTTATCAATGGATCTACACATACTGCCCAAATACAGTGGTCTTAGTCCTTTAAGATCATTTAGAAATTTCAAATCAAAAGAAAAAGAAGAAGGAGGAGGAGGAGGAGGAGGAGGAGGAGAAGAAGAAGAAGAGAAGAAGAAGAAGAAGAAGAAGAAGAAGAAGAAGAAGAAGGAGAAGAAGAAGAAAAAGAAGAAGAAGGAGGAGGAGGAGGAGACGGAGGAGGAGAAGAAGGAGGAAGAGGAAGAGGAGGAGGAGGAGGAGGAGGAGGGGGAGGAGGAGAGGAAAGGGAAGAGGAAGGAGAAGAGGGAGGAGGAGGAAGAGAAAGAAGAAGAAGAAGGAGGACAAGGAGGAGAAGGAGAAGGTGGAGAAAGAGGAAGGGGAGGAGGAGGAGAGGAAGGAGAAAAATAAATTTCGAAACATTCTGGTTAAAAAAAAACAACAACAACTAAGAATTTGTAATACTGAACCTCTACTAAGGCTATAATCACTTTTATGTATTCTAGCTAGATTATAGGAATTCTTGGAATAAATGCTTCCGAATTCCACAACAATGTTGGGACTGCTGTTTCATCAAGGTGGCCAACATTTCAGGCTCCAAAGGATAGGGTAGCACCTCAAAACTTCCTTCTCTATTCCTTAATCTCATTGAATCTCAGCATCCTGATTTATAACAGTGAGAGTTTTGACCCACCTTTTAAAGCAGATACTCCATTAAATATGTTTGTTAAGATAGGTTAATTAATGTAACAGTAACATTTAACCCCAGAATGTCAGTAATTTATAACAATAAGATGTATTTCCCTTTCACACTATTTGTCTATTGTCAGCTGACTGAGGGCTCCATTCTTACAAGCTTATGGAATGACAATAGAGCTTTCATCATTGCGCAGCAACTAGTAGCTTGATTGCATGTTGTCCTTAGAGAAATAAGTGTATGGTGTTGCCATCAACTCGGATCTGGATAATAGCTGTTCTGGAAGGAAAAAATGAAAGACAATGAAAAACGTTGACTCCTAAAGATTTCTCACATTATTTTGGCAATAGTAATCATATAGTAGTATGTCTAACTATAAACGGTGGGAGAAATGCATTCCTGACTCGTGATGAGATGAAGATTTGTAAATGCTTGGTGAAAAGCACTAATGGCCACGTATAAAACCTATTGTTCGTTGACTGATAACCCATAATATGCACTATTTATTCCAACTATTGTAAAGGCTTTCATGCATTCATTAAACTAAATTTCATTGAAGATATACTCAAGTCCTGAGGTAGGTATTGGGAATATTTGGATGTATAAAACAAAGTTTCAGAATTTAGGTCTTTGTTGTCCCAGTGGGAAGGATGGTGGGAAGCATGCTGTTCAATTTTGCCTCCCTTTACAAATCATTTCATCACAATTTTTTATCCCTATGACCATTTACAACTTCCCAAGCAAAGGCATTACCTGAGTCTCTTTTTGGCAACACTGGTCATTTTTATTCTTAACATTGTTAATATCCAAGTCAAAGTCCCATCTAAGATATTAATCTGTTTCTTATCCTCCTTTTTTTTTTCATTCATTTTTAGCTCTCTTTGAGTCACCTTAACGGCTTATCAACAAACATCCTCTTTATCAAGTGTAGTGCCACTCCCACCAAAATCTCACTGCACCATACAACACTTGTACAATCACAAATAAAACTGCTCTTTAACCTTCTTTTTCTTTGTAACTCTTCCCAGTCTTTCTTGATTCACTTAACTCCATTTCAAACTTATTTTACTTTTTTAATCATTTTAGTGATTTCCTTTTATTAAAATTCTATTGTGTCCAAATGTTTTACGGAAACTGCTATCCGGTTGTTTTATTGAAACATCATCCTGTATTCAGTCAGGAAACAACTTCATCTATCAGTTGTACACTCCAGTTCCTGGTCCAAAGAGCACTTTTAGAGAAAAATCACAAAATGAACAAATATGACATACTTCAAATATATTCTCCCTGGTAGGTCTGGCCTAGAGCCGTGTAAGCATATATAATCTGAAACATTTTACAAAGAAAATTAATGCACTGTCATGAATTCATTTCTTCCTTCCTTCTCTACGTCATGGTATGTCATTTCTCTTCTCCCTTCTCTTTATATTATTCTATAAATCTTTCCTAATACATTAAACTTACAAAACTTACAAACTTTCTGTCTGTAAATGTGACATCATTGTCGCCTCTTGCCTATGACTTATTCTATTCCTTTTATCTTTAAGTCATCCATTCTTAGAGTCACAGAATTTTTATATCTAAATATAACTTAAAGATTTTATTTGAAATCTGGTTAAAATTTGCATTTGCATATATCTGTCAATACAACCTCCCCCAACTTCTCACTAAAATACTCATGAAGGCTCAGAAGGAAATGAAAATTCACATCATTGACAAACACTATGTCTGGCACAAAAACCAGTACCAAAATCTGAAATAGAGATAGAAATGAAATGGGAAAAATTGGCGAGGGGAAAAGCAATATCAAGAATAAGAAATCACCCCCAAAATAATAATCCTTCCAGATTTTAGCCTGCAGTACATTCTAATCTCATCTTTTTAATTTATGATAAATGTTATACTTTATGTCTATCTGAATACCTACACCAGTGATGGTATTTGCTATTGTTTTTAAATATTAAGTGAAGAAATGAAAATATCTGTCTAATAGTTGGCACACATAATTTATTGATATCTTGAGGTATGATAATATATATACAATAAACTTAATATTTTGCAAGGATTATAAAATGTATATTCTCTAAACCCATAGTTTAAATGGCTATGGAACTGAAAGTGAAATAAAACTTTCTTTTACCAGTGTCACAACTTAATTGGTGTACATATATCTTGAGGCCTAATAACAGATCTTTGGATGTGATTTCTGTCTGTTGTTATTACTGTTACGTCTTTCCTATTTTCTGGGTGCAGAGCCATACTCTTCCAAAAATATAAGTACATTATTTCAAGTGACATGTATTTTCAGAGGATAAAGTTTCAATATTCCCATAGTGAATATTGCCCATCATTTATTTGCCAAATGAAATTTTTGTTTTGCCATTTTTCCTGATATATCTTAAAAGTGATAAGTCATTTTTTCTGGGGGCATTTTTTTTTCTCTAAAACAATAATCTTCAATAGCTATGAAAAAAAAAATGGGACCCAGAGAATCTCCTATTTTGGAGTTGCAAGAACTTTGTGATCAAAAAGTACTTCAACTTTGTTTACACAGCAGATATTGTATGTCCTTAGAGTTTAATGTAGATGATGAAACATTTTCTTCCTTCTTGCTGCTGACAGCTCTATGTCTTTCCCAAATAGAGCCAACAAGCCAGTGTGACATATTTTCATCTTCAAGTCACAACACTTACCAGAAACAAGCAACAAGCCTCTCAAATTACATTTACACCGAAGGTAGCAAGACAAGTATAATCTAACTATCAAAAGGATGGTTCACTTAAGTGCTCCAACTATTGCCAACACAGCCCAGGTATAATTTGTCTTGACTTGATTTAGACAGCCAAAGCAGTCCTAAAAACAGCAGTAGTCAGTTACCCACAGCTTTAAATACAGGCATCGTCAGACAAGTGACTCTGAGGGGCAACGTCTGTTTTACAATGCAGTGCTTAAAAATGTGATTTTAAAACCACTCTATTCAGTAGAGATTTCATGTTTTAAACACTTTTTAACTGTTGCTGATCTGGTTCAGTTACAGAAATTCAATAACTTTTCAGGGCTATAAAATTGGTAGTATCTCTTTTAAAATTATATCACGTTCTATATTAATTGGTTGACATTTGACTTTTTTTTTAAAATTTACATAAAGGGTAATTTAAGTGGTTCAACTTAAGAAGACATTTAATAACAAGTTCTAGGGCAACTCTCAAGTTTCTCAAAAAGAAAATTTCACTCAGAAAGCTTCAGTGACTAGCTCAGGGTCACATGATAGTAAGTGGTAGAATGATTAGAATGATTCTCACCATCTACTAAGTCATACTATTTTTTTTTTTCTTTTTAGTTCATGTGTCCCATAGTGCATCCTCCCTCTAGACCTCAGCACCTGCTGTTGCAGGGATGCTCCCTTCCTCCCACAGTTACTAACTCATTCTCATTCTTCAGTTCTCAGATTGCAAAGCCCTACAAGAGAGAAGCTCCTTCCTGACACCACCAAAACCGTATCACATCCCTATTGCTCACCCCCCATTGCACACCCTCCTTTGTGTAACTTTAACTTATGAAAGTCATGCAATGAACTGTAATACTTGGTTTGTTGTCTGTCTTTTACTCTAGATATGTGAGAACTCCATACCAAGAATCATGGTCACTGGTTCCACAGTTCATGACACAATAAATTATAAGATGTTCAGGTGTTTGCTATAATTGCTAGTTGCAAAATCATTCTTGGCATTTTGAAGAATTAGAGTTTTAACCCCCAAACCTATAAATCAGAATACTCCTAGATCATTTGCCTTATATTAATATATTAAAATGTTCACTGAATTTTATTAGTTAAAAGAATATTTTAAAAAAGAATATAGGATTTTGTTATTAAGTAGTCACTGCCAAGGAACTCTTTGGTATTAATAAATTTAGCATTTTGACAAATACTATAAATTTATCTTCATGTTTAAAACACAAAGGTTAAAAAAACTATTTTTTCCTCATACTCAATAACTTACAACACATGTAGTTCTTGGGATGATTTAGGCTCTTCCTTGAAATGCCATGTGGGGGAAAAAAAAAAATCCCATGTGAACGTGTTGCAACTTTTCCTAGAGAAGGAAATGTAAACATATTTAGTTGATAAAAATCACATAATATGTATTTGTATTGTATTGTGCTATCTTCTTTAATGATATAACAGCAGTGTCTTCACTAATTTTTAAGTAAACTCTTATTCCAGTGGATAGCTTAATTAGACATACAATAAACCATCCAGTAGAGAAGCTAATTACTTGATTGTCAAATGAAATAATAATTTCCCCTACAGTGAAATCTCCACCACTGTAATTAGGTTATGTCATACTTTACCCTGAAGGTAATATTAAAAACACAAGATGAGCTAATGTTATCCCCTATATTTTCCTATTTATAGCGTGATGCTAAATTAACCTTTATGTTAGAGTTAAGACATCAATAACAGAACACCAAGGACCCTTCTGATGCGCAATTACATTTGTTTTGTGGAAATTAATGTAAATATAGATCTCAAAAGAGAATGGTTTGCTGACTAATCATTTATCATGAAACAGATTGATGAAAAGTTTTAGAAACTTTGTGGGTAACAAATAGAAAATAAAGCAGTTGAAGATTTTAACAAGTGACTGGGTATTTTTAAAATATATCTCTCCTTTCTAGTGTTTTGCACATGTGAACTACAAACAAACAAACAAAAACATAACATTGATAGCCTCTAAATAAAAATAAAATTACAGAAAATAATATATGCTGATAAATTCATTGAATTTACTATCTGCTTATTATACTCCCAAATTGGTTATTTTTTAATTTAATTTAATTTTTTCAGTGTTCCAAAATTCATTATTTATGCATCTCACCCCGTGCTCCATGCTCTCCTTAATACCAATCACCAGGTTCACCCAACCCCCAACTCCCTCTCCTCCAAAACCCTGTTTGTTTCTCAGAGTCCACAGTTTCTCATGGATTGTCTCCTTCTCCAATTTCCCCCAACTCACTTCTCCTCTCCATTTTCTCTTAACAAAAATAATAATATATCTCCAAGTATGTGAATATAATTAGAAAAGGAAAATAAAATAGCCCTTGTCCTACAAACCATCCAGGCAAATTTTAAGTCACAATTAAAGTAGCAAACATGGGTCTTTTGGATGATGGCCTTTCTGATTCTAAAATAGATCACCTGTCAAGAAGAAGATGGATGGTTTCCTAGTCATCATTACACCATGTCCACCACAAGAATCAGATGTTCTTAACAATGGAACTGTTACCTAATGGTATTTTGGCTTGTAATGGATTTTTAAAAGGAGATTGAACACATGAGGGAAAACTATTTTTTTCCATATTACAGAGGAAAATGTATGTTTTTCTGTTCATGAAGTTTAGTTTGATCATTAAAGAAAAAAATGCAAACAAAATTCCAAGCACTTTCTGAATGACATAAGAAAAATTGACACCATATAATGTGTCATATAGGTAATATAAACTTCTTAACATAGAAAAACATAAAGTTGCACATATACTTATGAACATAGGCACGCACACATCCAAGGTGTGACTATAAATGAGCAAGTTCATTTTTTTTTTTGCACTGCTGGAGATTTTCTATACTGTACATTTACATATATAAGTTTTAATTATATATGTGTGTTTATGTGTATTTTCAAAAACTTTAGTCCAGACATCTATGTAGACCTTCTGACTGGACAGATTTGACTGATTTTTCTCTTATCTGATTACTTCAACCACTATAACCCTCTGCTATGTTTCCTCTCTTCTCTGCATAATGGTTACTTTTTAATTTTGTTCTTTATACTTTACATATGAATTTTTACATTTCATTTAATAATTTTTGTTAACAAACTTCTATTCCTTTATTGGGAAGATTTCATACTTTACTATTGTTCATTTTTTTAAATTTCAATTTTTTAATTTAAATTCTAGTTGTTAACATTTATGGTGAAATTGGTTTCAGGTGTAGAGTTTAGTGACTCATCACTTACATGTAACATCCAGTGCTCATCACCCATTTAGCTCATCCTCAACCCACCTCCCTCCATCAACCCTTAGTTGTTCTCCATTGTTAAGAGTTTCTTAAAATGTGCTTCCCTATCTTTTTTTTTCTTTCCCCTGTTCATCTGTTTTGTTTCTTAAATTCTGCATATGAGTGAAATCATTTGGTATTTGTCTTCTACTCTTGTTCACCTTACTAACAGTACAACAAACAGTGAATGTTTATATATAAGTGACCATTCTTTATAGATTCCTTTAGTTTCCTTGAAGAGTTACTGATTTTGTGTGGCTGTCTATGTAGTTTCCATGTTATTTCTATCTCATGTAGACTTAAGAGACGTGTGTAATATGGCTACTAATACTGCAAACTGAGCAGCATTAAGTTTAAGCACCTAACAGTTTAATTCTTTGAAATAAAATAGTATCTAATTGTTACTTAGAATAATTTGCTAATAATGAATTTGACAATTATTTCACATGTGTTTGAATTTTCTAAGATACATGTCCACTTAATTTTTAAAATTTTATTCACAAATACATCTCAGTGGGAGAAGTTGAAAGCTGTTTCATATGCACTTGCATTTCCTTGGTTTTGTTTTTGTTGTTGTTGTTGTTGTTCTTGTTGTTGTTTGTTGTTTGTTTGTTTGTTTTTTTCTATTTTCTTTTTGAGTTCTCCAACTATTTAGATAGGTTTTTTTTGTTTGTTTTTACCTTTTGATAGATGGAACAGTATGTGTGAATGTATATTCACAAAGACCTTGAGTAATAGATGTTATTGGACACATAAATATTAGAACTGCATATCAAAAGCAAGGCTATGCTACTAGGATATTTGTTATTTTTGTTTGACATTCCTGAATACTCACTCTCTACCATTTTCACCCCTTCTTTGTCCCTTATTGTTGAACTATGTGGACTCCCTCAGTGAGTTCTTAAGTCCTCCAACTTGGAGTAAGGAAATTAAGGTCACAGTATTTGTTTTCTAGTTCCCTCT
This sequence comes from Neogale vison, assembly GCF_020171115.1. Classification (NCBI taxonomy): domain Eukaryota; kingdom Metazoa; phylum Chordata; class Mammalia; order Carnivora; family Mustelidae; genus Neogale; species Neogale vison. The sequence goes on from NC_058099.1 coordinate 57,732,870, forward strand.
CTGCAGAGATGCCAAGGACCATTTTAGTCCCTCCACCAAAAGTAACAGTGCTGGTCAGGGGGCCCTCTCTGCTGAGTCACTCTGTCTCAGGTTCAAAGGGTCACTCTTTCCCTTTGACTTTCAGTGGAAAGATAGCTTCCTCTCATTCTTACAAAAGTCCAAACTATAACTTAGTTTTGTGTTTTCTGTTGTAGTTTCAGTAACATTTCTAATGAATAGTATATATAAGTTTTTCTATCATTGAAACATATGGATGATAAAATTTATTTTGCCCTCACTCTTAAATGACATCTTAGATGTTATGCAATTTTACATTGATAAGTTATTTTTCATAAAAATTCATAAGATACTACTTTACTTTCTTCTGGGGTCAATTGAATCTGATGAGAGTTTGGCTGTTAAAATACTTTCTGTCCCATTGTGTCTTTTCTTCTCTTTTCCTATTTCTTTTTCAAGATTTTTTTTTCTTTTTTTAATATTTGATGGTCTGGAGTCTCATTAATATGGACAAAAGTATATCTTTATTTTGAAAGCCCTGCTTGGAGCCTTATGAGTATTTTAGTCTGAGGAAACGTATTTTCTTTAATTTTGGATTAATCATTGGGCAAAATGTATATTCTCCTGATTCCATAGTTTCAAAGTTTAAATTCTTTGCTTGATATTAGAATGAACGTATAATTTACAATGGAAGGATAAGACCGTGACCCTCCCAGCCAACAGTCAGTAATGTGGTCCCTAACAGGGAGATATCCAGACAGCACGTGCCTCTCTGTAACCCATGGTGTTGCTCCTGCTTATAGCATCCTAATTGTATACTGGAATTCTTAATAAAATAAGAGACACTTTTCTGGAATAGCTAATTCCTAAAACCATACACTCATGTGTAACGATGCAGAAAAAAGTTAAAGTTGAAAGAGTAATTCAATACCTTACTATTTACCCTCCAAAAAATGCTACATTAAGTCATGAGCTTGTAAAATTTTGCTCACAAACTGCTCACCACTCTCTTCTTATTTTTCTCTACTAATTCAGCAAAAAAAAAAAAGGCTGACTTGGAGGAATTTTACCCCCAGTGATACTCTCAATACACAGTATGGTTAAAAGTAATGTGCTTCTTGTGTTAATAAAGTATCAAGAAACATCCTTGGCTGCAGATTACCCTTCAACCAGACTGCTGCCACCTAAAGATCTGCAATGTGGAAATTTTTGGAAACAAAATAGTGCCACCCACATTGACATTAATTCAGTTTCTTTTAAAGTCCAGTTTTTATCTCAGGATATTTGCATAGCTTTTTCACTTTTTTACTTTTTTGTTTGCCAAGCAGACTCTTAATGCTGATTGGTTAATTTCCAGGAACTTCTGAAATCTTAAAACACTTTCCCTGACCTCTCACACTCAGTCACAACTCATAACTTTGTTACATAGTAAAACGTTACATATCCCTTTACTCCCCATACTTTTTTTTCATAAAACATGTTAATTATTAAATATTTAACTTCTCAAGAAAATTTAAGCCCTATAAAGAAAAAAAAAACTTACTTTATTTCCTACTGTATTCTAGTGCTTAATAAAATGCCTAGAACATAATAGGAACTAGACAAATATTTGATGATGGGCTAAATGAACAAATGATTGCCTAGTATTGTGTTTCTAGTTTATTATTTTACATACCTAGCCAGTAAACATATTTCTCCATATTTAGAACATGTGACACATTGTACTTGGCCAATACATGGTATTTCTAGAAATTATTTTGGAAACAACTTCAAAAACAATAGTGTATTTTTAAAAAAATTTTTAACATTTATTTACTTATTTTAGAGAGAAAGGAAGAGAGTGGGAGCAGGGGGAGCAGGTAATGGGAGAAAGAGAGAGAGAATCTCAAGCCGACTTCCTGCTGAGTGTAGAGTGGGAACCCTGCCTTGATCTTATGACCCTGAGATAATAATCTGAGCAGAAATCAAGTGTTAGATGCTCAACTGACTGAGCCACGCAGTCATCCCAACAATAGTGATATTTTAAATAACAGATGAAACCTAATAACTATGAGTGACTGTGTTGCGCTTGTATTGCTCAACATGGTCAACCATGATTAATGATCTGGTATCAGATTGACCAATTTATTAAATATCTATATCATAAGATATTGCAATAATTGCTACTTTTAAATTTTCTTCTAAATTTGTATATATTATCCAAACATACAATAAGGAAGAGAGAAAACTCACTCTGATTCACCATTTACCATACAATATACTACCATTTTTACATGGTCACAAACCATCTCTTGATCACAAAGATGATATCAATCATAGTTTAGTGATAATTGGTAGTTCACATACATTTTTCTCATTTGATGTCCACTTAAATATATATTAATATCATATTTCTATGAGCTTCAGTGAAAACCATGGACTCCAACCTGATAAAATATTTATCATTTTCACATACTAGATATTGTTCTTTTCCAACTGGGAAGAGCAGTTGCACAATATTTATGAGACTGATGCCAAAAAGGATTGTTCTAGTAATGGATGTGTAGAATGCTCTTCTTACTTAATTTATGAATTCCTTAGGGGCACGATTCTGATAATTGAAATTGTCAAGAGAGCCCTAACTATAATGGAGGAGCATGAATTCCCATGATGCTCACACAAGAACTCTTTCCTTAGGAAATTTAATCAGAAGACAGTGTGGTGCAGATAATTTGGTTCTGGCTTGTATCTTACTTACTGTGTGTCTTTGGGCAATGTTTATTTCAACATTTTCACTTCAGTGTTCTCATTGAGAAGTGAAACATTTACTATTTACATCTTAAGATTGTTGGGAAACATTTTAAAATCACTGCCTTTTAAAAAATTTTTAAGTTATTTCAAGTTTAAAAATAAGTGAATTTATTTTATTGTAACCAATGATAAGCTTGTGATTTTCTTTCCACCACTGTTTTTAATTCCACCTAACAATGGGTATTCATGTCTCCCTACATGTCCAGACATCTTTTACTCCTTTTTCATACAAATATTTACAACATAAATACAGGTGAACTTATGCTCTGGTTTGCCCAGGATAATCTCGGATGAAGCTTGTTTTCCTAGTGTGATTATTAATAATGCTCTTTTTGTTATTAGAAATATACAGACTTGGATGGTAAATTACATAGTCACCCTTTTACAAGGAGTTTCCTTCTTTAGTATTAACTTACCTGTAGCAATTAGCACAATGCTGTGTATTTCGTAACTTTTAAACAGTGGCAGGCATTGTGAAGGAGATCTTAATTTCAGTGGAATCTACCAAATATTTAACAATGCAGCTAAAGAGGGATACCTCTGTTTATCAGTCAGGTGGGTGTGCAACTCTTGGTTTCTGCTCAGGTATTCCGCTCAGGCATTGTGGTTGGGAGATCAAGCTCTGCTCAGCATGGAGTCTGCTTGAGATTCTCTCCCTCCCCTTCCACCCCTCTCACTATCTCTCTCAAGTAAAATAAATAAATCTTTTTAAAAATCCCTACAGCTATAGGGAGAGTATTTTAGTAACAGAGCTAATAGCTAAATGAGTGGGATGCTTATTATTAAAGCAACTTAATATATTTTAACTGGTGAATTTTATGCTGTTTATTCAAAGATGAAAAATTAAACTCAACCATACTTACTTCACTTATAATGAATATACCCAGGTTTTTATTTTATAATCTCAAATTGGGGACAAAGAGAAACCCATACAATACTGAAGATAACAACTTCCAAAAAAGTTTAAAAGCTTATTTAAGGTCACACAGATTGTGTCATTTTCTAGCTTAGTTCTCTCATTGAAAATGTGTGAGCACATTAGAAACACAGGTAGACACTCCTCAATTTATTAAGCTATTTTATAACAGAATAGGACTAACTGAATTGGTCTCCTCTACTGGTATAAATGATGTTTTCTGTCTTGTATTTAATTTTTTTCAATCAGAAAAGATAGGCATTTTTTTTTAAATTTTATTTATTTATTTGAGAGAGAGACAGAGTGAGAGAGCATGAGAGGGGAGGTCAGAGGGAGAAGCAGACTCCCCATGGAGCTGGGAGCCTGATGTGGGACTCGATCCCAGGACTCCAGGATCATGACCTGAGCTGAAGGCAGTTGCCTAACCAACTGAGCCACCCAGGCGTCCCAAGATAGGCATTTTCAATTGAGCAGGCAGATCTATAAACGTGGGAGAGAAGGGTCCATCTGCCCACTCGGGCAGACAGCAGAATCAGTCCCTTCATTTAGAAACTTTTCCATTTGATTCAAATATACAGTAAGCAAGGTTTTAGCATGTGTTTAAAAGGCTATTAATTCCTTCCACCAACCTCCGTTTTCTACCTTCCCAATAATCACTGAACAATTTTAAGGAAAGTTGAAGGGACAGAACTTTTATGAAACAAATTGATAAAGTGATTTAATAACATAATTATTTTTCCACCTGCTGTATTTTAAGTTTCCTTAGTCAATTTAGATTCTAGCTACCATATTTCATATGTAGTAAAGGTAATGAAAAAAGGTAAGAAGGTATTCCAAGGGCAAATGTACTTCATTAAAGTGGATAAGAGCAAAAAAAAAATTTTTTTTAAATCAGGAGAGATATAATCAGGGGCTTATGGGTGAAGAGCTCATTTTGTTTTGAAATAGGGCCTATATCTTCAGTAATTCTGCAGGCTTACTGTCACTATAGTTAAGCAGATGAGCCATGCTATTGAAGAATAAATAGTAGATATATTTGAAGTTCGTATAAGAGAAAAATGAAGTATGCAATCCTTGATGAAATCAAATGAAAGAAAACGAGGATCGCAAGTACCAATATTTCAAAGATTGAGAAATAGAGAAACAAAGATTCTCAGGAGGAATTTTTCAACAGGTTCGAAAGTTCAGGTAAGATAAGCTTCTCCATATTTAGATGCTCTTTGGAACTATATTTGAATTTTTGAAGAGATACATTTCATCTTTTCTTTTTTGCAAACAAATGAACTAAACTCTTTTTATGAAAACCCTTGATGTTTTTTGGCTGATTATTCTTTTTAAGAATTTATTTATTTATTTATTTATTTGACAGAAAGTGAGAGAGAGGAAGAGAGCATAAGCAGGGTGAGCAGGAAAGGGAGAAGTAGGCTCCCCCTGAGCAGGGAGCCCAGTGCAGGGCTCAATCCTAGGACCCTCAGATGATGACTTGAGCTGAAGGCAGACACTTAACCAAGTGAGCCACCTAGGTGCCCCTTGACTGATTATTCTTGAAAATTAGCTGCATTGTTTAATAGCTCTTATAAAGGCTCAGCAATATTAATACATATCTATTTATTAATTAAATATGCATATATCTATTAATATGATTTAGATTTCAACACATGTTCTATGCAGTGTGTAAATAATAATGACCTTAGTATAAATGACAATACAGGTCAAAAATAAGGTGTTAAGCTTCTTTTCATATTTTTTCTCCTTGGTTAAAAATTTCCAAATATACCTAAGGGTAATTATTGCTTTGGGGTTTGTTTTTGTTTGTTTATTTGTCTTGGTTCTTTGGAATGGTAATCACAAAATTATAATAACATTTGTTGATGTTTATTGAATACTTACTATAGGCCAGTCATGTGTTCAGTGTATAACAAATTGTCTCACTTAAACTTCTACCTGCCCTGTGGATGATGAACAACAATTATTTCCAATTTAGAAGCAAAGAATCTGAAATTGCATCCAAGGTAATATTGATTAACAGCTGGATCTAGATTCAGTTAGTCTAATTGGATCCCATTTTGTAGTTATATGATACAGTATATTTGATGTGATCCTTTTGGTTTTACAAAAGAATCAATGTGCACACATGCCAAGCAGCCAACCAGCTTTACTATTACTACATCCCATGTTCTTTCCAATACTACACAGTCTGGAGAAATTTTTGTTGTTAATTTTAATTGCATAGTGAAATGTATTTGAATGTTTACCAAGGAGAGTAATTAGTCAGAGGAGTCACAGTGTTTTAATGATTACTTATTTCAATACCTTTCCTTTCAACATTTGAATATATGTTCATCCTTATACATTGTGTGTGTGTACATAAGTACAACTATATAGAAATCAATGTCTGTCAGATTCTCACTACTCTAAGTTTTTGAAAGAGGGAACTGGTTGAAATGGAATTGGATCAATCCTCAGTAGCTGTTGTCTCCTCCCCTCTTCAATCACCAAGCTATGTAATGACTGTCACCTTCAGTCAATCATATTGGAGTGTGTGGTGGTTATCTGGCTTTGTCCCAGTCCATATGTCACCATCCTAACTTACTTCATGTCGTCACTGGATCTTTCCTATATTACTCCACACCAATTTTTGGACAAGGGTCTGAATTATTTGTCACCTTTAACTATTTTAAATAACATTTCACCAGTCATAATTATCTATAATGTATTTATACAGTATTGTAGAAAAAAGGCAACTGCACATTTTGTTTTATTTACATTTTCTATAATAATAATCAAAAGAAGAACAAACAGTATCAAATTAGATCAAATATATTCAACATAGTTTTTGCTTATATGAGTAAAAAATGAATATACAGACTATAGTTCTATTTAGATATTGATAAATAGGCAGTGTTAGAATACTATTTAAAAAAAAAACAGTAGTAAGAACATTCACATTGCAATTAAACACACTTACTGTGAAGCCTAAGACCAGGTTTTACTTGGGCAAATTAGTTGGTCCTGCTGAGCTTTAGCTTTTTTTCTTTTCTTTTCTTTTTTAAAAGGTTTTATTTATTTATTTGATAGAGAGAGAGAGAGCAAGAGAGCATATACAGTGGGGAGTGTCAGATGGAGGGAGAAGCAGTCTCCCCACTGAAAAAGGAGACAATGTGGGACTTGATCCTAGGACCTGGGGATCATGACCTGAGCTGAAGGCAGATGCCTAACGGACTGAGCCATCCAGATGTCCCTGAGATTTAGTTTTCTTGTGAACGAATGAAGGTAATGATATCAACAACTACTTCTCTGGTGTATTGTGTGTCCTTATAGTAAGTGCTCATACATGGTAACTACAATTTATTCAAGTGAAGAAATGGATTTGTTTTTTCTTTGGAGTAAGTGCAACTCTAATATTGCTTATAAGTTATCTTATTCTGAGCATATATTTTCTAATGTGTAAGAAAATGCAGATTCCAAATACCTAATACTATTTAAAGTTTTTATTTACTGTCTTGTCCTAGATGGAAGCCTTCCTATCCCTCTTTTATCTGGGTGTTTTTTTGTTTGTTTTTTTTTTTTTGTTTTGTTTTGTTTTCATTTTTTTCTATCAGAACTATAATGTTTTCAAAATCTAGAAGATTCTTTGCTGCAACCTGATTACAATCTCCAGCATACTGGAGCTCCATAAATGAATACCTCTAGTAGGAGATATTTTGTTCTCAAAATAACCTTAATTTGAATGAAATCAGAAGGAACATTTTCAAAAATGTAAGATGACTGTCCATAATGTAGCAGTAGGGAGCCCCTCTTTCATAGCCTGAAAGGTCAAAGTATCCATTATAGTAAAAAAGATTAATATAAAAGAAGGTCATATGTCAACATTCCAATTGATGAGAATATATGATCTGTATTAATTTAAATAATTGAAATTTTAGTACCTTATACATTTCTCCTGCTATAAAGGTATAATAATTTAACACATTAAATACTAATAGGGTATTTTTTAAAACACTGCTTAAAAAGTAAATTATAGTCTATAGATTATTTCATATTTTTAGAATTGCAGAAGAGAAACATATAAATGAATGAAGTGTTCTTAAGGCTCTCCAGCAATCTAAATATTTAGTCTAAATATTTAAATTGTCAGTCTCAGAAATAAATCAATACCTTAAACAGAAAAAAAATTTTTTTTTTCCAGGCATGTGGGTGAGCCATCTTGGAAGCAGCTCCTCCAGCCCCAGTCAAGCCATCAGATAATGCCATGTCAGCTGTGGTGAAACTACATGAAAGACTTTTACCCAAACCACTCAGGTGGGCCACACATGGATTTTAGACCCTCAGAAATTGTTTTAGATAATAGTAATTACCTTTTGATTTGTAGCAAAAGATAACTAATATACTTTTCTAAATTGGGTTAGTGGCTTTTGCTGAAAACTTTTATTTCAATAATTAAAATGATTTAAATTTGGCACAAATGTATGGTTTTCTGCTATTTTATTGCAGATTAACTGAAATCTTACAGATAAATAGTACATTTTGATATTGGACTTTTGGTTTAATACCTTTTACTAGATTCTAAGGAAGAAGATACATGCTAGCCTGGTGATGGCAATGACTGTTTTACTAAAATTACAGCAACTCTCTTCAGAAGTTTGTGGAAATGGTATTCAGAGCAAATGATTATTAAGTTCAGATATCTGGTGTTGAAGCCAAGTACCAAAAGTTGTTGAACATTTGAGTTTTATACACCACATAAAGAATAAATTTCAAAAATTTTATTAGTCTATAAAATAATCAGTGTTTATTGGTTTAAGAATAAACATATTGAGTCTTGTATATGTGTTACCTCCCTTAATAAATGAGTATACCATAAAAATCTAAGCCTATAAGGATTTAAATAGACATTATTTCATTACACTTTTCATGCACCAAAACCATCTGGATAATTTTCATCTTTTAAAATTTAGTTCAAAAACAGAAAAAAAAATCCAGAATGTCATGACTTCTTTTATATTCCCTTTCAATATTATTTGGTATTTATTTTCAGGATTTTAGCACCTAAATTTATTTTTTTAACCTCATAAATAAAATATACACTATAATCACCATCAAAATCCACAAAAGAAATTAATTTCATTTCACAGCTCCAGTGAAAAAGCTGCATTGCTCTCCTTATATATAGCAAAAATAAAATATTTGTTCTTTATTAAAGTTCAAAGTTGTATTAAAGCAGTGTTGCTGTTTTGTAGAATAGAAAAAACACTGACCTTAGAATTCTGATTCTAGCACTGACCTCCATGATTGCTCTTCCACATATTAGCCATATGACCTTGAAAGTGTCACTTAAACTTTATGAGTCCTGGTTTCCTTCTCTATAAAAGAGGGATAATAACCTCTCCTTCTTTAATTCCAGATTATAGGGAAGGTCAAAAGATATAATGGATATTAAATCACTGTCAAAGTTAAATCAGTGCTATTATTATTATTATTATTATTGCTCTTCTTTTGTCTGTTTTATATGTATTTAATAAAAAGTTGATGTATTTTAAAGTAGCTACTGACATGTCATTATAGGTGATAAAAACCTACTAATGAGAATAGATAAAGTAATCATTTACAGTGTTGATACCAATTCTGAATTGATACTGGTCATGTGAAAAGTTTAAGAGAACGTTTAAGGTTACCTGACAAAACAGGCATTTAATTATTATATAATATCAAATGTTTTATTCATGTTAGTTGAGCAATGTTGAACAAGTTAAAAGTGACATTTAAACCAGAGTGGAGGAGTTAAGTGTGAATCAAACTTATATTTGTCAAAATAGGTACCTGGTATTCCTACAGATTTCATGGATAAAAATAATTTTTAAAGTTTATTCACACAAAACATATTTTTCTTCATGTAGTTTTAAAGGCTATTACTATAACAATTTCTGTTCTGCATTCATTTGACATTAATAGTATATTAAGATGGAAGTTCTGAAAAATTGGAAGCACTACATTGCCAAGAAACTAGTCATTAGGAAAAATAGCGAAAAAAGAAAAAGATTATATTTAAATTGAGTGACATATGGAAAGGTAACCAACATTGCAGATAAATGGATGAATTGCATTAGATAGTAATTAATGTAACCCTCTTTAAAACTTGGATTATGGCTCAAAACCCTAAATAGTTGAACTCATAAATCTAAAACTATAAACAAAGAGCAAATTTCAGATTTGGAAATAACATTGGTAAAGAATTTGTTTGAAAATGCTTTTTGTTCAAAGTATTTTTTAAAGTCTAACATGTTGCCGAAATTTTTATTCATATAGATTTTCTTTCTTGTGGTTTTGCTTTAGGTTAGTGAGGTTGAAAGATTTACTTTACTAAATTCTAAAAAAAAAAAAAGTCTCAGAGGAAATTTATGATGTCTGGGTTAGTTGGACTGATATAAGAGTCAATAACTTGGAACAAAATGAATGTTACTTTAAAATATTTACAACAGTTCTTTTCTTTTTTTTTAAAGATTTTATTTATTTATTTGACAGAGAGATCCCAAGTAGGCAGAGAGGCAGGCAGAGAGAGGGGGAAGCAGAGTCTCTACTGAGCAGAAAGCCTGATGCAGGGCTCGATCCCAGGACCCTGAGATCATGACCTGAGCCAAAGGCAGAGGCCTTAACCCACTGAGCCACCCAGGCACCCCATAACACTAGTTCTTTTAAAGAAAAGAAAGCTAGTTCCAAGATTCTGTGTTAGATTAAAAATTTGTAGTCTATGTGTCCAAAGTTAGACTTATTTGCATCTACCTTTGGTGAAAATAGTTGGTTTTTTTTTCTTTTTTTATTAGCAAACTGATGCTTCCTTTCTCTTCTTCATTAAATACTTGTTGGTATTTGATGATGGTACTGGTAGGGTAAATACAAATGGTATTATCATAAACAAAAGATCCTTTTTCCCTGTTAGTAATTGTCTACGAAATTGAGTTTCATATGCACACTACCAAGAGTTATCCTTGTTTAGCTAGAAATCTGTTACTCTAAAATGGAGAAGCAGTGAATGCAACACAAATGCACTGCAAATATACTTTTTCTTATGTTATACAGACATTTAATGGATCAGAAAGTCATCTCTTTAATGTGATACCATTGATGTTGAGTCATAAAATATACGTTTAAATATTCTTTACTGTTTACAATATGCCCAATACATAATTTGGGCAAATTACTTAACCTCTGATTTTCATCATCTGCAAAATGAGAGAAGTACTTACCTCAAAAGTCATTGCAAAGGTTAGGTATAAGAAAGCTTATAAAATGCTACTTTGCAAATTATAAAGATCTACAAAAATGTTGTTTGTTGTCATCTATTAGTATTAGGTGGGTACCTGCACAATTTAGCATGACAAATACAAAAGAAGAAGCAAAATCAGCCCAACATAGACTCCATCTGTCTGATACCTTGATGTAATTTTATTTTTTAATACTAACTCTAGCAAGAGATAAAAGTAATGACATAACTAGAGAAAACTATGTTGAGCTACTTTAGAACAAATTGAAACAAGGACCCCAGTTTGCAGCTACTCAACTTATGTGAACTAAAAGTACTACCCAAGAAGCAACAACAAAACAGCTGTCACTCAACTCTCTTGTCAATGGTATATTTATGTTCAATGGTTAAGCCAAGCTTCTGTCTCTTCAAAAAAAAAAAAAAAAAAAAACCAGCATAAATATTCCCTCCAGAGTCCCCTGAATCCTGGTTCCAAAGTTCAGTCTGTGGAGGGAAATGTGGGCAGAAGAATTAGCATATTTACTTTCTTTGTAAGTATGGTAGCTTCAAGGATTCCCACTGTGGGCCATTGACACAACTGTCCTCTGCACTTGGCACAAATGGAAAACTGGTTGTTTGCAACCAAATAATGTTACAGGTAATAGTGTTGACAGAGAAGTTATTGTATTGCATGGGGTACTTGAACTCACAGAGACTGAATTCTTACAATATGGCATCCTATCTGAAAGTGAACATTTGGCAGTAGGACCTTGACTCTTAACAGTCAGAGGTTCATTTTATTTCAAATAATCTCAATGTCTCATGTTTAAGGCGGCTTGGAGTAGTTTAATGAAGATACCAATAAAATTTGTTGAGAGTCATTTGTTATACCCTCAGGAATGAGAACTGTATTTTATAACCATATAGAAAGTAAACTATAACAGATGTACAAGCTTCTTACATCACTATCTTTTCTTTCCTACCAGAGAGCCCATGTAATATGTAATTTAGAGACTAAGGACAGGGCCTTGTTTTTTTCTGACTCACTAACGTACCCCTTGTTTCTCTTGTCCCATGTAATCTGTACTGTTTTTTCAGTATCATTACTACTAGCACAATATTCACAGTCAAGGCCTTTACTAACTTATTTTTGTGGACATTTTGGCCACCTTCCACCTGACTGGTGGCTAAGTAGTGCTGCAGGTCTCAGACTATCACCTAAACTTGTTCAATCTTTGCTTACTTCAAAATACCGCAGTCTCTCCCAGAATGATCTTCTTCTTCTTCTTCTTCTTCTTCTTCTTTTTTTTCTTAACCAGCTGAGCCATAACTTTATTTTATTTTTTAATCATTTATTTTATTGTTTTTTTTTAATTGAAATTTAATTTAATTTAATTTAATTTAATTAACACTGAAATTATCTGGATTAAACATGTGAGCTGGAAGTCAGTTATAAGACAACCCATCCAATTGTAGTCGCTATTTAAATAGTAGTGGTTAACTTAACTTGCAACATCTATTTATATTCTCTTATGAAAAAAATTGGTAGTTTATATTTTGCGCAATAATCTTTATTTCTCCCTAGCTTTTCATTTCGTTGCCATATAATTGAATACAATAATGCCATATTTTAATCTCTTCTATATCAGTGTGGTGTCTTTTTTTTTTTTCCAATTTATTTATTTTCAGAAAAACAGTATTCATTATTTTTTCACCACACCCAGTGCTCCATGCAAGAGGCAACCCACGGAATGGGAGAAGATATTTGCAAATGACAGTACAGACAAAAGGTTGATATCCAGGATCTATAATGAACTCCTCAAACTCAACCCACACGAAACAGACAAACACATCAAAAAATGGGCAGAAGATATGAACAGACACTTCTCCAATCAAGACATACAAATGGCTATCAGACACATGAAAAAATGCTCATCATCATTAGCCCTCAGGAAGATTCAAATTAAAACCACATTGAGATATCACCTTACACCAGTTAGAATGGCCAAAATTAACAAAACAGGAAACAACATGTGTTGGAGAGGATGTGGAGAAAGGGGAACCCTCTTACACTGTTGGTGGGAATGCAAGTTGGTGCAGCCTCTTTGGAGAACAGTGTGGAGATTCCTCAAGAAATTAAAAATAGAGCTTCCCTACGACCCTGCAATTGCACTCCTGGGTATTTATCCCAAAGATACAGATGTCGTGAAAAGAAGGGCCATCTGTACCCCAATGTTTATAGCAGCAATGGCCACAGTCGCCAAACTATGGAAAGAACCAAGATGCCCTTCAACAGATGAATGGATAAGGAAGATGTGGTCCATATACACTATGGAGTATTTTATTGATTTTTTAATTGAAGTACAGTTGACACACAATGTCACATTGTTTCAGGTGTACCTAGAGTGGTTCAACATGTTTATACTTGATGCTGTGCTCACCAAAGTGTGGCCACCATTTGTCACCATACATTGCTATTACAATACTATTGATTTTTTATACACACACACACACACACACACACACACACAGAGTACCTTTCATTCCCATGACTTACGCATTCCATGACTAGAAGACTGTACCTCCCACTCTTTTCCATTTGTTTTGCCAATCTCCCTCCCCCAAACAACTATCAGTTTGTTCTCTACATTTGTAAGTCTATTCTGTTTTTGTCTGCCCATTTGTTTAGTTTTTAAGATTTTATATATAAATGAAATCATATGTGGTATCACATTTCACATATAAGTGAAATCATATTGTATTAGCATACAAGTAAAATCAGATATTTGTTTTCTTCTGTCTGACTTATGTCACTCTGTGTAACACCCTCTAGGTCTATCCATGTTGCCACAAATGACAAGATCTCATTGTTTTGTTTTTCTGACTAGTACTCCTGTGTGTGTGTGTGTGTGTGTGTGTGTGCAACACATCTTCTTTATCCATTCATCTATCAATGGACACTTAAGATGCTCCCTGGAGTGATGTCTTGATTTGTTACAGCAATGTATTAAACATTCAAAGAAAGTTCTTTGCTTCAAGTTATATTACAAAGCTGTAGTAATTAAAACAGTATGATACTGACATAAAATAGGCATAGATAAAGGGAACAGAATCCAAAACTGATAAATAAACACAGTTATATGGTCAATTAGTTTTTGACAGAAGAAAAAATATACAATGAGAAAAGGACAGACTGTTCAACAAATGGTTCTGGGAAAACTGGACAGCTATGGGTAAAAGAATGAAACTGGACCATTTTCTTATTCCACACACAAACATGAACCCCAAATGGATTAAGCATCTAAATGTGAGACCCAAAACCACAAAAATCCTTGAAGACAACATTTCTCTGACATTAGCTATAGCAACATTTTTCTAGATATGTCTCCTGAGGCAAGGAAAGTAAAAGCAAAAATAAACTACTGAGACTACATCAAAATAAAAAGCTTCCACAAAGCAAAGAAATCAACAAAACTAACAGGCAAGCTACTGAATGAGAGAGATATTTACAAATGGCATATCTGATAAAAGGTTAATATTCAAAATATATGAAGAACTTATAAAACTCAACATCTAAAAAACAAAAAATGGGCAGAAGACATGAATAAACATTTCTCCAAAGAAGATATCTAAATGGCCAGCAGACACATGAGAGAATGTTCAACATCACTCATCATCAGAGAAATGCAAATCAAAACTATAATGAGATATTTTTTTTTTAAAGATTTTATTTATTTATTTGAGAGAGAGAGACAGTGAGAGAGAGCATGAGCGAGGAGAAGGTCAGAGAGCGAAGCAGACTCCCCATGGAGCTGGGAGCCTGATGTGGGACTCGATCCCGGGACTCCAGGATCACGCCCTGAGCCGGAGGCAGTCGTCCAACCAACTGCGCCACCCAGGCGTCCCAACTATAATGAGATATTACTTCATACCTGTGCAAATGACTAAAATAAAAAAACACAAGTGTTGATAAAGATGTGGTCAAAAAACCCTCATGTGCTATTGGTGAGAATGAGAACTGGTTCGGACACTGGGGAAACAGTATGGTATTTGCTCAAAAAGATAAAAATATAACTACCCTTTGATCCAGGAATTGCTCTGCTGGATGTTTACCCAAAAAATGCAAAGGGATACATGCACCCTATGTTTATTGTAACATTATTTACAATAGCCAAATTATGGAAACAACCCAAGTGTCCATCAGTTGATGAGTGGATAAAGGTGCAGCATATATATATATTTGTGTGTATGTATAATGGAATGGGATAAAAAAAATTCTTCTTGAACATAAAAAATAATGAAATCTTCCCACTTGCAACAACATGGGTGGATTTTGAGATGTTAATGCAAAGTGAAATAAGTCAGTCAGAGAAAGACAAACACCATTGGATTTCATTGATATGTGGAATTTAGGAAACAAAACAAACAAACAAAGGGTAAAAATAAGAGAGGGACAGACCAAAAAATAGACTAAACTTAGAAAATAAACTGATATTTACTGGAGGGACATGGGGGGGAATGGATGAAGTAAGTGATGGGGATTAAAGAGTACACTAAGGAAGACACGTGTTGTGATGTGCATGGGGTGTTATACGTCACTAATGAATCTTTGAACATTAACATCAAACACTAATGATGTACTCTACAGTGGCTACCTGAACATAATAAAAAAAAAGTACACTAAAGAGTACGCTTATGTGATGAACACAGAGTAAAGTATGGAACTGTTGAATTAGTATATTGTACACGCAAAACTAATATAACACTGTATGTTAACAATACTGGAATTAGAATTTAAAAAAAATTAAAGAAAGAAAGGTCCTTGTTGAGATGATATGAAATACTCAATTAATATTTGTTGAATACATATTGTGTGCCAAGCAGAGCAGACTAGGAAATAGGGAACGGAAAAGAAAAGAAAAGAAAAGAAAAGAAAAGGCCCTGTTAGAGTTATTGTTCTAAAGGAGAATAGAAAACAAACAAATAAGTAAAAATATATGTAGGAAGTAATGAAACAATTAACAATAAAACAAAGGAAAGAGATCTGCCATGAGCTGGATTTTCAAATCGTGTGGACCTCACTGCTGTAAGTATGCTTGTACAAAAACCCAAAGACAGTGAAACAGACAGATAGATATCTGAGAATAAGCATCCAAGGTAGAAGGATATAGGATGCATACATTTTCAGAGGTGATTGTGTCCTTGATATTCCAGAGGAATTGTATGAAAAGGTGAGTATTGCTGAAGTACAGTGTTCAAGAAGAAATGTAAAAGGAGATGAAATTTGAAGAGTATATAGAAATCTAAATTTTTAATTGCCTTATTTTCTTTCATCCCAAGAAGAAGTCTGGAAGGAATAAATTCAATCTTACAACCATGGACAGGGGAACAGGAAATCAAAACAAAAATGGAATCGGGTAAATGAAAGAAAAGTCAAACTAAGAAACTAGTTTCAGAACCTCGTTAAAGCATACATTTGTCTGTTACTATAAAATGCACCATTACCCAAGAACTATTTGAATAGAGACAGGGACAGACCAAATACTTCCTGAACAAGTTGTTTTTTCCCTACCTGATACAGCTACCTAACAATGGTAAAGCACAGTTCTCTGATTTTATCTAATTTTATAAATGTGAGGTTGTGACAGCTGAGAAACAAACACAGCTGTTTCAGTGGCTTTTGCTTAGAGTTTAAATTATTTAAAAATAAAGTGCTTGTATTATGACTTTTTATAGAATGATCATCACTGACATTTGCATAGTATTTTATAAAAAGAATGTTCATTTGCACGTTGTTATTTAATCTTCACAAAACCCTGCGAGAGAAACACAAGGACTCACTGCTCATGTAATAGAAATTTAGTGACTGGTTCACTGCCACTGAGCTGCAAGTGACCTCTGCAAGAAGCAGACCCAGCTGGTAAGCTGTCGAATGTGAAGTTCTTCTTATACATGTTTGCAGATTGTGAAGTACTCGACAAATATTAGATTTTGTTCTTTATGGATACACCTGAATCATTTATTTCAGTATTCTTATATTGCATACCTTCCTGATAAGCAAAATTTTAAGATAAGGTACTCACTAGTTATTCTGCCTTATTTCGCAAAATTTATTTGCAAAATGCACAAAATGAAGATTTAAATGTAAAATGACAATCTTCTTCAGCTTTGTTAACCATTCACAACAAATATTTCCAACTTATGAGTAATCAAGTAAATTTTTGCTTTGATTCGTTTCTGTAAACAAAAATAAATAAGTGCCTTTATTAAATAATAAGTTATTATGTCAGAGATATGATGTTTCACAGGTCTGTGTTTCAAAGCCCAAAATTTAAGTGATCAACATGTTATGGATATATTTCACCTGATAATAAGAGAAGCAGTGCATTAGGGCTAGAATTTGGAAAGGTGCCTTAAAATGTTTCACAATATATTCAGTTGCTTGAAAATAACCTAGGGTTCTGTCAAAGATACCTTATGTAAGAGTTGATAGGAAGACGTAAATTTTGCATTTTATCTTGCTCTTGCTTGCTTATAGTCATCCCATCTTCAACAGCACACAAAAGTGCTGTTTCTACCTTTTAGAAATAAGTTAATTAGATGATGGATCAAGGTAAGATACAAAAGAATATAAAATTAGTCTTAATCCCTGAAAATAAAAATTTTTATTTTTTTAAAGATAACCAAAAAGAAAGGCAAATATATAGGAACTCTATATTTGGATCACCAAAGATATAAACAAGATTAGAAAAGAAATCCAAGTAGTCAAGCAGCCAAAGTTAATTTAAAATAATTCTAGTTAGGGTCATTTGGGTGGCTCAGTTGACTAAGCATTGGTCTCTTTTTTTTTTATTTATTTAATTTCTTTTCAGTGTAACAGAATTCATTGTTTATGCACCACACCCAATGCTCCATGTAATACGTGCCCTCCATAATACCCACCACCTGGGTCCCCCAACCTCTCAGCCCCACCACTTCATAACTCTCAGATTGTTTTTCAGAGTCCATAGTCTCTCATGGTTCATCTCCCCCTCCGATTTTGGTTCAGGTCCATGATCTCAGGGTTGTAAGATCCAGCTCTATGGTGGGCTGCCTCTCCCTGCCCTCTAAACATAAAATAATAATAATTTCAGTTAATTTTTTTTTATGTTTTTGAAAAATAATGTTATTTCTGCTTTTGAATAGAAAATATGCCCAGCAAATATATTTGTCTGTATTTGAGGAGTTTATTTATAGCTTATACACCTTTGAATATAATGCTGTTTGTTGTTTTTCCTTATGAGCTAGCATCACTAAGATATATAAAATATAGTTTAACAGTTTGTAACCAAAAATTAAAAAAAAATAAATAAAAGTAAGGTAAGCAATACAGCAAAGTGTACAAAATACCTGCGAATAAATTTAATAAGAAATCAACAAAAGTTGTATGCCAAAAGCTACAAAACTTCACAGGAGGGCACAAAGAATACTGGAATAATTGGGAGGCCAATTATGTCCCTTAATAAGAGGATCTAGTATTTCAAATACATATTTTCTTTACATTCTATTAATTGACATAGTCTTTTGGATTTTAATAATATCTCCAAATTATTTTCATGTTCAGCTGGTAAAATAAATATACGAAAATAAAGAACAGACCAAAAAACAGACAACTATTTGAAAATGAAGAAAATATGTTAAACCAGATAACCAAACTACTTCAAAGCTATGCAAATATTTATAAATAGTTAAGTGGAACCTATTAAAACATCAAGAAATAGTCATATATTTCTGTGGAAATTTTCTGATTAAAGGTGACAGGAAACAGAGAGATTATTCTACAAATATTATTGTGACAACTAACAATATTTCTGGAAACTAATATTATATCTTTACCCCACACCATTAAAAATTTTTAGTTGAATTAGAGAGACTAAAAAAATTTTAAAAGCATAGAAGTACTGGAAGGAAACGTAAAGAAATTTTGTTTTTCTAATATAGAAGTTGAAAATCTTTCTAAGAAATGAAAGAAAATTAGAAACAACAGTAATATACATAAATTTATTAAAAACCCAAAGCAAAAAAGACAAAGCAACTACAAAGCCTCTGTATCGTAAGAGTCTCATAAACAGAGTTGAAGAGTGCATTAATCCAGATCCATCTAGAAGAAAACCCCAAGTCAGAATCTGGGATGGGGGCTTCAGATCTGGAATCAGAAGACACTGTGGAGAGAGCTAAGAAAGACGTTTGGGTAGGAAGAGTCTTGAACTCCCAAGTTTCATAGCTACAAGATACTTTCTACTGTTCTGTTCAAGCCAAAGTCGCACGCAGAAACCACCTATTCTCATGGCAATGTGCCTGCCTCATGCCTGCCCTGCTGTCACTGGCTGGAAGAAGCTCTATGTCAGTTGGGAAGGGTCTTAGGTGAGTGAACCTGGCAGCTGATCCAGAGGGGCAGCACTGAGGACCATGAATCAATACTGCTCCCCACAGAGGGAGAGCTGAGTAGCATATTAGTATCTCCATCCAGAAAGACAAGGAAAAAAACAAACAAAAATAAATTGTTAAGAATATAGTAACCCTTGGGGCACTTGGGTGGCTCAGTGGGTTAAGCCTCTACATTGGCCTCAGGTCATGATCCCAGGGTCATGGGTTCAAGCCCCACATCGGGCTCTCTGCTCAGCAGGGAGCCTGCTTCCCCTCTCTCTCTCTCTCTGCCTGCCTCTCTGCCTACTTTTGATCTCTCTGTCAAATAAATAAAATAAAATTTAAAAAAAAATCTTAAAAAAAAAAAAGGAATAAAGTAACTCCGTAGAAATGGCTGTGATGTGAGCGGACCTATATGTAAATAATATATCATCAAGTCTGTGAAGATACACTTAACTTTTTTTCTTCAAAGAAAGATAACGTCAAGTGACACTTAAATACAAATTTTCACCCAACAGATTGGAAAAAACCTTAAAATATTTAAATTTGTCAGTATTATATATGGCAGTAAGCAACTTTGAAGGACAACTGGGCCATGATTCTAAAACTTAAACGTGTGATTTATTTTACTGAACAATTCCACTTCAGTTTTCCAGTGCAAAGTTATTTACACCAATGAAAATATTGAGGTATTCTAAAGGTCCACCACTAAAAGAATGGTTAAGTCAATCGGGTAATTTTTACTTTCTTTGTCTCAGTAGACAATAGTTATAGCTATAGTTTCCAATTCACAGATTATTTCGGTTTGTGAAGATTTCGATATGAGATTTAAAGGTTTCAGAGTATGAACCAGCATATAGTATGTACTCAATAGTTGATAGCATCCATTGATATTGTGGAATATTATACAGTTATAATAATTAGACAAACATTCATTACTGAGATAGAAGGAATTCTTGGCTTTTATTGACTGAAAAAGCAAGTGGCAGAAAAATATTAATATAGTATTTTAGTAAAAATAAGACTTAAAATGAGTATGAGTGTACATGCATGTATGCAGAAAAATGTCTGAACAGATAGCCTATAAACTGTTAACAGTGATGCACTCCTGGAGATGAGAAGAGGCTAAAGGTAGGGACTTTCACTATTTAGTAAATAAAGTTTTGTATTCACCTTGAATTTTTTAAAAAGATATTTATTTATTTATTTGAGAGAGAGAGAGAGAGAGAGAGAGCACAAGCTGGGGGAACAGCAAACAGAAGGAGAAGCAGGCTCCCTGCTGAGCAAGGAGCCTGATGTGGGACTCTATCCTAGGACTTTAGGATCATGACCTGAGCCAAAGGCAGATGTTTAACTGACTGAGCCATACAGACATCCCCAGTTTATAGTTAATAAAGAGCACAAATTGTTTCTTATTTATGAAATGAAAAAAAAAAAAGAGTAAAATCAGTAATAGTCCAAATAATATAATACCATATTACATTTTAAAAGCATGCAGTTAAGGAAAAAGCCAAAGAAAAAAATGTGTTCTTGGGGTGCCTGGGTGGCTCAGTGGGTTAAAGCCTCTGCCTTCGGCTCAGGTCATGATCCCAGAACCTGGGATCGAGCCTCACATCAGGCCCTCTGCTCAGCGGGGAGCCTGCTTCTTCCTCTCTCTCTGCCTGCTTGTGATCTCTATCTGTCAAATAAATAAATAAAATCTTAAAAAAAAATGTGTTCAAAAACTAAAAATTTCAATTAAAAATATGTTAAATGGATCCCAAATATCACTTACAGAATATTCATTCATCTTTTAGAAGGAAATATGTGTATTTTGTTCTGATTTGTATTTTCTCTCTCCAAGGTTTAAAAGTTTTAGAAATTCTGTATCTATAGGTCACTGTGAGAACGGAAAATTCCTTTTTGCTCAGTAAGGAGTTAATGATGTGACTAAAGGTTAAAAAGATGAACACAAATACTATAACCAAAAATTTTGCAATAACTTTATTACCATCTTTAGTTATATGTTAGTGTGTGTGTCTGCTTGTGCCTGACTGACCAATTAAAACATTTTAAAAGATTACTGTAGAATCCACTAGCCCCTCCTTTATCATGGAAAATACTTCTTCAAGTCATTTGCTCCTAATTAACTAAGCCAATTATAGATCCTACCACCATGATCAATTGGCTGTGTTTATGATTTGAACTAAGACAATAAAAATTGATTTATTTGGATAGAGCAAGTGAAAGATGGATCATTTTTTACCCAAACTTTACCAACAAGAGTACTCTGCCAACATTTTGTAATTGGAAATTGTGGAGGAATCTCTTTTCTAGTCCCTAGGCTTTTAATGTGTGAATGGATCCTGAATCTGGCTATGTCTCAATGTTTCACAACTTGCCCTGGCTTATGTGGAATATCATGAAATCAATATGAAAAGAAAAAGGCTGGGATTGGGCTGAGAATGGGAGTAACAGGGACAGATACTTGAATGACATCCAAGTTCCTGGTCTAATTGTTTCAGTGGCAATTTCTCCTACGTCCTTTCATGTGCTTTGTTAATGAGTCAATACACTCCCCCTTTCATAAACAATTTTGAGTTGTATTTCTCTTCCTTTCAGTCACAGTCCTGTGTTACACAGATAAGTGCAAATCCACAAACTTACATATAATTTCAAGGCATTCTTCGCAATTCTTTAAACTCATCATGGAACCCAGGATACGAACCACTCTCATACCCAGGATATGAACCACTCTCGTAGAGTGATGACTCTGATTGTCTAGTTCATTTTGTATCTGCTAGATAGCATGTTTGTCCCACACAGGAAAAACCAATGTTCTTCATGTCTCCTAACCTCTCTCCAGTCATGTACTGTTCCTATGTTTACCCTTCACCATGATGCTTACTTTGAACCCACTATTTCTTTTCTAGCCATCTACTGCATGTATCCTTAGCTATGTTTTTATATTAGAAATTACAGTCTCTCAGTAGATAAAGAGTTAGCATGATCAGTAGGGTAAGGGAGAATAACACAACTCTTATTCTCTCAGAAAAATAGATTGAGAACTGTATGGTTACTTGCTTTTTTGGCTAATGTACAGTCAAGAAGAAAAAAAAAATGTTTAGGCAAGATGATGATGTTTTGCATGCTATTCCCATAAGAAACCATCATTAGCGTGTTTGTTTGTTTGTTTGTTTGTTTTTGGATTGCTGTTGTGGTGGGGTTTTTTTAGTTGTTTTTTTTGTTTGTTTGTTTGTTTTGTTTTGTTTTTGTTTTTGCCAACCAAACTGTCTGTAGTTTTCAATTCTCTTTAGTTTTGAATGTGTTACTGAGAAGAAACTATTAAGAAGTTGCAGTGTCCCAGGAAATCCTAGAAAAGGCAAAGAAAGAGTCTTCAGTAAGAACTTAAGAACTTCATAAATTTCACTAATCTCAAGGATTCAAGACATGCCAAGATAAGAGTGATGGTAAAATAACTCTTTCATCATTATTTGACAGACATACATATAATATTAAAATAATCATTTTAATATACCACAAAAAACTCATTAATGCATATTTCTATTTTAACAGCATGGGAGAGGAAACAGAAGAAATGATTTATTAATTATAAGGCAATTCAAGATAATTTGCCTCTTTCTATACCTAGGTGAATGAGGAATTCTGAAGTTTTCCTATGTGCCTACATGTCTTATTTTCTTAGGTTTCTATATTAAACCTCTATACCATAATGCAGAATTTAAATTTTTGTGTACAAATTTTAATAGTTAAACAACTATTTTTTTGTTTCTACACATTTTTTTGTCCATTTAATTCCAGCATAGTTAACATAACATTATATTAGTTTCAGTGCATAATACAGTGACTCAATAATTCTATGAAGTACTCAGCGCTCATCAATTTAAGTTGGAAAAGGCAATTCAAGTCCTATTAACAACTGGGAATATTAACCCCAAATTCAACTTTTTTTTTTTTTTCCAATTTATTTATTTTCAGAAAAACAGTATTCATTATTTTTTCACCACACCCAGTGCTCCATGCAAGCTGTGCCCTCTATAATACCCACCACCTGGTACCCCAACCTCCCACCCCCCCGCCACTTCAAACCCCTCAGACTGTTTTTCAGAGTCCATAGTCTCTCATGGTTCATCTCCCCTTCCAATTTACCCAAAAGCACATACCCTCCCCAATGTCCATAACCTTCCCTCCTTCTCCCAACCCCCCTCCCCCCAGCAACTCACAGTTTGTTTTGTGAGATTAAGAGTCACTTATGGTTTGTCTCCCTCCCTATCCCATCTTGATTCATGGATTCTTCTCGTACCCACTTAAGCCCCCATGTTGCATCACCACTCCCTCATATCAGGGAGATCATATGATAGTTGTCTTTCTCCGCTTGACTTATTTCACTAAGCATGATACGCTCTAGTTCCATCCATGTTGTCGCAAATGGCAAGATTTCATTTATTTGATGGCTGCATAGTATTCCATTGTGTATATATACCACATCTTCTTGATCCATTCATCTGTTGATGGACATCTAGGTTCTTTCCATAGTTTGGCTATTGTGGACATTGCTGCTATAAACATTCGGGTGCACGTGCCCCTTTGGATCACTACGTTTGTATCTTTAGGGTAAATTCCCAGTAGTGCAATTGCTGGGTCATAGGGCAGTTCTATTTTCAACATTTTGAGGAATCTCCATGCTGTTTTCCAGAGTGGCTGCACCAGCTTGCATTCCCACCAACAGTGTAGGAGGGTGCCCCTTTCTCCGCATCCTCGCCAGCATCTGTCATTTCCTGACTTGTTGATTTTAGCCATTCTGACTGGTGTGAGGTGATATCTCATTGTGGTTTTGATTTGTATTTCCCTGATGCCGAGTGATATGGAGCACTTTTTCATATGTCTGTTGGCCATCTGGATGTCTTCTTGGCAGAAACGTCTGTTCATGTCCTCTGCCCATTTCTTGATTGGATTATTTGTTCTTTGGGTGTTGAGTTTGTTAAGTTCTTTATAGATTTTGGACACTAGTCCTTTATCTGATATGTCGTTTGCAAATATCTTCTCCCATTCTGTCAGTTGTCTTTTGGTTTTGTTAACTGTTTCCTTTGCTGTGCAAAAGCTTTTGATTTTGATGAAATCCCAAAAGTTCATTTTTGCCCTTGCTTCCCTTGCCTTTGGCGATGTTCCTAGGAAGATGTTGCTGCGGCTGAGGTCGAAGAGGTTGCTGCCTGTGTTCTCCTCAAGGATTTTGATAGATTCCTTTCTCACATTGAGGTCCTTAAACCATTTTGAATCTATTTTTGTGTGTGGTGTAAGGAAATGGTCCAGTTTCATTTTTCTACACGTGGCTGTCCAATTTTCCCAACACCATTTATTGAAGAGGCTGTCTTTTTTCCATTGGACATTCTTTCCTGCTTTGTCGAAGATTAGTTGACCATAGAGTTGAGGGTCTATTTCTGGGCTCTCTATTCTGTTCCATTGGTCTATGTGTCTGTTTTTGTGCCAGTACCATGCTGTCTTGATGATGACAGCTTTGTAATAAAGCTTGAAGTCCGGAATTGTGATGCCACCAACTTTGGCTTTGTTTTTCAATATCCCTTTGGCTATTCGAGGTCTTTTCTGGTTCCATATAAATTTTAAAATTATTTGTTCCATTTCTTTGAAAAAGATGGATGGTACTTTGATAGGAATTGCATTAAATGTGTAGATTGCTTTAGGTAGCATAGACATTTTCACAATATTTATTCTTCCAATCCAGGAGCATGGAACATTTTTCCATTTCTTTGTGTCTTCCTCAATTTCTTTCATGAGTACTTTATAGTTTTCTGAGTATAGATTCTTAGCCTCTTTGGTTAGGTTTATTCCTAGGTATCTTATGGTTTGGGGTGCAATTGTAAATGGGATTGACTCCTTAATTTCTCTTTCTTCTCTCTTGTTGTTGGTGTAGAGAAGTGCAACTGATTTCTGTGCATTGATCTTATATCCTGACACTTTACTGAATTCCTGTATAAGTTCTAGCAGTTTTGGAGTGGAGTCTTTTGGGTTTTCCACATAGAGTATCATATCATCTGCGAAGAGTGATAATTTGACTTCTTCTTTGCCGATTTGGATGCCTTTAATTTCCTTTTGTTGTCTGATTGCTGAGGCTAGGACTTCTAGTACTATGTTGAATAGCAGTGGTGATAATGGACATCCCTGCCGTGTTCCTGACCTTAGCAAAAAAGCTTTCAGTTTTTCTCCATTGAGAATGATATTTGCAGTGGGTTTTTCATAGATGGCTTTGATGATATTGAGGTATGTGCCCTCTATCCCTACACTTTGAAGGGTTTTGATCAGGAAGGGATGCTGTACTTTGTCAAATGCTTTTTCAGCATCTATTGAGAGTATCATATGGTTCTTGTTCTTTCTTTTATTGACGTGTTGTATCACATTGACTGATTTGCGGATGTTGAACCAACCTTGCAGCCCTGGGATAAATCCCACTTGGTCGTGGTGAATAATCCTTTTAATGTACTGTTGAATCCTATTGGCTAGTATTTTGGTGAGAATTTTTGCATCTGTGTTCATCAAGGATATTGGTCTATAGCTCTCTTTTTTGATGGGATCCTTGTCTGGTTTTGGGATCAAGGTGATGCTGGCCTCATAAAATGAGTTTGGGAGTTTTCCTTCCATTTCTATTTTTTGGAACAGTTTCAGGAGAATAGGAATTAGTTCCTCTTTAAATGTTTGGTAGAATTCCCCCGGGAAGCCATCTGGCCCTGGGCTTTTGTTTGTTTGGAGATTTTTAATGACTGTTTCAATCTCCTTACTGGTTATGGGTCTGTTCAGGCTTTCTATTTCTTCCTGGTTCAATTTTGGTAGTTTATATGTTTCTAGGAATGCATCCATTTCTTCCAGATTGTCAAATTTGTTGGCGTAGAGTTGCTCATAGTATGTTCTTATAATAGTTTGTATTTCTTTGGTGTTAGTTGTGATCTCTCCTCTTTCATTCATGATTTTATTTATTTGGGTCCTTTCTCTTTTCTTTTTGATAAGTCTGGCCAAGGGTTTATCAATTTTATTAATTCTTTCAAAGAACCAGCTCCTAGTTTGGTTGATTTGTTCTATTGTTTTTTTGGTTTCTATTTCATTGATTTCTGCTCTGATCTTTATGATTTCTCTTCTCCTGCTGGGCTTAGGGTTTCTTTCTTGTTCTTTCTCCAGCTCCTTTAGGTGTAGGGTTAGGTTGTGTACCTGAGACCTTTCTTGTTTCTTGAGAAAAGCTTGTACCGCTATATATTTTCCTCTCAGGACTGCCTTTGTTGTGTCCCACAGATTTTGAACCGTTGTATTTTCATTATCATTTGTTTCCATGATTTTTTTCAATTCTTCTTTAATTTCCCGGTTGACCCATTCATTCTTTAGAAGGATGCTGTTTAGTCTCCATGTATTTGTGTTCTTTTCAAACTTCCTCTTGTGGTTGAGTTCTAGCTTCAGAGCATTGTGGTCTGAAAATATGCAGGGAATGATCCCAATCTTTTGATACCGGTTGAGTCTTGATTTAGGACCGAGGATGTGATCTATTCTGGAGAATGTTCCATGTGCACTAGAGAAGAATGTGTATTCTGTTGCTTTGGGATGAAATGTTCTGAATATATCTGTGATGTCCATCTCATCCAGTGTATCATTTAAGGCCTTTATTTCCCTGTTGATCTTTTGCTTGGATGATCTGTCCATTTCAGTGAGGGGAGTGTTAAAGTCCCCTACTATTATTGTATTATTGTTGATGTGTTTCTTTGATTTTGTTATTAGTTGGTTTATATAGTTTGCTGCGCCCACGTTGGGGGCATAGATATTTAAAATTGTTAGATCTTCTTGTTGGACAGACCCTTTGAGTATGATATAGTGTCCTTCCTCATCTCTTATTATAGTCTTTGGCTTAAAATCTAATTGATCTGATATAAGGATTGCCACTCCTGCTTTTTTCTGATGTCCATTAGCATGGTAAATTCTTTTCCACCCCCTCACTTTAAGTCTGGAGGTGTCTTCGGGTTTAAAATGAGTTTCTTGGAGGCAACACATAGATGGGTTTTGTTTTTTTATCCATTCTGATACCCTGTGTCTTTTGATTGGGGCATTTAGCCCATTAACATTCAGGGTAACTATTGAGAGATATGATTTTAGTGCCATTGTATTGCCTGTAAGGTGACTGTTACTGTATATTGTCTCTGTTCCTTTCTGATCTACCACTTGTAGGCTCTCTCTTTGCTTAGAGGACCCCTTTCAGTATTTCCTGTAGAGCTGGTTTGGTGTTTGCAAATTCTTTCAGTTTTTGTTTGTCCTGGAAGCTTTTAATCTCTCCTTCTATTTTCAATGATAGCCTAGCTGGATATAGTATTCTTGGCTGCATGTTTTTCTCGTTTAGTGCTCTGAAAATGTCATGCCAGCTCTTTCTGGCCTGCCAGGTCTCTGTGGATAAGTCAGCTGCCAATCTAATACTTTTACCATTGTATGTTACAGACTTCTTTTCCCGGGCTGCTTTCAGGATTTTCTCTTTGTCACTAAGGCTTGTAAATTTTACTATTAGGTGACGGGGTGTGGGCCTATTCCTATTGATTTTGAGGGGCGTTCTCTGAACCTCCTGAATTTTGATACTCGTTCCCTTTGCCATATTGGGGAAATTCTCCCCAATAATTCTCTCCAGTATACCTTCTGCTCCCCTCTCTCTTTCTTCTTCTTCTGGAATCCCAATTATTCTAATGTTGTTTCGTCTTATGGTGTCACTTATCTCTCGAATTCTCCCCTCATGGTCCAGTAGCTGTTTGTCCCTCTTTTGCTCAGCTTCTTTATTCTCTGTCATTTGGTCTTCTATATCGCTAATTCTTTCTTCTGCCTCATTTATCCTAGCAGTGAGAGCCTCCATTTTTGATTGAACTTCATTAATAGCTTTTTTGATTTCAACTTGGTTAGATTTTAGTTCTTTTATTTCTCCAGAAAGGGCTTTTATATCTCTGGAGAGGGTTTCTCTAATATCTTCCATGCCTTTTTCAAGCCCGGCTATAACCTTGAGAATTGTCATTTTGAACTCTAGATCTGACATATTACCAATGTCTGTATTGATTAGGTCCCTAGCCTTCGGTACTGCCTCTTGTTCTTTTTTTTGTTGTGAATTTTTCCGCCTTGTCATTTTGTCCAGCTAAGAGTATATGAAGGAGCAAGTAAAATACTAAAAGGGTGGCAACAATCCCAGGAAAATATGCTTTAACCAAATCAGAAGAGATCCCAAATCGTGAGGGGGGATTTCTCCCCCCTCACGATTGGGTGAGGGATCTCCTTTGATTGGGATCTCCCAATCTCTTCTGATTGGGATCTCCCAATCTCTTCTGATTGGGATCTCTTCTGATTTGGGGATAAAAAGAGGTTCAAAAAGAAAGAAAGAAAAAAAAGAAAAAAAGAATTAAAAAAAAGAGATTGAATTAAAAATTCAATCAAGAATTTAAAAAAGAATTAAGAAAAAAAAGATTGAAGAGATTAGGATCTCTTCTTATTTGGGGATAAAAAAAGGTTCAAAAAGAAAGAAAGAAAAAAAAAGAAAAAGAATTTAAAAAAAAGAAAATGAATAAACAAAAGTATAAAAAAGAAAAAAATATATATTAGATAATCTAGTTAAAAAACGTTAAAAGAGAAAAGGGTAAAAGTTATAAAAAATTTTAGCAGAAGAAGAGAAAAAAAATGAAAAAGAAAAAAATTAAATTAACTGCAAGACTGAAAAATCACAGGCAGAAAGCCATGAGTTCCGTGGTTTGTTTGCTCCTCCTCTGGAATTCTGCTGCTCTCTCCTTGGTATTGAAACTGCACTCCTTGGTAGGTGAACTTGGTCTTGCCTGGATTTCTTGTTGATCTTCTGGGGGAGGGGCCTGGTGTAGTGATTCTCAAGTGTCTTTGCCCCAAGCGGAATTACACCGCCCTTACCATGGGCCGGGCTGAGTGATCTGCTCGGCTTTGCTTTCAGGAGCTTTTGTTCCCTGAGCGCTTTCCGTAGAGTTCCGGAGGACGGGAATACATATTTCGGCCTCCTGGTCTCCGGCCTGGAGGAGCTGAGAGCCTGGGGCCCCGCTCCCCTGTGCGCCCTCAGCGAACAGCTCCCAGTAACTCGCGTCTGCCCAACCTCCGGCCGCGCTCCGAGCTCACCGAGCTTGCGACCGGTTCAAGGCAACTCCAAGCTGTGAGCTTACTGTCGGCTCTGTCTCTGCAGCCGGCTTTCCCGTTCCAATATCCGCAAGCTCTGCGACACTCAGACACCCCCGATCCTTCTGTGACCCCGCAGGACCTGAGGTCACGCCGACCCCGCGTGGGCTTCGCCCCGGTTTAGCCTCCGGAGCGATGTCCCTCAGCGGAACAGACTTTTAAAAGTCCTGATTTTGTGCTCCGTTGCTCCGCCGCTTGCCGGGAGCCGGCCCCTCCCCCCGGGGTCTATCTTCCCGTCGCTTTGGATTCACTTCTCCACCAGTCCTACCTTTCAGAAAGTGGTTGTTTTTCTGTTTCTAGAATTGCTGTTCTTCTTCTCCTCGATCTGCCGATGGATTTGCAGGTGTTTGCAATCTTTAGATAAGCTCTCTAGCTGATCTCCTGCTAGCTGAGGTAGTCTCAGCCTGCTACTTCTCCGCCATCTTGACTCCTTCCCTCCCAAATTCAACTTTTTAAAAAATATTTGACTTGAGTGAACATCATTGGATAATTATATCATTGCTCCAAGACTCCGTTTTCTCACAATGGAAAAAATTAATTAAAAAACATACTTTTAGAATTCCTTTTCATCTTCAAAATATTATCAAGCGCTGATTCAAGGAATATAATTTAGCAGGACTAAAGAGTAATCGCTTCCATGTTTTTTAGAAAGAACACACATCAGTTAATCTTCCTTCAAAAGTAATATTTTTGTAGTACTTTTATTTTCTATTTTCTTATTAGTCTTTTAGCATAGATTGACGGACTTGTTCTGACATAAATTTAGCAAGTAACCAAAGTTAATGAGTAAGCACAACATTTGTGGAATCAAACTGGTAACTGAGTTCCTTTTTCTCAAAATCTTATGCCTATTTCTTTATTTCTCTATTTTCTTCCTTAAATTTTAACATAGTTCATACATTTATAAATGTATGTATACACATGCATATGTGTATAGTGTGTGTGTGTATTTACATAAGTAATAATATGTGCATATTATGTCAACAATAGAAAGGCTTTTTGCTTCTATTGCTATTTTCTATGGGGGAGAATTAAAAGAATTACTGAAACTGAAATGGAGTGAACTATATTCAGTTACTCACACTTTTGTGCTTGGTTTTCTCATCCCTCTTGCCCGTTTTTACATTGTTATAGGCTCAAAATAACATCTTGAATTTCATGTATCTTAAAATATTTTATAGTTTTTTTAATCTTTCTCATATTTATATTATAGAGATATACTTCATGATAATGCACCTATGTTTTGGTATTAAAAAATTGAAGATGACTCCAGTATTAGTGCTGTACACTTTTGGCTGTAGTGTACCACAGTACCTTATCCACAGTACCCTAAATTGATGAAGACTTAGTTTTACATGAAACAAGAAGTTTAGGGACGCCTGGGTGGCTCAGTGGGTTAAAGCCTCTGCCTTTGGCTCAGGTCATGATCCCAGGGTCCTGAGATCAAGCCCTGCATAGGGCTCTCTGCTCAGCGGGGAGCCTGCTTCCCTTCCTCTCTCTGCCTGTCTCTCTGCCTACTTGTGATCTCTGTCTGTCAAATAAATACATAAAATCTTAAAAAAAAAGAAAAGAAAAGAAACAAGAAGTTTAGGTGTCCGGTGTGGAAAATGTCTGTGGTAACAGCAGGCATCTTGATCTCATTTTTTTTTTTTTTCCTTTTTCTCTGTAATTCTTATCTTGGCTTTCAATGCAAAGGCATCACATCTGGGTTTCCAGTAAGAGGAAGGTAGAAGTTGAAAAGGTCAAAGAGCATGGTGATGTATTTTGAGCATTTTTGTCAGTTTGGTCTGCTATAACAGATTACCTTACACTGGGTGGCTCATAAACAACAGAAGTTGATTTCTCATAGTACTAGAGGCTGGAAGCCCAAGAGCAGGGAATCAGTATAGTCAGGGTCTGATAAGAGCCCTCCTCCAGATTGTGGCCTGCCAACTTCTTGTTATATTCTGACATGACCAAAAAAAAAAAAAAAGAAAGAAAAGAAAGAAAGAAAAAAAGAAAGGTAAGCTAGCTCTCTGACTTCTTAAAAGAGCACATTCATTCCATTCATGAAGGTTCCACCTACATGACCTAATTACCTCCCAAAGGCTCTATCTTCAAATACCATCACACTGGGATTAGATTTAAACACATAAATTTTGGGGTGACACAAATATTCATTCGTTCTTCACCAATGTTCTTTCCACAAGTATTTGAACAAAGCCCCACCATGTAATGACCGCGTCTAGTTGGGACAAAATTGTTTGCCATGGCCTTCCCTGTCTGAAAGAATGTTATAAAAATGACAAATTTGGGGCTCCTAGGTGGCTCAGTCATAAGCTTCTGCCCTAGCTCAGGTCATGATCCCAGAGTCCTGGGACTGAGCCCAGCACTGGACTTCCAGCTCAGTGGGAAGCCTGTTTTTCCCACTCCCACTCCCCTTGCTTGTATTCCCTCTCTCTTTGTATCTCTCTCTGTGTGTCAAATAAACAAATAAAATCTTTTAAAAAATAAATAAAGATGGTCAATTTTATCTGAGTACATTAGCCCAGCCCCACAAACTGAAGTTAATAAGAAAGACAATGAGGGGACGCCTGGGTGGCTCAGTTGGTTGGGCAGCTGCCTTCGGCTCGGGTCATGATCTCAGCGTCCTGGGATCGAGTCCCACATCGGGCTCCTTGTTCGGCGGGGAGCCTGCTTCTCCCTCTGCCTCTGCTGCCTGCCTCTCTGTCTGCCTGTGCTCGCTCTCTCTCCCTCTCTCTCTGACAAATAAATAATTTAAAAAAAAAAAAAAAAGAAAGACAATGAGAGTGGATATTGAAGAGACAATTAGAAGTATATACTACAACATATTTTTTCAGTGCGAAGGGAATTAAAGTATCTTATTCTCAAAGAAGGAAGGATTCCAAATGCAAATTGGCTGATCATGAATTACTGAAAGGTAATTTGATAACCTCACATCGATAATTAAGCTTTCATTTGTGGTTTAACTTTCCTTAATGCAGATGATGATGTTCTACTCCCCTGTTTCTTATAGGCTATGGGTCTTATAGTGAATAAAGAAGGCTAAATTTAGGGAAATCATATGTAATAGGCTTAATTATACAGACTTTAAAAAAAAAAAGCTTACCATTTTGAGCTGTGTTTTTTGCTGTCATGATAGAAGTCATATAGTTTATATATGTTTTTCAAGATTTTGCCAGTGAGACTGGTATTTGTCCTTACAACAGCCTGGGTGACATGCTAAGTGTTACCTGTTATTAACTCTACCCTATAGATGAGGAAACTGATGTTCAGGAAGAGTAAGTGACTTGCCCAAGATGATCATCTTTGTTGACCATATAAAAGTTGTAAAATTTCTTATGAATTCATTAAGAATTTAAGATTTTTTAAATTGTAAACCTAAGAATCCATTGTAACAAACTGAAGAGAGGATACGACAGTTTTTCAGACACTTGGACAAAGATAGGTGCTATGCTTAAGTGACATGGAGGGTAGAGAGATATGTCATTACAAAACATAAACAAGTAACTATTACCAAGGTCTGCTGTTCCTCAATATCTCATGTGCTATTAACAATAGCAAATTGATATGTGGTTAAACTGTAAACAATTTAATAATGAATTCAAATAAATGATGAGAGTAAAATCTTCCTGTTTTTTAAAGCTTTAAAGTTTTTTCAAGCTAGATTTCCATTACTCCTGTCATTGATAACTCTTGTGATTGGGAAGCAATAATAAAAACCAGTAAAAGAATCAAAAACTACTAAAACCACACTTTTTGAACCTTTGTTATGAATCAGCATAACAACATAGATCTGTTGGATGACAATGTCCTCATTTTTTTTCTTCCAGAGATTTATTAATTTTGAAAGAGAGAGAGACAGCAAGTTGGGTGGTGGTGGTGGTGGGGGGAGTCGCAGAGGGAGAGGGAGAGAATCTCCAGCAGACTCCCTGTGGAACACGGATCTGAGCCCAAAGTAAGAGTCAGATGAACCATCCAGGCACCACTGACAGTGTCTTTATTTTTAATCATCATTACAACCTGGAGTGACAAGCCTTGCTTTTCCAGTTTTAGAATAAGGTTGAATGTAAAGGATGAAGTCTTTGTCTAAGGCAGAATTGGGATTCTACTGCAAATCTATCAAAACTAAGCCTCAGAGCTCTTTATATTACATTTTGCAGCCTCCCTATAATGTTACTTTTTATAACTAATATTCAGCTATTGTCATCATCATTATTTCTCCCACCTAGACTTTTTTTCCCCAAATCTCTGAGTAAACTGATATCATCTTGTCAACTTCTCCTGAAACATACCCTTGTAGATTACTTCTCTTGAGCTGACCTTTGTAAACACTTCTATCCCTCTTTGCAAAATTGTATCCCTTTTTGTTTCAGAGTGACTCTTCTTGATGGGCTTCTATCCAAATATCTATTGCTGATATGAGAGAAATTAATTCTTCTAAGTTTACCTTCAGCACAGAGATGCTTGGCATTGCCTGGGATCAGCTCTCTCCTCCCCTCCCCCACAGTTTGCTTGCATTTATTACTTAATCTGTTTTGGGTTTTTGTTTTGTTTGTTTGTTTGTTTTTAACAGAACTTTATACTTACAGCTTTGCAGTGTAAAAACATCTGTCTGAGGCAGGGATGAAACAGATGAAACAGGGAAGAAACAGAAATTACTCATCAGATTTCAAGTTTATTAGGGTGAGTATACCTTTATTTGAATTAAAGTAGAGAAGACAAAATTTTAGCCAGTCCTTAGGGTTTTATTAATTGGAGGTAGAGAAGGAAATTTAAAAGCTGACATAGCTCTTAATGACTCCATAGCCTCCTTTCTCTCCCAATCTCCTATCCTCTCTTTTCCTCTTCCCCTTTGTATCCAATTCCTTCTGTTAATTCACAGCGGAATAGGTGTGACTGCCCAAACATGCATGACTTCAGAGTTCCCCAATGCATCCCCTTTAGACTGCGTTTTCTAAATTTCCTTATTGAAATCCTTGGAAGATAGAATGTAGGAAATCAAAGGATGTTCTGTTTTCCTGTGGATCAGCTTTCCCTCCTGGTATAATCAGCTATGGTCACCCAGAAGGTCATGAATATAGAGCCCCATTAGTGGGAACTTTTGGTAAGGAGAAATGTCAAAGCAAGAGTGTGGTTTTGGCAGGCACCTGCAAATTTAACTACTTTGAAAACTTAAACAAGAGAAGCAATAAAGGATAAAATGTCTAGCAAGGGAAGTCAAGCAGTGTAATTCATCCTTATTTCTCACAACAGTTCTGTGAGGGAGATACTATGATTATTAACATTCTAGAGGGAAGGAGGCTAAAGGAAATTTATTATTATCTTCATTTTACAGAGAAGGAAAGTTTATATAAAAGGAAATGATGAGAATATATTGTTCAGATAAACCAAAGTATTTACTCAGAGAGACACTAGAAAAAAGGGATTTGAATCTAGGCATTTCGACTCTTGAATCCATACACAGAGTTCTCACCTGCATTGTCTTCCATAGCTGTTTTCAAGGAAACAGCTCTTACTAAAGTTGTTATTCATTTTCTCCAGAAAAGTGAATCTTACTCTCTGTCTAACCTTCTGCTGACTCATGTCAGAATGTGGAGAGAAAACTCAGGCTTGCCAGATGATAAGGCTTGTTGACTTTATTCAGTCTTAAAATATTTGCTTCACTATTTTAACTTTTTAGTGTTTGCTCTTTATATGTAAACAACATGATGTGGGAAGTAAGATCGGGCAGAAAGACAGAAAGCCTTATTAATAACAAGCAAAATTTGTGAAACTGTATTTTCAGAGAGCTGATGATGATGACTGCAAGCCACTTGAGTCTGATGACTCTTCCGTGATCTGTATGATGATACACATTGGTGGCTTTTCTCTTGTTACTCTTGGATAAATGTTCAAGCCACTAAAACCACCTCTGAATTTGGTACTTGTAATAGCAAAAGTCAGCTCCTTATCTTGGGAATACTCTACCATGAAGAATCATCATCTCAGAAAAAGGGCTTAAAAAGTCCATTGAAAGAAGGGGAATAAATAACCCACAAACATTCTTTATTGCAGCATTACCTCTCCTTCTAAGATTTCCATTTAAGTAAAAAATGGTATAAAATAGTATTATAGAGACTAACTACAAGGAGAAATAGGCCTCTCTCCTCTTGTCCCCGTCGCTCTGTGTTTCAAAATATTATGATTTTCAAATTAACTATTGCATGTTTAGAACACTGATTCAAACTATCTTATAATGACTTAGAAAACTAAAAATTGAAGTAAATCCAATTTGTTATTTTCATTTACCCTGGTTTTGTTTAGGGAATGTCTGAATGAAACCTATTTTTGTATTTTGAACGTTACTGATTATAGTTCATCAGAATTAAATTTGAAAAAAATATCAACAAGTTGATATAAGGAAATAATTTAACCCTAATGCATTCAGTGTTTTGCTATGGGCTGTATGATTCTGATTTTGTGCTTAAAAAATCATGGATTTTCATTGAGGAAGTATAGAGTGATTCATATAATTATACCATGGTTTTTCATAATGAAATGTCCATAATGCAAAATCCAAAGGGTACAGATATGTACTTCCATGTGAGATTTAAGACTACTAAATATTAAAATGTTAAAACAAAAACAAATATACTTTATGATGGTCAACCACTTATGCACTCCAAAATAAGCTATTTCTTTTCTACTTAAAAATCTTTTCAGTTTGATTTCAACGGTCCATTCAATTTGATATAAAGGTACCTTTTAATTTTTTTAAGGTTATTTCTGGAGCACAATTCTGAATCACTTAACTGAGAAAAACAGTATGTCTGTGCAAAACTTTCAAAGACCACATACTTGAACTTTCTTGAACTATTTTATTTCTGGCACTATTCAGTTATCATTTTGTTCCATTTACAAGTGGAAACAATTTTTGTCAAGAGAGACATAATGTGCAAAGTGAATCTTTATAAATTTAATTACAGCAGGAAGATCTGGAGATATTTAGAATATATGCAAAGACGTCAAAATTTAATTTGCAAAGCTTTTCAAACAAGGTGAAACATTGGTTTTACCATCCTTTCCTATTTAATATATACAGCAGGAAATAAGGTATGATGAAAAATGGGAAAGGTATTATAAAATTCCAGTTAGAGTACTATAAAAATTTGCATATAGTAATTACTTTGATTTAGTTTCTTTTGTAAATTCTGTATAGATTCTAGGAGGCCATGGGAACATTTACAAAAGAAAAAGCAGTTGCCTACTTTCAGAATATATTTCAAAGAAATTTTAGAATTATATATATTTCAAACACATTTCTTGTAATGAAAATAAATCATTTAATTTTAGAAAATACACACATAAAATTCTAAAGGAATTCTAGGTATTACAGTGCATATTGCGTTTTGTTTGCACATGTAAATACAATATTAGAATAGAAGGATACACATACCCAGAGCTATAGGATATATATATGTAGTATCTACATATGTTTATGTGTAAGTGCAAACACACACTTCCAGCTCTCTCATTTTAATTAACATTATAAAGGAAACATGTTTGTCTTTAATTCTTTTGAGAAAAATATGCCACTAAATAGAAACCTGAGTATTCAACTGCAATTTTCCACAGTATGAATTCTGCTGTTTCTGCTGCATTTTGCTTTCTCATTTGGATATTGTTATTGACTTTTTGGGTAGCTTTTTACCATTGTTTTGGGTAGCTTTTTGAAATTATCTTTACCTATTTCTCTGTGTCTCCCTCCTCATCAGAAAGCTAAATTTTTAATTTTATACTGTAGTTTTTTACCTGCTTTCACCTTTCTGTTTTTATTGTGGTTTCCAAAGTAGCCAATCTTCTTAATTTTACATAGCATTTTGCAGGCGTTCCTAAAATTTGTTTCTATTTTGTTTATTTTTTTTTAATTGTTTTAAGCAATAACCTTTTCTGCATTTCTCTCATTATCTTGCAAAATCTTATTCACACTCATCTTTAAAAGAGCACGTTCATGTTTGAGCCCACAAATTTTCTTTGCTTTTACTACACATTACCCGTTACTGCCACCTGCTGCAAACAGGAGGAACCCAGCTCCCTGTCTTAACATCCAGCGGTGCTGCTTCTCCATAGAAGCATGCCATTTTCCATTTCCTATATTGCCTGAGAGCTCATCCCTACCCACAGAAATCTGAGGATTTTGGCAGTTTTTTCCAGATTATCCCCTGCTTATTTTCTTTGGCACTATGCTATCCTTTGAAGGATCAATGTTGAAATTAGCTAATTAGTTAAAATCATCTTCTTTGTAATTCCATCAACACAGTACAGAACCGATGAATTTCTTTTAATGTTTGGTCATTGAGACCAAACTTATGAAGTTTTCAGAGGTTTTGAAGGTTTTTCCTTAATCATATATTGCACCAATAATTTTAGTTCGGAGTTTTGGCAAGCTAAGGTGTTAGACATCTTACTGGAATGTAGATTTCTTTGAATATTCTGCATTACAATGTTGGTTGCAACATGCAAACTTGATTAAATTTTTCATGTTAAACCTTTTTTTTTTTAACTTAATCATATGCCCACAGACTTCAGAAGTAGAAGTTAGTTTATAGGTATTAATTAGCCATCCCCAGACACAATGAACACTATTTACTTTGCATTAATTAGGTTCTCAAAATATGTGTTTGACTAAATCCATTAAAATTTAGTACCCTTCTTTCCACTATGGCCAGAATACATGTAAGTTGTGTTCAAAGGAACTATATGGTGGGCCTATTTTGCTTTGGGTTCTATCTAGCTGCCACCTATTATAGGAACAATTTTATCCTGGAACTCCAGGATAAAAAATCTGCAGAGAATGTGGCTGATACCTCTTTTGTCTGGATAAATATGCCTTAGATCTTTGTGTATCATGGGCTTACACAAGACTTACTAAGTGGAGATTGAGGTGAGAGACTTTGGAAATAAAATTATCTAGGAAGCATTGATTCACCTCTTCAAAAGTAATGTGGCATTCTTTTTTTTTTTAAGATTTTATTTATTTATTTGACAGAGAGATACAGCGAGAGCACAAGGAGACAAAGCAATAAGCAGAGAGAGAGGGAGAAGTAAGCTCTCCACTGAGTTGGGAGAACCCAATGCAGGATTCAATCCCAAGACCCTGGGATCATGACCAGAGCCGAAGGCAGCCACTTCAACCAACTGAGCCACCCAAGTGCCCCAATAATGTGGCTTTCAATAACAATTTTTACATTTCTGTTTAAGAATCAAAGTGAGAAAAGTATTTATAGATGTTTTTGCCAAAGAAATCAATGCTAAAGCAAACATTTTATTATTTACTAGGTAATATTTTATTAATATTCATAATGTATAAACATTGTCTTTGAGAACATGTATTATAGTGGTCACTAAAGACTTGAATAATATTTGATTAAAACTTTAATTAAAGCATCTTTGTCGAGAAACATTTAGAAAAACAACACACTTAATATAGAAAAATACATTTATCCTATCCATATTAAAGTCATGCTGGTACCTTTTAAAAATAACTTAAGATTTTAAAATCAATTTATACACTATGTAACCTATATTGGGGTGAAGACTCATTTATCTATATGTGTATATATGTGTGTTAAAACACAAAAAAATCTAGTCTTCTTATGTTGCGGTGTAAGAGTTTAAAATGCCCAAAGAAATTAAATGTCTATAAAAATAATAAAAATGCAATCCAGTCTTTAAAACTAACCCTTCAAAAGTATTATTCAGAGTTCCTGATTCATACCCCTCAGTGACACTTACACAGAATGTGGTGTTTTTCTCTTCTTTTCAACTTTTCCACAGTTTGTAATTGCTTGATAGATTCTTATTTTATAACTGCCTTAAATCTTATCTTTCCACTCAATGTTTCCCCAAATCCCTGGTCTGAGTCTTTTTATCTCCAGATTTCTTCCATTTCTCCAGTTTCTGCATAACACGAGTCTGAGAAACAGAGCAGCAAGAGCCTTGGAGGGCAGGATGAAAACAGAAATTGAGCAAAGGAAACATTACCTCTTGTGCTCTGAGTGGGGGTGCACATGGGCCTGTGTGTATGTGTGTCTGAGAGAAGCCTGGTGGCACAAAGTGATTTTAGTGGGAAGCATGTTAGCTTTAATAAATCCTTTCCCCATTGCATTCATATTCATGATCTAGACCTCTATTATGTTCATGTTTTTATAGCTCAGATGAAACTATGAGAATTCTGATTAATAGTAGGAACAGTGAAGCAAACTTGAAAAGGTGACTCCTCACTAGGCACATCATTTTATCACCCTTTCTAGAAGACTTCCTGAAAAAGTCTGATTCTTTTCCCTTTTGAATATAGCAGTAATTGTTCAATGGGTCATTTAAATTTTGCTTAAAAATTCAATGTGAAAATACTTTTTTTTCATAAAGTGTAATGACATGAGGGTATATGAGATCAAACACACACTTTGAATTTTAAATAACAAAAAACTAAATTTAAGTAATATACACATACACACATATGTGTATAGATAAATGCTTTTATATTAAAATTATTCTTTAAATTACAATGAGAAGTAAAGTTCCCTAAAATTAACAGGACTTCTATCACTCATTATTCATATAAAAATGAACATTTCATACATACTGGGTTTAGGAGAGTAAAATGGAGAAGAAGGTAAAGTTCTGGGCCAATTCATCTTGATAATTACAGGGGAAATTAATTCTAAAACCTATATGGACTTGTTTTGATTTACTTTAGATATTCTTCCATAAAAAGGAGATAACTTTCTCATTTGTTTATCAGCCATAAGATACAGAAATGCTGGAAAGCAGAGTTCCATATGATACAGTTGTCACATTTCTTCCTTTTGCTTCTATTTTAAAAATCTATAATTTTAAAAGTTGATACTATACATAAAACCTGTGATAAAAATAAATGCTACTATAATTTTTTCTTGCCACAATATCATTACACATGAACAAAAGGTCAGGAATAAGTACCTGGAAAATGTATTGTCCTTCACTAAAACAGGGGGAAATCTTAAAAAGGTTCCACAGAGTTGACCCCTTATTATAAGAGAGAGGTGACATATAGAATTACCTTCCTTGGCTATATATTACTTTTGTCCTCCTGGTTGTAGGTAAGGGTGAGAAATAAATAAACATGAATAGATAAAAACAAATGTACAAAAAGGAAAAGTAGCAAATATGGCCAAATGTGATAATAGAACAACTTGTACATAACGCATCTAGAAAAAAATCATGAATTTTATTTTTATAATACAATTATTCTATGGTACCATTAGATATGTGAAGCACATAAAATGATTTTTCATATGAAAATAAATAATATGTAAGTCATTCAAATAGAAATTTAAAGTTTAAAAACTCACTTTAAAAATTGAAAATTAGTTTCCAAAGAAGACAGGACAATATTCTTTTTGTACCATCCCCAACCTATATTTTCCATTCACTGAATAGAAATTTCTTAATTTTAGCTAATTGTCTCAGAAGGCCTTTAGCCTGAGAAAGAAAGGTACATTGAGGTTGGAAAAAAGTTTCTTATGACATAGAATATTGGTTGGACATAGCAACTCAGGAGGCAGATTGCCTTGGAACAAGTCTCAGCTCCAATATTTCACTGCTTTGTGGTCCTGGGTCAGCTAATCAACCTGTTTTTGGTACCTTAATTTTCTTCAATCTAATATTTACACAGAATATATTGTTAATGCTGTTTAAAAACCTAGAAAATAGTACATACATATGCACATGCATGCATGTGTACAAGTATGGTTGTGATCACTCTTACATCCAATTTATAGAAGAAAATAAAAAGTTATTCAGGATTCAGGAGAAGCAAACTTTATAATGTCCTAATTCTGTAGAGATGTATAGCTAAAATCCTACATTAGACACATTTTTATTATTTTTTAGGTCAAAAATAGACCTAAATTTCATAGGACAAATTACATATTCTCTCAAATTATACTTTACTTTGATTAAAGAACATGTTCTGATATTTGTTAATTTATATGATATATATCTTTTAAATGCTGGCTTAAAAGAACTTGGTGGGTTTCATTCTTTATATTCATGTTTGCCTGTTCTCTTTCCAAAGTATATGCATGGGACAGTTATTTTGGGTTTTTGCTGATAACTTAGATCACTTTTTTACATCATCATTATTGGCTTTTTCTTTTAATAAATGGAAGAATTGATCCATGCAGGCTTCCTTACTCATTTAGTTTGTTAAAATAGATGAAAATTGGGACAACTGGATGGCTCAGCCATTAAACACCTGTCTTTGGCTCAGGTCATGATCCCAGAGTCTTGGGATCAAGTCCAACATCGGGCTCCTTGTCATCAGGGAGCCTGCTTCTTCCTCTGCCTGCCATTCCCTCTGCTTATGCTCTCTCTCTCTCTCTGAGAAATAAATAAATAAATATCTTTTTAAAAATGTAAGAAAATTACAGTACCTTACAAACTATGATGTGCTTTATAGAATAATAAATACTGGACTTCAAAACATGTATTATTAATATTATTATTACTTATTATTTTTTGCAATCAGACACTACAGAATATTGGAATATATGTTTAAGAAAAAAACGAGGGCGCCTGGGTGGCTCAGTGGGTTAAAGCCTCTGCCTTCGGCTCAGGTCATGATCCCAGTGTCCTGGGATCAAGCCCACATCAGGCTCTCTGCTCAGCAGGGAGCCTGCTTCTCTGTCTCTCTCTGCCTGCCTCTCTGCCTACTTATGATCTCTGTCTGTCAAATAAATAAAATCTTAAAAAAAGAAAGAAAGAAAGAAAAAAACAAGATAGTTTTACCAGTTTGATGAATTGGGCTCATTCAGTACATAGAGAAATGACATCTGTGTAGAAAATATTAATACACTATCATTATGTAGCTATACAGATCAGCTACACCATCAAATAACTGTCTTACAGTGTGTTAAAGTTACTTACAGTTTAACAAATGGTAATGTTTTGGCACTTCCATACACACCGACCAGTATGTTAAGCTTTGAAACAACTGAGTGAAATATTTCTTGTTATCTTTTAATACTTTAAATAACAAGAATGTCTCAATCAGAATACCTGGCGGAAACAGAAGGCACAAACAGGAATGATTTTAGAGAGAATTTAGATAAGGGATACTTTCTGGAGGAGTGATTGGATTAAGGGAAGTGACAAGAGATATTTTAGAGCATCTATCCTATAGCCACAGTAGAAAGCTGAAGGGGCAAGAGATAAGATGTAGTGAACAGGAGCTGGAACTATGGAAGGGTGTATTCCTGGAGCAATGCAGGCACTCCCAGAAAATACCTCAGTGCTAAGTTACAGAGCAACTGGGGCAAGAATTCTCTCTCCTACTGCCCCCTGCCAGTGCCTGTCATTGACTATACTCCAACAGAAGGCAAAGGACAAAACCCGGTGGATGCAATTCCTAGAGGCTACTTCCTGGAGCACAAAAAAGGACAAATGATGGATTTGGGGTTTGAGGAGGGGTTAGGAATAGAAAATGATTAGTACAATAAATTAAAAAAATAAGTGTATCATGATATTGTATCATATCAAAATCCATATTTCCAAAGCATTGAGATTTGTATAAGTTAGCATTAACTATAGGTGATTTCAGTGGAATAACCCTGAAACCTTGAATCCAGAATTATCAAAATATAGCTCCACTCGTTAAGACTCACTAAACTGGGTATAATCAGGTCATATTTTTCATTATATTGTAAGGTTCCTAAGCAGCTTTCCTGGTAGCAAAGCATCTATAAAAAAGTACGTAAATTAGACTCATTAAGTCAATTAGACCTCTGCCTTCATTGACCAAAATAAAAGCTGAAGAGTCAAGGATTTTCCTTGTTTCATATGAAATAAGTATGAGCAGTTGGACTCATTATGTGCATGATTTCTCACTCTAATATCAATATGAAATTGTTTCTACTTGCATTTTCTGCCAATCATTGTAACCTTAGAGGAAAAGAAAAAAAACAAGTTAAGTGCACACACCATTTTTGCTGAGAAGTGAAGAAAACAAAACAAAACAAAAAACCCCTCACAGGTGGCAAAGTGAGAGAGATTACTACTGACAAATCAAACTCACCAGCCTGGTGGTCCTGGGATACCTCTTTTAATCATTGTCTCACTTGTAACAGGTTACTTACTCCTCCTAGCTCCCTTATTACCATGTTTTCTATTTTTTCTTCCTTCTTTTCAAACCACATTATGGAGTACTGTATAATTAGGACATTTTCCCATGATGCTGTTAATATGTTTAAAGGGCATATTAGAATAGGGAGTTATTGCTGTGGAGTTGCTACTGATACCCTGTTAAGCCTAATTCAACTGGGACAAGAAAAAAAGTACTTGATTCACTCAAAAGAAAAAAAAAAGGTAAATTATACAGATTGTTAAAATCAATTCTAAGCTTAAATATGACAAGGGTAACTAAAGTTTTAGTAAATGAAGTAAGGTGGTAAAATAAAGGGAACCTCAAAGGGACTAATCTGAGATGGCTGATATTCAG
Organism: Neogale vison; assembly: GCF_020171115.1. NCBI lineage: Eukaryota > Metazoa > Chordata > Mammalia > Carnivora > Mustelidae > Neogale > Neogale vison. Next base: position 57,776,949 of record NC_058099.1, read on the forward strand.
GACCATGCTTCCTTGCCCTGTCCCACTTTCCCTTTTTAATTTCTATTTCACATTCATCATGTTGTTGTTGTTTTTCATGGTTTTTTTAAACACATGGCTCACTTACAATGACCAGTTAAAACAAGTAGTGCTGCCTTTTAAAAATAAATACACTGTGATAAAGGTGACATTTAAAGCTGTCTTTTCATTTAAGAAGGAAAAGTAAAACATAATATTACAGGAGGTGGATAGGTAGTTAAATAATGAAAAAAAATTTTAACTGTTGCAGCTTGGTGTGGTCATCCCCAGGAAAGATAAGTCAGTCCAACTCTAAAGAATCACCAATAAAATTTCTATAAAAAGCTACTCACAATTAACACTTGTGGTGTTATTGAATCTGGAGTGATGCAGGAGGAAGGGGGTTGAATATAACCCTTCCTCTTCCTTGTGTTCTTCTAGAGGGCACCAAAGTATACTTGTATAGAAGCAAGAGTAAATCAGCCCCAGGGAGCACTGTCTCTGTGAGAGGCCACCTTTGAGCTGAAGTTGAGATGAGTTTCGTTGCTGAACACCCCCATATAGCAGTAAAAAGATAGAAGATATCGACATGCTCAGCTGCATCTTGTTAAAAGCTTCCTGCGGGTTGGCAGAATGAAATCTTTATTTAAAATACACAAACTATTGTCAAGGGAAAGATGGAAAAGAGAACACAGTAAAAGGGCCAAATGCTTTGCTTAACCCACCAGGAGCAGCAGAAAGGGAGACGTGGTCACATTGTCTTTGCAGCAACAACAACAGAAAAGGTGACTAACACCACCACATCAGCATCCATCTGCTCTTCCCATGGTATCGAGATGCATTATTTCTTTTATTATTAATTATATGTGTTTCCGGGGGAGGGTAAATATATGATTATGAATAGCAAAAGAGGAAATCATTTCTGGTGCCACTTGGCATTAAGTACAGTAGTGTATGCAATGAGTGAGTGATGACAGGAAACATAGCAGCAGCGTTGAGTTCTGGCATCCCTCCTACAAACCTGCTCCAACTCGCTCTTGGTAGTCAGAGGCTTTCAAACAGAAAGTTCATGTAAAACCATTATTGAACACTGACAGGAAGGAACTGAGACAGGAGGGAGTGGTGTGTATTTGTGCAGAAGGGGAGGGAGGGAGGGAAGGAGGGAGAAGAGAGGCTAGGAGAGAGAATGAGTTAGTCATCATCTTGCACAGAAGACACCATAAGGGGGCAGGTGCTTTGCATAATTATAAAGATAGACATACACAGGCACACACACTTGCACACACGAAGAAATCTTTTTGGTTTGTATCCTATCATTTCCAAGAACAGCTTTAAGTGATAGTGACTGTGAACCTTCCTGGATGGGTGAGCTCAGTGGGTTTAAGTGGGTGGAGCAGGCAGCCTTGCAAGAGATGGGTTCAGAAGAAGGGTCACTCCTGAAGAGCAAAGGGACATGGCAGGCAATGAAGCAGGCATGAAAAGAAAAGAGGTGAAAGGACCCTGGGGAAAATGTCACACGTATTGATTAAGCTTTATTTCTCTTTGGGAGAAAGTGACATTTCTACTATTAGATCATGGACATATAAGGAAAGTAGATGGCTCAGTGCTTTTCATTTTCTTCCACAGTGCTTAGGGCACCTTTGATCAGAGGGTACCTGGAAGGTTTTCTGTTGCATTATTACAAGCAGGATAATTATTTTGGCGTTTTGTTTGTTTGTTTGTTTTGTTTTTTAGCACCAACGTGGTGACATTGCTCTTTCTTTAGCAACAGAGGTTGCCACAGCTATATCCTTTGATCAGACACAAATGACGGTAAAATGATGGAAGCTTTCTGTTACATTTCTTCCACCCTGCTCCTCCCTAGCTCCAATCCTCTTTTCTAGCTTTGCTCCGGGGGATTTAAGTTACTCTTTGCTTGTTTACAGTCTGTGATACATCACCTCAGAGGCATTGGTCATTCTCCTAAGCAGTTAGTAGAGAAATACCTCCCCCCACCCCATCCGCATGCAGTCCAGGTCCTCGCCTCAGAAGCGAGGCTACTTTCTAGCAACTCTTTCACAGGTTCTCCCCTTCTCAACTACCTCCTTGACAGAGCCCTACCTGGACCTCAAGCCCAGCTACGCTACCGAGCACCCCAACTGAAACTCCATCCAGGATCCAGGACGCGGGGCACTCCGCAGCCTCTGCTCCCCTCTCCTAGTCCTCACCCATGTGGGCTCTTCACAAGCAACGAACGTGTTGCGAACTAAAACTCTGCCCCCCGCCCCTGCATTTTTAACCCCGCCACCCCTAACGCTTGCGTCCGGCGTCCCTCCGAAAAAGCAACTAACCAAACACACACACCGAAATAACCAAAAGCACGCAAACACCTGAAGTAGCGCCACCGGGATCTACACCTGCACCAGTCCTCTGTGGCTTTAGTGGTCGGGAAGAGCCTCCTCTCCCCCGCGCGCGCGGCTTTATCCCGGAGCCCCGGGGGCATGCCACGGCCTCTGGGTCGCGGGGTCAGCTCGGCCGCGCCCGGGCCGCTCGGGGTCGCCTTCCAGTGTCCCCCTCCTCCCGCCCCGGCTCGCTCGCCCGCACGGCCGGCGCTCGGAACATCCCGCGCCACGTCCTCCCCGCCCCGGCTCCCGCCCGTCAGAGCCGGGCCTGCGCCGCTGGCAGCCATCAAGTGGCTCGTTAAGGAAATGCAGGTGAGTGCGTGCGGCCGAGCGGCTGCTACTGGAGACGTGGGGTGTGTGCCTGTGTGTGCGAGCGGGAGGAAGAGGGAGCGCGAGCCAGAGAGCGAGTGCGGGAGCGGCCGGGAGATGCTCGGCGCCTCCGCTCCCCGCCCCGCCGCGCCCGCGCTCGCATCCGCGCCCGCACCCGCACCCGGCGGCCCGAGCGCGTGGGGCAGCGCCTCGCCCTGACAGCCGCTCGCCTCCTCGCGGTCTCGGCGGCAGCTCGGCCTCCCCCCACCCGGCGGTCCCCTCCCAGCCCGAGCCCTCCCGCTGCTCCTCCTCCTCCGCCTCCTCCCCTCGCGCGCCGCTGACAGGCAGCCTCGGCGGGGAGAGCGCAGGTACTTTGCCTTCAGAATAATTTGCACGACCCAAGCCAGCTATCGGAGCGCCCTTGTTTTCTTCGGTCGTTGCCCCCTCCCTCCGGAAAAGAAGGTCCCACTTTCGAAACAAGCAGCACCCGAAGCACCCTACCCGAGCCAAAGCCCGACGGGCTGCTGTGCATGTGCTGTCCTTTCTTGCAGTTTATTCTGGGCCTGTGTGGAATGCAAAGACAATTCTTTATTTGACTGGGAGGAAAGAAAAGAGAAGACTCCTCAGGGTTTCCAAGGAGGACTGGAGCGGCTGCTTTAGTAAGTAAACTGTGCTTTTGTATTTCTTTTCTCTAAAGTGAGACGTATGCTGGATGCTCTCCCTTCGGATGTTATGGACACAGTTCGTTTTACCGGGGACGAAGTTGACTTATATAACTTAAGTAGTTCTTCATTGAGAAGTGGTTTGCTAAGCATTTTTTTTTTTTTTCTTTTTCTTTTAAGGGCATTGAGAAGACTAAAGTGGGAGGAACCTTACTGGGGATCTGATTTTTAAACGTTTATTGTTCAAGAGATGTTGGGAGCCTGGCTTGTGAAACGTTGCTTGGGTCTAAGATTTAAGGATGGTTACCTAGAAAAAGCTTGAGAATTCTAACCTGGTTCACTCCTCCTGCTACCCTCCACCTCAACCTTAATCCACACCAACTCCCAGCCTTCCCTGACTTCACTTGGTTGCTTGCTTTATCTTTAGTCCTGAAGACAGCTTGCCAAAAAATTGGGTCAAGGGAAAGTTAATAAAGATGGTTTGAAAGACCGGGAGAAAATCCTGTTGAGGTTTCTAATACTTGTGGGTAGATGAGATGTGGAAGAAAATCCTGGAACTGGGCTAGTTTGGATAATTTTGATGAAATTAATTTGGAGAGGGAATGTGAAAAATGCTTTGGAGAGGGTAGGAGCTGAGGCTGTGACTTTGACACAGCAGGTTATGAACTGTGACAGGGGCTCAGCAGCCAGTGACAGGCTTAAGGTGTCTCCTAGGGCTGAATATCTCTGCATCAAAAACTTTTGCAGGCAGTATTCCTCTTGGGGCTAACATCACCATGTCAGTAGCTGCAGCATTTCTGTAAAAACAAGTAGGACACTCTTCCTTTTTCTGTGAAGGGGTTAATGATATATTTAAAAAGAATAAAGGATGGTCTAACATTTGCCAGCATTTTGTAATATCTAAACAAAACCTTTGCGTTAGGTCAGTAAAAATATAGTTGAGTCAGTTTGTTTTGCACAAGAAAAAGAGAATCAATAATATTTCAGCATTTTTTTTCTTTATTACTGCCAAATGGACTCGGAATCTAATTCTTCTTACATTGTTACATATACAGTAGATACAGTAGGAATTGCAATTTAGATACAACAGAGCTGATTTTTAACAAAGCCAAAGTTCTCTGACATAATAGCATTCATGCTGACTAGAGTGGAGCAGTAATTTAGAAAGTTTGTTTTATCTTTAACTTTCTATTTTCTGTCTCAGTGTAAAGCACACTTACAAGCAAACGTCTTTAAGAGTTATGAACCAGATTGAAAATTAAGGCCACTTATCTTGCAGATATATATTTTTCAACAGAACACCTTACCATCAAATAATACCTAAGGGCTCTCTTATATTTAAGTGATGATAATAATAAAGTAGAAAAAAATGCTACCATTGTGTATATAAAAGTGGCAATATTCATTTGGCATTGATTTTTTTTAAATTTTAAGAGTAAACTAATACACAATGGTTTAAAAAAGGAAAGCTCTTTTAGAGTTGCTATGGTTCTTCAATGTCAAAAGCTCTGAATATCTTGAGACATAAGTTTTTAGGGTAATGAAATAGCAGTAGAACAGTTGATGAATTTGTTGATATAAAGTTATAATATATGGAAATCATTTGGGAAAGATACATCATTGTTTTTTGTATATTACTTTATTTTCTATCCAAATGGGTTCTCTGAGAGGTATTGCTATTCTCAGCTGCCATCTCTGCTATTGGTTTAAAATGAATTTAAATAATTTAGAATTAAACCATGCTTGGTCAGATTTGTAAAGCATATGACCTCTACTTATTTGTGACCTCAAATATCCAAAAGGATATCTGATGTTTTAAAAGAAGTTATTGAAAAATAAAAGGTAAGAGTGTATTGAAGTCCCAATTTTAAAAGTGGTTCAATCATGTTATTACATATATTATCATAGGACACATTTTCCACAGTAGAAAAGACATGGCAGAATTGTTGATCCTATTCAAATTGCTGAAAGCAAAGATTTACAATTAACATGAAAATTAATATGACACACATTCTGCCTGTGTTCTAATTATGTTATAGTACTAAGGAAGATAGTCTGAATTAAAAACCATTTCTAGTCAAGCTTGCAAATATCATATTTGATCACTTTCAAAAAAGTCAAAACTGGATGGGGTGATTAGATTGTCAGGATTTATTTTGTTATTTTTCTTTCTCTCTCTCTCTTTTTCTTCTCTCTTTTTTTTTTTTTTTGTTACCAGTTTTCTATGCGATACAGAGATGGTTGCAACTTTAAAGTTGAAAAAAGAAAGTTGCTAGTGTCAGCAGTTATGTGTTTTATTATGCAATTGTTCTTGTTATTCAGATCAGATAATGGCCCTATGAAATACATAAGCAGTCTGCAGGGAATGAATGATTAATTCCTCTAACGTGTGCTTACTAAAGGAGTTCTTACTAATAAAGTGCTGTATACCTGCATTTGCTTACAGTTGCAGTTGGTGAAGGCAAATATACTCTTCTTTTCCTTTAATAATAACATAGATTTTACAGGTCTAGTCCTGTAACTGTAGTAATTTAAAGATGATTTCATGGAACACATGATCTTATATTTTAGAGTCCTTTGGATACATATGATTGCTATTTACTTAAAATGATTAAGAAAGTAAAATATTGTTAATTAAATGTAATACTAAGAGACTGAAGTATAAAAATTTTGTTTTTCCTTCAATGGAATGGCATTCTATCTCTCCTGTGTATTACTTTTTGGGTGTGGATGCAAACTGCAAGTGCAAAGGGCGTTTCTTTTTAGTAATATTAAGTGTAAAAACAGTTTAAATATTAGGTAGATACTCTGTTAAAATTTTGGGAATGGCTAATAGTACTCATGACAATTGTGGTTACCAATGGGTAAATTGTTTTGCAGTTAGAGGTGTATCACTGATTAACTTTCCAATATCTTTGCGTTTCTGAGACTGGATTATAGGTGAAGGTGGGAAATGGATGGATTTTATGTAGTGATTTGAGAACAGGTAACCTAAAATAAAAACTATACATTTTAAACTTACTTACCAAATGTCTTCTGTTTTTAGAAATTTCTAAAAAAAGTGATTTTCAAAATTGTCTAATTGAATATATCAGTATGCATCTCTCACATTTAATAAAACAAATAACTTTATTTCAAGATTCCTCTGTTGTTTGGAGAAATAATTTCTGTAATATTATTTTGAACTTACACTTATACTGAATTTAATAAACTTTAACAATGGAAATTATATGATAGTTTATATTTAATAATACTAATTTAAGAGTTATATTGAAAACTGGATGAGTAGGATTTTGTAAATTGAGTACCATTTGAATTTATCTCCTTAGATATTTAAGTGCAAAATTTTTATGACTACTGTCAGTTCACTGGGTTTTAATCAGGCTATTCAAAAGCAATTTGGCATCCAGGGGAATAAATGAATTTCCACTGGTAGAATCAATGTGGAAGTTAACTGTACTTGCAATAATAGTTATGCTTTTTTCAAACTCCTTAAAAATGTGTTGAATGAAAGAAAATGAATGAAGAATAAAAAATGAATATTGTCCATTAGGTGAACACTTATATGATTGTAGAATCAAAGGTTTTGAGTCTTTCTCTCATCTTTATAATTGGCAGTGTGACTCCAGGGAGGTAACTTGGACTCTATGGGTTTTCTCCGGGGTTTTCTCCTCTGTCCGGTAGAGAAATTCACCTACAATCTGAGGTTTTAATTCCAAAATCTCACGGAGCAAGATAATATAACTAGTAATATAATTAATAGTAGCATTTAGCAAATTGTTAGACTACTCTGGCACCATAGAACCCAAAGAGGCGTTGTGGCAGCCATCTTGTTTGGGGAAGGATTAAGGAAATTGTCCCTAAGCCATATTGGAGGTGACTGGACCCTATTGCTATGTGGATTAAAATGTTTATGTGGAAGAGGAGGATGGAGAGTATGGAAGGAAGGGAGTGGACTAAAATTCTTCTAAACCACCCGTTGCACTCTCTACTGAAAAAATATTATATAAGCAAGTATGTTTGGACTTGTTACCGTATTTAATACCAAAAGGGTATGAGTTGATAAAAATAAAAGAAATTGCTAAGTGTCCTTTGACTTTCTTTTTTCTCCTCTTAGTTTATTATATATTCTATTTTACAATATTATGTTTAGGTAAATATGCACAATTTAAATATACTGTTTTTATTTCCCTGAGATACATGTTATAGACTGTCACTGCTAGAAGTAACCGCATAAAAATTCATTTCAGCCCCTGTATTTTAAAGAGGAAACTGAAGACTTTGGAAGTTAAAAACTATAAATGTGACATATACTTCCCAAGTTCACAGGGAGGTTTTACCTCACAAAGCAGTAGTATCTAAGATGACACATTGACAAGTAAAGATATAGACAATAATGTGTACCTGTTAGTAAATTATCAATACAATAATTCCAATTGGTGATGTATAATACATTTATCTAAAAAGATTTTATAATGAAAAGCTTCTAGTCATGGAAAATGGACACAGAAATAATATATACAATGTTAATTTTGGGTACTTGCTTTTCTTATAGAAAACCAAGATTGTATTCTTACATAGAAATCACATTTTTAATTGATGAAATTTGAAAGTTTTTCTCCTCTAAGAAAATCAGTGTTTCCAATCTTTCCTCTTTCTGATATAAATATTTGGCTAGTAGCACATGGACCTCTAACTCCATAAAATGTTTTATATTTTAAATCATTGGAGAATCAGAAATCAAGCTGTATTTAAAATTTATTTACTTCTGAATGCAAGATATAGCTGATTAATTAGAGAGAGTATTTGCTTTCTGTTTTGTGTGTTTGGTTGTGTGCCTGTGCACATGTGTATTTAAGCACAGGTGTTCAAGATGAAACTTAGTGAAAATGGTGCCCTTAAAATTTTAGAAGTATATGTATAATAATTGAATAATCAAAGACAGATAACATATATTAGGGTGTAAAATATCAAATTGCTCTCTGATTCTTAAATGTGAGTTCAACAGTATACCATATTATCAATATCTTGCCTAGTTTGATAAGCCCACATATTTTCTAAATACCACATTATAATAAAATATTCTCAAGGTTGAGATTATAGAATTAAAGAGGACATAATTGCTGTTCTTTCACATTTATTATTACAGACTTTATTTATCTGGTTTGGTATATGTATTTACATTAGGTGCTAAAAAAGAAAAGGAAAAAAAATCGATTTGATTATGACATGGTTAGTTACCTAAAAGCTGCCATTATTAACCTCATATTAAATAAAATGTACTATTTTAACTTGAATTCCTTGTTATAATTCATTGCATATTTGATTTACTTTGTAAGGGAACAATAAAACTGTTACACTTAAACAGAGAATTAGTGAATTTTATAAAATTCCTTTTAAGCATGTAATTATTTAACAAATCTGCTATGCAAGTCTATTAATGCATTTATTCTATTGCGACTCTTGTGAATTATACTTTTCTAAAAAATCCAAAGTTATGTTTTTTAAGTGTAGTTTGCATTAAAAAGGGGGCCCATCAACAGCTACATGAGAAAACAAAGTCAGGCAAGTCTGAGTGCACATACTCCTTTTTACTACTTACCTGCTTATTACATACACAGTGGAATTTGTATTGCAGGATATATATACTCCTACTCCTTTGGTTAGATGGACCTGGTAGCTTAGGACAAGTTCTAGAACATAAATAGCTTCCTTCCAATTTCAAGAAAGGTCAATTTAGAAAACAGAAGCAGAAAAAAATAAGCAAAAGCAATAGAATGCTTCCTCTTTTATTTTTTTTAAAGATTTTATTTATTTATTTGAGAGAGAATGAGTGAGAGAGAGCATGAGAGAGAAGGTCAGAGGGAGAAGCAGACTCCCCAAGGAGGTGGGAGCCCAATGTGGGACTCAATCCTGGAAGTCTGGGATCATGACCTGAGCCGAAAGCAGTCCCTCAACCAACTGAGCCACCCAGGTGCCTGAATGCTTCCTCTTTTTAAATGAAGTGGTCGAGGTCACTTGTCCAAGGTGGAAAAATACTCATACAAGTTTCTATTCCTGAAATGTTGTCCCAGTCTATGACCATACCACCCTGAACGTGCCCGATCTCGTCTGAAATGTTGTCCCAGTATAGTGACCTACAGTAGAACAAAGGATGTAGTGACCTACCGTAGGATAAAGGATGAAGAGGGGAGAGGATGAAGAATGACAGACTTGTTCATCTTGCCCTAGATGTGGTATTCCACCTTCCCCCTCCCCCCTCAAATGGGTTTCAAAATCAGAGATACAACTTTTCACTTTGGGGTAATTGGCCATCAAATTAACAAGGAATCTGACTCTTACTAAATTGTGCCATACTTTCAGTGTATGCGATTGTTACCTTGTCTCATCTGAAGCCATCGAGAAGGTCAGTTTATCAGTTCATGATCTTCATTATGTCTTCATTGGATTTTGTCACAGAAATTAAGGACAGGACAGTAATTCAGGTTTCGTAGCCATATTTCTACTCCTGGAAGTTACATTCTCTTCTATTTCATAACTTCTATGCAGGGGTATAAAACATATTATTTGTATTTAGGGGTATACAACACATTATTTGGTCCCCAAATATTTATTCAGTCTTTCTTGTACCAAGCAGTGCTAAGTAAAGCACTCTTAAGCTAGCAATATAAAGCTGCCTAACTTGTGACCATCCTATATTCTTATGAAACGTTTCCCCATTATTAAGATTTTTTTTTTTAATTCCATGGAGAAAATAGAATTTCCCCCAAAGAATCTTCCTGTTTAATTCACAGAAAATTTTCCAGCTACAAGCCTTCTTTTGCCATTTTTCTCCTCTCATTTACTGTCATCCTGTGTCAAAGCCACTTTTATGGAAGCCAAGTGGAATCCTTTTTGCTTATTTAGCCGCTGTAGGCTACGCTATATTCCACTGGAATTAATTGACACCCTTCATCATCTTCAAAGCTGTATTACTGCAATGCTAATTCTTCAGGCGCCTCACTCTCCAAAGTTCTAGAGAAGCAGTAAGGCATGACAAGTATATCACTATACCATCCTCATACCTACAAGATACCAGAAGCCCCATTAAAGCTCCAGACCACTGTGGTAGTTCACAAACTAATTATCAATCTCTTATATTTCCAAATTCATAAGCTATAACACAAGTTAAAGTCAAGGTTCATGTTATTCTAGCTATAACCAAAGCATCATTGAAGTGCATTGGTTTCCTAAGGAAAGAGGACAGAGAAAAGAGAGGAAATTCTGCCTATACATTTTGATTTGTGTGTTATTTTCATAAAAGGTCTTATAATATGTAAATTGGATCATGTAACCAAACAAGAAGTCAACAGTGTGATTTAAATTTTTAGAAACTTAGTTGGAATTTATGTATATTTGGAGTTAAAAAAATTACCCAAATTTACCTTTTGATTTCTCTAGAATAAGTAAAGGAAACATTTCTGACTTAATTTTAAAGGGTTTCCCTTTGTATTCCCTCTAAAAACCTTATCAAAGTTTCATTGTTTATACAAATTAAACAGGAACGTTTGAAAAAGAGTGCCAGTATAATATATTTTTTCACTCTCAAAGGCTCTTTTGTATTTCTATCCTTTAATGCTGGGCTGTGTACATCAAAAAGAGGAATATTTCCCCACCATTTGTTATTTCTCATTATATTATATAATATACTCAATTAGTTCTTGATTAATATGTATCCATGGTATTTTCTTCAATGGATCATTGTTTGCATTTTAGTGTGTAAGGATGTCCGGTGGCTTCTCCTGTGAATGGATGTGTTCATTCTGTGTCATATGTGCTATCCATTTGTTTCCTCCTAGGATACATCTGTGGTTAGCTCTGTAAGACATGGCTTACCCTCATCATTTATACCTGTATGGTTAAAGACAATAGGGCTTTCTTGCGGTAGAACTGTGTGCTCTCAAGGACTGAATTCAGCACTTCAGTGTCCGATTTCCCTGCCTCTCAGGAAGGCATGACTTCCTGTTGTCTTTTAGGGGCTTGAAACCTTCCTACCTTCTGATGTGCCCTTTATATTGTGGGAACTTAATAACATAAATTACACATTGGCTAAAACACATTGATAATTACTGGCTTTTGGAAGGAGTGCATCATAAGAATTATTTTGATTATAATATATATAACAGTATGTATGTTATATACAGTGTACACACACGGGTATACACACATATGCACACTTTTTTTAGAGAAAGGAATTTTAGGTAATATCCTAGAATAACTGGGTGTGAGATCTTATGTAGTGTGAACCTGGAGATCAATCCCTTTAGGAGGCTAGGTCAGAAGAGATCCTATGGTTCCCCCTAAGGGCAGACTTCTTTTGCCTCTTATTTGACAGGCTTATCTCTTCTCATTTCTGTTTCTACTGCCAAGTTTCCCTTATCCATCCATTTCCTTTATCCTAAATGGGAAACCGGTGTTGTAATTACATAGGAATGACTCTATTGAGCACATGAGTGTATGAAAGTATATGCTATTAAGATTTTTAAATAGATATTGCCTTTGTTTGTAGTGTACATTTCCTTTAGAGTTCGACCCTCTCATTGATAAAACAATCTGCATTACATGAATAGTCTATCACTTCTTAAGATGACACTCAAAGAAGGAAACAAATTTTTTCCTCATCAGAGATGGCCTCAGCATCTTATTTTTTGGCCTCCCTCCCCCATAGTATCGTCTCATGAACTCTGAAAATATCTTGAGATAGAGGTAATTATACTAGGTTACATTTATTGGTTTTATTATATATCAGTCATTATTTTATTTTTATATTATGCCAGTCATTATTTTAAATGCTTTACATGCATTAACGCATTTATTCCCACATTAGCCCTGTGAAGTTAGTACAGTTATTATCTTTAATTTACAGATGAGGAAATAAAGTACATAGAAGGTAAGTAAACTTGCCCAAGGTAGCATATCAAGCGCAGCACCTGTGCCCTCTGACTGTAGATCCCACATTTTAAACCACTTTGCCATATTGATGTTTTGACATGCTGGCTTATATGTTTTCCTAGATGTACATTAGTATGCAAAAGGAATTCCATAGGTTCTGTATATCAAATGTGGAAAAAGAGGGATCCCAGTTGTGCTTATATAACACAATTATTTTCTTTTCTCTTCAAAGATTTTATTTATTTATTAAAGAGAGAGAGAGAGAGAGATCACAAGCAGGCAGAGAAGCAGGCAGAGAGAGAAGGGAAAGCAGGCTCCCCACTGAGCAGAGAGCCTGTGCAGGGGCTGGATCCCGGGACCTGAGCTGAAGGCAGAGGCTTAACCCACTAAGCCACCCAGGCATCCCTAATACATAAAATTCTTTTCAAATGAAACAAACACAAGTTATCATCAGTAAATAATACACACGAATAGAACACTGTGAAAGTGTTGTTAAGGGGGAAAAGGCGGGACAAGACACATCAAGGCAATCTATCTTCACATAGCTGTTTCCAAAGTTAGTGGGTAAGCATGACACAAATGCTTTTGAGTGTATTCCTTTTCGTCTTTGGAAGTATTTGATCTGTAGACAGAGAACCTGATGTGCTCTTTGCTTTTCCCTGGTGTACCTCTCCAACCTCAGGGCCCTTCCCAGGAATAAATTGATCCAAGTGGTTCGCACTACTCAGGCCTTTGTAGCTTCCTGGCCAAGATTTTATGCTGTATCAATTGTTTTACACACCTTGCTGTATTTGGTGACTAGTGACCAAGAGCCATACTTTTTGAGAATCAGCTAAGATGCTTGAGTATCTTTGTGCTGTGTAAAAGGCATAGCAGAATAGAAACGCGAAGGCAGGGAAGATGAGCTTTGGGTGCACTGTGGAATTAAATTCAGAATCAAAAGGGGCTTATCAATCAGTGGATATTATTCAGAGCATTTTGATACACATTTGCCATAATACTGAAATGAGACTGGCATAACTAACTCATGCCAAGTATAAAGTAAGGGATACTAATCATAAGCACTGAAGAAATAAGTGAGAAGAGGAAAGCCAAAAATTGATCCTGTAAGAGTCATCTTAATTACAATAATTTGTATGAACTCTTACTACTTATTCTTCCTTGCCATGTGGTATGAGTATTATTTACTAAATTGCATCACATTGGGTTAAATTTGTTGTAAATTTCATTTGATTGTGATAGTAAATTACTTTTATTTCCTTATTTTTTTCCTGGTGTATCAATCAAATTTCTAAAATTTTAGTATGGCAGCTTACTTGAAACTGAAAAAAAAAAGGAAGGAATATGAGTTAACAATGTAAATCAATTTAGTCTTCAGATTATAAGAATGCGAAAGTTAAACCATTACCTCTATATTAACTAAAGAAAGCTTGAATGAAGTGATCCTCCGTAAACAATTATTGGGTTTCTAATACATGACAAATGATCAGTGCATATTGATGGAAATCTGGTTCCCTAATTTTGACAGTACATGAGCCATTTCTTTGATGTTCTGTGAAAGCATCAGAAGTGCTGTGTGACGTTTTAAAAATCAGACAAAGTAAAACATTAGCTTTGCTCTTTCTTAGCTTATGGAATCGACACTTCTTATGTCTTAGGTATATGTTTGTCAAATTATAATTTTATTTAATACCACAAAATGGCAAAACACATACAAAAATTGTTCTTTTTTCTTTTGCTATGCTGGAGAAATACATAATACTAAAAATAGAAAGTTAAAGTTGTTTTATGACTCTTATTTCAAGAGGTTCAAACCTCTTCCTTGCAGGTGTGAAAGATACAGAAGCACTTAGTGAAGGCTAATTGGATTATCTTTTAACCCTCCCCGCCCCCAGGGGTCTTCCTAAGGTCTTTCTTCCATCATGTGTTCTGATTACTTACCAAGAAAATTCAGTGCGTTTTCAGGTGTAAATGAGAATTGAGGAGTGGAAAAGGTGACAGCCTGGGCAGTTTGATGATACAAACTTGTCTACTGGAGACCTTCACAGAACTGCTAAACTGTTAAAATGTGTGTTACAAGCTAGGTTTTGGCCTCTTGTCATTGAAATACTTGTAAGAGGAATAATGGTCAAGAATGAGAAACAAAGAAGCTTCAAAATGTTTTATACATTGGCAACAATACCTTTTTATTTCTTGCAATTTACAAAGAAGGAAGACATAATCTTTAGGTTCAGTGTTTTTAAACAGGTGGTCCCAATTATTCTTGAAATATAATATAGTCATTATACACACTTTAATTTGGATTAATGATGTGAGTAGAGCAACATATCTCAGATTGGGTCTCCAAAGGCAAACAAATGTAATAAGTACTGGTAATTAGCTAAAATAAGCAAAATTTGCAAACTGAAGTGAGTAAAGATTTTAGAAGTCTAGATTGTCTCATCAAATTTGTGACAGTATCCACACTTAGTTCTGTGGGAGTCTTTTTGTAAAATGATACCTCCCAGTCACTAAGCTCTCTGAAGTCCACTTTTTATTTATTTTATTTTTTTAATCAAATCTTTCCCCTGGCTGTAACTTTGCTTCAGAGTCTTACCAAATTATTGCAATCCATTTGGACTGCTATAAGGAAAACACCATAGACTGAGCAGCTTATAAAAACAGAAATTTATTTCTCACTGTTCTGGAGCCTGGAAAGTGTGAGATCAAGGTACTGGCAGATTTTGTATCTAGTGAGAGTCCATTTCCTGACTGATATACAGTCTTCTTGTTGCTGTGTTATCACATGGCAGAAGAAGCAAGGGAGCCCTCTGCCAATTCCTTATAAGAACACAAATTCCATTCATGAATGTTCTACCTCCATGATTTAATCACATCCTAAAATTCTTCCCTCCGCTTACCATCCATAGGTTTACAATATACAAAGTTTGGGAGGACACAAGCATTCAGTCCATAGAACAAATCTTACCTATATGACTATTTCCTGTTTACCTACCTTTGCCTCATTTCTATTCTTTTCCCTGCCACCAAAAGATTTTGTTTTGTTTTGTTTTGCTTTGTTTTTTTTTTAAATGCAAAACTGATTATGCTTAAAACATTTAAAAGATTCCTTACTGAAAGAAGTATAATGTTCAGAAGAAATTTCGAGGATGTGTAAAGGGACCTTTATAATTTCTACTGCAAACAGTTTTTTATCTTTTATTCTTGCCTTTCCACCAGCTCATGTATTCTATAATAAATGTATAAATACCTTGAAGTTAAAAATTGAGTAATTTAAGTGGCTCATGATGAAAAGAATGATGATGGAGATTTATAACTGCATTTACCTGTCTCAAATTTTGTAATGTTATATGCATGTGTCCTTCAGACATTAATTTTGAATCTTGTTTCAGAGTATCTTGAGTATCCTTTACAGCCAATGACATATACAATAGAATGCCAACTTTTGAGGGACTTCTATTGCTTTTTAGCTTTGCTCAAAGATGAACCACCTATTATATTACTTCTGAACAACAAATTGATCAGGTTTTGTGTGTGTGTGTGTGTGTGTGTGTGTGTCTGTTTGTTTTGTTTTGTTTTGTTTTTGCTTCCTAGCAGCAGCCAGTATCTGCCATACAAAGTAATGATCTCTAACAAAATTTTATGTTGTTTCCTCTGCCAGCTCCAAAGTGGTCAGCCTTTCTTGGCTTACCATCCTGGAACTATGTGGGTTTCTTACTATAGCCCAGCCCCCAAAGGCACAGGCTTTGCTGCTCATAGCTTGGCTGAGTGCCAGCTCTTTGTTG
Source organism: Neogale vison (assembly GCF_020171115.1). NCBI lineage: Eukaryota > Metazoa > Chordata > Mammalia > Carnivora > Mustelidae > Neogale > Neogale vison. The sequence continues at coordinate 57,793,014 of NC_058099.1, forward strand.
CTGGAGATGCTACTGTAACATCTGTTAAGTAAGGCACATATATAGTTACTCTCATCAACCTTAAGAATTTGGGTATACTATCTAGGTTTGGGGCATGCATTGTACGTAACATAATATCTGTCTTAAAGAGAATGTTGCCATTCAAAAAGGGAAATAGTGTGTATTTTTTTTTTTTTAATATAGCCTTGATACTTATTATGAAAGAAGCCAAAAAACCTTTGTGGGATATTTTGATAATATCTGAGCAATTTTCTATAGATTTACCAAATAGATACTATTTCTAAATGAAATTCATTTACATAATCGTTTGAAAAATCACTGATTTTAAGTTAGTAAATTTTGATTTCCTTAGGGGAGTAGCCCAGATTTTAAAGTGATAGATCATCAGATAAAGCAAGTAATGTAGTCACAGTGTCCATGTCAGTATTTTTAATTTTTACTTTGAAAATATTGCATGAACACCTTTAGACCACAATTCAAAAATAATGTGACTGTGAAAATGTTTATTTTTATCCATATTGAAATATTTCTGTGATCTGAAGAACTCATAATACTGAGAAATCTGCTTCTTTGTACTGGTGACTAAAAATTATTATTATTAAGTGGAATCTGTCAGAAGACTGAGAGGAGTCAGAGGGAAAAGCTTGTGAGTAGAAGAGGAAAGAATAAAGGTGTTCTGTTATAGGTAAAAACACCACGGAACTGAAGGCAAAAGGGCTTTTTATTGAAGTACAGAATCTTGAAATATTTTGGTCTCTGTCAGATCTTAGAACTGAGTTCTCTAATTAAGTAACTCAACAGCCACATGACAGTGGGATAGTTTGGAAACTTATAAAATGTTCATAAGCAACCTTTAGAAAAAGTTTGGAATATTTGTACTGGTAATCAACTGTTTGTCTTTTTTCTGTGAGATAACCAGCATAAAAATTCTAAGACCCTTCCTTCCCCTATATTTTGCATCATATATCAGGATTCCTAATTGATGTAAAATCAAATAAAATTAAAGTCCTTGTTAACCCACATGCTACTCTGCAAAAAATAAATTGGTAGCAAAGCAAATAATTATGATTTTAAAAGACAACATTCACCATTATATAAATTAGATTACAGGCTAAGCTACTGTAACCATAAGATCCCAAAACAAAGTATCTGAAATGAAATAGAATTATTTTTCCCACTTAATAGTCTTAAAGTGAATGGGCCAGCCTGATGAGATAACACTGTTTTCATGTAAATGGGCTTCTTCCATTTTGTTGTTCAGCTATGAACTAGAGACTTGCCTTCATCTGCATGTCATATCTATATCATATATAGATAGGAAGTTAAGGGAAATAGCTTTGCTTTGAGGGGATTTTCATTCTAAAACCATTGAATTTAGTTGCATGGTCTTATCTGGTATCATGAGAAGCTGGAGAATGTAGGACATAACTGAGTAGTCATGCACCTAGCTAAAATTTAGGAGTTGCTCTCATTGAAAGGAGGAAGAGAAAAATAGATGTTGAAGGAATTAATAGTCTCTGCCTTACACAGTCATTCCCCATCTTATCAAAAATTGGGTGCTAGCTTACATTATCTTCCTTTTTTCTCTTTATATCCTGCACTGTTCTCCTTTCCTCTTGAATCTAGAACAGGTAGATTAGATGTTTTGCCATCTATATCATAGTTTGGGTTAGCTAGAAAAAAAAAAAAATCTAGTGCAAAGCATTTGATTTCACTAATACGGAAGAAGAGGTGCTGTGCTGTCCCATGACAGATTCTTATAATTGTGGGGTTTTTTTGTTTGTTTGTTTGTTTGTTTTATGGAATTAAAAGTGAAAATCAGAACCCAGGTAACTCAACAGTCCCGACTGCTGTACAATAAAGAGTGTGAGTGGATTTTTGTATACTTTTGGTTTATTTTCTGTGGAGAATCACTTAAAAAGTAACATTTGGAAAACAGTTGTTAGAATGTTCTTTCTTCACCTTCATTTTCTTTTCACGCTTATGAATATTTCCTTGCCAGGTGAATGAATGCCAAGCAGAAATCCTGGGTGGAGTCTTATTCACTTTAAATTAGAACAGTAAGTTAAAGTTTTTTGAAGACACATCTACTTTGTGCTAGGAAATTCAAAACACAAAATATTTCTGGTACAACTGAATAGAATGTCCAAGATGAATTCGAGGAATGACTTAATAAAAACATAGAATTGATACTTGATAGTTATAATCTATGTCTCTTCGGGTTTTGTAAAATTTTCTTAGAAAACTGAACCTCAGTCTGTGTCTTGCTGATCACTCTATCATCGGTTCAGTTGTCTGATAAGAGTATCTAGGTTTTTGGTGAATCCTGCTGGTAGATCTGATGACAGCAAATGCTTACATCTTGCATCACATCCATCCATCAGGAATGCATTAGCTTTCATGCACTCCCAGAGAAGAATTATTTTGAAGTTGTCCAGAGAATCAGCATAAATTGAAAGCTTATAGCAGGCCCACCTGGAAAGACCCAATATTCAATGGAAGTTATGTTATGTTCTTAATGTGCACTGTAGAATTACTTATGAGAAAGTATAGAGTGCTTTTTGCTGACATTCTAGCCATAAATAATGCAAGAGTAAACACTTTAATAATTTCAATTAATTCTGAAGTGTAGCTTTAATTTTTCTAATTACAGTCGATATTCCTAAATCTGAGACTTCTGGTGGAAGTTAATGAAATCTTTGCTTACCACTGCAGTTACATTATGGAACTTGCTGTTGAAGTGCAGGGTGCTTTAATTAAAAATATTTTCTAATCTAAAATGAGCAGTTTTAACTCCTTAAAAAAGTTTCAAGTCATGCATTATTTTTAAAAGGATATTACATGTATACCACTGCATTTCTCAATTTCTGTGGATTTGCTATTTCAGTGTTAATAAAATGCCAGTTTTTATTCATGGGTAAAAATGGTAGATCATTGCATTAGTTTAATAAATTCATTTGAAGACTAAAATCCTAATAGTGTATTTATACAAAGTATAGATTATTATAAATTTGCTTTGGATAGACAAAATCAAATAAAAAATTATAGTCTATAAGTAAACTATTTAACATGTGCACATGTTAAACATTTAAATGGCAGTCTTGGTAACAAATAATAACATATTTGGGGGAGAAATTTTGGGGGAGCCCCTTTATGTCCTTATTATTATCTGTGCTATTGATAACAAAGTATGGTTTTCTTTGAGCAATCCTTGGTACCTCATTTGATATGTATATTAACAAAAAATCAAAGATTATTATGTGTCCTTGAGAAAGCCTCTTCATAACCAACATACAAAGATAGTTACATAATATTTTTAGCTTTTTTTGGAGCAGCCCTCTTAAAAACACCTGTAAGTTTTTTCCTATTTGATTTGATTTGGTTGGCAAAAGTTACAAATACTACCTAAGACTTGGTCTTTATTACCAGTCAAAAATCCCATCATTTGTTGATGTTATACTCATGTTCATTGCAATGTAGCTGAATGTTTTTTTAATAGTAAATGAAAATACTCTGATCAAATTACAGAGTTCAGCCAATTCTCATATATATGAGTATCTTTTCTTTAACTTTCATTCTCGACTACCAGCTTTTCATTTATTATAATCTGCCAGCTCCTCAAGGTGTATATCATTACACCAATTTAGAGTCATAGATAAATTTAATTATGGCTCTACCTAATAAAAATAACTAATGTACATATTTTATTATGCAAACCAATAGGAAATATTCCATATGTATGTTTATTTTTTTGTTTCCTTTTACTTTATATTGCTTTTAAAAATTTATCATTTTTTATAACCACACACACACACATTTTAGGAAAAAAAATTATCTTAATAATTTCCAGACTATAAGAGCCAAATCTAGTGCATGTATTTGACAGACACACAGTAAATGTGAGTAAATTAACACACACACACACACACACATCACATATATGTTACATGTTGCATATAAATAAAATTAAGTGATTTTTGGAAATTTTAACAACTTCCTCTTCATTCTGTGTTCAGTGTATGTTCTTTAAATAATAAATTTGATTACAAAATAAGTAGTTCACTATTTTTAAATATGCTGTTTAATAGTCATTTCAGTAAGGAAACTAGGCTTTAGAAATAGTCAAATTTAGATCATATAGAGGCTGTACTGATTACTAGATTCGCCAGTTACTAATATCAGCAAACTTCTCTTTTCTTATTGTAAAGCAAATATCCTCTTACATACTTTAATGAGTTTGTGTAAGGTTAAGTCAGAAAATGAACATGTAAACGTGTATATTTGTATGCATGGGACTGTGATTATGGAAGCTTACAAGAAAATTACTTGAAAGGAACGTAGCTTAAATTATTTTTGAAAACTATACTATAAATCACTTGCCTAGAAAGGTGGAAGTAATGATAATATGTAGTCCTTTTTCTTTTATATTGTATAGTCCTTAATTATGATATGCTAAACCAATGTATATGTACTTTTCTGCTTATTACATGACATCATCATATTAGGTTCTTAATTTTTAAAGTTTTAAATTTATTATGACAAAAGTGCTCTGGTATACTAGCATTTTTTTCCTGTAATAAAGTAGCTGTAACTTGTAGAAAAAGAATTAATTTTTTAAATTATTTTTTAAGTATTTTATTTATTTATTTGCCAGACAGACAGCATAAACAGGGGGAGAGGCAGGTAGAGGGAGAAGCAGGCTCCCTGCTGAGCAAGGAGCCAGCTGCAAGGCATGATTGCAGGATCATGACCTGAACAAAAGGCAGACACTTAACTGACTGAGCTACCCAGGAATCCCCAGAAAAAAGTATTTTAAAGTGGAATTATGTCGTCAGAGTTATGTAATGAATAAGTCACAGGGATGAAAGGTACAGCATAGGGAATATAATCAATGATATTGAAAGAGCATTGTATGGTGACAGACGGTAGCTACTCCTGTGGTGAATAAAACACAAGGTATAGAGTTATGAAATCACTGTGTTCTATACCTGAAATTAAACTAATATTGTCAACCATACTTCAGTAAACATTTTTTAAACAAATGAACAAATGTAGGAAAAACTGTAGAACTAAACTTTATTCATATCAAAGAACTTTATTCATACCAAAGAGAAGAGAAACTGTTTGTAAACAACATGAAAAGGCTTTGTCATTGATAATTCATCTCTTCAGCATTCTCAATATCAAGCAGAGACAGGTCTATAATTGCTCTGGATGAACCTTCATCTAGGCTCCAGCCCTGACATGTGAAAGAAAACCATAAATAGGAATAATCCTAAAACAGGAAAGAAGAGAAAACAGTCTTTGTTTGGTGGAGGCAACTTTTATGTTACACCAAATAATTCGTAATACAGAAGCAATTTATTCAATTACATACCGGAACTCTGTTATTCATACAGTGATACTTGTAGGATATATGAGGATCCATACTGCATAAAACATTCTTAGTGTCATAAATGGAAGAAAGTCTTCAGGGATCACTCATTCTTAAGTCAATGTTAGTGATCACACACTTTGGAGAAACCAATAGTTAAGTCAGTCTGCCAAAGCGATCAGCTGGACTTCACTTCAGAAAGCTTAAGAGTTAGAAGTCACTCTAAAAATAATCTTTTAGCACACAACTGAGCAAATAATTTGGACTTTGGTTAATGACTTATTATTTAAAATGTAAAATAAAAATGGAGGATTGTAAAGTGTTATGGAAATGTTGAATGCACAATTTGGAAACAGTTAATAATCAACAAGGTAAACCAACTTCAATAAGTTTATATTTATATGCATACAGTAAAGGTTGTTGCTGAACAATTAATGATGTGTGCATTCATCTTGACAAAACTGAAACATTATGTTGAATAAAAATAGCCATTTTGTTCATTATGAAAAAAAGAAAAAAGGTATTTTAAAATGCTCTTTAAGGTGGGTTTTGGATAACAGCTAAAGCAGATCATTCACCCATGCCCAATTCTAATTTCAATTTATTATAGAAATATATAATAATATCCTTGAATCAAATTTAAAAAGTTTTAGAAGCATTAAATAATTTGAGAAATTTTTAATTAAGGCATAGATATGACTCAGATAATACGCAGCAAAATAAGCCAAAAAACAAAACCCATTTCCCTGTGGACAAAGTTTATCTGATGAGCCAACTGCAAAGGAAACATGGCTTTCTGAAAATTCTAGTTATACTTGCTTTACTTTGTAGAAATTTAAAGCCAAGATAGTTTACTGAATTATCACTGATTTTTCTAACTTTTTTTGGAAATAATTATTGGTTATTTGGGGGAAAATTCATGTAAAGCTATTCAATTAGTTGCAAATTGCCTAATTATCTTTTATAGTTCATCTCTGTTTTTATTTTTAATTTACTTTTCACCGTTTTCTTTAATGAGCAATTAACATTAAAAAAAAAACTTCTTTAGATCAGCTGCCCAGACAATTAATATAGTCTATGGATTTCTATAGAGACAATACAGTGTTAATGGATGCTTTGATTTGACCTAAGCCTCATTTTTTTTTCTCCTGAAAATGGTATCTGTATGGATTTAGAGGAGAACCATACAATATAAGTAAATTGGTTATTTTAAATTCTGAGGTTAACATATGGCTTAATTATCTACTGTAAAAAGTTATTATTTGAATAATTAAGTCAACCTGTTATTGAGCTTTTTTGGGGGAAAAAAAAAAAACCTAACAAAACTCTCCTGAGTATTGTTTCCCCCCAACTCCTTGACAACATGAAAGTAAAATCCATTTCACTTTTACTTCTTAAAGTGCAAATGATTCCTTAAAGAGGCATTTTTTTAAAAATTTAATTTCTACTGTGACAAAGATGGACTCAGGAGTATATATCCATGCTTCAGTGCAAGGATACCGTATATTTTATCTTCAGCTGCCCTTACCGCACACCTTTGAACAGCAGACATCTTATGATACCTCATTAGACAGAATAATTGTGGCAAGGGTGTGACCTTGTACTTCTGAAGCAGTCTCCCATTCAATGGATGGTGTGAATGACTAAGTGGGTCAGTCCTAGAAGATTGTAAACCATTCATTTTCATTAGGCTGCTGGCCACAAAACTCCAACACACCAGGTTGTTTGAGAAATGAAGCGATTTATTGAAGACATTTTTTATTTCTGCTTCTCTTAAGGCAATCAGCAGTTCAAAGAACATAAATTAACTGAAAATTTAGACATAAATAGCATCACTTCATTTTTGCTATATTAAGCTCCTTGCTTGCATTTGAACTGATTTGATATTAATCAGTGATCATAATTTTATAGGTGCTTTACCTTTTTGAGTTTAGTTAAATAAAGTTTGAAATGTTAAAAAAAAATTCCTGGCATCACTGCTGTAGACTGCAAAAGTAGTACCCAGTTAAACTGCACCCAAGACATATGCAATTTAATTCCTTATATATTATTTTTAAGGGAACTTTCTCAAAACCAGAGGGAAACTATCCTCTGTAATTACCAGTAAAGGAAATTACATAATATGTTTGTTTAGGCATATGCTACACAATTGGTGGCATCAAATGTAAATGATTCAAAATTAGTAGGAAAGATAAAAGCACAACTCAAAAAGGAATTTAATTCTTCTATTCAGGACCAAAGGGAAAAATCTAAGTACTTCCTGTTTTAATGATAATGTGGTTGGGCAAAGTGCTGAATATATGCTTTTAAAAACAAAGGAGAAGGCTATAATGATAATGAGATAGAAATGACTTGAATAAACAAACAAAACACCTGCCTAGGGTACAGGAAAGATTTTCAAATTGAAGATCTTGTTTTCTGTCTCAGGAAGAAAAAAAAAAAAATTGTCAAGTTTATAAATAGGTTAAGGTTTTTGTTTGTTTGTTTTTTGTTTTGTTTTTGTTTTGTTTTGGTAGAAGTGCATATATTCCTTCAAGCTTTTCCTTCATTTGAAAATAGTTCATTAAAATCTCTTTGGATTAATTCCAAAATGTCTATTTGCCCACATTCTTAGAGCATTTCCAACCTCTTTGTATTAATATAAAGTATATTACATATATTGGAACAGGATTATTCATGATGCATCCTTAGAGAAATATAGACATATCTGGAACAGGAACACAGGTCTGAAGCTACTTGATAACTTTCAATTTTTTTTTTTCTATATAAAACCTGTTGATATAGGTTTAACCAGCCTATAAGCATAAAATGAGGTTGTATTTGTAATAATATCCCATTTGTGATGACTTTGAACTCCCATGTTTTTAATTGTAGGACTTTGGGGGCTATAAACAATGTCCATTTGGATGTTTTATTTATGTCTTAACGGGCAGTTACTCTTCCATGTGCCCTGTAACTTTATTACTCAAAGTATTGTTTGTGGGCCAGTAGCATATGTATCTTCTGGAAACTTGTTCAAAATGCCGACGCTCAGGCTCCATCCCAGGGTTTTGAATGACCCTCTTTATTTAACAAGATCCTTAGGTGGTTCCTAGTAATGTTTGAGCCACTCAGCTTTAGAATTCAACTCCACAGTGAATTACACATACATTTTTGAGGAGTTCAGACCCAACTTATAGAAAGTTTTGGCAGAACACAAAGTTTCTAACTCACTGCAGTCTAATGATCTCTACTAGATTTTCCATGTTTTGATCTAGGTTAGACCTTGTATTATTATGGGTTACTACACAACAAATTACTCTAAAACCGAGTGGTTGAAAATAACATTCATATCTGTTTCTGAGGTCAGGAATCTGCAAGCAGCTCAGCGTGGTGGTTTTAGCTGTGAGACTCCCACAATTCCAGCAAAGCATCAGGAGTGGGTGTGGGGAGCTTGTTGCACCTCAGGCTTGACTGATTCTAAGCTGGAGGCTTTGGTTCCTTGACATGTGTTCACTAGTGCTGCCCTATGGCATGGCAAGAGAGAAAGGGAGAGAGCGAAGGAAAAAAATTCCATGTTACCTTTTATGGTTTAGTTTCCTAGTCAGAACCCATCACTTCCACCTGACTGCATTCAGTAGGAGTGTGACCCACACACAACAGGCAGGAATTATAAAGGGTGAAAAGAGGCTAGTATCCTTGGGACTAACTTGGTGGTTGCCTCCCACAGTCTTTTCCTTGGGGTGATTGGTTATCCGTTGTTCTCTCAACGTATGACTTTGTCCTCTGCTCCGATGAGGCAATGTCACCATTTTTTTGCAGTAAGGAAGACTACATGTACATAAATGAGAGGGTCTCCTTTGCACTGTTTGAAATAATTTTCTTACTCAAGATGACACTCTCATTGAAACCTTTCTGAAGCCTCTCCATCTTGGCTCCTCATCTCCTGCAAATGACTCTCAAACCAGAACAAGACAAAATGGAGAGATATACAAAACTGCTGACTTTCGGGGTGCCTGGGTGGCTCAGTGGGTTAAGCCTCTGCCTTTGGCTCAGGTCATGATCTCAGGGTCCGGAGATCAAGCCCTGCATTGGGCTCTCTACTCAGCGGGGAGCCTGCTTCCCACCCACCCCCATCTCTCTCTGCCTCTCTGCCTACTTGTGATCTCTCTCTGTCAAATAAATAATAAAATATTTTTAAAAAGAGTATCAACTTTCACCAAAACAAAATAGTGTAAGTATAGTGCCATTTATATACATACTGAATAAATTCTGTTTCTTCCCTTAAACTCGTTCTCCACTCCCAGCCTCACCACATACCTACACACATGCATGCACAGGCTCATATACCCAGAGATAAGGTGATCTGCATCATACCAGGTATCCAGTTTTTAGTATAAAGTATCTGCATCCAGGCTGATAGTGACTATGTAGTTCTCCTCTGGAAATATTGAAAGGATTGTTGCTTTGTAATTGTGAAACTAAAAAGAAAGTTTGCTGGGACCCAGGTGTCCATCTTCTCTCCTAGCTGAAGCACTTGACCCTCTAGCTGTTACCATGGTAATTTGTTGCCGAGGGATACAAGATTGTCTTCCTTGCCAGTTCTCCCTTTAATTTTTCTGTCATATTTTACTATAGGGTTGCTGCTTATGCTCTAATACTTTAGTCATCTTATTGGAGCAGTTCCTTCAGTTTTACTTAAAAGCTCATTTGCAACTCTCTTCTGCTCCGTAAGACTCACATATGAACCTGAGCGTTGGCTAATTTGAGTGTCTGGTTCCACATTTCACTGATAATCTCTTTCTTCTCCTATGACTAAATTTTTTTGGGTCAAATTCAATGTGTCTGCTCTCCTTTCTCCTTTTTCATATTCTATTTCAAGGATATTCTGTTTCTTTTGATAACAAAATTTTTCCAGATCCATTTGTCCTGTTTATCAGATCCATACAGATATTTCTGAAATTTCTGTGTAGGTTCGTGTGCTGATTCCTGCTGTTCCTTGACACAAATTAAATATAATAGCGATTTTACCTACAGTTAAAGGCCTGAGTTCTAATAACATCCTATACATGAGAAAAACTAGGAGATTTTTTTTTTTAGGAGATTCTTTTGATTCCAGGCCTGATAAATCAGTGAGCAAATCTCTACTCATTTTGTCTGTCTGCAAAATGAGAGGGCTCTGCTTTGTTAATTTGTTCACTAAGATACCCTCCCTTAATAACATGGGAGAAATAGACAAAATATAAACATGTTAAGATATATACAATAAGTTAGATATTAAGTGCTAAGGAGAAAAAAATAAGGCAGTGAAGGGAGTGTGGGCAGTGCTGTAGTGGGGTGTAAAATTTTAAATAGAAGACCAAAGATGCTTTCCCTGAAAAGAAGGCATTTGAGTAAAAAGTAAAGGAATAGCTAAATTTTTAAGTGCCTCCCATACCTTTGTTTAGAAGACATCAAAGGTGAGGATTTCTCACATTGTAATATTCTTTGTAATTCCTTGTTCAGTAGCAAATTTTTAGTAATAAGCGGTATTCCTTTACTGAGTGTGTGCATTATAATTTTGAATAATTTGTCTTTAAAGCCTAACTGCAGTGTTCTTCTCGCATCAATACTACAATATGAGTGCTAATTCTATGGCTGGGCCACTTATCTAGATAAGAGATATTAAAGCCCGTTTTCGGCTTAGGTCTTGTGCAATAATCATGCATGTGTATACACTCCAAGCCACAGTGGAACCTTCCTTAATGGTCCTCTGTAGGGTGTTGATGTCGTTATTTAATAACAGTTATAAGATCACCACCGAGTGGAGAATCCCTATTTTGGAAGTTCCTGGGAGTTCTTTCTGTCATGAGCGCCATTTTAGTGACTTACTTTGTATTGCCTTAAAAATCACCAACTTTGGTGTCAGAAAACTTTTAGTTTGTCTCTTGGTTTTTAACGTTAATGGCTGACCAGGGGCTGACAAGCCTCTAAGCCTGAGTTACTGCAGCTATCAAACTGAGATCACTTAACGATCTGTTGTTGCTGATCATCTGTTTTGTGTTGGCTACTGTGTAAAGGACTGGGGGCAAAGGGTGTCTTAAAAGTCACTATCATGAAACTAACACTGGCGTGCCTCATAGACGAGTGACTGCATTCCTTTTCTGAAACACGTTTTACACAGCCCTTTACAATGTACTAAGCGTTATCTCCTGTGACCTATGAGGTACTTGGTATACTAGGTATTAGACTGCTGTTTTGTAGGAGTAACCCTTATATATGAGCTTTATTTCCATCTTAAAACAAAGAATAAAAAACTTTTTGTCAGCAAGATCTGATTTACTTCATTTTTTTTTGTTGTTGTTGTTGTTCTCTCTCATGTTTTCAGCTTTCCTTGAGCTCTCTGTGTTTTTATTTTTCTTCATCAGTGCTTATAGAGTATTTGTACCATTGCCCGAGCTCTCTGGTCCTCTCACTAGACTTTGTGAACGTGTGAGAGACAGAAACTAGATCTTTAATTTTGCACTGTGGTACCTGGTTCAGTGTTGAGAATGTGGTTTATATGAATATAGTCCTTAAGTGGGGAGGTGTAAGCTAGTCTAGTCTTCCCTGTTGACAGGCTGTGTGCTGTTATTCATTTAGTTTCTCCACATCTCAGTTTATTATTCCCAAAGAATGGACATAAGTATGGTGTGCCTGTCCAAGCACAGTTATGAGGGTTGAATTCAATAATCTGGGTCAGGCACTTTTAGCGATGTTTCCTACCTCATCAACCTTCTGCAGATGTTAGCCCCTTTTCTTCTCCTCCTATTCTTCCTCCTCCTCCTCTTTATAATAATAATGAAATACTAACTTTCATGTTTAGGAAGTAGGTGCTATTTGGGTTACATTGAAAATGTTGCATGTACCATAGATACTCATTAATTCAAGTTGGTAAATAATGTTTATAGAACCTCTCTTAGGTCCACAACAATAGAATATGTGTTATGTAAATACTGGTGGTAAATACACTTTTCTCTAGAATGTAGTTTGATAGAGAATAGTTTAGTGTTTCCTACTTAGGGAAAAGTCATCCTAAGGGAGACAGGCCTGCAGATGCCCGAGTTGCTCTTTGCAGCTTCCTGGTATCTGAAAGTAGGACCTGTGCTGTTAGCTGCTCTGACTTGATTGTGTATTTTCTGTCCATGCATGTCTTCATGCTTCTGCCTTCTCTACTTCACTTTAGTGATTTGTAACACCTCAAGTAATTTGTTATTAGTAGTAAATATCGCCTTGAAATACTAATACTAATTCTATTTGTCAGATATTACATTTCTAGGATCTTGATGGTTTGAGAACCTGTCTTTATTGTCTAGTCTTAATCTCATGGAGAAATATAGCCAAGGTATTTTCATGTAAAAGGCAAAGGATGAGTGAAAGAGTATTGACTGAACATTTTATAAGGTTAAAAAACAAAGAAAAATTTACATAAACTGAGAGCAGTTATAGATCTGAAAGTTTAATTATATTGACAACAAGAAAACATTGGTTGTAAAAGTCGTGGGTGTGTATGTGTGTGTTTCTGCATACAAACCCATATATTTTTGAAGAAGCATTTCATGATTGACAGTTCCATGCTCCCTTCTAGGTAGTAAGTAAGAGGAAATGAGGCATTCTCTACAGTCATTGCTGCATTTTGGTTTTCAAGAAAAGTTTATGCCCACGAGCAAACCTGATGAAAGGCATGTAAGAATGTAGTTCATTCTTTTAGATTCTTACTATCATTGTGGTTTGTTTCCCTTATGACTAACTGCGGAAGATTTATCCTCACAAGCTGCTTTAGGTAGATTTTCATGCAATTTTTATGCTTCCTTTCGTTAAAAAAAAGTGCTTTTTGACATCTTTCCTGAATATTTTCATTCTTGTGAATGTTCTTTTCTATGTCACTTTTTATTGAGCTGAATATAGCATTTTGAGGTTGGCATGATATCAGTCTATATTTAGCATTCTTTTTTGTAAAACTCCTCTTGCCATATGAAGGCTACAAAGATGTAAGGTTCACATTTTTTTTCACGTTATGTTCATAGTTCATGTCATTTAATGCTAGATAAAAATAATTGTGTTTACTTTCTGAGCCTATTTGCTGTATCTTTCATTGTAAATTGTGAAGAGACATTTGTCTGATAACCAAAAAAGAACCTTGGAAAAAACTTTGATTACTTAAATATTTTATAATTTATTTTATGTAAATGTCTTTACTTGATTATTTTTTACAATTTTTTTTTTACAATTTTTTTTAAATTTTATTTATTTGACAGAGATCACAAGTAGGCAGAGAGACAGACAGGAGTGGGGGGAAGCAGGCTCCCCACTGAAGCAAAGAGCCCAATGCGGGGCTCAACCCCAGGACCCCGGGATCATGACCTGAGCCGAAGGCAGAGGCTTTAACCCACTGAGCCACCCAGGTGCCCCTTCATTTGATTGTGTTTTAAAAAATACATCTTACCTGCACTGCTTCAAATGTCTCATGACAGGTGTAAGTCTTCTCAAACAACAATTATATTTATAGTTTTGTTCCCACATGGCATACTTTTCATTTACCAACATCAAATTTCAGGTTCTCTTTGCTAGGTTAACCTAGTTATATCACTGAATAGATTTCATTTACCTGTGACTTTTTCTTACATTTTTTTAGTTTGTAAAGTAGGGTTTTTTTTGTTGTTGTTCTAAACTTTAAAAATATCACAAATGGAAAAGTCAGCTATTAACCTGAAAAGTCTCCAGTTTATTTATAGGAACACCTTTTTCTACATGTGTGTGTGTGCATGCGCATGTATGTATTTATGGGTGTGTACATCTATTAATCTAACACTCTTTTGGTTATATTTCTAAAATTTAGACATATCTGAACTTTCTTCCAGTTATTTTTTTACTTGAAGAAAAAGAAACCTGTAAAACATTATATTTTTTATTTAGGTTTGGAGTATCTGTTACTATAGTAGTTACTATGATGTGATGTGAGATTTCTCTACCACTTAAGTGTTCATTTTCTAAAAACCTTCCAGAGAAATAAAAATTTTTTCTTGAATTGAATAATATGTTCATTGTTTGATTTCCAATGATGATTTAATCAGATAGGTTATAATCTCCTAGACAGTTGGTCTCAATGAAAGAAAGGTGTGTGATTGGAACAGAGTATGAGGTACTATCTAAACATGGGCATTGATCAATGAGAGAATTGCACAAATAGTGATGAATGGGAGAAAGAGAAAGAGCACTAAAAAATAATAATAATTATTATGATAAGCCAGCCTATTTCACAATGTACTTTAAGGTGATCAAAATTGTAAAACATGATTCAGAAGAAAATAAAATTAAACATTTTAGATCATCATTGTTTTTGTTTTGTTTTGTTTTGTTTTTGTTCTTTGTTAACTGAAACCTCAAATTTGTTATGTTATATCTCATGTTATTTTTGGCTTAGTAGTAGTTTGGATGAGGCTGTCAAAGGTCCAGCTAAGATATGATTGTTCCTTTGGCTATGGAGTTGAATTCCTAGTTTAAAAATAGTCCAAGAGGTTTTCCATATTAAACCACTAGGGCCTGTTACTTATTGTTCATTCATATATTCATTCATTGAATAAACCTGTATTGCAATCAATTCTATGTGACATCTTGGAACAGATGAACAGGATCTGGTCCTGGCCCTTAGTGGATTATCTATACTGGTATATGCCATTTTCTGGAATTCAAATAGCTTATTTTCTCCTCTATGTTAAGAGAGAATCATAATAATTTGCAAAATGGAAAGAGTATTTATATAAACATTTATACTCATTTGGGACTCATTAAATTCATGCTGGACCTGAGGCTTGAGGAATGAGCTCTTTATAAATGATGAGCTATAGATGTTAGTTTAAGCTCATGGTTTTATTTCTTGCGTACTGGGATTTGTGATTTTGACCAAAAACCTACCAGGAAACATCACCGAATAGAATATTGGAGATATATCAACATTTTATTTTGCTTCGTGTTCTTGGGTTAGTATCATAATGCACAAATCACATGATACTCTCATCAGTTCTTTGGTTGGTCATTAGCATATTGATCATATTTATAAATTTTAATAAAACCTATTGTAAAAATCCTACCATGACTACCAAGTATGCCACCAGCCCATCAGTCCTTTTGCAGCCTCCCAGGCTTTTTTTTTTTTTTTTTAAGTTTTCTTTGATTTATTTCATCAGATTTTATGGTTTTCAGTTATAAAGCCTATACATACATTGTTACAGTGATAGATGAATATTACTGTTTTGGGGGATTGTTTTGAATTTTCAGTTGTATATTTCTTCATATACAGAAATGTATTTGTGTGTGTGTGTGTGTGTGTGTGTGTGTGTGTTAATCCAATATCCTGAAAAGTTGGTCAATCACTTATTAGTTCCAGAAATTTTGTTTTAGTTTTCTTGGAATTCTCCATGCACACCATAATATTGCCTGTGAAAAAGAATAGATTTGTTTCTTTCATATCAGGAGGCTTTTTATTTCTTTCCACATTGCCTGAGACTTCCAGTATGATGTTGTGTAAGTGTGGTGAGAGTACAAAAAATCTTTGCTTTTTCTTGAGCTTAACCAGAAGGCATTGATCTTTAAGTTTCATTTGTATCTGTTTTTGTAGATGTCCTTTAGCAAATTGAGGGTTCTCTAACATTCCTAAATTAATGAGAATTTTTATCATAAAAAGATCACAATTTTAAAAATATCTCACCTATATCAATTGATAAAATCATGTGGCTTTCTAATTTAAACTGTTATACTGTGGTGGATTACATTGATTGATGTTTGACTATTAAACCAGCCCTACATGTCTAGGGTCTACTTCATTTGGTCATATCCTGAGGTTCATGAGGGGTACGTGATACATTTGTATTCTTTTTTTTTTTTTTAACTGTTTTCATCTGGTTTTAGTATCAGGATATTGAAACTTTATACAAGTTGGGAAATGTTCTCTCTTCTATTTTTTTGGAAGTGATTGTGTAGAACTGGCAGTATTTCTTCTTTAAAAGTATAGTGTCTTCACCAGCAAGATTGTTTAGGCCTGGTAATAGCTCTTTTGGTAAGTTTTAAATTACAAATATAATATCTTTAAAAGTCATGGATCTATTAAGGTTACCTGTGTCATAGTGTGTGAATTTTGATAAATTGTATTTTTTGGAGGAATTAATAAATCTGATCTAAATTGATGAATTTATATACTTAGAATTGTTCATAGTAGTTCTTTATTTTCCTTATCTAAAAATTCAAGATATTTAAACTAAAAAAAAAAATACTTACACAGTTTGTTCAACTATTTCTCTTACCCTTACTCTTCACCTCTGGCAACCAGCAACTTATTTTTTGTATCTATGAGCTTGGTACGTACATATGTATGTAAGTGTATATGTACTTACAATGTTTAGAGTCCTCATATAAAAGAGATCATACAGTATTTGTCTTTATCTGACTTATTTCACTTAGTATAATAGCTTCCAGGTCTGGGCTCTCTGTTCTGTTCCATTGATCTGTGTGTCTGTTTTCATGCCAATATCATTCTGTTTTAATTACTATAGCTGTGTAATACAGTTTGATATTAGGGAGCATGATGCTTTCAGATTTGTTTTTCTTCCTCCACATTGGATATTTGAGATCCTTGGTGATTCCATTTCCATTTTAGGATTGCTTTTTCTATTCTTGTGAAAAATGCCATTGGAATTTTGATAGGGGTTGCATTGAATCTCTATATTGCTTTGGGTAGTATGGACGTTTTAATACTATTAGTTTTTTTAATTCTTGAGCATAGATTATATTTCCATTTATTTGTACCTTCAAGTTCTTTCATTAATGTCTCTTAGTTTTCAATATTCAGGTCTTTCACCTCTTTGTTTAAATTTATTACTAGGCATTTTATCTTTTTTGATGCAATTGTTAATGATGCAGTCTCCCAGTTTTTATCTCTTGATCTAAACTTGTCTGATTACACAGCCCTTTATTTTGGTTACTTTCTGGGTGAAGGCCTGCATGCCATCATCTTCAGCACTTTTTTTATGCCTCCCACTCTTAGACTTTATTGCCCATAAATTATACTTGTCTGGTTAGACTTAATCACAGATTAAACCAATATTAGTTCATGCTTCAATATTAGTTCATGTCAGAAACATTTCTCTCCTTTACCTCCCCCACCCCATCTTACTTCATTTCTTTGTTCCTTTACATATTACTTCTTACTAAGTAAACAGTTCTTGTCAATGCAAACTAGGTCAGGTTACCCCATTATTAACTTTCACAGTAGTTTTGAATTACTTATTTCTGATGTTTATCTCAGTTACAATTTGTATAATTTTTCTTTTTGTTTAATGTTGTTAATTCTTTTTTTTAAATTTTTTTTTATTTTATTTATTTATTTATTTTTAAAGATTTTATTTATTTGTCATAGAGAGAGAAGCGAGAGCAAGCATAGGCAGACAGAGTGGCAGGCAGAGGCAGAGGGAGAAGCAGTCTCCCTGCGAAGCAAGAGCCCGATGTGGGACTCGATCCCAGGATGCTGGGATCATGACCTGAGCCGAAGGCAGCTGCTTAACCAACTGAGCCACCCAGGCGTCCCTAATAGGATATCAGCTACTTGTCAGAAGGCCTGTGTCTGTCTTATTTACACAGTTATCCAGAGAAAAGAGAGCATTCAGTAAATGTGTATTAAATGTATGAATGCACATTACATCTGCTCTAAAATGGAAATACTCAAGAATAGATAGGTAATAATACCAGAGATGTGGTGAAGGAGACTTCAAGAGTCTCTTCAAATTCTGAGTCATTTTTTTCTTCTAGATGAAAATGAAGGAACAATTAATTTATGTATATAATATGGGTAAAATAGAAAAATAAGCTAATAGATGAGGAAGTACTGTGGATTTGAAAATTGTAGCATTAATTCTAAATTGATATAAATACAGCATCAATTTTATATGTTTTTTAAACCTTATATTTTGGAGTGGGACAGAATATGATACAGCATAGGTAGGGCTAAAAGAGAAAGGGGAAATTAGAGGAGAGAGTTATGAAATATTCAAGTCCAGGTGTAGAAATTGACTTTCATTGATGAAAAATGGATGATAGCTCATGCTACTTATTGTTAACCAATAGTTTTGCCCAGATGTCAGCTATTCCAGAAGCATCCTGAGTTTCGTCATGCTTGTAATATATGGTTAGACCCTACATGACAGCCTATTTTCTGTGAGGAATAAAGATCAAGACTTCCAAGACTCTTAACTAAATCTCCAGAATAACCAAACTGGTAAATTTTTTAAAATTCTACCAAAGGCTACCATAATATGTCAGACATCCCAGCTTCAGAATTCAGGCAGGAATTTTTGAATGGCAGGAATTTCAAATCACATTCTTGGTTTGAATTTTTTTTTTCCGGAATTTTAGAGAACTATATTCTCTTATTAGCAATGTAGGTGGGTGGTCATTATCTTGTAGAAATATTAACAATAATGTAAAAACCTGTATTTTTAAGTATCACTCTATGGGAAACTTACATATATCCAGTTTAAAAAAATACAATTTCCCTTCTACTTAATACCCTGATATCCCTCAGAAATGACCTAAACTGCTGAGACTAGACTGAGGGATAGTGAAATAAAAATGGTGATTTACCCAATTAACACAGCAAGTGAGTTGTCTCACTTCAGCATGTGGTGCTTAATTGTACACAAAATATACAAACCCAGCTAAGTGCATTGGCATTAATTTGATTCTTGGTTGCTATCACTGAGGATAGCACCGTAGTTCTCAATTAGCTGAAATTATGAATACCTCTGCTTGGTCACGCTTTGAGTATTACCTCATAGACTCTTTGACAAGAGTTTGCTTCTTTTCCTCGGCCATGACATTCATCATAATGTTAAAAGGGAAGGTTTGGGTTATTTGGTTAAGTCTATGAATAAACCAATCAGTCATCTATAAACTTGTCAATCTCCTTTCAGGAGTAGAGTTGCTATAAGACAACTATCTTGTCATATATGTATTATATTTCTTCAGAATTGGGAATACAATTAAAATCCACTGGTTCATTTGAAGATTGACACAGTTCTTCTGAAACTTAATATTGTTTCTCATTTGTTGAACAAATATTTCTATGGTGCTTTTTATGTACCAGACACTATTTTAAGTACTTTACAACTGTTAACTGTTAATCTTCATTATAGTCCTATGGGCTAAGGGTGGTTTCTGTCTTCATTTTAGAAAAAGATGAATTTGCAGGACAGAGATGACATATAATTTGCATAAATTTCCAAATCTGGAAAGTGGGAGACCAAAATGGGAACCCATGAGCCTGACACCTAATTCTGCCTTCTAGGCACCTGTATTTTATTGTCTCTATGTAAAAGCAATTGCTATGGACTAAATGTTTGCAACCCCCAAAATTCATCAGTTGAAGCCATAATGCAAGGGTTTTGGAGGTGGAGCCTTTGGAAAGTAATTAGATTATGAGGGTGGAGATCCCATGATGGAATTAGTATCTTTATTAGAAGAGGAAGAGAACTAGCCTTCTCTCTCTCCATGTGAGGATAGAATGCTAAAATGACCATATGTAAAACAAGAGGCCTGGACCAAGAACCCGTATGTGCTGGCACTGTGATTTTAGACTTTTATCATCCAGAACTGCAGGAAATAAATGTTGTTTAAGACTCCCAGTCTGGTATTTTATATTATTAGCTCAAACAGTAGTGTTTCTCTGGCAAACATGTCATGTATTTGAGGAAACTAACTGAACTGTTTGGTTCTCATTAGATATGCATGTCTATGCTATATTAAGATCTATGTGTGTCTAATGATACTTGGAATGTAACAGATTAAATGATACTGTGTAAAGAAAAATTGATTTGAGGATCAGATATTCTTGACTATGTATTCAGATACACTACCTGTGTGATACAATTCAAATCATTTTATGTCCCTGAGACCTAGTTCCTTCCTTTGTGGGATGGGTATTATAATTCATAACTTTTAGATTATAATTCATCCTTGTCTAGTTGATGGCAGTTACTATTAATACTACTAAAATGATTATTATTACTAATATAGCTTTGTTATCATAGAGTAGCAATTCTAGCAAAATTCCTATTTAATCCCATATCTAATTATAAACTAATTGAAGTGGTATTTATCAGCAAAATTTTGTGCTATAAAAGTGAGGGAGATTTTTTTTAAAAAGGAAGGGAATCAAGGACACTTAAGAAAATCAGAAAATGCTTTACACCAACGTTATATTCACAGCATATAGGCACATACACTTGTATTTTGTTTTAAAAATGAATATTTTGGGGCACTTAGGTGTCTCAGTTGGTTAAGCATCTGACTCTTGATTTCAGTTCAGGTTATGATCTCAATGTTGTGAGATTGAGCCTTGCATCCGGCTCCTTGTTAGGTGTACCTGCTAAATATTCTCTCTTGCCCTCTTCCCCTGCTTGCACACATTCTCTTATTAATAAATAAATAAATAAATAAATAAATAAAATAAAAATTAAAATGAGGGCATTAACACAGTTTTATACACTGTCAACTAAAATAAAAACACATTACCAAGAACAAAATGAAATATTTTATTTCAAAAATAGCATAGTCTTATCAAAATAATTTCTACATTCTAGCCAAATGGTGAAAAGTTCATAGTGACACCAATGTTATCTCTATGAGAGGTTGTTTAACCTTATATGAGCTAGAGGCTTGCCAGAACATGTTGTGTTATTGGTACTATATGGAAAATAAGCTGAGGTAGGTTCTCCTGAGTTTATTAAAACATAGAAATAAAGTACTTCATTGTTATCATTCATGCTTAATTAAACTAGAACAACAAAGACTTAGTCTCTGATTCCATTTTTTGTTGAGTTCAGAATTGAACAAAAACCTAATATGAATGGGAAAAGGAAAATGGAAAAAAAAACTAATATGAATGGAGTGCTGTGGTCTATTACTGATTCATGACATATATTTGGACATACAGTAATCTTAATGAGTTATTTGCTTCTACAGGGGAAGAAACGAGGTTCTAAATTCCCGATTATTGATCAGTCTCATTTCTTTGTAAAAATACAATTGATTCATACAGCAAGAAAACAAGGACTAATGAATCAATGGTTCCCGCTGGGCTCCTGGTTTTGAAACAGTATATTCATGGATGTCATGCTTGTGTCTGGAAGTCTGTACCCTTTGTATAAAAGAAGTGAAAACCGTGTAAGAACTTCTAAGTAAAATAAGGACACTCAAAACTAACTATCACTATTTGAATATAAATAAAACAAAATTCTTTTAAGTGTGAGTTTGCATTGGTTTGCTACCTGTGGTAAAGTACTATATATTACAATAGCATCTTAAGTCCAAATTATTGTCATTCAGGCACATAATTCTCTTTAAATTCGAAGTTTCAGAAGGTGTTCAAGAAATACTTATTGAAATGCCTTGAAACTGAAGTTGGATATTTAATTTAACTCACGCCGGGTCTTATCCTGCAAACATGAAGTACAATCTTTCAAGAGTAGATTGCTTTATTCCTTTTTTTTTTTCTTACTTTAAGAGCCTTGAAAATTATTTTGGTTATGATATAGATATCTTATATGTATAAATTTCCTTCTTTTAATCCATAAAATATTTTAAGATCTGTGTTTATTTCTAATTTATAGATTGTTTAATCATCTAGTCTGGTAAATCATATTTGATCAGTGTATTAGAATCCTAATGCTGCTCTAACAAATTCTAAAATACACAAAACCATTTAGATTCACTATTTTTACAATTTTGGAGGCCGTAAGTTCAAATTGAGACTCACTGAGTGAAAATCAAGATGTCAGCAGGGCTTCATTCCTTCTGGAGGCTCTAGAGGAAAATCAGTTTCCTTGCCCTTTCATCTTCTGGATTTAATCTGTATTCCCATACTTGTGGTCCCTTCCATCTTCAGAGCCAGCAATTAAATCTCTCTTAGCTCTGCTTCCATTATCATTTTTTATTTTTCTGGCTCTGATTGAGTTGCCTAGATCTTTCACTTAAAAGGATCTTTCTTATTACATTGGGTCCATGAGATAATTTATGATAATCTCTCCATCTCAACATCTTTAGCTTACTTATATCTGCAAAGTTCTTTTTGCTGTGTAAGGTAACATATTCAGAGATTCCAGGGATTTGGGCATGGACATCTCTGGGGGTAGGAGGGACATTATTCTGCTTACCATGCTGAGTAAAATAGACATTCTCAGGTGGGGGTACAGGTAGCTAGCTGCCTAAACTAGGTCCATTTCCTCTCATGGAAAACTGTCCCTCTAACTACAGTGTTGGACTCCTCTGTTACTCCTATTTCCTTGAGCTATCAGACTCCAAATATTTTTCAAGCACACACAACATACACATACACACCCCATTACCATCACCAACATCATCATTTTAATACAGGGATGGTTATAACATTCAAGCTGACCCAGTAATTTGTTCCTCCAGAAAATCTGTAGACTCAGGATTAAGAATGTTCATCAATGTCTTGTATGGCTTGAGCAAAAATATGATAAGAAATCCAGGATGAGAAGGCCTTTCAGGTAATGAGAAAGGGAGTAATGCCTCTCTACCTATAGAAAAAACAAAAATGAAAGTGATACAGAAAGATGAGTAAAAGACCTTGCCTGATCATTAAGAAACACAAAAAACAGACTTAGTTATTCATGGCATTTTCATTCATGTTTTCAGTTCCTGTGAAGCCTGCCTATGCATCCTGTCCTTGAGTTTTATGTCAAATCAGTGGTGTGATGGAACCAGCTTCTTAGAGACAAATGTGTACATGTCTTCCAACTCTGCATCTGGTGGCATCATGTTCATGGTTTGAAATTGACTATAGTGGGAGTATTTACACTATGGAACCAATAAATGCTATGGATATGGGATGGAGAGCTACTTGTGAAATATTTACCAGCAAATGACTGGACATAACCTTAGGTCCTGTGGTCAGTTTCTGTCCCTTTGTATAAGTTAGTTGGATGAACTTACTTACTTGCAATGAAAAGCACTTTAACCAGAATAAGGATGATAAATTTTAGGACTTTTTTTTTTTTTTCATTCTAGCTGCTACATATTTAAACACCTATGTACTTTCCTCTAGGAATTTTGAATTTTTATTCACTTTTTTAATGTAGTAAATTACCATATTTTGGAGAAGACAGGCAAAAGGATAGCCAGGTGAAGTAGAGAAAACAAATGTATCTCTTATTTATTAAGATCAGTTAAGAGTCCCCTGAGTGGCACAATCAGTTAAGCATCTGACTCTTGGTTTTAGTTCATGTTGTAATCTCAGTGTTGTGAGACTGAGCCCTACACTGGGTTCTGCACTCAGCACAGAGTCTGCTTGAGACTCTCTCCATCTCCCTCTACCTCTCCCTCCCAACCCATGCATGTTCTCAATCTCTCTTTCAAATAAATGAATAAATATATTTTTAAAAAAGATTAGCAGGGTACCTGGGTGGCTCAGTGTGTTAAAGCCTCTGCCTTCAGCTCAGGTCTTGATCTCAGGGTCCTGGGATGGAGCCCCGCATGGGGCTCTCTGCTCAGTGGAGAGCCTACTTCCTCCTCACTCTGCCTGCTTCTCTGCCTACTTGTGATCTCTGTTTGTCAAATAAATAAATAAATGAAATCCTTAAAAAAAGTGATAAGCAATTAAGTTTATTCAGGAGATTTGGAAGAGACTTCTAGGATGAGGTACCTATTCAGCAGAACTTTGTACAATGGGTTGCATATTTACAAGTGTTATGACACTGAGGGACTAATATAAACCCAAAGCATAGATGAGAGAAATTGCAGAGTGTACGTGGCTAATTAAAATAATTGTTTCTTGGTTGGCATGTTTTTGCTTGTTCAGAATAAATTAAGTTCTGGTTCTGAATTGCAAATATTAAAAATGAAAACCCATTTTCAGATATTTTCTACTCCAAATTACCATCTGACCCTTGTTAATAAAACTTGTAAGTAAAAATGTTAAGCGGAGTGATGAATATGAGCTAGAAATGTGCCATGACCCAGTCAAGATCAGTTGGAAATTTTAAATATCAGATCTGCTCATTAACACCACTGACTTGGAAGTTTGTCTTCAATCTGTAATTCTATTTGTCATTTACTGTGGTTGACCAATAGCTCAGCAGTGATGACAGAGAATAGTGAAAGCGTAATAATTGCTTAGCAGTTATAAATTTTGTCTGGTTATATTGGCTAATCACAGGACACAGTTTCTAAAACTAAGCTAAACATTTGGGAGGCTCATTTGGTTATAGGAGTATTCATTAAGTTGCTCAGAAATGGATATTCTTACTAAAGAATGAAGATGTGATTTTCTTTGTGTTTTCAATAAAAGTTACCCCAGTATGCACAGTGGTTTAAACATTAAAGTTTAAGAGTTTTAAAATGGGAAAAGGATTGACTTTCTAAATTATTTTGATGACATTTTAAAGAACAATTTATTTCTTTGAAACAGATGTTCTCCATTTCTATTTCAAGCCCTTTAAATGTTAAAAAAAAAAAAGAAAGAAAGAAAGAAAAAGTTGAGACCAAACTGCATAAAAATAAGTATCAGAGACATGCCCACAATGAACGTAACAAAGATAAGGGTGAGTGATAGCAATTAAGACATTTTCCATTTGGTGGCATCTACTCCTTGTTAACAATGATGTATTTAACTTGGTTATCTTTTTTTTTCACAAATCTCCATTTTATATTTATAACCACCTGTAGTGTGTATGACAATGTGAAATAATAATTAAAATATTCCCTTGGAGCTATTGAGCATATGGCATGTTGAATCCTCTGTTGATTTCACTGTGACACTGGTTCTATTTTTTTATATGTTTCCTCAACATGGTTATTTTAAGTTTTGCTGAAGCTTCAGTGATGAGACAACCATTTAAAAGGAAAAGAAGAATTAGACTTTTTGCCTTTTTTTTTTTTTGCTTGTTTTTATTGTTGTTGTTTTTAGGGAAATGGGCTCTGTGCTTCTTGGTGCATGTTTTGTCCAAACGTCAAATGAAAATATGACAACTTGGTGTATTTGAAATAATTAGGATAAGATATCAATGTGTACTAAATACAGTTAAGACAAGAGTCAAGAGCTTACACGCTTTCAGTCCCCTTATTTCAGCTGGCGCACCGATTCTTAACAATCAGCCTCATATCTAGATGCTGAATTTCCTGCCTACGATAGAATGTTTTAATTTTAAATATTGGGATTCTATTTTTTTTTATTAACATGTAATGTATTACTAGCCCCGGGGTACAGGTCTGTGAATCATCAGGCTTACATATTTCACAACACTTACCATGGCACAGACCCTCCCCGATGTCCATAACCCAACCACCCTATCCCTATTTCCCCATTCCCCAGCAACCCTCAGTTTGTTTTGTGAGATTAAGAGTCTCTTGGGGTTTGTCTCCTTCCCGATCCCTCTTGTTTCATTGTTTTCTTCCCTACCCTCCACAACCCCCTGCCCTGCCTCTCAAACTCCTCATATCATAGAGATCATATGATAATTGTCTTTCTCTGATTGACTTATTTCACTCAGCATAATACCATCTAGTTCTATCCACGTCGTTGCAAATGGAAAAATAGCACAGGGCAGGGTTACATATTAACCTTTATAATGTATGGATTAAAAATCATACAAACATTAAACATACAAACATATTTTTTAAAACAACTGCTCAACAAAAAGAGACCTAGAAGATTTGTTTCAAAATCACAATATGTTTTCAAGCAGTTATCATTGGTAAATCATTCACATCCTTTTCCTCAATGCTGAAAATTCTTATGAGATATCATTAGACTGTTACAACTTATAATGGAAAAATCAATGCAGTAAGAAAATTAAATTTTACTGATGGCCTTTAGGCAAAATGCAATGTTAAAATGCATTTTAGCTTCCCATGTGGTTCATAGGCAAAGGAAGAAATGGAATCTGGGTTAGCTGTCAGGACAAAATATTTTTTTTTTTTTTTAGAAGCTGACAGGCCTGCCTGTAACTCTTTCCTGAAGGATTTGTTCCTTGATTACTTAATAATGTGAAAATAACCATCCTAATATGATCATTTGAAAGGTCAGAAGTCTATTCTACTTAAAAAAATAATAATAATTCTCTAGTCAAAATCAATGAGGAGATTCTCAATCTTCCCAGAAAGAGGACTTAGCAGAAAGAAAATGGAACCATCTCCTGAGTAATAGAGCAATGACATTTGGACCCCTAGGGAGAGAAAGAGTGGGACAGAGATACAAAAGGATGGGAGAGAAGGACAGACTAAGGGAGAGACTTGTGCTAGAAAAGAAAATTCATCAAGCTGCCACCTGCCTTTTGTGAAGATGTGACACATAGACTACACTCGATGTGGTTTGTAATCACTGTAAGTGACCACTTTCTTTTGTTGGAAGACAGATAAAGCAGACATGGATTGACACTCATGCATTTTATTCATCCTGCATCTGTAATAAAGTCATGCTTTATAAGAGTGATTTAAATGACAATGTTCTTTACTTAATCACCAAGGGAAATGTGCATAGTTAATTTCTAGATCATAAACAAAGAGAGTAGTGCTTTATAATACCTTTTCTACTTTAGACCATGACTAAAAAATTCATTTATTGCCCTCATAAAATGCAATGACTAAATATGAGTACAGTTTTTTCTCATTTGACTTCTAGAAAAAAAATGTTTTTTTCTTGAAATCTGCTTGTTATTTAATAGTAAAGATTAATATTTTCTAATTCATAGACTTCAAAAGGATATGTTTATAGTTAATATTTGAAACTGTTCTCAAACTAACTTTAAATTCTTAATAATGATAATAATTAATATTTGAAAGCACTTAGGTATTTTAATTGATGTCTACAATGTCAAATAATAGGTAAGAAAGCTATTCTATTTTTTGAAATAAAGATAGCCAGTAATATCAGTAATTGAAAGGATATTGGTTGTGTTGCTTAGTATCACAATATTATAAATATTTTCCATATTTAAAAATAATTTTAGTATCTTTCCTGATGATTTTTTGCTTTGTTGATTTTCTAGCTCACACTGCACTTTTCTAAAGTTGCTTGCTGTAAGATTTATTTTACACCTTGTAGAAAGTCTTCTTAAACTCTTATTGAAGGGAATCAAATGAGAAAAATTAATTTAGGCAACAAATTATTTAAAAGTAGGGGTAGAATCTAAGGTATATATTTGAACCATGCATAATTTATCTAAAGTAATATGAATTTGATATAAATCAATAAAGTATATTTTTTTCAAAGAGATTCTATAAGGATTTCTTTTCTCAATTTTGTGATAAAAACTTCCTGTGTTGCATTGTTTAAGCTATCTAAGGAGTGTAATTAACTTTAACTCACAAATTTATTAGAATCATAAACTTGTCATATCTTGACCAAATTTTAGAAGTAGTAGAATTAATCTTTCTGTCATTGCATCTTCTTTTTTCTGATAAGGAAGTAAAGGCAGAGATGATAGGTGGTTTCTCAACAGTCATGGATTTGGGATTCAGCCCTTACTTGCTGCCTCGTATTCCAGTAATTAATATACTGCATTGCTTAATTTATTGAGAATGAATTAATAAAGTCTGGTGGTCTCTCCCTCTCCTACATTCCTGAAAACCTGGGTAGAAAATACTGATGCAAACTTGAAACAATTAGTTTAAAAAAATTGGATTGACCATGAAATTATAGAAGTCATAAATTCATTTGACAATAATTATAGGGAAAATAACCCAGTGTATTTAAAATGACGCACACTGTGTCTACCTAGCTACCTACCTATCTACTTATCTATCATCTACCTGCCGATCATCTTGGAGATCTTCTAAGCTCTGCATTCACCACCAATATCAATGAGATATTTTTAGTATATGTGCTGCCGAAGCGAGCACTCAATGAGATATTTTTAAAATTATTGAATTTGTTACAGATGTTTTAGTTGGGACACCTGCTCCCATTTATTCCACTATCTAAATATCTACTTAAATTATACAGTGCACGTTATTGTCGTCAGCCTTCTGGACCCTTCTGTGGTAAACCCCATGCATAACCCATGCCTGTCTATCTTCATCCTGCTTCACTGGTTTAGGTTTATTTGTACTCTTATTTTTTCAACCTTCTAATAGTTTTACTGAAAGCAATTTCTATTCTTTCATATATGCCTTACTTCTCTCTCTTAATGTTTAAACTTCCTCATTCTCTTAATTATTTATTATTTTTTCTTATTTGTTATTCTCAACATATATTTGGGCTAAAAGTAATAGTCTTTATTCCCAGAAAAAATGACTTGAAATATGCACAATACATGTATATCTGAATCTAACTGTGAAAAATTACTGGAGGTATATGCAGAAGTAAATGTGTTGAATTAAGGATTTTGACTTAGGGAAACTTGCATTTGGATATATTTATCGGGGTTAAGTAGCATTTAGTACCTATGTGTTTATTTTAATGTTGGAGTAAAGGCATTTTGAAATATACAGACATAGAGCAGCTCAGTCAGTTAAGCGCAGGACTCTTGGTTTCCACTCAGGTCCTGATCTCAGGGCCTTGGGATCGAGCGTGGCATTGGACTCTGGCTTCCCTGTCAGCAGGAAGTCTGCTTGAGATTCTTTCTCTTCCCCTCTTCCCACCCTCTGCTTGTGAGTGCACACGTGTGTGTGCTCTCTCTCTCTCTCAAATAAAGAAATCTTAAAAAATATACAGGTATAAAGTAATATCATTCCTTTCAGTAATATTAACATGTATTTCCATTTCCAGGATTTAGAATCTTGTTCTCCTATTTTTGTGCCTTTTAAGCCTATTATACCTGGGGCTGGGCTAATATAATCGTAAGTCAGAATTTACTCACAAGTCAGATATCTGCAAATTCTGTTGGAGGTTGTATAGATTCTGTCACATTTCATTTGCAACTCAATGGTCACTTTATCACCCAAAATAAAAGAGTAGTTCTACATAATACCCTACCTGGGATGATCTGTTGAGGCTTTTTTCAACTTAAGTCCTCTTAAAAAAAAAAAAGAAAAGAAAAGAAAGGTATTGCAACTAGGCCAGCAAGCGAAAAAGGAAGAGGTAAGCTCCTGTGAGTGCAAGGTAGTTCATTCTGGTTCTAGGGAGTCACCAGTTTTTATCAGTGAAAGGTGTTTACCATCATTCCTATGTGGACCCAGTATATTTTCTTGACTCTTAATAGAACATTGAATACATAGAATAATATTCTAAGGAAATTATTCTTAAAGTTTATTTTTACTCTGTGTTATAGCTATATCACAGGCATGAACAACTATTGTGGGGTTTTTTTGTTTTGTTTTGTTTTTTTTTTTTTAATTGGTAAGAGTAGTTCCTCCTCCATCTAAATGCTGACAGCTTTATAGTTCGGACACTTGGTGGAATGATTTTGGATTACATCATTGTTTTGGGTCTTGGGAACATCGTGCTTTCTTCCAGCTTACCTCATAGGAACAAGTTTAAAGACTTGGTTAAATCATTTTCTTCACAGTGTGGTATTGAGACAATTTGTCCAGAAAACAACTCCGTGTCACTGAATTATTTCACTATACTGTACTTTGTGTTTTAAACAACTTTCCTTCTCCTCCAGGAACAATACTATTAGAGAAGAACCTATAAATCATGACCCCTCATGGACCTACAATAGTCCAGTGACCTAGACATATTGGCCTGATGGTTATTTTAACTTTCACAGCTTCAAAAACACTCATTTCACTGTAGTTGCCCCATAAGGCTCTTGAGTTTGGAAGAATTAATGATTCTCTAAAATATTATATTTTGCAGCTACATGAGTTCTTAGATCATATCTACTGAGAAAATATAGTTTGTTTTATTTTATAAAAATTTAGATGGCACTAAAAATGTGAAGTCCATTGTTTTCTATAACCCTCTCCTGTAGGGCCTTCACTGGGAGTCTTACACAGTAATTGAAAGCTTCTTCTTCTTCTTCTTCTTCTTCTTCTTCTTAAGCTTTTTATGTGACTGGCTTTTCCCATATGCAGTTTTAAGGTAGCATTGTAGGGTAGTGATTATGACCAATTAATGATGGAGGTTCACATAAAACAATGAAATTCCAAGAACTCATAAGTGACAGAATCTGGATTTAAATCCAAATCTGTCACATTCCAAAAGCTGATTTTTCTACAATATCATAGAAGCCTCTGGAAATTAATGAACCATTTATGGTGTCTGATGACAACACATAAAATAAAAATAGCATCTTTTCAGATCATCATGAGAAAATACCCAAGTGTCTTAAAAATATGAGTGTACAGAAGACAGGCATAATGTAAATGTCAGGAGACTGTAGCATCAGTTTTTAATAACTGTGGCAAAGTCCCTATGATGTAAATCTTTCCAAGTTAAATTTTTATATCTATTGATAACCAAATATGATGTGTTGGTACCTTCATAAAAGAAAAATCAGATTTAAAGACTAGTAAATCATTAACATCACATATTTTATAGTACTATATATTCTTAAAATAACAAAATATGCTGCATGTTATCTACAGTGCCATAAATATTAACAAAATACTACACTATAATGCAGTAGTCATAAAATAGCAAAGCAAATGAGTGAAAATGCCACAGCAACTGGTAGCATGACCTTCAAATATATCCTGCTGCACATTGTTTCACGTTTCAAGTAGAGTTCTGGTTTCCATTCATTCCTCTCCCCTACAGTCCTATGGACTAAGGGACATACACATGGGGGAAATAGAGGTAGCCATATAGAAAAAAATCAACCCTATTAACAACTGGGCAAACCTCCAGGCAGGCCCAAGAATGTTGATCACTTAGGAGATAAGCAAGTAGAACACAAGAATCTCACCTCCAAGCTTTAAGACATGCTGACCTGTAACTTACAATAGAGCCAAGTGAATGTCCTGGATGGGTATCAATAAGATTTGCAAATTTTTTGGTGAGGGAAGGAGTTCAATTGGCAGCAAGTCCTGGCTAGGAAAATGCCATAGAAACTGTCCAGGGAGTAGCCTAGATTCCCTTCCCATTGTGCATATATGCATATGTGGACACACACATGAATTTTTCTAGCATTTGATCTAACCCCATTTCAGAGTTTTTTAGTTTTTTTTTTTTTTTTTTTTTAAGATTTTACTTATTTATTTGACAGATAGAGATCGCAAGTAGAGAGAGAGGAGGAAGCAGACTCCCTGCTGAGCAGAGAGCCCGATGCGGGGCTCAATCCCAGGACCCTGAGATCATGACCTGAGCCGAAGGCAGAGGCTTTAACCCACTGAGCCACCCAGGCACCCTCCCATTTCAGAGTTCTAATCTTACATAAAGATTCTTCTTTTCATCACCTTCTCCATCTATACTCCTTTTCTTTTCAATAACCTTTTAGAGCAATTTAGTTGTAAACAATTTTGTTGCCTTTTCCTAGGATTGAAAGAGGGAGAGTGCATTGCTGAAAATATCAAATCTCAGCTTAGAAATGTAAGTTCACCGTGATCATTTGTGACTTTTAGGCTACTTCCTTAGGGTGACCACCAAAAATATCCTCTAGAGTTCTTAATAAGTTGAGACAGATAAAATATTCTTTCTTGAACAGCAAAGTGTGATAGATATTTCTGCACATTCTAGTTCATTCAAAACAGGGGGTGTGGGTAACAAATACAAAGCAAATGGCATTGTGAAGTAGATAGGTGGGTGAGAGACAGGACAAAACTCCTTAAGAACAGAGACTCTCTCTTCATTGTTACTGTTCATCATTACTAGCATGTAGAACAGACTGGCATATATAGTATTCAAAAACTATTTCATAAATTAACGAAGTGACTAGTGGCCAAATCTATTGTACATAGTTGTTGTTTTATATGGCATTTAAAAAAGAAACGATAATCCATTGAATACTTATGAGAAAAACAGTTGAATTACCTCCTACACTTAAAAAACTTTTATTCTTTTGTTTAAAATACACTTATTTAGGGACGCCTGGGTGGCTCAGTTGGTTAAGCAGCTGCCTTCGGCTCAGGTCATGATCCCAGCGTCCTGGGATCGAGTCCCACATCGGGCTCCTTGCTCAACAGGGAGCCTGCTTCTCCCTCTGCCTTTGTCTGCCATTCTGTCTGCCTGTGCTCGCTCTCTCTCCCTCTCTCTCTCTGATAAATAAATAAAATCTTTAAAAAATAAAAAAAAATAAAATACACTTATTTATAACTTACGATGTATGATACAGTGCCAAATGTTACTGGGAGGCATAAGAATAAAATACTTGTTGTCCTATCTAAAGGGGGATAGAAGCCATATCAGAAGTATCCACATTCATGTTTGAATGTGATTAATTTTATAGGGAGGCTCTGAAGAAAAGATTATTCTTAGGAGGGAGAATTATTTCAACACTCTTTATTTTGTCTTCATTCATTCAGTAATACTTCTGAAATGACTGTTGCATGTCAGGAGCTACAGATGCAATGGTGAATGGTGAACAAGACATCATCTCCACCTTAAAAAAATTATAGTTTAGATAACGTTGGTGTTATGTTGGAGATGCAGGTGAGCAGACAAATAATTCCGGTACACTGCTGAATGCCATAATAGAGACAGAAAACATCTATTCAAAGTAAAGCAGTAGGGGTATCGCATGAATAACATGCACACATCTATATTACTTTAGATTGTCTACTATGTGGAAAACATTTTTCTTTCCATCCATAAATTTGCCTCAGCTTATTACTTTTACACCTGATCTTAATTCATTTAAGATAAAACATTCCCCAAATATGATTTATCTGTAAAATAGTTGTTGCACACCAAATAAAGAATAATTTCATAATTTTCTCACTTTGAAGAAAGAAATATGTTTGTGATTAAACCTGACAGATTCAGAAAATTAAGAAAAAGTGGGGTGTAGAGGGAATATTATAATGAATTATATAGCTATAGAAACAATAATAGTTTATCAACCTAGATGCAA
Source organism: Neogale vison (assembly GCF_020171115.1). Lineage (NCBI taxonomy): Eukaryota > Metazoa > Chordata > Mammalia > Carnivora > Mustelidae > Neogale > Neogale vison. The sequence continues at coordinate 57,826,350 of NC_058099.1, forward strand.
GATAAATTTGCAATATACATAGATTTCATCTAGTCAATGGAAGTAAAGGCTCTATGTATATGCAAATATACATATTCATATACAGGATGGATTTTTAGTAAATTGGTTCAAACAGCATGCCTGCAAATAGGTTCATAAGCCAATAATTAAAGAACCAAAAAAACAAAACAACAATAAAAAACCAGAGAACCACAGCATGGAAGTGGAGAAGGTACAGATATCTTAACCAAGCATATTGGTATAGTTGTTAAATTTAGCACCACTTTGGCATCAGCTGAGCCTCCTGGAAACAGGAGCAGAGATTTATTCTTATTACAAGGCAGAGAACATATCAATCGGTTCCAGTTGTTGAATGATGGAAACGGTTACATTGATTTAAATTATGACAACTGAAATTCTGAACTGCATACATACATAATCAGAAAGCTGAATATTGAATATCAAAGATACACAGATTACAATCTAGAGATTATGATATTTTGGTTAATAGAAGTAAGGATTTTTAAAAGCAGTGTGTTTATTTATGTATGTATGTACTTCCTGTATTATATATTAGTGATTTTTATACTGTATTCCATAATTCTTAGATTGCAAAGAGAGAACATGAGGGACCAAATCATGGGTATCAAGGAAAAGCAAAAGGACAGGGGTAGAGGCACTCACCTCCAATAAAATCAGATCTCCTTCAGCTGTTATCCAAAAGAAAGTCACACTGCAGAGAGGTACATTGGAAACCACTTACGGATAGTAAATGCTAGAATTACATTGGATATCTTATCACATGAGAAAGTGGAGCTCAATATTTTGCTTACTTTATTTTTAAGCAAACTATGTCATTTTCCTAAATAATACCAAAAAGTGACAATTTGTATTATTATGGATATGCAATAGCTATTTCTTTGAAAAAATATTAAAAGGCATTGCATTTGATCTTCTGACCCAAGATTTAGAAAAGTCTGGATTCTTGTAGCAATCATTCTAAAAATGGTTCTAGGCATGTAAAATATAATTTTTGCTTTTAAAGATACTCATAGTCTATTCAGAGAAAGATAATATGCAGACTCTTGCTATATTGCTTAATAAATTTCAGGAAAGAAGAAGGCAAACATGTAGGGGGCATGTGACATGAAGATTGGTTAGGAGGGAAAGGGGATTTCACATTCTTTGTGGAGTAAATTAAACTTCTTGAGTCTTAAATGTTAAGTGTGAGTTAGCCATATGAAAATGGGAAGGAATATTTTAAAAAGTACACTTTTCTATATGTTTGTGTAACAAGGAAAATATTAAAAAGAATTAATGCAAGCTAAGAAATTTAATATGCAAAATCTGCCAACTGAGCTATCTGGGCAGTTGTGTAAGAGAATTCTTAAAAATGTTAAGTCTGTAGTACACTAGTTTGCCACAGTGGATATAAGTTAGGTAAGAGAGGAAGCTAGGTTACTGAATTTTTTTACATGTTAACCTAAGAAGTTTTTGTTTGTTTGTTTTTTTAATGTATACTTTTTAGTGCTCCTTTTCTTTCTTTCTTTCTTTTTTTTTTTTTTTTTTGAGAGAGAGAGAAAATGAGACAGAGAGGGTACATATGTGAGTGAGCAGAGGGTGAGGCAGAGGGAGAGGGAGAGAGAGAATTTTAAGTATGCTCTGCATCCAGCCCTAGGAAGGGCTGAGGTCATGACCTGAGCTGAAATTAAGAGTCAGATGCTTAGCAGACAGAGCCCCCCAGGTGCCCCTCAATACTACCTTTTAAAATAAAAAATTGCAGTACTTAAGATAAACACACTTTCCTAAATTATTTGTTGTACTGTTTATTTAAATATCTATCTCACTTAGCAGACCATAAGCTACATGGGGGCAGAATCGTGTCCAGTTCACCATTCTCAAGACATTATGTGTGGTGTGTAATCATTGTTACAAAAATATTTGCTCAATTATATGATTAAAGCTTGAAGATAATGAAGAATCAATGAGAGATTTATATATATATTTCAGGAATGTATTAAAAGAGTAAAGTTGAACATCAGGGAGACACATTAAACTTCTCTTTCAGTAGTCTAAGATACAAATAAATTGTAAGTTTCTGGCGTGGGCAATTGGGTAGATGATAAGGCCTTTTGGTGAGATACGTCTTCAGACTTTACTTTTGTTATATATAACATTTCTGTATATTCTAAATTTTTGAAGTTTTTATTTAAAAATTATTGTTGAATTATAATTGACACATTATGTTATATTAGTCTCAGGTATACAACATTAAGTTATGTTATGTTCACCATAAACATAGCTACCATCTGTCGCCATGTAATTCTTTTATAATATCACTGACTATATTCCCTATGCTATGCCTTTTATTCTCACAATTTATTCATTCCATACCTGGAAGTCTGTATCTCCTGTTCCCCTTCGCCAATTTGCCCACCCCCTTACTTCCCTCCCTTCTGGCAACCAGTAGTTTGTTCTCTTCATTTAAATGTCTAATTCTGCTTTGTGCTTGTTCACTTTTTTTTTTCCTTTTTCTTTTTTAGATGCTACATATGAGTAAAGTCCTATGGTATTTTTCTTTCTCAGTCTGATTTATTTCACTTAGTATAACACCCTCTTGGTCCATCTATGTTGTTGTAAATGGCACAATCTCATCTTTTTTATGGCTGTGTAATATTCCATCGTGTATGTGTCTGTGTGTGTATTACATCTTCTGTGTTCATTTTTCTACTGATGGACACTTAGGTTGCTTATTGTGACTATTGCAATTAATGCTGTAATAAAACTAGGGGTGCATATATCTTTCTAAACTTAAGTTTTTATTTTCTTTGAAATAGTGAAACTACTGGATCCAAATTTAAAGATTTTATTTATTTATTTGTCAGAGAGCTAGAAAGAGAGAAAGTACAAGCAGCAGGAGTGGCAGGCAGAGGAAGCCTGAAGAGCTGGGAGCCCATTGCAGGACTTGATCCCAGAACCCAGCTCAACCTGAGCTGAAGGCAGATCCTTAACTGACTGAGCCATCCAGGTGTCCTGTGGATCCAAATTTAATCTTCAGAAATCACACCTATTATATGTAGGTATAATGACTGTAGGCAAGTGATAAACAATATATAGCCTGTGAGAAACATGTGTCAAAGATGCTATTGTAGTTAGTCTTAGATTCAACAAAGAAATCTCACCTCTCTCAAAGCTGGAACTACTGCAAAATGGAAGGTCTCAGGCAATTTGAGTTTCGAATGAACCACCTCCACCCAGCCAGTCTTATGGCCACTGTCAGGAACTGCCATACTGCTGGTACTTTAAGAAGCAGAATACTTTCCTCTTCTCTTTCTCCCCCCCCCCACTGCTTCTTATTTTTTTCCAGTGCCTCCTATTGCCAACATTTGGAGGAATTTTGCAGACATGGAAAGCTGGAAAATATAATTCATTGGAAATGAGTTTCGTCAGTTTAGTCCAGTTTTAAAGAGTAGTTATGGGTCTGGGAAACAACAGGTAAGCAACTGACACAGATGATATTTCAAAATAGGTGGATTGCAGACTATGTTTTCTCTGTTAAAGATAGTCTTACAGAAAGTACTTTTGAAAGTCATGTTTCTTACAAATGCTATAAGGCTAATGTTATTTTATAACTAAACAATCATGTTACTCTAGGAATTATGTAATACATCCACTTCAAACATTTTTTCTTTCTTAAGAGCAAAATTTGTTCAAAAGAAAAACATCATGTTTTTTATAATATTTCCAAGTGTAAAGCCAGAGTCTATGTACCCCCACCTAAAGTTAAAAGATAGAGGAGTGAAAAAGAACAGCACAAATGGTAACAACACCACCCTTTCAATAATACTTATAATATTAGAACATAATTTGAAATAGAATTTGATATTAAATGTATAAATTAAAAATGAATGTAATTCATTGGTTAGGAATTTTTTGATGGAAGTATCCTAGTTAAGCTAGAATTAGCTTAAATATGAAGGGAAACACAAGTATGCATAGTCAAATCATGTGAGAAATATGTAGCCTTAGGACTCATAAAGCATACACATTTATACCTGTGTCTTGTATGTATGGATGGATATTTCTTTCAGTCTCTTATTCTCATCTCTTCTTCTGTGTGCCTTCCATCTCCCTTCTTTTTATCTGGCTATTCACATGACCTTGGCTCCTTGATAAATGGCACATTGAAGTGTGTGTTTTCATAACTGCAAGATCAAGACCAAATGATTCTTTTCTCCCAGCTGGAGTTTAACAGATCCCAAGGAAGAGTTCTACTTGTCCCAGTTTTATGTGACCTACCTTAGAAAAAATATGATGGAGAGTACGGAACATTGCACTCGTCTTAGCATAGTTCATTCTTTGCCTATTCCAGGAGAGACCGTTTTCTATGAATGGAGATTACATAGACATGGACCCAAGAGGACATTTGAAGGATAGGAATTACCCTCAAATTACATCTAGTCTGTATAATAGCCCCCCTTTTTATGGCCCTCTTGCCAAAAAGTTTTCTCAACTCTTCCATGATTTTGTAAAAACTTAATAATTTTATATTAGTGAGATATATTAAATGTAGTTAACAATATCATAGCTGAATATATATTGCTTTTCACCTTAAATCATTTCATAAGATATGATACGAATCCAGTTTTCTAAGCAAAGTCCCACTATAAATCTGTTGATGTGTTTTGGATCTCAGGGCTTAAAGGTGACCCTGCATTACAGTGCAAGATTCCAACTCACTGCAGAGTACTTTTTGCACTATTCTACTCATGTAGAAAACTTGTCTCAGTGCAATTGTACTTGTTTGAATGGTACAATTAAAATCAGGGTTTTATATAAATTTAAGGAAAATATATTTAATGACACTTGTATTAACATCCTGAAGTATATCATTCATTATTCAGGTATTTTTACTCAATATTATTCATATTCATAGCCCTATGATATCAATGTTGTAAAAGAATTATTAAGAATTCCAAAATGTTTGTATTAAATGACTTAAATGTTGACTCCTATGCATTTCAAATATATGCATAAATTAAAATACTTCACTGAATTTTGGATGTTGTTACACTTCTATCCTTTCTTTAACAATGCAAACATGTGAAACACTTTCTCCAAAGAGCTTTTGTTGTTTCTAATATGAACCACAATTATAAAACATTATAGAACAACAATGATGACAATGACAACTAATAAACATTTACACCATTTTCTTAGGTAAAAGGGAAATCAGATAATGTTGAATACTTCTGTTCAATTTTTCATTTGTATAGTATTTCCTCAAAGACCAAAATACTTGCTGCATTTTTCTGAGGTTTTGAACAATATCATAGAGCCACATTACAAGTGATCACAGATTGTTTTAATTTCAGGTGGATGGAATAATCACTAAAAGATGTTGTGACTTGAATTCTGAGAAGCAGCTTTATAGTACACAGGCAGTAAAAACTTTGGTAGAGTGAATCCTCTCTAAAAATAGACCATCGTCCTTAGAGTTCTTCAATATGAATGACTGACTATATACTGTAGAAGGATTCACGAGACAAAACATTAAATAAAAAAGACACAACAACAAGAAAACAATCTGCTCTTAAAAATGGGTCAAAGACCTTAGCAGATAGCTCACCAAAGATTGATAGATTGTAAATAAGCATGTAAAAAGATGTTTTACATTGTTTGTCATTGGATAAATGCAAATTAAAACAACAGTGAGACACCACTACACACTTACTAGAATGGCCAATGTCTGGAACACTGACATACCAAATGCTGGTGAGGATGTGGAGCCTCGGAAACACTGACCTGTTGCTGGTGAGAATGCAAAATGGGTCAGCTTCTTTGGGAGACAGTTTTTAGGTTTCCCACCAAACTCAATGTACTCTTACCATGAGAGATCTTGACATCGTGCCCTTGGTATTTACGCAAAGGAGTTGAAAACTTTTGTTCATGAAAAAACGTGAATAGATAGATATTTATAGCACCTTTATTCATAATTGCTAAAACCTAGAAGCAACCAAAACTATTCAGTAGGTGAATATATAAATAAACTGTGATACAGTAAGATAGTGCAATTTTATTCAAAAGAGAGGGAAAAAAAAGAAATGAGATATCAAGCCATGGAAAGACATGGACTAACTTAAGATGCATACTACCAAGTAACAGAAGCCAGTCTGAGAAAGTTATGTACTATAAGATTATAATTACATGATATTCGATAAAGGCCAAAATATAAAGACAATAAAAAGATCAGTGATTGTCAGGGGTTTGGATGGGAGAGATGAGTAAGTAGGGCAGAGAAGAGTTTTAGGGCTATAAAAATGCTCTCTATGGTATTATAATGATGGAAATATGTCATTATACTTTCGTCCAAACCCCATTGAATGTACAACACTAAGTGAATCTTCTGATAATCTGTGGACTTTGGGTGATTATGTTGTGTCAAGGTAGGTTCATCCTTGGTTAAAACAAAACAAAACAGAACAAAAAAACAAAAAACACCATTCTGGTGAGTGAAGCTGATAATACGGGAAGCTATGTGTGTGTAGGAACAGGTGTTTAGGGGAAATCCCTGTATTCACTCTCAACTTTATTGTAAACATAAAGCTGATCTAAAAAATTAAGTCTTTAAAAATGAAGAAGAGATAATAAAGTATGTGTGAATTCTTTATTAATGTTATTAGTTCTCATTTTTCATGTATTATTCTTTCTTTCCACTTAAACTTAAATTTAAGTATAACCTTCACTATTCCCTCAGACAAAAATAAATAAAAATATTAGTAAAATTGAGGCATTCTGTGTCATCATTTGACCTTTGAAACTCTTAAAATATGGTTTTTGATATATCAGAGACCTTTATTGCTATGTGTCCTATCGGACCTGCTGTAATGTTTTATAAGTGGAAGACACTTTAAAGCTGCAATCCAGAGAATTTGCTGGAGAGGAGTTTATGGATTCTGTTATTTTATGGAGGAGAATACTGAGGACAGAAAGATGATTGCTTCAGGTTACAAAACAAAAAGTAAAACTGTATTTTATTTATTTTTTTCTTTTCTCTATCCATTGCTCTAAGCATTAAGTCACACAGGTTCAGGAGTCCTGGGATACTTTCTTTGGTCTGCATATAACTCAGTCTGTAGCACTGGGCATGCGTGCATTCAACAGAAATTTATTGAATGACTGTTGTGTACTATGTAGTATTCTAGGAAATGGGAATGTAGAGATGATAGGTGCAGATAATCATGTTCAGTATAAACGAGGTGTAGCAGGAAGACAACACATATTCTCCAGTGTTTCTAGTTGAGAATTAATTGTATAGACTAGATGGAATCTACAGACTAGATGGAATCTATGGCTTCTCTGTTCAAAAGTGTTACTATGTTTACCACTGTATCTCAAGAATATTACATTAGCACTTCAGGTCTTTTGTTCCTGTTTATAAAACTACCTTAATAGAGAAGTGTTACTGTCACCACTTTACATATGAGAAAGTCATTAGTTTGCCAAATTTTGCCATCAACTTAAAATAGAAAAGCTGACTTCAACCCTGGTAAGCCCAAAATCTAGACACTCTATAATATCAAGCTGCTACTGGTTCTCATTTTTGTTTTTTAATAAAGCTTACATATCTATAGAACTAGTAATTGGGAAAAACTTTAAAAGTCAACTTTATGCTTATTAGGAAATATATTTAGTCTTTCTTGAAAACAGTCTTCCCTCATGCATGTACACCACATGTGCCAAGGCCACACTCCTTCCACTAGGACAACCCACTGGGTGGGTTGATATCAATGCTGCACAATAGGACTTTCTGAAATGATGGTTATATCCAATAACTTCACTGTTCAATATGGTAGCCCACTGGCCTCACATAGCATTGAATAACTGAAGAATGGCTACTGTGACAGTGGAACTGAATATTTAATTTTAGTTGATTTAAACTTCATTTAAATAGCTACATGGCTATTGAATACTTGGAACTTGGCTGGTGATACTGAGGAATTGAATTTTAATTTCAGTTAAATTTAATTTTGAACACTATATCAAACACTAATGATGTACTATCTGTTGGCTAATTGAGCATAATAAAAAAATAATGAATAGCCACATTTGTTTAGTGGCTAGCAAAATGGCTGATGGATATTGCAGGCATGTACATGTTTGAATGTGCATGAATGGATTTCAAAAGACCAGTCAATCTCCTACACGTGAGTACTATAATATGTGTTCATATGAAATTTTCTTAAGATACGTTTTTTTTTTTTATGATATCTTCAAGGGATTCATAGAGGTATTAAGAAACATTCCTCTCCAGGAGAAGCATGAAAGATCTTCTTGTTTTTTGTTTGTTTGTTTGTTTTTTGTTTTGGGGTTTTTTTGTTTGTTTGTTTTGTGTTTTCTAACCTCTGTATTTATCTCATATAACTTTTGTTATATGAGACGAAGTTAATTCCTACTGAACTTTGCTTCTGAGTCTGTGGATATTGAAAGCTCCCTGTCACCATACATAAAAAGGAAATGGGATTTTTAGTAATTTTGATGAAACATAATCAAACTTTTTATGTACATAGTTTTAAAGATATTATTCCAAAGATAATGTGAAAATAAAGGGTTCTAATTCCAAAACCACGTTATTTTGATGATGGTTGCTAATGTCCTTAAGCAAATATCTTGTTCTGGATTTTAGTAAAGGAAGGAATATGGTCTTTACAAATTTATCACCACCTTCCAAAATTCTCATTAAATGAGTCCATTCATCTGTCCATTCTTCAAACACTCAAAAAGCTTGCACTATCTGCTGGTCATCGTATTTAGTACTAATGATACAAATATAGCTAGGAGAGTGGTTCCCTTGAGCAAGGACCTAGTAAGCAGTATGGTGGGTAGACAAACAAGTGGCATAAATTTTAACACATCATGGTAAATGTTATAATGAAATACAAGTGAAGAGTTTTTGAATTCTTAATTAATATTAAGTACTGTGCTGAGTGACTGTGCATTTTCTTCTGTAATCTCCACAGCATGACTTTCTGGCTTGTTACTATTATTTTTCCACAATTTACAGATGATAAAAATCAAGCCTGAGAATTGCTAAATAACTTAACCTTGGCCACATAGCTGTGAGTAACTGCACCAACTATATTCTCAGGCTGGAGAGGGTGGATAAAAAGGTCATGAAACGTTGAGAGAAGGCAATGAAATGTATATAAAGGTACATTTTTATTATACTTCCTTGTAGGATTTGTTAAGCACTAGGGATTCAAGAACAGTATAAAGATTCTTAAAGTCAAATTACTTTTACCTGGACTCTGAAAGTTTTATTATTTTTTCTTTTATCATCTACTTCTAATTAATATCCCATCTAAATTGATTTATATCAAAGATGATTGAATTTTAATATAAGATAAATGATGTACTTCATTCTCTTATATTAAGCATATTAGCATAGTCTTAGGTTACTGTTTTAGAATGTTTAGTGACCACTTTTACTCTCTGTTCTTTAGTGCACTGAATCTGAAAGAGACAAAAAGGGCACACTTTTAACAGATAAGCCTTATCCAGTAGAAGATCTTGAGTAACTCAGGAGCAAGGACTGTGGTCAGATGCAACTACAGAATTTGCAAGGCCCAATGTGAAATGAAAATACAGAGGAGATTTGTTAGAATATTATTAAGAATTTCAGCAAGGTCAAACAGAGAGCCTTCTCTGAGCAGGACCCTGTGCAAGTGTACAGGTCTTGAGCTCATGAAGCCAGCCCTGATATTTTTCTGTAAAACACCTATATCCTCTCCAAATGTGGCATAAATATATAAGCTGCATAGCAAAGAAGTTTGAAGTACCCGTATCTCAATCTTGATGCCCCTTCTTTGGCAAGGACCTCCAAGCCCTTTCTCAAGGAGCTGATACAGCTGCCTATGTTTGTGTGAAGTAACTCCAGATGTGACCTCAGGTGACAAACCCAGGGCCAAACAACTAATCCAAGCTCAGCCAATCAGATTTCTCCCTTGAGGAATCAGGAATGTTTGAACCAGGAACTCAGGAATATATTCAAAGGTTCTAAATCATGAAGCTGGATGTTTGAGAGATTGAGGGATAATAAGAGCAATATTCAAAGTTCTGTGGATAAAACTTTATGGGAAAGCTGGATCTAAAACATCATGTCAGCCATGGGTTGTGGAATCCAGCAAAACCAGAGACAGCAATAAGAGAAGAGGGAGGGAGAGAGGATGAAAGAGAGAGGAAAGGGAGGGAAGAGAATATGCTGCATGGGAAATGAGTGTTCATTCTCTGTTAAGTCTTTTAACAACTAATGCTATGTCAGTCAGGTTACGTTTTTTGATTCCCCCCCCCCACCACATACTTTTAAAGGATGGGATATCCTTAAAAAAAAAAAAATCTTATTTATTTGAGACAGAGAGAGTGAGAGAACACAAGCTGGGCTGAGAGATAGAGGGAAGGAGAGAGGGAGAAGCCGACTCCCTGCTGAGCAGGGAGTTCTACCCTGAGCTCCATCTAGGACCCTAAGACCATGACCTAAGCTGCCGAAGGGAGATGCTTAGTTTACTCAGCCACCCGGGGACCCCCGGGATATTCTCTTTAATGAGAGAAATTAAGTACAGATGCTGATTACAATTCTCATGAACTTCTCTCAACCCCATGTGTCTTCTGTTTCCCTAGTAGGATCCTGTGACTGCTACTGCTTGTTTGACTGGGTTACCATTTCCTTCAGTCAAACAACCCTCGATAACAAAAGTTGTGGTGTGAATCCAATTGTTTGTGAAACTGAGGTACAAGTAATCCAGCCTCTTTCATGGGTCATGACACTTTCTACCCTGAAAATTGTGACTGTATTTCAACGTTAATATTATTACTCATTTAAAGGAATGAAAAAAATAAATAAATTAACCAGCACTCAAACTCCAGGTAATTGGCCCAGCACAAAAGCTATAATTGGGACCAAAGGTTTCTGTTTCTATTATAACCATTCAGGAGTATCATCTTCCAATACATCTTCAATTTTATAGGATGCCCACTATTTTATAGGAACACTAACTGTACCTTTCCATTTCCTGTATATTATTTTTTTCCAATGTTTCTAATAAAATTAGCAGTTTTTCAATTTTGTTGACTATATTTAATGGTAAATTGCTTGTTCTGTTGTTTCAAACTAGTTGACATATTTTTACTATTTTATATCAATCCACCTTGCTGCAGCAGAATTCTAAAACATAATTAACTTACACTTTTGTTCTAAACATTTATCTGCCCACATATGTTGCCAAAATGTGGTTTATTTAACAGTTATTTCTATGAGCTTAAAAAGTTTCTATGAAATTTTAAAATGGAAGAAAATTTAGGGAAATGCATTAATTTGACTGTGATAGGAAATTAATTTTTCCTTAAATGGACTATATCAAAGAGTCTAATGAAATCTTTAATTCATGTTGAATGTTTTTAGTAATCTGAAATCATGAAGACTTTTTTTTTTTTAAAGATTTTATTTATTTATTTGAGAGAGAGAGACAGTGAGAGAGAGCACGAGCGAGGAGAAGGTCAGAGAGCGAAGCAGACTCCCCATGGAGCTGGGAGCCTGATGCGGGACTCGATCCCGGGACTCCAGGATCACGCCCTGAGCCGAAGGCAGTCGTCCAACCAACTGAGCCACCCAGGCGTCCCTCATGAAGACTTTTTTAAGAAAAGAGAATATAGATTTTTAATTGTGTTTATAGAGCATTTAAAGTTCTATTTTTCATAGAGCTGGTATGATTCAAGGGCCTTGTTCAAGTCAATCAGCATTAATGAAGAATTAGTCAGAATTTGTTAACTTTTGGGGCCTTTTCTAATTAGAAAGTATCATTACACACCCAGTGCTCCATGCAAGCCGTGCCCTCTATAATACCCACCACCACCACGGCTTGCATAGAGCACTTGGTGTGATGAAAAAATAATGAATAATGTTTTTCTGAAAATAAATAAATTGGAAAAAAAAAAAGAAAGTATCATTACATGAAACAGTCTGTATTTTTCTTATCATTTTAAATGGGTGTGTAAGTAATATATGTTCACTGTAGATGTATAGAAGGTGCATAAAACTATACAGGATGGTGGGAAAAGATGTACCTTCTTTATAATATTGACTTTTTAAAAACATTTTGTTAATTTTTTTTTTTTAAGATTTTATTTATTTGGCAGAGAGAGAGAGACTAAGCACAAGTAGGAGGAGCAGCAAGCAGAGAGATAAGGAGAAGCAGGTTCCTCACTGAGCAGGTAACCTGATGCAGGGCTGGGATCCCAGGACCCTGGGATCATGACCTGAGCTGAAGGTAGATAGTTAACCACTGAGCCACCCAAGCTCCCCTATAGTATTCACTTTTGTAACCAGTTTTAGTATATCATCCTTCCACAATACACCTCCATGTGTTTTTCCTAAACATGTTCTACTCTATCAAGATCACATTCCCTATAGAATTTTGAATTGTTTGATTTATACCTAACGTTTTGGTTGGTTATTTTATAGATATGAAGTAATTTACTTAGTAATTTTCCTAATGTTTGACAGTTAGCTCAGTCTTAATTTTTGCTACCAAAAAATACTCTTTGGTAACTGTCTTCAATTGCAAATATTATTTCAGGTTTCAAACACCGTTTTAGGAAAAGGTCTCAGAAGTATAAAAAGAGTTGCAAAGACTATTTATAAGATTATTTCATTGTTATCAAATATTGGATTCCAAAAGTTTATGACTAACATCATTCTCACCAATAGTGCTATTTCATTGTTTCACTAGCAGAATTTTTTCTATTTTCTCCACACTCTTTGCTCTTTTTCTTCCTATGTCCATTTTATTTCATTTTATAATTTTTTAAAATATTTCAGTTATTGATATGAGAGAGAGAGAGAGAGAGCACATGCACACAAGCAGAGGGGAGATGGAGAAGCAGGCTCCCTGAAGAGCAGGGAGCCCAAAACAGGGTTTGATCCCAGGACCCTGAGACCGTGACCCAAACTGAGGGTAGATGCCCAACCCACTGAGCCACCCAGGTGCTCCTCATTTTATAATTCGTTATTTTCTTACTATTCATACTTCTTCACAATGTCTTTTTAGTGAAGGAGAGTTATAGATCGCTGGTTTCTTATATCCACTTTTTTCTTAATGCTTGAGTTTATGTTTCTTTCTAGTATTTATCTATAAAATTTTCATTTCAAATGCCTTAGATTATCTGAATATTACAAATATTAGAACTCATTTGTTATCAATGAATAAGAATATTTTTATTAAGAAAATTATACTTTTTCAAGATCGTAATTATAATAATGGGTGTTCTTTCCTTTTGTGAGAGACTAGGTTACTCTAATCTTATTTGACTGTATGTATTTTTTGTGATGGGAATGCTAAAGCTGCAAAACCCAAATTCCTCCAAATAGCTTGGCTTTCAGAACAGACTGGCAAAGGAATACCCTCAATCAAGTTTCAAACACATCTAATGGCTAGCTGCTATATATGTAACCTTTGCCTGCCTATTGATACAATTCAAAGTAGGATAAACCATTCCTGATTTACATGGTAAAGTGTTTTACTAATTTTATTTCTTATACATCACTGACAAGTCTGTCTTTTTTATCCCCTGCTGGAAACACTACAAAATCTTATTTTGACAATATGCTTAGCTTGGTTTTACCAATATAAAATGAGATACTATGACTTGAAATCAGGAGTCTTTGGAGATTTAAGTTTGCAGGTGGAAAGGGTTTTGACTGTTTGTTTGTTTTTATTTTGTTTTGCTTTTTGCTGTAACTTAAAGGGGTTTTGATGACCTTTTGCAAAGACTATTGTTGAACCAGATAAAGAAGTCATATCATTTTCATAATTTAGGCCAATTGGAATGAGTGGTAATTTAATAACCATTTTAACACATTCTTTTATAAGTGGTAGATGCTGTGGTCTTTAGAAATGTATAAACTTGTTAATAGCAACTGTCAAGTAATATATTATCCTGGGAAAACAGAGTCCTCAAAACACTTTAAAGATTGAAAAAAAGAATAAAGGTAAATTTATAATTGGAAATGACACTGGAATTTATATATAGTTTCAATCATCTTTTTTTTTTTTCCTGATGAAGAAACTAGAGGTTCATAAGATTATCAAATGACTTCTCCAGAGAAGATACATTGGAGAAAAAAAATAGTCTCTTGAGAAAAGAGCCACTTTAAGTGAGGAAGCATAATGCCATTTCAGAGTTAGCCTTAGTAGATTTCAAAGGCATATGGAGAGGTTTCAGGCAGGTACTTGATCATCACAGCTGTTAGTTATATTTGGGATGGGAATATACATAGGACTAGGTGATTAAGAAATTTAACCCTATGACTTCTGTAGTATAGAAATGAGATAGGCAGGCCATGACAAATAGATGTTTCCCACTCTGCCTATCCAGATATGTGTGTATGTGAGTGAGGGTGGGAGTTAATGCTCCAAAGGACCATCTTCAACCCATGGGGGAAAAAAAGGTCTATAGATAGACCAGGTTCCCTTTCTTTAAGTGTGACCATTCTGAGGTGGGTTCTACAAAACTCTTCAGAGGGCCTTTGCAAATCTCTAAAGAGACTGATTTCCAGTTGCCCAGATCAGCAGCCAGATCAACGATGCACACTTTATCGGCTTTCAACTTCTGTACTTTTATACTTCTGTTTGCTATCAGTAACACAAAAATTATCTAACCACAGTGAAATCCTCATGTCAGGCTCTCAGTTAAATCTGAATTAAGATGGTACTTTATTTTCTCAGTAAACAGTTTAGCAAATGGGAATTTGTGGATAATGAAGAATGTTTGGAACAGAAAGCTCTAGTGAATGTTCTAGGGAAATTGATTAGCAGTGGGATATAGTGAGAAGCAGCTTTGTATGTGCTTTTATAATTAGACAATCCCACGAGTATGTATGATGTGCTTTGATTTCATTGTTCAGGATTGTTACCTGTGCAATCCTACCTATCTGTCCTCATCAATCCCTCCAGAGGGACGGAATTATTGGAAACAAGATTTGAAGGGAAGTTAAGAGTAGGTGACTTGATGAAGTGCAGAAAGCAATCTTAAAGAATAACAGGCAGTTTAAAATGGAGGAGGAGACTGTTATAATGACCATTATCTCTTCTTTGTCCCTTTATCCTTATAGTTTTGTAAGTTAAATTATTATTATTCTTTAAACTAGTCTATTGCTTTCCCTAAGTGTAGTGGAAAAGTCCCAAGAGTTATCGAGTAGTTTCTATGAGAACACAGAGAACATAAAGGTAGAGATGGCTCTATCTAGATGTCAGAATTGACCCTCTCTGTAAGGCAGAAATAATTCTCCACATAACAGGCATTAACTGGTGAATAGGAAAATGACACCCAGAGGGTCAAATCTACCTTATGATCTCTGGCTAATTCTTTCTGTAATTCTTAGTCAGATTTTGTTATCTGACTTCATGCTCCAAGGTGAACCTAATCTCTGCTGGAATCAGTTGTGTCACCTTCCTCTTATAGGTCCTTAATCTTTTGGGGAAAGAGAGAGTAAGGGTGGACTAAACACAGACTAAAATCTCTTCCCATTTTCCCAGCGCTTCCCTTCCCCCTTTCCCTTTAGCTAAAATCTAAGACTTCATGAGAGTCAATTCCTGAAACTAGAGCCTACCCAGACATTAGAGGTGAGTTCCTTACGTGGAGGCCCACCAGAGTGACCTGACACAACAATGCAAATATTCAACTGCTATTAAAAAGTCCTTTCTATTAATAAATGTCTGTGGTTTAGAATTAGGAACTTCAGGAGAGAGACAGCTTTTATGTGCTGTGTAGTACTGCTATTCTGTAATTCTGAGCACTATATAGAGCATATATTGATAAGACCAAATGGCTATATATTGATTTAATTAATAAATTATTTTATCTTTCTAAATTGAACAAAGACCATGGCATTTAAATTTGCCAGTATTGTGTCATATGCAAAGATACTTGTGGGGAATATTCAGAAGCAGACACATGCACATTTTTTCTCTTATTTTCCTGTGTGATTTATTGGTTATGTGTTCATACTTGGTTGCCACCCAAAATTTAATGCACATTAACAGTGTCCTAAAGATCATTTGCATTACTCCAGTGACATATTGCGTTTCTCTCCCCTGTGGAGGCTCTATAATTATGCTGAAACCTTTTGTCTGTGACATTGGCAGTTCTCCTGGAGTGCACATATCTCCCAGCATCCTACAGATGTTGCTCAAAGTTAATCTAGTGGCAAAGGATGCCTCATTTTATTCATATTTTGGGAATCACTAGTGAGAATCTCAGTGTCACCACTTTTATCTTTGTCTTCAGATTTTGCACAAGTTATTCAAATCCTCTGTGTGATGCCTGGAGCAAGGGACACCACATGGTCAATGGCTTATGATGAGACTCGAAGCTGTATTTTTAGGTCTTTCAGATGTTTCACTTTTCATGGCTTTCACAGAACAGCTGAGCCCTCATTGGTGGTGGCTGAGCCCCATGGGTTCCCATTTTCAAGTACTTAAGCTCCTATAGTGATTGATACCATAGATGAAAATATATCAGTAGGCCTGATAGATGAAGTGGAAAATGTACATTTCTCCATTTAATAGCTGTGTGGCAGAGAGTATCTACTTCTGTGTATGATTTATAACCAAGGTCTTCTTATTCTTAGGAGGAGAAAAAGCAACAACTTCTGTACAGAGAATAAAATAGTCTTTGAATTTAGAAGGGGACCCCATTTTATGTGTGCTTCAGTTTCATTTGTTCATTTCATTGGTTCAGTCAACTAATGTATGAGTTTCTGTCACCTCCCAGACTTGTGCCTAACATGACACATGGCTAAATATTCTAATTTAAATTTTGTTTTATTTCTTTTTACAAGCTTTGAAAATGTTGAAGTTCATTGTCTGAGAGCTCTGAGAAGGCTAATACAATGTTCTGCCATCCACAGCCGGCACTGTGGCTCTGCCTTTCCTCTCCCTCAGTATCTCTTCAAATTTATCTGAATTATCACGGTTGTAAATATATCTTTATAATGTGATTGATTAGAGTCTTGGAGAAATCCATTACTAGAACTAACATGTAACTACATCTCTATTAAAACACTATCATGACCAAATAGCATATTGTTTCTCAGAGAGTACTAAGGGATAAAAAATATACTGTCACTATTCATCTCTTGATAAAATCATAAAACAATGTGTTATTATTCTATTACCTTGCATCTTCTTCCTCCTCTGTATTTTTAAAATTTCTAAGTGTTGATAAATACACAAATGTTGGTTAATATAATTTTTTAAAGATTTTTTTTAAAATTTGAGATTGAGAGAGAGAATGAGAGAGAGAGCACGAGAAGCCGGAGGGTCAAAGGGAGAAGCAGACTCCCCACCAAGCAGGGGGACTGACATGGGACTAGATCCCGGGACTCAAGATCATGACCGGAGCTAAAGGTAGTCGCTTAACAAACTGAGCCACCCACGTGCCCCAGTTAATATAATTATTTGAAAACAGTCTTGATCTTACAAAATACTGCTTATTAGAACATGTACTAGAAAGAGACATGCATCATAAATACATTATTAGTATGTACATTTCTCATTTGCAGAAAAAGTGTCAGGTAAGAAGGGATGAATTGTTTTTTTAGCTTACTACTCAAAGTTCCTCTAAAGAAAAGTTGGTATTATACAAGACTACAGCATTTGAAAAGGTACTAGAAGTGGTTGTGTGTTTTTTCTGGAAGGCCCTGGAACATGGTAGTATTTTTTTTTTAAGATTTTATTTATTTATTTGACAGACAGAGATCACAAGTAGGCAGAGAAGCAGACAGAGAGAGGAAGGGAAGCAGGTTCCCTGCTGAGCAGAGAGCCCAATGTGGGACTCGATCCCAGGACCCTGAGATCATGACCTGAGCGAAGGCAGCGGCTTAACCCACTGAGCCACCCAGGCGCCCCATGGTAGTATCTTTATGTCTCTACTCTAGCCCAAGGTCTGGTGCTAAAATTTTTGCATTTCTGGAAATGTGATTTTGCACCATATCTAGAGGTGATTAAAAAAAAAAAAAGGTAACAGCCATTAATCAAAGCTACATGCTATAAATCAATCAAGCCTAATACCAATTTGTGAAGCCATAAATGAGAAAGTGTTTCCAGTGGAAACGACATAATTTACTATCAACTCCAGCCTCAACTCTTCTACTGACACTGATGTGTGTTATCAACTGATTTGAAATAAGAAATGATTTTTGATTTTAAGACGGCTTCATATTTACCTGTAGAACTATTATATTGAAATTTTGGTAAGGCTCAATGAAGTCTAAAGCAGGTGATCTGCCTCCAGTGACATATCTCTCAGAATTCAGAAACTCTTACCTGAAAAGTTGTAAACTCACATGGCCAAATTTTGCTTCTAGATCTGTGGTTAACGGCCTTCATATTACAGTTGGATAGTTGTAATGGGGGAATTTATCTTTCTCTATTTTGCAGTATTGTCCCCTGAAGATTTTATATAGTCCCCAAACATTAAGTTATCTGTGTATAATCTCTTGCATATCATAGTTAGAAGGGTTACTAGAATTTCTCCTTTAGGGCTCAGTTTAATATATTTATTGGGTACCTATTATATCTCATTCACTGGGGGTCACCAACAAGGAAGCAATGTTTGATATAAATGAATCAAAGATGCATATAATTCTTACTAAAATTTGATCCAGAGAATTGTGACAGATAGTACTAGTTGCACAATATCCATTCCTACCTTATTTTTAACTAGGAAATACCAGTTTGTTCTAGGCATCAATGTTCCCAATTAAAAAATCTATTTCTCAGACCTTTTTGTAGTAAGGTTGTTCATGTGACTCAGATCTGTCTGGTCAATGAGCAACAAACTACAATTTGCTAAACTTTCTGAGAAAGTTTTGTTACTTCCTTTTCATTCCCTTCTCTCTTTTTCACAAGAAAGTGATATGACAACTAAAGATACTCCTTTCATCATACAGACATGAGGAAAAATTAAGCGAATGTCAAATATAAAAGTTTTAGTATATGTGAACCACTGATCCAAAACTAAGAATACTTCTTCCTGGAATTTTTGTTACATTGAAAAATAAATGTGTGCACATATAATTTGCTTACATGTCTGTGTTTTCATTTACACATGGACCAAACTATCCCCTGATATAGAAACATTGGTTCTAAGAGCTGTTTGTAGTTATTATCATGATAAAACAAATTGAGCTAGTATCTGTAGCTACATCAGAGTTGATCAAAGTATGCTGTGTTAACAAAATTATTTTTAACAAAAAATACCATTTTGTCTGCATGACTTCTTAGATAGTCTCATATGCTAAGATGCATTTTTATTTTTTAAGAGGTGACTGTAGGATAGTATTACAAACTAATTTGATCAGGGAATCCATTTCCAAAGAGTTGCTACTATGACTCGTGTCCCATGGAATGATGGCACTGATGTAGAGAAACTCACATATAAGCCTAAGTTAAATACAATAGAGGAAATGAAATAAATGCGAGTAATTTTACTGTTAAATGATGAAATACAACTTTGCTCAGGTTGGAGGTCAGAAAGACTGTTTGAAAAGATGACTGCTAAATGGACTTTCTTCTCACTTATTTTGATATATTCAGTGATCTATTTACACTAATTTGGGCAGATCCCTCTTGGTCTGTACATATTTTATAACTTATCTTTGAATAATTTGCCAATTAAAAGTTGTATCCCTTGAAGGGAAGATAAATTGTATCTGTATCAACATAAATGAATAAACCAGGGATTAAAATAGGTTTTAGTTTTATAAGCTCTGTGCTATAACCAGCTGAACTAATTGGCCATAAACCAGATTTTATTAAGGCCTATGTGTATGGTATAAATAGCCTCTTCTCAGAATCATGCTAAAAATATCTAAAATAAATGACCATGAAGGCTTGAAAACTGTTTAATCAAATAATACACTCCATATTTTTCATCTTCATAGTGGGTTACAAGCAGGCAGGGGGAGAAATCCCTCTCCCCACCCTTTATTCATCAATCAGGGCTTATCACAGCGAAGTCCTTGAGATATATCTTGACATTTTGTACCCGGTCAAGTACCATATATAGGCTGTCTGTGAAGAGGGAATCTATGGAAACCACTCTGATATGGGAGATCCCTCTGCGTAATTATCCTAGAATTCTGTCTATATTTAAAATATGACAGTAAACTATGCCCCCACTGCAGTTCAGTTTCTTAGCATTTCTCCTTTTTTACTTGTCCAAGATTAAACTTTACAAAAAGTAAAGAAAAAAGAGATGGAATCATTCCCTGAACCAGGAAAAAAAAATCATATTATTTCATTTGTGTATATGTTTTGTTTCCTAGATAGATACAGGACATAATTTAAGTTCTGAAATATGATTGTATATCTGAAGAATAGTTTCCTACATTTTTTCTTTTATGAAGTAATATATAAAAAGAATAAAAATATATTTTGTGTTTGAAATGTAGGAAGTTTAGATTTTACTTATAAGCCCTAAAGTGTCAATCTATTGGCTGTTATTTCCTATATCCAAGCTGTGTTAGGGTCAGTAGGAAGAAAACATGCTTTTCAAACAGAGAGGCTGTCAGACTACACTTCTGGTATTGGTGAATCGTTTATTATTTATTTATTTATTTATTTATTTTAAAGGTTTTATTTATTTATTTGACAGAGATCACAAGTAGTTAGAGAGGCAGGCAGAGAGAGGGGGAGAGGGAAGCAGGCTCCCCGCTGAGCTGAGATCCTGATGTGGGACTCGATCCCAGGCCCTGAGATCACATGACCTGAGCTGAAGGCAGTGGCTTAACCCACTGAGCCACCCAGGCGCCCCTTGGTGAATCTTTTAAAACGGGTGTCTGACCTGATGATTATTCAGATGGGGAAAGTGGTTCTAGTCCTAGAACTTTTTTTTTAATTTTTTTTTTTTTTTAGGATTTTATTTATTTATTTGTCAGACAGAGATCACAAGTAGGCAGAGAAGCAGGCAGAGAGAGAGGGGGAAGCAGGCTCCCTGCTGAGCAGAGAGCCTGATGTGGGGCTCGATCCCAGGACTCTGGGATCATGACCTGAGCCGAAGATAGAGGCTTAACCCACCAAGCCACCCAGGTGCCCCTAGTCCTAGAACTTTTAATACTGGTTGCTATGATAATTCTCTTTACATCAAATGCAGTACAAATCACTAAGGACATATTGCTTTATTATATTATTAGATATATTGAAGTCACATTATCATTTAGAAATTATTTTTAAGTAGATGATAGATTAAAAAATGAAAATAAATTTTATTATCATAATATACTGGTAAGCTCTTATATCATTTTTATATATGTTTAGGTGGTATTTTTTGTTTTCTCATTTATACAAATATTTCCTAAAAGAATAACATGTTTTTTAGACCATTTTATGAAACTGTGTCCCTGTTGCAATGTGATCTTCAGCATCATATTTCCAGGGACAACATATATAATAATATTTTAAAGATAAGATTATGACATTTTAAAGACATATTTATTTCAGTTTTATCTTATATATATATATATAAAGATGCATATATACATAGAAAAAGCATACTTATAAAGTGGGAGAAGTAATTATAGTTCCTTATAAGGAATAAGTTAATTAATTAGATAATTAATTAAATTATTTGATTTTTTTAAGTGGGTTCCATGTCTAATGTAGGGCTTGAATTCACAATCCTGAGAACAGGAGTTGCATGCTCTACCAGCTGGACCAGCAGACACCCCTTGATTGTTTTCTAAAGTTATTAAGACTATGATGAAATGTGCTTAGAGAAAGTAGCTTGAAAAATATGTTGGAAATAATGGTCAGATATTGAGTCATGCATTCACAGGATAGAACTTTATGATTGACACCCTCCTTCCACCTTTAGTCAAAAACCCCATTTTGGATGTTTCCTAACACTAGTTGATTCTCCCCCATGTTAGAGCCTGGACATATCTCTGAGCTATAGTTCAAAGGCTACCAAATATTTCTGTTGAAATGTTACATTGTAGTAGTTGTTATACAACCATCAGTTATGCTAACAGAGCAAGACTCTTTGGCAGCAATGCATTGGCAGCTCTTGGTCCCAGAACCAGCCTTTCTTGTGTCCTAGGTTATTTTGCTAAAACTTAGAATTCAGCAGAGTTCTCATCTCCTTTTTGGTAAGAATCTAGCATATCTTGTGCTTAAGCATAGTTGTTTAAAATAACATAATATCTGAACTTATTTTCCCATATAATGCACACAGATGAGGAACATGTGTGTGGTCCTAGAAATATTATTTTTAACTTCTCAAAAGTCTAGAGTTAAGGAAATCAGGATTTTAGTCTTTTCTCACACACAGAATCTGTGACCAAATTTTTCAACTCTGGAAATATTTTGTCAACTAGAAAATTTGGTAGTTTGATTAGCTGGTCATCAGGGGTCTTTCCCAGGTCCAAGTCCATAAATAAATTATATTTATAAATAAATTATAATAGTACATCTTTAGATACATTGCCTAAATGTGATGACAGACAAACTGATTTTTAACTTTACATCTTTCACTTTACTATGTAAAAATGAAAATGTATGACAATAATCATGTTATAATAGTTCACTATAAAAATACATGTTACAAAGACAAATAATTAATGCTTATTATATCTCTGACAAAAAATGAATAAAGAATGCTTGGACATTGAAATCATCTTAATTAATTGAATCTAGACAACATTTCCAGGTATTTAAATAGTAAAATTATGATATTAGCATGTTTCAAAAATTCATACATAACTATAGGAAGTAATAAAGGACTTAGTTGAGAATGAAAATATTTTAATATAGAGTACCCTGACATTAACTAAAATATTTTAGGCTTATGTTGTTACCTTTCTTTAAATCCTTACATAGCAATTAAAGGCAAGCAATGACTGGAGAGTAAGTAGAAGACCATATTTCAAATCTTCTCAGTGAACTAATAAAAAATTTATGCTGTTTTATAATACAGTATGAGCTGATGCAGAATTACCCAGGATTGGCAGGAGGAAGCTATTCTTAGTACAAAGCAGCTGTGTTTATTAAGTAAAAGTTGTCATTACAACTACAAGTAAAATTTGATCAAATTTATAATACCAAAAGTCATTTTTGTTAGTCTTTCAAAATGGGAAGGACTTAGAAAATACTACAATGTAAGACTTCTCATTTAAGAAGTAATTGGTCATTAATTCTCAACTGGTATGTTTAGAGAAAATGTTGGAACATATTAGAAAAAATAAACTAAACAGCATAATAATCATGTCAATTAGTATAACATCAATTTGATCTGCACAGGGGAAAATATAAAATAAACTAGTCAAAGTTGTAAGCTGTCTTACATTTTTAATGGTATTTTTTGAATACTTACGTTTTATCCATTTGAAAGGGTCTTTAGTTATATGTTATAGGCTATTTATGGTAAATATCTCCTTATATGATTGCATTTTATAGAAGCTAAATGACCATAAAATCCCCTGATTAATGTATTAGACATAGTATTGTCTTTTTTATCTGAGGATGATGTATTTATTCGTACAAGATTTCAATCATTAAGACAGTAAATAAATATGAAGAATTACTGAGGTATCAATTTAAAGTTTAGCAATGGTATTTTAAACTCTTGGTTTATTGACTTAGTTCATTATTTATACGTTGTATGAAAATATATAAAAAGATAAGAATCCAAAGAAACATTTATAGACCCATGATTATAGTACTTTAACAATCAACAGTCATTCATTAAACTGTATTTGCTTTAAGAATTTGACATATGTAGTGGGTGGCTACATATTTGACATATTTGACTGGGTGGCTCAGTCAATTAAGGGGTTGCATTCCTCTCAACTCATGATCTCAGGTTCTTGGGATCAAGCCTCGCCTTAGGCTTTCTGCTTAGCAAGGAGTCTGCTTCTCCCTTTGCCCCTCCCCCCCAGTTATGCTTCCACATACTGTCTCTTTCTCACTCTCTCTCTCTCAAGTAAATAAATAAAACCTTAAACACAAAAAGAATTTGACACATATAATCCTTTCAGTCTTTTTTTATCCTTTAGGATTAAATGAGTTAATACACATAAAAATCTCTTGTGACCATGCAGTACTGAAAATGGCTAACATTTAAAAAATGAGTTATATTAATTAGATAAGATTTTTTTGTGGAAGTGACAGGAACTGACTTCTTACCTTTGCCTGTTCTTTCATAACTGATAGACAGCTTGGAATGATGGTATAATTTTTTCTCACATCAGCATTTAAAGAATAAATATATTTCCCAACTCTTAAAGGTGTTATCTTTGAGATTAAACTATAATTAGGTCTTCTTCTTTGACATAAATGATATAAGTAAAGGAAGAATATGTAAACTACTCTCTCTCCCATCCTTGGGTCAGTGTGTAGTGTGCATTAATGTTTAATGGTTTCTTTTTTTACTTAGTTCTGTTTTATTGCTCATGAAATGAGTGAGTGATTGCAGGAACCAGAGCCAAGCAAGCTTTCCCATACACCTCTGCCAGTGCACTGACCTGCAACACCCTGGTATTTCATTCCTTGGCCTCTGCTAAGTGGAGCCTGCCAGCCATTTTAAATTGTGCCAAACTGCATAGTGGTTTTGTGATGTGAAAAACATCCATTAAGTTATAGTGTGAGTCTACACACCACTTCATATTACTTGTAAACAAAGCCAGCTCCTTCAATCTCAGCCTTGAGAGTGGTATACTTAAAAAAAAAAAAAAAAAAAAAAAAAAAAAGCAGATATATATGAAACAACTTAACCAAGTATATGTGGAATATCCTATAAAATTTAACATTTAGGGATTAATTTTATTTTTATTTTCTTACTGTAATACAACTGAATTAAATCTGAATCTTTAGCCTCATGACAAGTTTAGAACATGAGGACATTGAAGGTAGGGACTTGCTCATACTTGACAGTAGTCTTTTGCCCCCATACCCTCTAACACCCGCAAAGGCTTGTAACAAAGGACTCTCCCTGGCGGAGGGCAGAGGAATCTACTCTGGACATTATTAAAAGCACCCCCATCCTCATTCTCTCTGTTTTTCTTGAACATTGATATTTTTTTTCTTACATCAAAAGAATAAAGAAAATTAAATAGGTGAGTTCTCATTTAGTTAAAAAGCACTGCATGTATATATAGGACAAAACCATTCAGGTTTATCCACAAACATGTCAAAGAGTAGAAAAAAGTATTATATTATTAAAAAGTTTAGGGCCAGCCACAGAAACTATTGGCCAAGATAATATTCCAGTAAAAATAGTAATATAAGCCTTTGTAAACTATTAATCAAGGTAAAAATATAAAATGACTATTTACTAATTAATGAAAAGAATCAAGAAAAAATGGTCTATTTGTAGGGATATTAATAGAAATTCTAAAACTAGAATTTATTAGTCATAAGAAAAGGAATAATAAAAGATAACTTAGCATTACCTCCACACTTCTTTATACAAGATTTAGACTAATGGCAGGTGTTTTTGCAAGTGTGTTCAAACTAATTGAGTGGTTTACAGATTTGGGAGTGATAACCCAGAAATACTGACTTTACATTAAGCACACTTTAAAAGAATAATATATAATTTTCACTTAGTTTGCTAAACTATGCTGAATTAGTATGTGTGAACCTGAAGAAGAGTTCCGGAGGGAGAGAAAAGTAGTTGCTTAATTGACATACAAAGATGAAGGCCATTGTTGAGGAAACTCCACAGAGGTGAGATAAACTTTTCATGCAAAATTCTGTTGAATGTCAAGACTGATGATGACACACACTCCAAGAAGTGAGGAAAACCATAATGAATCACATAACAAGACTTTTTGGAAAAAGTAGGGCAGGTTCCAAAACAGGTCTGAAAATGGCTTGAGAGAGAGTTGGATGGGGTGACTGCCATCGAATTTTACTGTGGTTAAAGGGTGGAACCGAGATAAGGAGGGCTATGTTTATATAGGCCAGAACTTTTTTTTTTTTTAATTTCTTTTCAGTGAACAGAATTCACTGTTTATGAACCACACCCAGTGCTCCATGCAATATGCATCCTCTGTAATACCCACCACCAGGCTCACCCAACCCCGTTCAAAACCCTCAGTTTGTTTCTCAGAGTCCACAGTCTTTCATGGTTCATCTCCCCCTCCAATTTCCCTCAACTCCCTTCTCCTCTGCATCTCCCAATGTCCTCCATGGTATTCCTTATGCTCCACAAGTAAGCGAAACTATATGATAATTGACTCTCTTTGCTTGATTTATTTCACTTAGCGTAATCTCTTCTAGTCCCATCCATGTGGATAAAAAAGTTGGATATTCATCCTTTCTGATGGAAGCATAATACTCTGTTGTATATGTGGACCATATCTGCTTTATTCATTCGTTTGTTGAAGGGCATCTTGGTTCTTCCCACAGCTTGGCCACTGTGGCCATTGCTGTGATGAACATTGGGGTAGAGATGGCCCTTCTGTTCACTACATCTGTATCTTTGGGGTAAATATCCAGTAGTTAGGCCAGAGTTTTTGCATAGTTCTAACGTCAAACTAGCACCAAAGAAGGAAGTACCCAAGCTTTCTTATCAGCTTATCCATATGAGGGACGCAAGGGAAAGGAATGGTGGGATTTGAAGCTATTTTCATGTTTAAGCAACAAGCATCTGCTTTATTACAAAGGAAAGCAATAGTGATAAATTCAAATGGTGGTTTCCCTCCAAAGGATTGTCCCTCATTCCACTTTTGAAACTAGGTACAAGATCAGGATTGAGAAGAAGGTAAATTTCCAGGGCTCAGAAATACTTACATTAATGTAGAAGAGAATGATACTTTTGATCTGGGGCACAGCCAATACCAAAACCTCACTCCATGGAGAATTGCCTGTAGGCATAAGCTGGTACCCCAGGAGATGACTAATGTGATGCCTTTGGTGGAGCTGAGGAAAATGCAAATGATGGAAATGATGATGGAAATAAATGACTTCTGTTTTCTGAGCACTTGTCAGTTGCCAAACACTGTGCTAAACCTCCCAGGAATAATAGTTCATCTTAACCCCTTTTTATAGATGAGCAAATTAAGATTCAGAGAGTAACAACAACACAGTGAATCAAAGGATCTAGATTTGAACTTGTTGTATGTCTTAGATTCTGGAATCTTAGTCACTTCAAAAATAGTTACATAATGTCTGCTTATTTTACATAGCTGACATTTGAAACCATACATTTCTTATTACTATTGTCTTAGTAAACTTTTATGAAAATTTACGATTTTCATCTGTTTATATAGTGATTTCATTGAAGGAAAGAAGACAGGAAACAATATTTCTTTGTTATTAGGAAATATGGAGCTATTGGGGAACTTTTAGAAATGGCTGTAATTTGGGGCACCTGGCTGGCTCAGGGGGTTAAGCCCCTGCCTTCAGTTTAGGTCATGATCTCAGGGTCCTGGGATTGAGCCCTGCCACAGGCTTTCTGCTCAACAGGGAGCCTGCTTCCTCCTCTCTCTCTCTGCCTGCCGCTCTGCCTACTTGCAGTCTCTGTCTGTCAAATAAATAAACAAATAATCTAAAAAAGAAAAGAAAAGAAAAGAAATGGCCATAATTGGGGTTTGTTTGACTTGCCATTTGTATTCTGAATCATGGGCTGGTTTTGTCTCTACTGTTAAAAAATAAAATTCAACTGGATAAATTTGAAGATCTAATTGTCTTTTTTCAACAATTCACAAATTACAAGTAGAAGGAACTTGGAAGAACTGTATACAATGGAAGACTTTTATATGCAGAAAAGAGGCAAGAAAAAGGAAGAGAGTGAATTGTTTCAGGCAAGGTTGCCTATCTTTGGGAAAAGGTGAGGGTCTGTCCACCAGATTACATCACCAGTAACACCAGGTATTTTCAGATTGACAGGTTAAAGGTCACACTCCGGGGAGAAACTGAAACTGTAGTTATGTATTAAGTCTTGGTTTGTGGATGTGGAACTCAATACAAGTGACTCCATTTGGACCTGTTGTTTGTTTGTTTCTTTTTTTTTTTTTAAACATTATCTTATTCTGAAGATTTCAATGGTTTATCACTACTAATAGAGTTAAGTGTTAAAATTATCACTCTTTATTTATTAAGTACTATTTTATTGGAAATTTTGTATTAAAAACTTAAACTGAGAAAATAAAGTAGAGGAAGCTCATTTAATATTGTCTACTGGAGTATACATAAAGATTGAAAATATTAATAATTACTTAGTAAATATTTAGTTTTAAGATCCATATCCTCAAAACACAATGAAAATATGTTAAGAATTAAAGGAAAAATCACATCTGAAATACCATATGTAATTTAGATTAGAATCTGAAAGATGAACAGGGTTAATAACAGAAACCTATTTATTTATTAAATATGTGCTATATATGGAGCACTTCACAAAACACAAGAAAGGCCAGAGGGGAAAGTTACTCTGTGTCTAGAAGAATTTATAATCTATTCAAGGAATCAATCATAGAAAACTGGCATGGGAATAACCACAAAGGAATTATATAAAATAAAGATAATATTTTCAAATATGCTAAAATTATGTTCAGAGAGGGATGGATTAACCAAGGAAACCTTCCTGAAAATAACTAACTTTGACCCAAACCTATGAATAGTCACAGATGTCTAGAGAATAGTAAGAAGAGGAGAAAAATTTGAACAGCATCACTTGAAATAAACAGAAAATATTTGTTCCTCAGCATCTCCCTTTTAAAGAAACCAGTCCTTTTCTTTTTCTTGTGTTCTCACTTCCTTGTGAGAAGGCTGTTCTCACTTCCTTGTCCACAATAACAGGCTCGTGTTTAAGGATAGGCCAATCAGGTCACTTCATTTATCTGACCACAGTGATTGGTTTAGGTTGGGCACTAAGATTCAAACTGGGTCAAAGAGAAGTTTAGGATCATACAAGTAAGTTGAAAGCCTAAACTCAAATTCATGTTTATCTTATTTCAAAGATAATGGTTTTAGATTCTACACCCAATGTTCTCAAATTTTAGTCTGGAAGGCCTGTTAAAATACACCTTTCTGGGTACACATTCAAAATTTCTGATTCAGTAGGTCTGGGTTGGATCCTGAAAATATGAATTCCTGACACATTTCCAGGTAACATCAAAGATGCTGATCTGGCTAGCACTTCTGGTGACCACTATTCTACACAAGACTATAGAGTAATAATAAAGATAGTGAAATGCTTGTTTGGGCTTAGACATGCAACATCTAGTTAAAAGGAAACTTCCAAGATTTCATAAAATAAATTTAGGATACTATAATGAGAAATACAAATGTAGATATAATCATGAACTTACTGAAGAATTTGTTCACTGAAGGAGAAAACAGATACTTTAGCTAAACACTGAGTGAAAAAGATGTAAAGAAAACAAAAGCTTAATCGATAAGAGGAAGAACAGATGAGTTGACAGCCCAAGAAATAACAGTTAGAAAAAGAGAGAACTGAAACAGACTAAAGGTTATTGGAGTTTCATTTTTGACAACTTTTAGTTCAGATTAATATATAATTTTATGTAGCCATTTATATCCCAGCCAATTATGATTTACATACTTGATGCCATATTATAAAAATAAATACAACAGTAAAAATTAACAGCAGAAAAACAAGTTCAAGAGCAAAAATAGGCAACAAACAGAAGGTGATGCTGAAATCTTTAAAGAAATGTAGAATTAGAGCAACATTAACAAATCAGTGTGTGAAGAAGGCAGAGTTGTGAGAGATATCATGTCGGTTTAAGAATAAACTGTTTGAAACCACTTAGATTTTAAAAACATAGCTTTCACATAAAAAGGTGTTGTTTAAACCACATGATCTAACTGTAACTATAATCTGATAGATTTTTTTCATGCATCTTTATTTGGTGACAATAGTCAACAGGATCAGTTCCTTTTTTTAGAGAGAAAGAGTTTTCTTTCTGACAGAAGGCTATTTCAGGGCTGGAAGAGAAATGCCCAACTCAATTATGAGATAGTTTAAGATACACAAAAACAAAAGAAGCTTTGAAGTTTTCATTTGAAATACTTCACTGCTTTACTATCCAGTTGTTGGTTTGGGTGAGGCTCTAATAGCTGAAAATAAACCATTGTCCCTTACTAATTAGATTTAAAAGAAAATTAGTTGAATCATGAAATAGGGCTTGTTTGGATGGTAACATTGAAACTTCAGGTAGAAGAGGGGAGGTTTTGAGGTATTAACTCCACATCTAAAGAGACAGCTGTCGTTTTGCTTACGTTTTCTATTCTCTTCCATGTACCCTGAGCCCATGTTTATGCAAGCAATGCATTCTGCTTTGAGCAGGAAAAAACTGTTTACCCAGTGTGGAATACACATCCTTTACATCAGCACTGGACAGCTCCTACAAAGAATAGCTAGAAAGCACACTGATTGAGTTTTCCAACTCCCCTTGTAGTGCTTTTTTATCAAATAGTGTTTGAGTGATCAGATCAAAGTCCTAGTAGGATAGAGAAGTTTCTTAAGTTTCATTTTTAAAATTATTGTTCCCAAATTGTACATGTATATGAAAATAATAAAGGTACACATTAGTTTAGCTTTTGATTTAAGATAAGTTACATTCCCATGAGTAAGAAACAATAGTTACAGAACATAGAAAATCCTAAAAGGACAAGGAGGAAGAGGAAAAAGGCAGGGAAGAGAAGATACCAATTAAATTCTATGACTTGCAGGAGAATTTCCCTGAATGCTGCAAATTATTAAATGTTCAGTATCTAGGGGTGCCTGAGTGGCTCAGTGGGTTAAAGCCTCTGCCTTCAGCTCAGGTCATGATCCCAGGGACCTGGGATGGAGCCCTGCATCCGGCTCTCTGCTCAGCAGGGAGCCTGCTTCTCTCTCTCTCTCTGCCTGCCTCTCTGCCTACTTGTGATCTCTGTCTGTCAAATAAATAAATAAAATCATTAAAAAAAATGTTCAGTCTATATAGCAGATGATGTTGCACCTACATTTTTGTGTCTTACTGTTTCAGTGCTTCAATCATTCCCCTGTGTGTATAAAACAGTAATAGGAGGGGTTTGCTAAAGATACATATTGCTTGGACTCACCCCTAGAGAATTCTGATTATATGGATTAGGGTTTGGCCCAGGAATCTTGACTTTAATCTAGCACCACAACCTGCCCACTCACAAGTTACTCTGTTGTAGGTGAATTCCTTATACTGTCTGAGAAGCTCTCTTACCTTCTCAACATTGTTATTATTCCCAGAAATCTTTGTATTTGATTTTTGAAGCCAAAAACCAACTGTTTGAGTGCTAAGACAAACACACCTGTGTGAAACTTATGTTGGCTTCCTCACTGTGTGACAATACAGGCCATAAAAAACTAAAAGGGTATCTTGGGACAGATTACACCATATGCTTCGATTCACCTACAACACGGAGCGTTGCTGACATTATGCTGGTTATCAGTTTTCAACATGCACTGTGTGGCATCCTTAAGACTGGGAGGAGGGGGGGACAAGATGGCGGGGTACTAGGAAGAGGCGTCTTTTCAGCTGGTACCCCAAAGTGAGCTGATTACCTACCAAAGAACTCTGATCACCCATGAAATCAGCCTGAGATCAGAATTATACACGTCTGGATCTCTACAGGGGCAGAAGACGCCAGTGAGCAGGTAAAGCGGAATGGGAACAGCGGACTGATATCGGAAGATAAACAAAAGGGGGAGGGAGCCACCAGAGGCGACCGGTGCAAAAGTAATACCCCGATACGAGCGAGAGTGCCCAGCGTCTGGGGACCAGCAGTAACTCGGAGACTGGTTGAAAGCACTCCAAAAGAGCAAAGGATCGCAGGGGCAAATTGTGGGAATCGGGGCGGCTAGGGACAGGGGCTTAAGTCCCCGGTCCCAGACGGCCTCCCCGGCGCAGAGGCAGAGAGAGTGCGGCGGAGAAACCGGCTCCTGGTCCCTAAGCCGCCAGCACGCCCCAGAGCGCGGGGGTTCCGGCTCCGGTGAGGGGATGGGAGCTGCGCCGGTCTGCAGAACGCGCGCTAGCCCTACCACAAAGCTTGAGATGCGCGCGCACATCGCTCCAGCTCTCCTGGGTTTCTAAGGCCCCACGGCGCTTCTTGACCCGGGCCATTGTTTCAAAGTCTAAACTGCGCGCGCGCGCAAAACTCTTCCCGGACAGAGGCGCGCAAAAGCCCAGCCTGCGGCTTATGGACCAGCGCCCCGTTCTCAGTGCCCCAGACGCGTGCCCGACCCACAGCCGCCTCTGAAAAGAGGTGCACGCAAGCCGGGCACTCCCAGCCCCGGCCGGCGGCAAAATCCCAGTGTGCGATCGCTGCTTGGAACCTCTCTGGCGGTCAGGAGCTCCCAGACAGCCGCCACTGCCTTGGCTTTGGGGACGAGCAAAAGATCCTGCGCCCCCAGGGTCTTTAACTTGGAACCTGCACTGCCAGCATCCAAGGGGGAATTTATTCAGCTTCTGCACCCAGACTGAGGCTTCTCTCTGAGACGGAGATCAGGAAGTGTTCCAGGGTGCACCTTGACTGCACCAGAGTTGATACATCCAGCTACATCTATTCAGTCTTCTCCCACCAAAATGACTAGGAGGAGGAATGCCCAACAGAAGAAAAATACAGAGGATGGACCTTCTGCAACAGAGCTAACGGCTATCAACATAGACAATATGTCGGAAAGAGAATTCAGGCTAACAATTATCCAGGCAATAGCTAGGTTGGAGAAAGCCATGGATGACCAAACAGAATTGATTAGGGCCGAACTGAAAGCGACCAGACAGGACGTTCACAATGTTAGGGCGGAGCTTAAAGCTACCAGGGAGGAGGTCCACAATGCTCTCAATGAGTTCCAATCCAATCTAAACTCTCTCAAAGCTAGGGTAACTAAGACAGAAGATAGAATTAGTGATCTGGAAGACAAACAGATAGAGAGAAAGGATCAAGAGGAAGCCTGGAACAAACAGCTTAGATCCCACGAAAGCAGAATTAGGGAAATAAGTGATGCCATGAAGCGTTCCAACGTCAGAATTATTGGAATTCCTGAAGGGGAGGAGAAAGAAAGAAGTCTAGAAGATGTCGTGGAACAAGTCCTTCATGAAAACTTTCCGAATTTCGCGAATGAAACCAGCGTTCATGTACTAGAGGCTGAACGGTCTCCACCCAAGATTATACACTCCAAAAAAACATCACGACACCTGATAGTCAAATTGAGAAATTATAATTGTAGGTATAATCTCTTGAAAGCTGCCAGGGCAAAGAGGCTCCTTACTTACAGAGGGAAGCCCATCAGAATAACGTCAGACCTGTCCACAGAGACCTGGCAAGCCAGAAGAGGCTGGCAAGATATATTCAGGGCACTAAATGAGAAGAACATGCAGCCAAGAATACTTTATCCAGCAAGACTGACATTCAAAATGGATGGAGAGATAAAGAGTTTCCAAGACCGGCAAGACTTAAAAGACTATGCAACCACCAAGCCGATACTGCAGGAAATATTAAGGGGGGTTCTATAAAAGAGGAAAAATCCCAAGAATAGCATTGAACAGAAATATAGAGACAGTCTACAGAAAGAAAGACTTCAAAGGTAACTCGATGTCAATAAAAACGTATCTATCAATAATCACTCTCAATGTGAATGGCCTAAATGCACCCATAAAACGGCACAGGGTTGCAGATTGGATAAAACGACAGGACCCATCCATATGCTGTCTACAAGAGACCCATTTTGAACCTAAAGATACACGCAGACTGAAAGTGAAGGGGTGGAGAAGCATCTTTCATGCCAATGGGACTCAAAAGAAGGCTGGGGTAGCGATTCTCATATCAGATAAATTAGACTTCAAACTAAAGACTGTACTCAGAGATACAGAAGGACACTACATAATCCTTAAAGGGACTATCCACCAAGATGATCTAACAATTGTAAATATCTATGCTCCCAATATGGGAGCAGCCAATTACTTAAGAAAACTGTTAATCAAGATAAAGAGTCATATTGATATGAATACACTAATCGTAGGTGATCTTAACACGCCTCTTTCAGAATTAGACAGATCATCGAAGCAGAAAATCAATAAAGAAACAAGAGCATTGAACGACACATTGGACCAGATGGACCTCATAGATATATACAGAACATTCCACCCTAAAACAGCAGAATACTCATTCTTCTCAAGTGCACACGGAACCTTCTCCAGAATAGACCACATACTGGGTCACAAATCAGGACTCAGCCGATACCAAAAGACTGAGATTATTCCCTGCATATTCTCAGATCACAATGCTTTGAAACTGGAGCTCAATCACAAGGAAAAGTTCCGAAGGAACTCAAACACCTGGAAGCTAAAGACCACCTTGCTTAAGAATGCTTGGATCAACCAGGAGATCAAAGAAGAACTGAAACAATTCATGGAAACCAATGAGAATGAAGACACTTCGGTCCAAAACCTATGGGATACAGCAAAGGCGGTCCTAAGGGGAAAATATATAGCCATCCAAGCCTTGCTCAAAAAAATTGAAAAATCCAGAACACACCAGCTGTCTCTACACCTTAAAGAACTGGAGGATCAACAACAAATCAAACCAACTCCACACATAAGAAGGGAAATCATCAAGATTAGAGCTGAGATCAATGAGGGAGAAACCAGAGATACAGTAGAACGTATCAATGAAACTAGAAGCTGGTTTTTTGAAAGAATCAATAAGATCGATAAGCCACTGGCTACACTAATCCAAAAGAAAAGAGAAATCCCAAATTCATAAAATTATGAATAAAAGGGAGAGATCACAACTAACGCCAAGGAAGTAGAAACAATCATCAGAAGTTATTACGAACAGTAATATGCCAATAAGCTTAGCAACCTAGAAGAAATGGATGCATTCCTGGAAAAATATAAACTACCAAAATTGAACCAGGAAGAAATCGACAACCTGAATAGACCGATATCTAATAACGAGATTGAAGCAGTGATCAAAAATCTCCCAAAAAACAAGAGCCCAGGACCTGACGGATTCCCTGGGGAATTCTACCAAACCTTCCAAGAAGAAATAACACCTATTCTCCTGAAGCTGTTTCAAAAAATTGAAGCAGAAGGAAAACTTCCAGACTCTTTCTATGAAGCCAGCATTACCCTGATCCCCAAACCAGGCAAGGACCATACCAAAAAGGAGAATTTCAGACCAATATCACTGATGAATATGGATGCTAAGATTCTCAACAAGATCCTAGCCAACAGGATCCAACAACACATTAAAAAGATTATCCACCATGATCAGGTGGGATTCATCCCTGGGCTACAAGGATGGTTCAACATTCGTAAATCAATCAATGTGATACAACAAATTAATATGAGAAGAGAGAAGAACCACATGGTCCTCTCAATTGATGCAGAAAAAGCATTTGACAAAATCCAACATCCGTTCCTGATTAAAACGCTTCAAAGTATAGGGATAGAGGGAACATTCCTGAACCTCATCAAATCTATCTATGAAAGACCCACAGCAAATATCATCCTCAATGGGAAAAAGCTTGCAGCCTTCCCGTTGAGATCAGGAACAAGACAAGGATGCCCACTTTCACCACTCTTGTT
The DNA here is from genome assembly GCF_020171115.1 of Neogale vison. NCBI lineage: Eukaryota > Metazoa > Chordata > Mammalia > Carnivora > Mustelidae > Neogale > Neogale vison. The sequence goes on from NC_058099.1 coordinate 57,861,961, forward strand.
CAACATAGTATTAGAAGTCCTAGCAACAGCAATCAGACAACAGAGAGAAATAAAAGGTATCCAAATTGGTAATGAAGAAGTCAAACTCTCTCTCTTCGCAGATGACATGATTCTTTATATGGAAAACCCAAAAGACTCCACCCCCAAACTACTAGAACTCATACAGCAATTCAGCAGCGTGGCAGGATACAAAGTCAATGTGCAGAAATCAGTGGCTTTCTTATACACTAACAATGAAAATACAGAAAGGGAAATTAGAGAATCGATTCCATTTACTATAGCACCAAGAACCATAAGATACCTGGGAATAAACCTAACTAAAGAGGTAAAGGATCTATACTTGAGGAACTATAGAACACTCATGAAAGAACTTGAAGAAGACACAAAAAGATGGAAGACCACCCCATGCTCTTGGATCAGAAGAATAAACATTGTTAAAATGTCTATACTGCCTAGAGCAATCTATACTTTTAATGCCATTCCGATCAAAATTCCACCGGCATTCTTCAAAGAGCTGGAGCAAATAATCCTAAAATTTGTATGGAATCAGAAGAGACCCCGAATCACTAAGGAAATGTTGAAAAACAAAAATAAAGCTGGCGGCATCACCTTACCTGATTTCAAGCTTTATTACAAAGCTGTGATCACCAAGACAGCATGGTTCTGGCATAAAAACAGACACATAGACCAGTGGAACAGAGTAGAGAGCCCTGATATGGACCCTCAACTCTATGGTCAATTAATCTTCGACAAAACAGGAAAAAATATACAGTGGAAAAAAGACAGTCTCTTCAATAAATGGTGCTGGGAAAACTGGACAGCTATATGTAGAAGAATGAAACTCGACCATTCTCTTACACCGTACACAAAGATCAACTCAAAATGGATAAAAGACCTCAACGTGAGACAGGAATCTATCAGAATCTTAGAGGAGAACATAGGCAGTAATCTCTTCGATATCAGCCACAGCAACTTCTTTCAAGATACGTCTCCAAAGGCAAAGGAAACAAAAGCGAAAATAAACTTCTGGGACTTCATCAAAATCAAAAGCTTCTGCACAGCAAAGGAAACAGTCAAAAAAACAAAGAGGCAACCCACGGAATGGGAGAAGATATTCGCAAATGACAGTACAGACAAAAGGTTGATATCCAGGATCTATAATGAACTCCTCAAACTCAACCCACACGAAACAGACAAACACATCAAAAAATGGGCAGAAGATATGAACAGACACTTCTCCAATCAAGAAATACAAATGGCTATCAGACACATGAAAAAATGCTCATCATCATTAGCCCTCAGGGAGATTCAAATTAAAACCACATTGAGATATCACCTTACACCAGTTAGAATGGCCAAAATTAACAAAACAGGAAACAACATGTGTTGGAGAGGATGTGGAGAAAGGGGAACCCTCTTACACTGTTGGTGGGAATGCAAGTTGGTGCAGCCTCTTTGGAGAACAGTGTGGAGATTCCTCAAGAAATTAAAAATAGAGCTTCCCTATGACCCTGCAATTGCACTCCTGGGTATTTACCCCAAAGATACAGATGTCGTGAAAAGAAGGGCCATCTGTACCCCAATGTTTATAGCAGCAATGGCCACAGTCGCCAAACTATGGAAAGAACCAAGATGCCCTTCAACGGATGAATGGATAAGGAAGATGTGGTCCATATACACTATGGAGTATTATGCCTCCATCAGAAAGGACGAATATCCAACTTTTGTAGCAACATGGACGGGGCTGGAAGAGATTATGCTGAGTGAAATCAGTCAAGCAGAGAGAGTCAATTATCATATGGTTTCACTCATTTGTGGAGCATAACCAATAGCATGGAGGACAAGGGGCGTTAGAGAGGAGTAGGGAATTTGGGTAAATTGGAAGGGGAGGTGAACCATGAGAGACTATGGACTCTGAAAAACAGTCTGAGGGGTTTGAAGTGGCGGGGGGGTGGGAGGTTGGGGTACCAGGTGGTGGGTATTATAGAGGGCACAGCTTGCATGGAGCACTGGGTGTGGTGAAAAAATAATGAATACTGTTTTTCTGAAAATAAATAAATTGGGGGAAAAAAAAAATGACTGGGAGGAGCTACTGTTTTCTCTTACACTGAAATTTTCTATGTAATGAAGAAAATCAAGTATATTACTTTTATTTCATTGTTGCCATCCATGGCAGCCCTATAAATATTCCTGTGGCATTAGTAATAACTTAAAAAATGAAACAAGGCTATATAAACCTTTCCTATGGTGATTTGACCATTCCATTTTATAGAAAGCAAGGCGTGTATTTTTGTGCCCATTAGCAAAGCATATCCTTGTTAGTTGCTTTTTCTTTTTTAAAGAAGTTGGCATGGAGCAAGCACACCATATTTCAAATAAATGGCATTGAAATAGCTCACCACAGCAAATAGATGTAAATTTTCTAATGAATTAGCCCCAAGTCATAAAATATTTAGTTTGTTTAAGGGAGAGAGAATAAGTGGTTAAAATAAATTTCCTGTGGTGAAATTTGAGAATCATCAAAATCAAGCAAACAGCAGCAAAATAGCATTTGAATTTTTTTCCTCCATTTTTTTACTCGAGGGCCAGACTGAAATCCAGCATTCAACATTAAAGCAGCAATCTGCTGCAGAGTGGATGAATTTGTGATAAATGGTCCCTTGAGGTTTATAAAATATATTCTCCATAAAACAAGCCACAATATGTTTCTTCACATTAGTCAGTTCCTGACATTCAGGCTGCTGGAATTCCAGTCCGGTGTTGGTACCTGCCATCCCCAAGCTGTAAACAACTCTTTGTTTATTGCAGAAAAGCTCATACATCCATTTCAAGGTTTTAGGCGATAAAAGGCTGACTGCTTACATAAACTGAAGTGGGCTGCAATGTTGTTATTTTGTTTATTGCTCTTTTACTGCAGTGGTCAAATAGTCCCTTTGAGACCAGACACCCGTTTTCTGCCATCTGCACAGTCAGTGTCAAAAAACTTGTGTCAACTAAATCACTGTGGGAAATATTTATAATGAGAGGACTAATTAAATGAAATGTTGCCTCCCAAACTTGAATAGGAAGTGCAGATGATTAATAACAAAATAAAAGTAATCTACCATTTTTTTTTCTTCTTAGTGGATAGTAGCCTTTGCCTTAGGGATCTTGAGGGGTGTAAATCATTTCTGTCTACCTAGCAAGGGTTGGTTAAACATAACTTCTGTCCTTTTGTGTTAAGGTTTTGTGTTTATACTTCTGAAATTCATATCTCAATGTCTCTAGACAATTGCAACCACATATTAGGTTTATAGGCTATAAATACCCACCCAGGTAACTCATCAAATCATTTATTTTTGTCTTTATGTTGTCTGAATCAGCAAGTCCAAAAACAAAACCACAACTTCAAGCAAAAAGTAAAATTTGATCACACAAAATTATACTCATATAAAGCAAAATCATGAAAGTTTATGAGTGGAGGTAATCTGTTTTCTTCCAGACAAAAATCATGACATAAGCTTTGAATACTTTGATGATAATAAGGGTTTACTTCAATAAAATAGGTTGTAGAAGAGTTTGAGGTTTTAAACTTTCTAAAGAATTGCTTTTGAATGAAAATAAATTACACTTTATATTTAGAAGTGAGGAAAAATATATATAATATTTATTAAAATGTATAGTTGGAAACATATTTAAGCAAAAACAATTTCTAATTGAGCAATTTTAATGAAAAAATACTTTCTACTGAAAAATCATGAAATTATTTTGTTACACAATCTTTAAAATGCTTATAAGACAGTGTTTTCAAGATGAAAAGGAAACTGGTGTTCAGTTGAAATTATGTTTAAAACATGGCTTTGAAAACATAGAGGCAAATATTTTTATTTTACGTTGCATTCATACAAATCTGTCAATTCTAAGAAAAAGTTTTTAATCTCTCAATATTTAAATATTACATGCATGGTAAGGCAACTGGACAGATTAGTGTGCATCATTTATGATGTATATAATATGATTTATAAGTATATGATATGAAATTTATGCATACCTTAATCTTTAACACATTATTGAATTAAAGAAAAAACACCCAATAGAATGTCCTACCTATCAAAGTAGACTGTTTCGATAAAATGGAATTAAATTAACAAAGTGAGGCCCAGTGCAACATGATGATGAATTCTATCCCAAAAGGATTTTCTCATCTAGAAGTATGGACATGATATGAGGATATATTTCATGTCAACACTAACAAGTTGCTTAATATATACATGATATATGGATGGATGGGTGGATATCTGAAAATTTATGTAAGGAGCCATAAATCCATAGGAGCAGGTAAATAAATAAAATACAGTGCCTATGAGATTTTTAGTTATAAAGCATTTTGTTCTGAGAGTTCTCATAAATGGTAAAAAAGAAAAATATTTTATATAATTCTCATTGTCTGAAAGAATAAAACATGTTATTTAGGAGAGACATTTCTGGTACATAATTTTTAAAGAAATACATATTAGTCTTTAATGTAAGAGATTTTACATTACAAAGTGAATTTCAAAAGAGGTCTTAAGAAATGTGCACAAACATGGGAAGTACTTTTTAAAAATAAACTATTAAACAATTAAATGGCATACAGTGCAACTTGTCCCATTATTAGTAATGTTACCTGTGTTCATTTGGTTAAGGTCACATCCATCAAATTTCCCTACTGTGACATCCCATTTTCCACTTAACAATTACTATAATTGGCTCTGCTATAACATTTCTTTCAAAAGCACAAATTTGTTCCTATGTGATTGATACATCAGAGAACTAATTGGCAAAAAATTGTGTGTGTTTATGTGTGATTTTTGTCTTGTAGAAACACTAGGTGGACACAGAAAATAAGACCCAGTTGGACCAGGCTTTGTAGGAATACACAAAACGCACACATGTACACCCTTCAAACATCTGCCTGCTACCTCAGTTGGCCATGTGAGGCATGAGACAAACTGAACCCCATTATTTGTTACAACTTCCCACCTAATTTCAGATAAACTTTCTTCCACCATATCACAATCACACAAGCTGCAGTTCAACCAACATCAATAACTAGAAGCAAATTTCAAAACTTTCTCAAGATAAAGTGCCCTATTTATTATAATGTATATTATATACATATATATATAACATATATATTATTATGTATATAATGTATACATTAACCACTTAATATGCTACCATTTTTGTTAGGTTTCTCTCTCTCTCTTTTTTTTTTAAGATTTTTTATTTATTTATTGGACAGAGAGATAGAAAGCACAAGTAGGCAGAGCAGCAGAAAGAGGGAGAAAAAGAAGCAGGCTTTCCGTGAAACAGAAAGCCTGATGCGGGACTCAATCCCAGGACCCTGGAATCATGACCTGAAACGCAGGCAGGCGTTTAACCGACGGAGACACCCAGGAACCCTTTCAATGATGATATCTTTATATTTTCCGCAAAACCCTGTGGTTTTTATTTTGCAATTTTGCATGGCATGATGACTTTTAGAAACACATCCCATAATAGTAGAACCAGTTATTATGATCTGTTGTAGATGGTTTAAGGCTATGTAAGAGTCTTATTTTCTATCAAGAATTCACCATTGATTCTAGCATCTATTGGTGGATTATTGCCAATAATATTAAGACAATTTTCTTTTATTTTCCTTGTTTTTTTTTAATTTTATTTACATTATAGATAACATACAGTGTTATCTTAGTTTCAGGTATACAACATAGTGATTCATCAATTACATACATCACCCAGTGCTCATCACAAGTGCTCTCTCCTTAATCCCTATCATCTGTTTACCTAGCCCCATCCCTACTCTGGTAACTGTCACATTGTTCCCTAAAGTTAAGTGTGTTTCTTGGCTTGTTTCCCTCTCTCCCTCTCTTATATTTTTACCCTTTGTTCATTTGTTTTGTTTCTTAAATTCCACATATGAGTGAAATCATACCATATTTGTATTTCTCTCACTGATTTATTTCACTTAGCATAATACATTCTAGATCCATCCACATCCTTGCAAATGGCAAGAGTTCCTTCTTTTTTAAGGCTGAGTAATACTCTTCTCCCACTCAGCAGATTGTCTTTTTGTTTTGTTGATTGTTTCCTTTGCTGTGTGTGAATCACTTATTAATTCAATGTGGCATAACCCTCTAAAAGGATAACTTATTTGATAGTTTTTGTTTTCAAATTAAGCGAATAGAAATTCCTTTAATCTGGCTCTTTTTTGCTATATTCCCATCATTTCTTGAGCTTTTTCTTACTTTTTCACACAACTTGGTATTCCATGCTCATTGTATGCTTTTCCTGAATCAGTCATTTCTCTTTATGGTTCCTTTTAGTTAACAATGATACTCAGAGGCCAAGACCTGTTATGTTTACTATTTGTTACAGAGGCTCTAGAACATTCTGAAGGACAGTTACTGGAAAATATACTTTTTGAAACACAAAAATGAGTTTGTAGCAAAAATGTATTTCATGAGAATGAAATTTTAAATTTTTGCCTTTCTTAGTTTTGCATAAATTATAATCATTTTGACTTTTTTTTTTCTCTTTGTAAAGGACGATGGGGAATAGTTTATCCTATTTACACAAGGTAAAGTTTCATTACCCTTAAATAATGGACTTAGAATAAAATAAGTTCTGTAACTCACGGATGTATAGAATGATTTTGGGGAATTCGGGCCATAAGAAAAAAGAATTTCATTACAGATTTTATTTAAGGTGTATTATCTAATCTTGTAACTGTTTTTGAACGTTAGTGAAAACTGACAAAATCAACTTTCATTGTTATTATAATGTTTGAATTTATGCAGAGAAAAGAGAATATGTCAGCAAAAAGAAATCATAAAGTAAATGTTGCCTCTGTTCTCATTATTATGAAAACAAATGCATTTTAAAGCATGGCCAGTTAAACAACAACAAAAAACTGAACTAGAGATTTCATTAACCATAAACAATCAAATATTTCAGGATCATCCGTAGTTTTTAATTTAAAGGAAAAATAATCCTAACATTAGCTTCACCCTCTTCTTTACCCATGTACATACAAAACTAGACAGATTCACATAAACATGTAGAGATATAAATTTCCCTTAATGACATTTAATCTGTCTTAAAACCTTGAGCAACAAATGTTGAAGTTTAATTATGAAAGCATAATTTGAGGTTCTTGAAATATGAGGAGCAAATAATTATTATAAAATAGTTGAAGACAGTTATGGTGAGTTCTGTTACCTTCAGGTGAAGTCACAATTATACATGCAGAATATATGTCAAGGTTATTTAACTCCCAAATTATGGGATAAATTTTATGTCAACTTATTTTTATGCACAGCCCAATTAGGTGGCCAAGATAATTGATTTAAACTTCTACTTATACAGCATTGTCAGTATGTACTGACTACTGAGCTGGCTCTGAGGTAACAAATTATATAAATTTTACATTTTATATTTTAGGAGAATATAATATAAATATATTATCCCTTTCTATCAGTATGCTAACATTGTTGTGCTACCAACAGATGTTACAATATATTGTAGTAAGTTTTATAATAGAGACAACCCTGCGCTCATAGTATTAGCTAGCAATATAACATTGATTATGTTAGGTTCTGTTTAAGGCACTTAGATGTCTGAATTCAGTTGATCATCTTACTAGATGACTCTAGGAGGTAGGTTGACTGATATGTAAATTGGGACCCAAAGAGTCTGGGTAATTTATGATGGTTACATAGCAGGTGAATGGTAGAAATGGGACTCAGACCCATAAAGTCTGGCTGCGCAGTTCATGTTCTTTTTATAGCCTTAAAATGAGAAAAAGAGGGAAAAAAAAGAAAAATAAAAAAAAATACTTTTGTTAGGCAGGGTAAGGGATGGGGTGTTTAAAGTAGGATTCACTGCACAAATTTGCATCAGATACCTGTCCTCATGGAACTTTCACTCCATGATATGTTGTAGAGTGTAATCTGTAGGAACTCTGGTCAATGTTTTGAGGAGAAGGTTATTGAATAAACTGGAATTTGGGGTCATAATTAGCTAAGTTTTCTTTATCTTTCCCCTAATTATCATGGGTAATTTAAGATATGGTATATAATAAAAGCAAAATAACTAAAATCAATGTTAAGTTACCCAGGAACCACATAATTCTCTGTCTCATAATTCTGTAAATATTGAATATCCAAATATTATCTTGAGCCAGGCAGAATGAATCATATGCATAAGTAATTATTGTTAAATAAATTCCTGTCCCCTAATATAATGGATCTACATTTTGCATGAACTTTACAAAGCAAATCATTGTAGTTGGTGTTAATAAAATTGTCAGTATGAATCTTCTTATGTTGATTATATTTATAGGTCCTTAAACTTGATTGAATTTTAGAGAAAATTCTCAAATTAGCCTCCTGTTGTTCCGTTTTCCAATGGCTTAAGTATCTACTACATCTATCTTTTTAAATTATTATAAATTTATTAATCCTGATGCTTGTTTAATTATAAGACAATATACAAGCCATTTATGGTTTTTCTTTGCAGTTATGTCTTCTTCTGTTCTACCTGATGCATTTGGAATTAGCTTATGTTCCCATACTTAATTTCTGTTTATTAATGGATACATCATCTTCATATAATAGTTTATGTGCTTTGAAAATAGACTCACCAGTGTGTCACTATTTATTGTTACCTGACCTCTTGTCTCTCTGCTGTTTGGGATTCTGTTCTTTTGGTATTAGTAGTACACCTTATCATTAATCACTATGCCTCTTTATTGAAAAGTATGAGCAATCTTTGGAGCAAATTTGCCTGACTTAAAGATAGAAGGAGAAGTTGCGTAGCCTGAAATCAGTTGAATTTTTTATTCTTAGTCTTAGTCTATTTTTATTCTTAGTCTGTCTGTCCACACCATATCCTGGTGCTAAATACCACCTTCCTCAATTGCATTTATCTTTCCTCTGATTTATTATTCCAAAGTTTGTGCAAGCTATGTTAAATAAATTGTTGTTTTTTGCTTGTGCATTATCCTAAGACTTTTCCTGAAGTACACTAAGAGGAATGAGAATAATAGTGGAACTGAGAAGCTAAATAGAGATGGAAGGTAAAGCATGGATTTTCTGACCTTTGTTGCTGACCTGAAATCAAAATGAGCACACGAAAATTTTCCCGAGAGACATAAAACCTGCTTGTTTTGGCCTTGCCCCTTTCTGAAATTTGCTTGGTGATTCTGTCATTGAGGGTGTATGACCAGAAGCACCTTCTCCTCTATGGCAATGCTGTAATGTAAGGAGTCTCAATCCCCTTATTTGCCAAAAAATAAGAAAGGAAGAGATTGCCTTAAAATTTGGGAGACACTTGGGTGCCTAGGTGGCTCAGTGGGTTAAGCCTCTGCCTTCAGCTCAGGTCATGATCTCAAGGTCCCAGGATCAAGCTCTGCATCCAGCTCTCTGCTCAGTGGGGAGCCTGCTTCCCCCTCTCTGTCTGCCTGCCTCTCTGTATGCCTCTCTGCCTGCTTGTGATCTCTCTCTCTATGTCAAATAAATAAATAAAATCTTTTAAAAAAATTGGGGAGACTCTCTTATATAGATAGTAGTGATAGAGAATCAATATAAAGAACAGGGGTCAGGGTTATGAAGGCAGCTTGGAAACTTCCAGAATATTAGAAATTAAGAGATAGGATATAGGGAGTTTCTGGTGTGAAAACCCAAGAAGAAAGTTTGGGTAACATACTTTAACCCCACCCCCCCAGAATTTCCAAATGAATTTTTAAATTATGTGCATCCTTGTACTTACTTAGTTTAAAATCTGTCATTTTACTCATAAGGTGAAGTGGTGGCAATGAATGCAGTTTTCAACATTTATAAAATGTGAATGATTTACTCACCCTTTATCAATATGATACAGTCATCCATCTTCAAAATATGTGCCCAAGCTATACATCATTTTCTGCTTTAATATGTATTTCCTTTTAATTCTTAACAGAATTTTATCTTCATGAAATATGATATTTTATTCTTTGAAGTCTTAGTTATTATTGACCTGTAGACTAGTGTCCCTTTATTTTCTCCCCAGGTCTTCGTTGTTTAGAAGAATGTTTTCCAAAAGAACATCGTGTGATAGCGAAGATGTTCTAATCTGCACTGGCCAATACTGCAACCACTAACATCATATGTCTAGTGAGCAGTTAAAATGTGGGCAGTGTATGAGGAATTAATTTTTTTTGAAGATTTTATTTATTTGAGAGAGACTGAAAGCATGAGTAGGGAGAAGGGCATAGGGAGAGGGAGAAGCAGACTCCCTGCTGAAGAGGGAGCCCGAGGCAGGGCTTGATTCTAGGACCCTGAGATCATGACCTGAGCCTAAGATAGATGCCTGACAGAGGCACCCAAGCTCCCTGAGGAATGGAATTTTTAACCTTATTTAATTTTAATTAGTTAAAACATGAAGGACCACATGAGGTAATAGGTTTCCTTATTGGACAGCATAGTCTTAAGGTAGTGCTCTCAGTTTAGGATGATTGAAAGATGAACTTCATTTTTGGTAAAGTGGGAGAAGAGTGTTGTAAAAATAAAGGCAGAGGAGAGAACCAGGTGATGACTCTATGGTATGTGAATCACCCAGTACAACATTTTTTAAAAAATATTTTATTTTATTTGACAGACAGAGATCGCGAGTAGGCAGAGAGGCAGGCAGAGAGAGAGAGGAGGAAGCAGGCTCCCTGCTGAGCAGAGAGCCCGAATCGGGGCTCAACCCCGGGACCCTGGGACCATGACCTGAGCCAAAGGCAGAGGCTTTAACCCACTGAACCATACAGGCTACCACCACCCCCCCCCCCAATACAGCATTTTTGTCAGGCAAAAAGTACATTTGGAAAAATCCTTGTGGACCCCTCAACTGACTTTTGAAAATCTCTGCTTCCACCTTTGTGTAGAATGTTTTATCCATAATTTTGTGTTATGATTTCTGGAATGAGGTTAGTTTCCTCCAGAATCTACAGCGAGATCATAGTCTGCCCAAGGCAAGAAGGAAATAACATCAAACCAAAGCTATGCTATTAAATAACTATAAACCAGTTACAGACTTGTAGGTTATGACATGAAATCCTGCACATTATTGGTAGGTTAATATCACATGGACAGTATCAGGTACTGAGTATGCAATAAGTAAATGGCTCTGTATAAAAGAAGTATTCTGAACAGACTAGGATTCCAGGACTAAGCAGGAGAAAATTCTTTGGCATTCTTTATGACATTAGGTTAAACCAATAGCTATCATAGAAACATACCCAGATATTTTTAATGATATTATTACGGGCGTTCTTTTGAAATTTGTGAAGACAGATATTAAGGGATACTTAGCAATTCAGTATTTTATGTTGTTTGAAAAAATATATTTAGAATGCCAAGGAATAAAGTATATTTTGCATTTTTATGTTACCTTTTTCTGTTGAAATAAGAGATCTATTAAAACTAATACCTCTTTTTGACCATATCATTAGAGCGAAAGTAAATACTATTACCCTGGAAATAGAAGCATTTGCCCATAGAGAAGAAATTTAGTCTGTAAATTCCAGTATTCTAATTTACCTGATCATGTGCCCACTAAGAATACACCACCTGCACTCCAGTGTTCATAGCAGCAATGGCCACAGTCGCCAAACTGTGGAAAGAACCTAGATGCCCTTTAACGGACAAATGGATAAAGCAGATATGATCCATATATATAACGGAGTATTATGCCTCCATCAGAAAGGATGAATACCCAACTTTTGTATCAACATGGATGGGACTGGAAGAGATTTTGCTGAGTGAAATAAGTCAAGCAGAGAGAGTCAATTATCATATGGTTTCACTTACTCATGGAGCATAAGGAATAACATGGAGGACATTGGGAAATAGAAGTGAGTTGGGGGAACTCGGAGGGGGAGACAAACCATGAGAGACTGTGGACTCTGAGAAACAAACTGAGGGTTTTAGAGGGTAGGGGCGTGGAGGGTTGGGTGAGCCTGGTGGTGGGTATTGAGGAGGGCTCATATTGCATGGAGCACTGGGTGTGGTACATAAATAATGAATTTTGGAACACTGAAAGGAAATAAAATGAAAAAAATTCTACCTTAAAAAATACATTACTAACTTTTCTTATTTTATTGTATCATAATTTGTCTTTCTAGTCTACCTCTGTATTTTACTTCATCTGCAGTTATAAGATTTAAAAATAGTAACAGGAAACCTTTTTAATGCAAAAAGAAAAAGAAAATAGCTAATATTATACTGTGAATTGAAATTAAAAATCACTTGTTAGTGTTGTCCATTAATTGGATTATTACTCTCAAACTGACACTACAGGTTACTAGGGCATAGAAAAATGTCTTTTTAAAAAATTATGGGGACACCTGGGTGGCTCAGTGGGTTAAGCCTCTGCCTTTGGCTCAGATTACGATCTCAGAATCCTGGGATCCAGCCCCACATCGGGCTCTCTTCTCAGCAGGGAGCCTGCTTCCCTTGCTCTCTCTTTCTGCCTGCCTCTCTGCCTACTTGTGATCTCTGTCAAATAAATAAATAAAGTCCTTAAAAAAAGAATTCCATAAAAATTATCATTTTTTTATTTTAATAAGTTTTATATAAAATAAGAATTTAATAATTTTAATAAGAAATTTTATTTTAATAAGGAAAATAAGTGACTGCCTCAAAGTATATTGAACTCAAATGCAAAAGCTAACAAATGCCCTCAAAAATAACACATACCTGTTCAAAAAATACATTTCTTCACATGATTTTGGACAACATCAGATATTGACTTCATGGAGGATTTTGGTTGTTAATAAAATGCTGTTTCCCTTAAAACATTTTGATTTGATATATTATGATATTAAGAAATATTAATTTTTAAGTTATGGATAGATAGATGTGTGTGTATTCTTCAGATGCAGTTTCCTAAATTTAAATAAAAATAATAACTGATTTTATTATACTCTGAACTACACATCAGACCTTAAGCATTTAGTTTCATAACATGCTATAAGATAAATATTACTATTGCTGTAATTTTGTGGGTGAGGAAAAAGAAGCTTATTGATAAAGTTCTTATCTATGTTCACAGAAGTAGTAAGAGGAATAGCCAGGTCTCTAACCCAGGCTCCCAAATCCAGGAAGTTAATCCACAATTTCCTTCAAATTAGGAATCAATTTAAGTGAAGATATATCTTAAAAGTCAGTTGTGATATTTTTAATATTTTAATAAGGCCATTAGAAATATATTTGTCATAAGAATAATATTTCTAAATAAGATTTTTCCATTTATTTCACAAAAGATGGAGGTAATTAAGCATAGAAAAAATACTCATAGTATGAAACTTGATAGTTACGATTAATTGAAAAAGTTGTTCAGTATTGCATAAAAACGTTCATCAAATTATTTTTATAAATAAATACATTAGGCACTTATATTTAAGGTTGATAAGGGAAATGCTTCTTGCCTATTGTGTTCATTAACATATGCCAGATTCGTAGAAGAGGGCATGCTGCAGAGTAGGCATTCAATAATATTTCTGAATAAATGAATAATTTGTCTTTCCATATATGAGGACTTTTTTTTTATAAGTTTTTACTTATCTCAGGCTCACATGTGTGTAACAGTTTTGTTATATACACAATATGTGAGATAAATAAATGGAACTGACATAAAAGCAAGTGAAATCAGAATTTGTACTTTATAATTTTCTTTCTCAGAAAAAGTTCATGACAGAATCCAGTTTAGAGAGGATGTTGTTATAGAAGTATTTATGTCTTGAAAATAAGATATTGCTCCAAAATACTGCAAGCATTATTCCAGATCTCCCACATTTTTTACTGCCTCCAAACAAATATAAATGTGGTAGGTATGGGTATGACACCTGCTTCCAAGTTCCTAGTTGCTGCAGGACATTCTAAGCTCTGAATTCTGAGCCCTGCTAAATTATATGTTGAAACCCTAAACCAAGTGTGACTGTATTTGCGTTTAGGACTATTAGGAGATAGTTAAGTTTAAATAAAGTCATAAAGGTGAGATCCCAATCTGATAGGATCGGTGGCTTTGTAAAAAAAAGAATAGAGAAGACTTTTCTCTGTATCTTTCTCTCCACCTGTACACACTGAAGAAAGAGATCACAATGAAAAGGCAGCTGTCTGAAAGTCAGGAAAAGGGCCCTTATCAGAAAGTGATTATGCTGTTACTGCGATCTTGGACTTCCAGCCTTCAGAACATTAATTTCTGTAGCTTAAGTCACCCAGCCTATAGCATTTTCTTATGGCAGCCCAATGAGAGAACGTGTTACATTTTATTAATTAAATGGAAGAATTTATTGGTGTCCATCATATAGAGTTAGCCTTATTTGAAATAAAAATTAATAGTATGTTTGTCTTTTTGTTTCTAACAATGGACACATTATTTTTATACAGCAATCCTAAAGGGGATCAATGGTTACATACAATTTTTCCTGCAAGCAAATATTTGGGACTACTTGCTCTTTTTTTGTTTGTTTATTTGTTTTTAATTAGTTTCATAGGTAGAATTCAGTGATTCTTCAGTTGCATATAGCACCTGGTCCTCATTACATCAAATAACCTCCTTAAAGCCATCACCCAGTTATTGATGCCCCCCACCTATCTCCCCTCCAGCAATCCTCAGTTTGTCTCTTATGGTTTGGTTCCCTTTCAATTTTCATCTTATTTTGTTTTCCCTTTCCTTTCCTTTCCTTATGTTCATCTGTTTTGTTTCTTAAATTCCACATATGACTGAGATCATGTGATAATTGTCTATCTCTGACTCACTTAATTCACTTACCATAATACCCTCTAGTTCTATACGTACCCTTGCGAACGGCAAGATTTCATTCTTCTTGATGGTTGAGTAATAGTCCATTGTGTGTGTGAGTGTGTGTGTGTGTGTGTGTGTGTGTGTGTATTGATATATATATCACTTTTTCTTTATTCATTCATCTGTCAATGGTCATCTGGGTGCTTTCCATATTTTGGCCATTGCAGACATTGTTCTTATAATCATTGAGGTTTGTGTACCCCTTCAAATCACTGTGTTTGTATCCTTTGGATAAATACCTAGTAGTGCAATTGTTTGGGCATAGGATAGCTTTATTTTTAACTTTTTGAGGAACCTCCAAACCGTTTTCAAGAATGGTTGTACCGGATTGCATTTCTACCAAAACTGTAAGAGGGTTCCCCTTTCCCTTCATCCTCACCAATATCCATCATTTCCTGATTTGTTAATTTTAGCCATTCCAACTGGTATGAGGTGATGTCTCATTGTGATTTGGATTTGTTTTTCCTTGATGCCGAGTGATTTTGAACATTCTACTTTTCATCTGTCTGTTGGCCATTTGGATTTTTTTGCAGAAATATATGTTCATGTCTTCTGCCCATTTTTTGGCTGGACTTTTTGGTTTGTGGGTGTTGAGTTGGGTAAGTTCTTTTTAGATTTTGAATATTAGTCCTTTATCTGATAAGACATTTGCAAATACCTTCTCCCATCCTATAGATTGCTTTTTAGTTTTGTCAGTTGTCTCCTTAGCTGTGTAGTAACTTTTTTATCTTCATAAAGTCCCAATAGTTCATTTTTACTTTTATTTCTCTTGCCTTTGAAGACGTGACTCACGAGAAGTTGCTGTGGCTGAGGTCAAAGAGGCCGCATTTGATGAATTTCTGTCTCACATTAGGTCCATTTCTGGGTTCTCTATTCTGTTCCATTGATGTTTCTGTTTTTGTGCCAATTCTATACTGTCTTGACGATTACAGCTTTGTAATCTAGCTTGAAGTCTGGAAATGCGATGCCTTACACTTTTTCAACATTACTTTGGGTATTCTGAGTCTTTTCTAGTTCCATACAAATTTTATGATTGTTTGTTCCACTTCTGTGAAAAATATTGGTTGTGATTTGATAAGGATTGAATGGAAAGTGTAGATTGCTTTGGGTAGCATACGCATTTTAACAATATTTCTCTTCCTTTTTTAAATTAATATATGATATATTATTTGTTTCAGGGGTTCAGTTATGTGATTCAACAGTTTAAACAATTCACAGCACTCACGATAGCACATACTCTCCCCAATGTCCATCACCCAGCCACCCACCCCTCCCAACCCTCTCCCCTCCAGCAACCCTCAGTTTGTTTCCTGAGATTATGAGACTTTTATGCTTTGTCTCCCTCTCAGGTTTCATCTTGTTTAATTCTTCCCTCCCTTCCCCTATGATCTTCTGTCTTGTTTCTCAAATTCTTCATATCAATGAGATCATATGACAATTGTCTTTCTCTGATTGACTTATTTCAGTTAACATAATACCCTCTCGTTCCATCCATATTGTTGCAAATGGCAAGATTTCAGGTTTTTTGATGACTGCATAATATTCCATTACACACACACACATACACACACACACACACACCCCATCTTCTTTATCCATTCTTCTGTTGATGGACATCTAGGTTCTTTCCATAGTTTTCCATAGTTTGGTTATTGTGGACATTGCTGCTATAAACATTCCAGTGCATGTACCCTATGCATCACTACATTTGTATCTTTAGGGTAAATACCCAGTAGTGCGAATGCTGGGTCGTAGGGTAGTTCTGTTTTCATCTTTTTGAGGAATCTCCATGTTATTTTTCAGAGGGGCTGCACCAACTTGCATTCCCAACAGCAGTGTAAGAGAATTCCCTTTTCTCTGCATCCTCGCCAACATCTATCATTTCCTGACTGGTTAATGTTAACCATTCTGACTAGTGTGAGGTGGTATCTCATTGTGGTTTTGATTTGTATTTCCCTGATGCTGAGTGCTGTTGAGTACTTTTTCATGTGTCTATTAGCCATATGGATGTCTTCTTTGCAGAAATGTCTGTTCATGTCTTCTGCCCATTTCTTGATTCAATTATTTGTTCTTTGAGTGTTGAGTTTCATAAGTTCTTTATACATTTTGGATACTAGCCCTTTATCTGATATATCATTTGTGAATATCTTCTCCCATTCTGACAGTTGTCTTTTGGTTTTGTTGACTGTTTCCTTTATTGTGCAAAAGCTTTGGATCTTGATGAAGTCCCAGTAGTTCATTTTTGCCCTTGCTTCCCTTGCCTTTGTTGATGTTTCTAGGAAGAAGTTGCTGTGGCTGAGGTCAAAGAGGTTGCTGCCTGTGTTCTCCTCAAGGATTTTGATGGATTCCTGTCTCACATTGATGTCTTTCATCCATTTTGAGTCTATTTTTGTGTGTGGTATAAGGAAATGGTCCAGTTTCATTCTTCTGCATGTGGTGTCCAATTTTCCCAAAACCGTTTTTTGAAGAGACTGTCTTTTCCCCCATTGGATATTCTTTCCCGCTTTGTCGAAGATTAGTTGGCCATAGAGTGGAGGGTCCATTTCTGGGCTCTCTATTCTGTCACCTTGATCTATGTGTCTGTTTTTGTGCCAGTACCATACTGTCTTGATGATGACAGCTTTGTAATAGAACTTGAAGTCAGGAATTGAGATGCCACCAACTTTGGCTTTCTTTTCAACATTCCTCTGGCTATTCTCAGTCTTTTCTGGTTCCATATAAATTGTAGGATTATTTGTCCCATTTCTTTGAAAAAAATTGATGGTATTTTGATAGGGATTGCGTTAAATGTGTAGACTACTTTAGATAACACAGATATTTTCATAATATTTGTTCTTCCAATCCATGAGCAAGGAATGTTTTTCCATTTCTTTGTCAATTTCTTTCATGAGTATACTATAGTTTCCTGAGTACAGATTCTTTGCCCCTTTGGTTAGGTTTATGCCAGCTATTTTGTGGTTTTGGGTGCAATTGTAAATGGGATCAACTCCTTAATCTCTTTTTCTTCTGTCTCTTTGGTGCATAGGAATGCACCTAATTTCTCTGCATTGATTTTTATATCCTGACACTTGTTTGAATTCCTGTAAGAATTCTAGTAGTTTTGGAGTGGAGTCTTTTGGGTTTTCCACATAAAATTATCATACTATCTGCAAAGAGTGAGAGTTGATGTCTTTTTGTTGATTTGGATACTTTTATTTCTTTTTGTTGCCTGATTGCTGAGGTAAGGACTTCTAGTACTATGTTGAATAGCAGTGGTGATAGTGGACATCCCTGCCATATTCTTCACCATAGAGGAAAAACTCTCAGATTTCCCCATTGAGAATGATATTCTTTGTGGGTTTTTCGTACATGGCTTTGATGATATTGAGGTATGTTCCTTCTATTTCTACACTGTGGGAGAATTTTTATCAAGAAAGGATGCTGTATTTTGTCATTTTTTTTTCTGCATCTACTGAGAGGATCATATGGTTCTTGTCCTTTCTTTTATTAATGTGGTTTATCACATTGATTGATTGTGGATGTTGAACCACCCTTGCAGCCCAAGAATAAATCCCACTTGATCATGGTGAATGATACTTTTAATGTACTGTTGGAGCCTATTAACGAATATGTTGGTGAGAACTTTTACATCCATTTCATCAAGGATATTGTTCTGTAATTCTCCTTTTTAGTGGACTCTTTCTTTGGTTTTGGGATGAAAGTAATGCTGGCCTCATAGGATGAGTTTGGAAGTTTTCCTTCCATTTCTATTTTTTTGAATCAGTTTCAGAAGAATAGGTATTAATTCTTCTTTAAATGTTTGGTAGGATTCCTCTGGGGGGCCATCTGACCATTGACTCCTGTTTTTTGGGAGATTTTTTATTACTGATTCAATTTCTTTGCTGATTATGGGTTTGCTCAGGTTTTCTATTTCTTCCTATTTCAGTTTTGGTAGTTCATGTGTTTTTAGGAATTCATCTACTTCTTCCAAATTGCCTAATTTTTTGGCTTATACTTGCTCATATTATTCTCTTATAATTGTTTGTATTTCTTTAATATTGGTTTTGATCTCTCCTCTTTCATTCATGATTTTATTTATTTTGATATTTTTATTTTTGATAAGTCTGGCTAGGGATTTATCAATCTTATTCTTTCAAGCAACTCCTACTTTCATTGATCTGTTCTACTTTTTTTTTTTTTAATTTCTGTATCATTGATTTCTGCTCTAATCTTTATTATTATTACTCTCCTGCTGAATTTAGGTTTTATTTGCCATTCTTTCTCCAGGTCCTTTAGGTGGAAGGTTAGGTTGTATATTTGAGACTTCTTGTGTTTTGAGAAAGGCCTGTCTTGATGTATTCTTTCCTCTTAGGACTGCCTTTGCTTTATCCCAAAGATTCTGAACTGTCATGTTTTCATTTTTATTTGTTTCCATATTTCTTTTTAGTTCTTCTTTAATTTCCTGGTTGACCCATTCATTCTGTAGTAGGATGTCCTTTAACCTCCATGTATTTGTGCAACTTCCAAATTTTCTCTTGTGATTGAGTTCCAGTTTTAAAGCACTGTGGTCTGAAAATATCAATGGTATAATCTCAGTCTTTTGTAACAGTTAAGATTTGATTTGTGACCCAGTATGTGATCTTTTCTAGAGAATCTTCCATGTACACTCGAGAAGAATGTGTATTCTGTTGCTTTTGTATGAAATGCTCTGAATATATCTGTGAATTCTGTCTGGTCCAGTGTGTCATTCAAAGCTCTTTTTTTCCTTGTTGATCTTCTGCTTAGATGATCTGTCCATTGCTGTGAGTTGGGTGTTAAATTCCCCTACTATTATTGTATTATTTATCAGTGTGTTTCTACAATTTGGTTATTAATTAGCTTTTATATTTGGCTGCTCCCAGGTTAGGGGCATAAATATTTACAATTGTTAGATCTTCTTTTTGAATAAACTATTTTATTATGATATAGTATCCTTCTTCATCTCTAATTGCAGTCTTTGGTTTAAAATCTACTTTGTCTAATATAAGGATTGTTACCCCAGCTTTCCTTTGATGTCCGTTAGCATGATCCATGGTTCTCCACCCTCTCACCTTCAATCCGGAGGTGTCTTTGAGTCAAACAGACAGCATATGGATGGGTCTTGTTTTTTTTAATTCATTCTGATACCCTTTGTCTTTTGATTGGGGCATTTAGCATATTTACATTCAGAGTAACTATTGATAGATGGATTTTTTTTTTTAATCCTGTCTGCTACCCTATGTCCTCCTGGATTTGAATGCCTATTTCATTCCTTAGATTAGGGAAATTCTCAGCTATAATTTGTTCAAATAAACCTTCTGCCCCTCTCTCCCTCTCTTCCTCTTCTGGGACCTCTATTATCCAGATATTATTTCACTTTATGGATTGGCTGAGTTCTTGAGGTTTTCCTGTGTGATCCAGTGGTTGTCTTTGTCTCTTCAGCTCCTTATTTTCCATCATTGTATCTTCTATATTACTGAATCTCTCTTCTGTCTCACTTATCCTCACTTTTAAAGCCTCCATTTGGTGCTGCATCATGGTAATTACATTTTTAATTGCAGTCTGACTGGATTTTAGTTCTTTTAGTGCTTTTTACAAGTCCAGCTAGTATCGTTATAATTCTTTTAATTTCTAGTTCAGGCATCTGACCTCTGGCACTGAGTACTACCTCCTGTTCTTTCTTTTGGTGTGGATTTCTCTGTCTTGTCATTTTGTCCAGAAAAGAATAGAAGAAAGAGAAAGGATAACAATAACAGCAACAGAAAAATAAAAACAAGATAGACCAGGAAAAAAAAAAAAAGAAGAAGAAGAAGAAGAACACAAACAGGAAACAAAACAAAACAAAACAAAACAAAATTAGATCCTGGGTTTGTTTTTTTGTCTGTTTGTTTAAAAAAACTAGATCCCAAATAGAAAAGAAAGAAAAAAATATTGTATGTATATTTGTTTTTTGCATATATATATGGAAAAATAAGATAAAATACAATGAAAGATCTAAAATAAAAAATATGCATGAGTATATATAAGAATAAAAATTTTAAAAAGAATTGAAAAAATAAGAAAATAACTGAAAATATAATAACTGAAAGTCTAAAGAATAACATGCGTGCACACACACACACACACACACGCACACACACACAATGCTGTATATCCTTTTAGCCAAGGCCTGAATCCTTGCATTTCTCTATAATCAGTAAACTTGGTGCTAGCCAGTTGTTTCTGCAGGTCTTCTGTGGGAGGAGCTTGTTGTATTGTTTCTCAGGTGCCCTTGCCCTTGGAGAAATGTGTCTCCCCTGCCCTCGGGGCTGGGCTCAGGGTAAGCAGCTCAGGATTCCACTATGTGGTGCTGTTTTGCTCCCTAAAGGCTTTTTATCACTGATGTTCAGGATGAACATCCTCTCTCTAGCACCAGAGCTGAAAGTTCAGGTCCCCCACTCTTCAGTGAGCCCTCAAAGACTAACAGTCACACTTGACTCCCTGGTTTCTGTCTGAACTCTGTGTTCACTCAACCTGGGATTAAACATTTTTATTTCAGGCACACAACTGAGTTTCAAGCCTACAGATTTTACAGCCTCCTATGGTGTGGACTGGCACTGTTCCTCCTGGGGGGAAAGAGGGGTGTGTCAGGCCAGGTTTGTCTTTTACTGGACACCTAGCAGGAGAGCAGCTGCATGACTGTGCAGCAGTTCACAGTTTATGGTAACCCAGACCAGAAACCCAGTGCCTAGACTCACTGTTTTCAGCTGGCATCCCTACTCTGAAGCCTGGGAATCTGCCACACTCATACACCCCCATTCTTCCAACCCTGCAGATCCTGAGACCATGCTGTCCCACTTGGGATTCTGCCCTGCTTTGTCACCTGAGCACCTTTAAGCCAGGGATGTGTCCCACTATACCAAATTTCTAAAAGTTCCAATTTTGTGCTCTGCTGCTTCTAATACTTTGCAGTAGCCTCCTTAAGCTGGCTCCCTCTCCTCTGCTGTATCCACTAATATATTGCTCTGGATTCAAGTCTCTGCACTTCCTACCTTCCAAAAAGTGGTTGCTTTTCTATTTGTAGAATTGCAGTGTTTCTTTTCTCAGATCTCTGATTGATTTCACAGGTATTCAGAATGACTTGACAACTGTCTAGCTGAATTCCAGGGACCAGATGAACTTAGGGTCCCTTACTCATCCACCATCTTAACTCCTCCCCGACTCTTTTTATTTCTGTTTGTTGTATAGAGAAGTGTGCTTGGAAAATATTGGGAGTTTTAAAGTTTTTTTTTTTTCTTGTAATTCTTTCTACTTGTTTATATTAAAGGGTTAAAGTCTGTCTGGCTTGCGGGAGGATAAATGCCTTCATTATGATTGCAGAACATGCCTGAGAAAAGACTGAAATGGGAGCAGTGGGAGAGTGACTGAGCTAGAAGTATTGCTTGGGACAGCTGATTTGTCATTAATGCCTCATATATCAAGGCAGGCAGAACTATGCATGCCTCCAGGAAAATCTGGGCCGGCCACAAAATTGTTAATGAAATGAGTTTTTGTATACATTGATATGCAGTGGTAAATTGTAGTAATTATAATGTAATTCATTAGAAAATTTTGTCAGTTCTAGTATACTGTCTTTTGAACTCAAGTGCCATAAGATATACTTTTAAAATGTTACTGTATATTTCTTAAATGTTGTATGTATAATATCTGGCACTTTAATTGTATTTTGAAACCACAGAGAGATTTTGATGAAGCATGTTCATTAGGATGAATTAATTATACATGCAATAACCATGAAACAGGTGTTTGGCTGTAAGAAGGGTATTTAATTAAAAAAAAAAAAAGATCCTAAACTAGTATTTCATAATCTATCCTTATTTATGGACTCTCTCACAGAATAAAATTGATGGTTAATTAATAAAAAATTATGACTAAACACTTAGATCCTCTTTTGGTAAATGCTCTTTATAGATGAAAGCTGGTATATTTATAGTATAAAACAATACTTGTATTTACCTCTTCTTAAAAAGTTTCAATTTTTACATTTTATTCAATTTCATTGTGCTCAAAATAATCCGAGTTGAGTGTTCTTGCACTGAAAGACCTAAAAATTGCCTGAAATAGTCTTGGACATATAGATATAGCTAATAAATCTAATCTAAAACATATGATTGTGTAGGTTAAGTTTGCATTTCTCGGTTGGTTACATGTTTGGGCCCTCAAACTTTTAAGATTCTCTCATTGAATCCATCCTTTCTTCTAGGATTTGGAGTCACCTTTCTTACTATTACCTTTAACAGGCACAGATTTCAAACATTCTGGAGTAGGTAAGTAATCAGGTACATTATTTCTCTGGAAAGTTCAAGTGTTTGCAAATTACAGCAGGTGGTGACAGGTTATAAAAAAGAAAATAGCTTTTCTTAGCTTTTAATGTAAAAGGCCCTCTCATAATCTTTGCATAAATTTAGAATTACCATATTTAAATTCAGATGAGGAGGATCTTGTAAATGTCCAGAGCACATAGCTGATGGCTCTGTATTCAGAGTCCCACATTTTACAGCCAAGAGATTTTGCAGATGTTGGCCCTGGCAGTGGTTCACAAAGAATAATTGCTTCTGGGACCCCTTAGTGTTTGAGTTCTAAAATGGTACTCTTCCTCTAATGTTCACAGTTCATGGAGAAGCAACAGGAGGAGCTGGCATTGCAGTGAGTCAGGAAGAGTAAGTCTGTATCTAGTTCAGCCATGTATCAGCTGAAGCTTTCCTTTATGTCTGATCTTTCTTCTAAATATTATACCTATGAGCACATGAGCACACACACCACTATTCCACAAGTACATATAACATATTTGTGTGTCAAAACATGAGAATACATGCAAAAACTCTTCCCAATAAGCTTCAAGAGCTGGAGCTGGCCTTATTCATATCCTTTGAAAATTTTCTCAACCACTTTGTTTGGCATATATTAGTTAAGTGCTAGATGCTTGAAACACTTGGTTTTATTTAATTATGTTATTTTGTAACAAGTTTTGGTCTTCAGATTTTTGTAATCTTAGTAATAGTGCACATATTCTTACCAGAATGTCTACAGCATGCTATTTCCCCCAAAAGAAAATGCACAGGTCATTCTATTCTGTGGGGATGCTTTTCTTGTGGAGGAGATAAGAGAGGAGTTCTTCTAATAACTTTTCCTGCTGAATAGAATGACCTAGATTTGTTGTATACTGGCAAAGCTGCTAGAGGATATTTTTACGTTGCCATTTTGTCCTCAAGAGTTATCTAACTGATTTCACCATATGAAATCCCTTTCAAGTCTGTCTTCTGACAATGTGGATATGATATTCGATTTGTAGTATCAGAAAGCTGGAAGGCAAGAGGTAAGAGTTAGCTGAAAATAGGAGATAAGAGTTCATATTTCTCCTGACCACTAAAAAAAAAAAAAAAAATCTACCTGGGAAAGGAAATTTAGTAAGATCTCTTCTTGTCACACTCATTATTTTGTAGGAACTATTTTAATTATTATAAAATACCTTTTTTAAAAAAAACCTTGAATTACCATGACAGTCTCCAGTTTGAAAAAAGACAAAACAATGTGAATGATGTAAAAATAAGTTATAACCTTGCCCCAGCTGCATACAATTGCCTTCTAATGTCTTGATGAAATGAAACATCTTTATTTCACACTTAATTTCCAATGGACTGATTGTCATATGTGATGCTTAATTTGTCCCTCTTTGTACCTAATTAATAGATATGATAAGTGTATTTACCAAGTTTTGCAAGTGAGCTGTACAAGAACATATGTCAAGCTACTCAGCTTCCTTGGTAAACCATTATTTGTGATTTGTGTATCTGGTAGTTAATTGAAAGACAATCTTTTTTAAAGAATAAAACTCCTGTTAATACCAAATGCAAATTTTCAGGCAAGCAGTACATAGTTATTTAATTCAGTGCTATAGTATTCTGTTAACTAGAATAAAATAATGGATTTCGGTTTGAAGCTATTGAATCTACTCACCTGTCTGAATTCCTCTCAGCTCACTAACTGGGTTATGGAATTTTACTGGTGTGTTTTACTGGTAAAGGACTCAATAAATTCCCAGTCTATCTTTAAAACTATGCACCTTAGAACAAGTTGATCTCTTTCACCATAGAAAAGAGTAAACCTATTCACTCTTTGACCTATATAGCATCTCTAAGCACACAATATTAAATCCAATGTGTAAACACTTAAAAATGGAGAAATACATTCATGAAGCAAGAGATCACTGGTTTTAACATTTCCAACTTGGACAAAAAGACTCTGACCTCTGTCTCTCTCTCCATACTGTATACTTATCAACAACTGTAATGTCATCATACATAGAAGAGGGGTCTAACATAACCACATAGCTAGATAGCTAAAGCTATGTCTATAACTATTGATATTGATATATTTGTATATATTACACAGAACATTAATATCCTGACAATTACTTCACATAGAATATTTCGTTTTATTTTATTGATTTGGAAATTAATAAGAATAAAAACAAGAATGAAAGAAAATATAAAATGGGCCTAAATAAATCATGCTAAAGGCATGAAGGCATTTTTAAAACATTGTTCATGATACCATAGCACCTATATTGTACTTTTGCCTGTTCTTCTAGCTAACAATAGTCAATATTACCAAATACCTAACCTTTTTATGGTAATAAAAGATCAAATAGTGCATAGTTTTTGTTTCTGTTGTTGCCTTGTGAACCTCAGGAGATTTATCATTTGATTTTAACTAGTATGCTTTTTGTATAATATATTTATTTATTTCTTAGAGAGGGAAAGAGCACCCAAGTGGTACAGGGTTGTGGCAGAGGGAAAAGAAGAGAGAGAATTTTAAGCAGGCTCCACACCTAGTTCAGAGCCTGACTAAGGGCTTGACCTTATGACCCTGAGATCATGAACGCAGTCAAAATCAATAGGTGGATTCTTACTAACTGAGCCACCCAGGTTCCCCTGTCATTTGATCTTAAAAGACCATGGGGGCATAAAGAAATCATGTTTTTTCTTCCTTTCAACATCCATAGAAATTGGTATTTGAGAAGACATTATCATTAGCAGCAAGTATCTATTGAGATTCTACTTTCTGTTGTGTTTTGGTGCTGGGTTACAATGTGGTTTAAGACATGACTTTTATCTGGAAAGGTAAATATTTCAGTTGGAAAGTTATTTTCTTTCTTTGGTAATTTTTGAGTGATTTTACTACATTGTTTTCTGTGTGCTACTAATGTCCTAGTCTTTAATGTTCAGAAGAAAATAAATCACTTAGTTATCTAATATAATCAAATAGATTTTTAAATTTTTTTGAATTCCAAAAACCATGAAAGACACAGAAAAAATGTGGAATATTTCAAAAATTTATTGCAATAATATATGAAATATTAATTTCCTAAGAGAAAATTGAATAAACTTTTTATTTATAAAAATATTTTCTATTTTTAATATAGTTATATTTATAACTATGTTGTGATATATGTATACATAATGAAATGTTCACAAATAATGAATGTTAAAAATCACTAATTAGTATATCATGTTTTAGAAACAAATAATACATTATATATTCATTAAAATAAATAAATAAAATTAAGTAAACATTAAGGAAAAATGAAATCCTGCGATTTGCTACAAAAATGATGAACCAAGATGCTGAGTGAAATAATTCAGACAGAGAAAGACAAATACTTCATGATTTCACTTACATGTGGGATGTAAACAAATAAAACAAAACAGACTCATAAATACAGAAAACAAACTGGTGGTTGGTGGCAGGGTTTGGGGGGAGCTGTGTGGAGAGATGGATGAAATAGGTGAAGGGGATTAAGAGATACAAACTTCCAGTTATAAAATAACTAAGTTACAGGGATATATAGTAGTACAATATAAGGAATATAATCACTAATATTATAATAAATTTGTATGTTAACAAATAGTAACTAGATTCATTGTGGTGATCACTTTTTAGAATTATATATATGTATAATCACTATGTGGTATACCTGAAACTAATATAATATTGTATGTCAACTATACTCCAAATTTATTAATAAGTAAATAGTTGTATTTAATTTAAAAAATTACCTGATGTTCTAAACATAATTGTAATTCTTGAAATTGTGATTTTGTTCCCCAGAGAAGAGATTCTCAAAAAAAAAAAGAAAAAAAAGAGAGACAAAGGGAAAAAAAATGAGCATAGAATTGTCTCTTCCTGTACAAACATTTGTGTGTATGTAAATTATGTGTATAAAACAAATAAAATGCATATATATGTAGTTTTAGTGACTGATTTCATAAATAGAGCTTTTCTTTTCTTTTTAATTATTTTTATTAACATATAATGTATTATTTGCCCCAGGAGTACAGGTCTGTGATCATCTGGCTTACACATTTCACAGCACTCACCATGGCACAGACCCTCCCCAGTGTCTATAATCCAACCACCATATCCCTATTTGCCCTCCCCCCAGTAACCCTCAGTTTGTTTTGTGAGATTAAGAGTCTCTTATAGTTTGTCTCCTTCCTGATCCCATCTTGTTTCATTGTTTCCTTCCATACCCTCCAAACTCCCTGCCCTGCCTTTCAAATCCCTCATATCAGAGAGATCATATGACAATTTTCTTTCGCTGATTGACTTACTTCACTCAGAATAATACTCTCTAGTTCCATCCACATCGTTGCATATGGCAAGATTTAATTTCTTTTGATGGCTGCATAGAATTCGATTGTATATATAAACCACATCTTCTTATCCATTCATCTGTTGATGGACATCTAGGTTCTTTCAATAGTTTGGCTATTAGGACATTGCTGTTATAAACATTTGGGTGCATGCGCCCCTTCAGATCACTACATTTGTATCTTTAGGGTAAATACCCAGTAGTGTGATTGCTGGGTTGTAGGGTTTTCAACCTTTTGGGGAGCCTCATGTTATTT
The DNA here is from genome assembly GCF_020171115.1 of Neogale vison. NCBI lineage: Eukaryota > Metazoa > Chordata > Mammalia > Carnivora > Mustelidae > Neogale > Neogale vison. The sequence continues at coordinate 57,889,761 of NC_058099.1, forward strand.
TCCAGAGGGGCTGCACCAACTTGCATCCCCAACAGCAGTGTAGGAGGATTCCCCTTTCTTTGCATCCTCGCCAATGTCTATCATTTCCTGACTGGTTAATGTTAGCCATTCTGACTAGTGTGAGGTGGTATCTCATTGTGGTTTTGATTTGTATTTCCCTGTTGCTGAGTGCTGTTGAGCACTTTTTCATGTGTCTATTAGCCATTTGGATGTCTTCTTTGCAGAAATGTCTGTTCATGTCTTCTGCCCATTTCTTGATTCAATTATTTGTTCTTTGAGTGTTGAGTTTCATAAGTTCTTTATACATTTTGGATACTAGCCCTTTATCTGATATATCATTTGTGAATATCTTCTCCCATTCTGACAGTTGTCTTTTGGTTTTGTTGACTGTTTCCTTTATTGTGCAAAAGCTTTGGATCTTGATGAAGTCCCAGTAGTTCATTTTTGCCCTTGCTTCCCTTGCCTTTGTTGATGTTTCTAGGAAGAAGTTGCTGTGGCTGAGGTCAAAGAGGTTGCTGCCTGTGTTCTCCTCAAGGATTTTGATGGATTCCTGTCTCACATTGATGTCTTTCATCCATTTTGAGTCTATTTTTGTGTGTGGTATAAGGAAATGGTCCAGTTTCATTCTTCTGCATGTGGTGTCCAATTTTCCCAAAACCGTTTTTTGAAGAGACTGTCTTTTCCCCCATTGGATATTCTTTCCCGCTTTGTCGAAGATTAGTTGGCCATAGAGTGGAGGGTCCATTTCTGGGCTCTCTATTCTGTCACCTTGATCTATGTGTCTGTTTTTGTGCCAGTACCATACTGTCTTGATGATGACAGCTTTGTAATAGAACTTGAAGTCAGGAATTGAGATGCCACCAACTTTGGCTTTCTTTTCAACATTCCTCTGGCTATTCTCAGTCTTTTCTGGTTCCATATAAATTGTAGGATTATTTGTCCCATTTCTTTGAAAAAAATTGATGGTATTTTGATAGGGATTGCGTTAAATGTGTAGACTACTTTAGATAACACAGATATTTTCATAATATTTGTTCTTCCAATCCATGAGCAAGGAATGTTTTTCCATTTCTTTGTGTCTTCCTCAGTTTCTTTCACAAGTACTTTATAGAACTATAGTTTCCCGAGTACAGATTCTTTGCCTTTTTGGTTAGGTTTATTCCTAGATATCTTATGGCTTTAAGCATAAATACATATTTTCTAAGTTATGCACTGACCTTACTCATTTGTTTCATACACAAAATTTATCAGAAACATAGACTTTGTTAGAAGGTAAAAATCGACATGAAACCTAGTACTCTACAGAGCTTACAAACTAGCTACCCATAAACATTGTCTGATAATTGACATTTGACTCTCTGTGCCCTCCTTGAAGTAATTTTATTATCATAGTTCTGCAGTGTTTAGAACTCTGGGAACGTCACAACTTATCCTGGTATCCTTGTTCATGTTTCTGCTGAAAAGACTACTTCTTGCTGAGTTAATTATCCCCAAATATCAGTGATATAAAACAAAATTTTGAAATTTTCTTTGCACACCATGTCCAGTGTGGGTGGCCAAGGAGGTCCCAATCGTTTCCCATGCCACAGTGAGATAGAGTCATGGCAAATCACACACTGACTCCCAAAGAGTCAAATCACACACTGACTCTTACTAGGAGTGACACATGTCACTTTCCCTCATGTTACATTAACCCAGTCAAATCACTTGGACAGACCTATTTTCAAAGGAATAGAAAACCAATATCCTGCCATGTGCCCAGAAGAAGAAAGCTGAATTGCTTTGATAACCAGCTATTACAGCTAACTTATCCACCTATCACCTATGAATTGTACTCATGGAAACGTATTCTGTGATACTTATTTTTTGACAATCCCTCCTAGCTTAGTTTTATTCTCTCCCTTCAAAATATTTCAGCTGTGTTGAACTCCATTCCTATGTAAACAACCTTAACCTCATCCCAAATTCTTCTACTTCCTTCTTAGCTAAAATCTGATTCTCTAGAAAACATCTTGTCCTGAAACTATCATGGCTATTCAGTGCTGTTTTTCACATCATGACAACTGGAAATATATTTTTTATCATCATTGTGTAATTTCCAAAAAATAGGTTTATTCAGATTGAAAGATTTGCTGAAACAAACACATAGGGATGGCTGGGTGGCTCAGATGGTTAAGCATCTGGCTTCAGCTCATGTCATGATCTTGGGGTCCTGGGATTGAGCCCAATGTTGGGCTCCCGGCTTAGCTAAGTGTCTGCTTCTCCCTCTCCCTCTACTCCTCACTCATGCTTACCTTTTCTCTCTCTCAAATAAATAAATAAAAACTTAAAAAAAAACACATAAACTTACAAAATCAAACCAAAAATAGTAACAATGTCAAAACAACAATAACCATACAACAATGAAAACTCAAGTCTGCATATTTGAGTGTTTTGTCACTTTCTACCCTTCACTAATGTCAGCTGACGATCTTCTTCCACCTGGGTCAGTCTTTTTTCCCAGCTATTTATTTATTTAATTTATTCCTTCCTTCCTTCCTATCTTTCTTTTTAAGGATTGTCTTTATTTATTTTATTTGAGAGAGATAAAGAGTGTGAGTGTGAGTGGGGTGGAGGGGACAGAGGGAGATGGAGTATTGCAAGCAGACTTTATACCGAGTGGAGTCTCACAACTCTGAGCCCATGATGAGTTGAAACTACGAGTCTGATACCCAACTGCATGAGCCACCCAAACACTCCATCCCAACTATTTGTACACTAGGTTGACTTCAGTAGCCCTGATATACATCTGCTTTCTCCCAAAAGTTTGGTTCCCTCTTCTACTCAATTTGTATTCTCTCTATTCTAGAGCATTTTAATTTTCCTTGATAGTACCCTCAAATGATTTGTCTGTCTTTTCTTGTACCATATGGAAAATTTTAACCCCAGTGTCGTATGGAAATTTGCCTTCTCTATTCATACTTTAGGACTCTAAACATTTGTTTCCAGTGCTTGGTTCTTCTTTGCTTTATCTATCAATCCTTTTGTGTGATCTTTATCAGCTATCTTGCATTTTCTCCCATTAGCTATGTCAAAACTTTCCAAGTCCTCAAACCTCTACCCAAACTTTTTCCCATTTCTACTTTCCTTCTTATCACATGATGCTATTTTCTCTTCAAAAATAAAATGGAGACCAGACTCATTATTAGAAATGTAGGTACTTTTTTATTCATCTTTGCTTCCTGCCCTCTGTTAAAGTAAAAGTTAAATGAAAGTCATTCATCTAGGATTATTTCTTACATGTGTAACTGTGGATTATATAAGCATTTTGTCCATAGCATCTTCAAACCTTTCTTCAGGCCATTCTATTAGCAATTTACCCATGGGAAAGAGCATTTAATTTACAAAATCCCATTTTTCTTAGCACTGTGCTTTCTATGAACTACCATTGCTTCTCTTTCCTTCATTTCAGTTTCTTAGAATCATGTGTTCTCATTCTCTCTCTAATTTCTGACTTTTCATTTCTTACTGTATTCATGTAACCTGTATTTCTGGAATCCGTCAGTTTAACTGATGGTATTTTTGTCGTGGTAGCAAAATCCTCCCCCTACCCAAATCCACTAGCCCTGATTGTTCATTACCTCCTTATTACCATGCCACCCATTGCTCTGGGAACATCTTTGCTGATGGTCTTCCTATATCTCTGACTCTACTTCCTAGTTTTTCCATCATGAAATATGCTTTCTCTAAATATTATTAAATGTGTTCAGCTCCAGAGTTGTATTACATATCTTCTATTCTTCCTCCACACTCAGGGAAGTTATGTAAATGTCCAGGCTATTCTTGCCCCTTCATATATGTATATACCAATTTGCTTTAAGCCTGTATTTCACATTCTAATCTGTCTTATGAGATCCAGATTTATTTAAAAGTTTTTTAGGAATTTCCACTTACATTTTCTATCATCTCCTCAAACATAAATAAATCTGAACTCACTCTTTTCTTCCAAAATACTTTTCATGGCTCCCTCTTGTGTTGAATGAAATCATCATCCTCCAAGCTTGAGTCCATAGTTCTTTTTTCATCTTGTATATTCAGTTAGTATCAGATATATTAAAATTGCTAATATCCCATATATTTAGTTCACTTCCCTTCTTCCTCAGAGCCACTAGCTCAATTCAGGACTTTATAATTTCCTATAGGTTTTCATATTTGCTTTGTTACCTGACTTGTCCCTCCTCTTTACAAGTTGTTCTCCACACTGCTGCTAAAATTGCCTTTGCAAAGACAAATCTAATAACACCATCCTATATGTAAAATCCTTAGGCATCCCAAACTCCACAATAAAGTTCCAGTTTTTTGCACAGATTAAAGTCCTTTGTGATTCTGATTTCTGTTAAATTCTTCAACATCAGCTTTTACATTTCCTTTGAACTTAATGTTTCATTCGTACAAACTTTCTTTTTATTTTTAATCAGTGAAACCCTTTCCCAGCCTTCTTCTATTATGCATTATAACTATTACCTGAGATTCATTTCCCATTGTTTCTTCCCTCCTGTTCTGTCACCATTGAGCTAATTCTTGTTCACCCTTCAGGAATCCTACCCAGATATTCCTATTTGGGTTAGCTTTCATTCCCCTTTGCTCTACTGACTTTCCCTTCAAGCTTCATAATTCCACTTGTAAGCTTTCAGAGGATATGAACAGTGTCTATATCCCTGGCATTCAGCACAATGTCTATTGGTACACAATAATCACTGCTAATTGCTGTTGAACAAAAAGTTAGGGAACTTCAACCTTTTAACCTAATGTGTTTTCTCTTTTTCAAGAAAAGAAGTTTTAGGAAATTTTCTTTGGAGAAGGTTTTATATTTAGCCCTGTTAACAAGATATAAACACAGAATTTCAGTAAGCCTATTACTAAAGAGGCTATATAAGAAGTCCAACAACTAGACAATATTTTCTTAAATAGGGAAATTATTCTAAAGTGAGAGAGTACATGAACTTTCTCAAAAGAAAAAGGCTGTATGTAGAAGGTGGGAAACAAGGGAGAGACAAAATTCATTAGTCATTGATGCTTTTTTCCTCTGTTTTACCACTACATTAGGTTTATGCATGTAACTTCCCTGAACATTTGTTAATTCATTAAATTTCTAGTCTTGCATTCCCTTTTAATGATAAACTTCATCCAGTACACTATCATAAAACTTTGGCCAGCCTGGACATTTACAAAGACAAGTTAAAACTGGAAAACAATGTTGAATTCCCTATTAAAGCCCATTAAAGGAACTCTCTGTTCATCAAAATAGCCAAACATTTTGATGTTTGCTACCATTAAAAATCAGGCATACATTGCAGTAGGATGCAGATATGGAAAAATCAGTGCCTACTCAAGATCTGTTGAGTAGGGGAGAGAGTCTCTTAAATAGAACACCATGGTTTATTAATGTGTAACTCCATGTTTTACTCTTGTATCCCTACTGCCTAACATGGCGCTCTGCACATTCAACCCCCTTAATCATTTTTTGTATCTTAGTGGAAAAACACAAAAATAGAAATGTGTAAGGCTAGAGATCTGTATAGTGTACTGAAGGACTGTAATTCAAAATCAGTGCATTCTTTCTAGGGGGATATAGAAGGATTAAGAAAAACTACGATGTAAGGAATTTTAGTGTGTTCACTTTTTTGTAGAATCTGGAATTTAAAAAAAAAATGTTTCCCTTCCATTTCTCTCTCTCTTTCCATGTATCTAAAAGTCAAATTCCTTACCACACAATAAATTACTTTATTTCAAAAACTGTATTTTAGAAATTTATTATAAATATTTGTCATAATAAAATGAGTAAGTAGTAACTATATGGATACTTATTTTTAATAAGCCAAATAAAAGTGGAGTAGAAAAATGGCATTAACTATATTTTTTCTAAGCATTCTTTCTAGCTGTATTCTTTTTTAGCATTAACTTTATTTATAAAAGAGCAAACAAAAGATAAGTGAGGAAATTCCCAGAGGTTACTAAACTACTCAGCGTGGAGCCTGGATTCATTACTAAATTTGACTAACTCCAAAGTCCACACCCTGGGTTTTATTCTGGAATTTAAGCCTACAAGTCACTGAGTGTGACTATGTCCGTGAGCTCAGGTCACTTAAATGAGCACAGGGTCAGGTGTCTGTGTTTGAGTATCTGAGGTCGGCCTTTAAATTCTTGCAGACTTTTCAACGAATAGTTCTGTAAGAGTTAGAATATGTCAAGAAACCAATATAAACCTCAGTATGTACATCACACCATACACCAAAATACTCAAAGTGTACATCACACCATATTACCTCAAAATTTATCATAGAACTGATTTCTAGAAGAAAACAGGAAAAAAATCAGGATGACCTTAGATTAGGCAAATAATTTTATATGTGACACCAAAAGTGCATTCCCAGTAGGACACCTAGCACATTCCATCCTAGGAAATATGGTATGCTTTGTGAAAGAAACTATTAAGGAAATGAAAAGATTAACCATGATATGGGTGAAAGTATTTGCAAATCATATTTCTTCCATAGGACTTGTCTCCAGAATATATAAAGATTTTTCAACACTTAACAATAAGAGAATAAACTACTCTCTAAAAATGGGCAAAAGATTAATCAGGCACCTCTTTCAAAAAGATATATAGAGAACAAATAAGCATATGAAAAGATGCTCAACAAAATTAATCATATAAATGCATATCAAGTCAGTAATATAATACCACTACACATCTATTAGAGTGTCTACAATTAAAAACAAACAAACAAAATATGGCAACAGCAAAGGCTGATAAGGATACAGAGCTACTGAAATTCTCCATGTTGCTAGTAGAAATGCAAAATGGTCCAGCCACTTTGGAAGACAGTTTGTCAGTTTCTTATAAATCTAAAGATTTACCTACCACATGACACAACAGTTCCGCTCCTTGCTATTTACTTAAGAGAAGTATAAACTTACATTCAATCAATATGACCTGTCCATGAATGTTTACGGCAACTTATTCCATAATTGTCCCAAGCTGTAAATAACCCACATATACTTCTCACCATGGAATAGGTAAATAAATCTGTGGTACAGGTATACAAAGGAATTCTCCATGATAGTAAAATTGACAGACTGTTGATTTATATAAATAATTTTTTTTAAGTGAGAGAAGTAAAATATTGAGAGCTACAAATTCCACACTTCCATTCATGTGACAGTCTTAAAAAACCAAAACTGTGGGAAAGAAAACAGACGAGTAGTTGCTAGTAGCTGAGGGAAGAGGTTGTTCATAAAGGTGTACACAGAGACATTCTGTAGATGTGAAACTATTCTATTTGGAACTGTAGTAGTAGACTCTATTCATTTGCCAAATCCATATATCTGTACAGCACAAAAAGTCACATTTGTGTATACAAATTAAAAAAATAAATCAAAAATATAGGGGGAAGATGGGATCCAGACTGTGACAAATGACTGTATCTCAAAAGTGAATCATACAACCACACTGAATGGGTTGGGGGAGAAAGGAGCTGACCTAAGTAACTTTAAATATTGTGTTTGACTGAATATTCCAAAGCTAAACACATTTTAAAAACAAAACAGTACAGAAACACTATACCATAGTTGATAAATTTGTTTCTCAAAGGGGTGTAGTTTGGAAATTGTGAAACTAATTTAATGTATATTAGAGTTGAACAAATTAATAGATACACTGCAAATAATGAGAACTAGTATTCTCTCCATTGGATAAAGAAACTACAAATAAGGAAATGGGATGGCTAGAAAAAACTGTCATGCTGAATTAGTTTTGGAGGTATTAAAATGGACCCATATTTTTAAAATTTACATATGGATATGTATGTGTATCCATGACTTGGTAAACATGCTTTTATATTCTGGGTCCAACAACAAATGCTAGAAGCATATACCTAGCACCCAGATCTTGGAATCTAAAAACTACCTTTTATTTTAAAAAAAAAAAAAAAGCTTCAGAGTTTCTTGGAAGTCTGATTACATCTAGGGGTAAAGCAGAGGAAATGCCAGATAAGCTGGATCAGAAAAAATATAAAATGAGTCTGGAGAACCTTGTGATTCCAGAAAGTAGAGCAATGGAAAAGTACATATTTATATCATATATTGTATACTCTCTCTATATAATATATATGTATATGCCAATATATGTGAAGCACACATATCAAAAGGACACAGGAGCCAAACGGAAGAGCAATTAATGACTAAAGTTAAAACAACTTGATCAGTAAAATAAATAACCACATAATTGGATTATAATCCAAAAAATAAAAATATCAAAAATTATATAAATAAATATATAGATAAATAAGTGTGAAAGTCACAACTCTTCCTTACAGAACTCCAGTTCATGACCATAGAATGAATGAGGAAAATAGAATATCACTGTTACGATGTCATAGTAAAAATTATTACAGGAAAAATCCTCTCATGGATTCGGAAATGTGTGGGTGAAAATTCACATGGAAACTGGTGATTTACGTATTCTTACATTCTCTTCCCTAAATACTTCATAATTATAAAAGATAAAATAGTGAGTCTTAAGAGGAGAATCCTAGCAAGGACCACTTTGGAGATCAAAGTTAATTTTATCAGAACTCATATCAGTATTATATGCAAAGTACGGCATGATATACAATGTCATGCACTTGAGAAGGGCACGTCACCTCAGTGGTTCCTTCCCAATAATTTCAGTCAAATCATGAGAAAATATCACACTTTTCCTAATTAAGTTACATTCTCAAAATTTATTGACGAGTGCTATTTAATAGAGTCATGGTCATGAAGAAAATGATAGATTGAGTAAATGCCACTAACTGGAGAAATCCAGGGTAACTAAATACAATAGAGTATCCTGGACTGGATCTTAGAGCAACAACAACAACAAGAAAATGCGGTACATTCGTGGAGAAACTGGTGGAATACAAATAAGTTTTCTACTTTTGCTAATAGTATCATACCAAGGTTATTTTCTTGGTTTTGATAAATGGGCTGTAGTTATATATAAGATGTACATGGGGAAGCTGGCAGGAAGTTGTAGAAGTCTTTGTACTATTTTTGCAACTCCGTTATAAAGCTAAAATTATCTTAAAGATTTAAAAATATCTCAAAGTTTTAAAGTACCCACTCCTTGCCCTTCCACCCTCCTGGATTCATTGAGAATCTTCCATTCTTCTGTGAATTGTTTATGAAATGTTGCCCTAGCAATCAATTACCTCTGTACTGTATATTTGTCTTTTAATGGTACCAACTTGTCACGTAGCTCAGTTAAAATAACATTTGTCTAATAACATGGAAGTATAACTGGGTAGAATCTGCAATGAAATTTTCTTGCAACTTTTTGTTGTTCTGTTAGAGAAAGATGCAGCTTCAGAGGATGCTTGCTTCAAGTCATGGCATGCCTGGTGATGCCTACAAAAACTGTCAATTTTATAGCAACCTAATGCTTCCTAACACCCTTTATTCTTGCTTTCTGAAGTTATATCTTTCAGTTGTTTCTTGATTACTCGGTGGAGGTAGAAGCTTCACAGATGTTTTGATTCAGTGGCTGATGTGTCTATTCTTTGAGAACACAATTGGCAGCTTTACAGTCAGCATTCTTAAATGATCAATGAAGCTCAAACAAGATCCCTTGTTTTATGCAGCTCTTTTGTGAAGACTTCAATATGTGTGCCAGCTGAAAAAAATACCATATATAATGAGTTCTAAACTTTAAATCTAGTGAAGTCTAATTGCCCCTCTTTGGAATTGTGTTGCCACTGACTACAACAGCATTTTTGTGGTACCTTACATAACCAGAATGAATTTGAATTAGACTATCTTAATCACATTGAGAAACCAGAGTGGAGGACATTTATATTCTTTTAGCAGAGATACTACTTGCTGCTCAAACTTTAATGCCTGTTCCTTTTAAGGATTTGCCTTTTTTTTTTTTTTTGGCAAAACCACAATTTCTGACAGTATGCTAGCATCTCTAGCTATGACAGCTCTTGCATTAAGATTGACAATGTCTGAACAATTCAGAATTGCTTGATGTGTGTGTCGAGCCAACTCTGTAGCGTATACACCACTGTTAAAATTCAGCTTTTATAGGCACTTAGCAACACCCCCTCTCTCACCACTTTTAACATTAAGAGCAAGGCTCATGTCCAGCTCCTGACACACAGCTAGAGAATATTTCCTTTTGGGGTCAAAAGAGGATATGAGGGAAGCAATAAAATAAAATGGAAAAAGACATGTATTAAGAATAAGAACACAGAATATAGTACATAGTTCTCCAATACTTGGCTTTTTATCTGTGGGGAAGTCATTTTAATGTCCTCAATCTCAATTACTTTCCTTATAAAATACTAATAATAATAACTGTCCTCTTTACATCATAGGGTTGTGATATTAATGACTTCAGAAGTGTCACTATGTACAATGAAAAGTTCCAAATATGTTTAAGTTAATATTGCTCTAGTTTTGTTTTGAATTGATATGGCTATGGCTTCTAAGTTCTCATCCTGGTAATTTTACCAAGAATTCCTGAATGCCCAAAGTTTCTGAGGCAGTAATACCAGGTGGCAATCAAATAAAATTACTCTCATTTATTACTGAAATTTAATGTATTTAGCAGTCTACTGAGTACGAGAAACCTAAGTTTTATATCATTTAGAGCTGGATTTTTCTCTAGAGTTTTTTTAATGCAAAGGTTAGAGAGTCACTTTGAATACTAAACTTCACACCGGCTTGCAGTGAGACTCATTTTGGGACTATATACATAGCAAGGAGAGAGTTCAACTTACACATCATCCTTGTTTTAGCAATAGTCTCTTTCTTTGCATACAGATTTAAAAGTCATTTCTATGAGACTTTCCTTGTGTATCTTTTCTAAAATTACAATCATTTTCATCACCCCTGACATGTATTTTTCCCTTCCTGGCTTTATTTTCCTCATCAGCACCTAGAATTATTTCACATACTATATGTTGTATTCACTTATCTTCTTTAATATCTGTTGGCCTACTAAAGTGTAAATTTCCAGAGGTAAGATAGTTTAGTCTATTTTCTTTATGATTATGTCTTCAGCATCCACAATGATGCCTCACATAGTAACCTCCCAAAATATTTATTTAATAAATGATAAAGTTAAAAAAAAATTTGTATCTATTTTTCTATCTCCATTTTTCTCCCCTAACTAAACATGTCAAATATTACTGCGTGCTATTAGGAATCTTAATTTAAAAAAAATAATTTTGAATTTACACTTTTGGTCTTAATATTTTGTGTAAAGAGTGTTAATATATTTATTACCTTTGTGGAGCACCTGGGTATCTCAGTCAAGTAAATATCTGACTCTTGATTTCTGGTTAGGTAATGATCTCAGCATAGTGAGATCGAATCCCACGTTGGTCTTCATACTCAGTGCAAAGTCTACTTAGATTCCCTTTCCTCCCTCTTGTTCTGCCCCTCCCCATGCTCAAGCTCTTCCTAAATAAATAAAACCATATATATATATATATATATATATACACACACATACATACACCTTTGAAAATGTATTCACTTTGAGTATTGCATTAATTTCCCAGTTATAAATCCTTAATTTTAATTTATAAATTATTGCTACACATGGATTAGTTACGAATAATGATGGTCACGATGAAGTGATCTGGATTTATCCATTTGATTCATTAAGCTTTCCAAACTTTCCTAGGAGGAAAGGCTTCTTTGGTACTATTCCTGTGTCAGTGAGTTCTACATACACTTTTCAGCCCCCGAGTATGCCATTCTTTTAATGCTGTGTAACATCACTCGTTAGTCAGACAAAAATGGGAGTATTGGTCACAGTTGTGGTTACCATAGTTTAAAGAGAAAGTTAACATTTTGAAGGAAAACAGAGATTACCAATTATTAAGTTTTTCAAAGCAAAACAAATAAACAGAATATTCCAAAAAAACAATGCACTGCTTAATGCAATGGTGAGAATACATATACTGAATCTTTGACCATCTGCTATATACATTTTAGAAGGAATGGTATGTATGTTTAGAAAGAATATCTTAGAGGAAGTGTTAACTATATTACCTATAAATACCCTTCTAACTCTAAGATTCTATGATTTTATTATCCCGCTATGCTCTCTAAAATACACTCAAGTGGATCTTTTACAAATCAAATGCATTCTTGGCTAGATGACTAAAGCAACAGTGTAAAATACATATCTTGTAAGTCTGAAATGATTTCAAGAATGGATATTTTGATTATAAGAACATTTCAGTGCTAATTAAAAAATCTGCATATATTATAATATTCTTCTTTGTGTGGTATGTGTATAGTATGTGCATGAATTCTGTTTATTTTGGCCTGCTATAAATAGTGGAATAATTGAATTTGAGAAATAGCCTCTTTCTTCTAGATTTTTTTCACTAACTTTGCGAAAAAAAAATTTGTGATGATCAAATAATTGTATCAAAATTTAAGAACATCAAATAATTGTTTGAGAATAATGCTTTACCAAGTTAACTTTTGCTACTTTTCTGTGTACTGAAGGTTAGATATTATAAAACCTTAAATTTGCAAATGGCAAAATTAATTATAATGAAATAATTATGTAGTGCTTGAATTTTATATATATATTCTTCATTATTTGTGTATACTGCTTAAGTCTGAACTTATCATATATATATTTTCTTATCATTTCCTATCACATTTTGATTATTTGCATAGTTACAGTTTGTTTTATTCAGTTTTAATTGTTTGATTTTTTGGTAATTGGGTGAATTTTTCTTTGTTTCAGTTTTAAAATAGATTTCAACTAATTTGATCATATTTATTTGAAAATAACTCTCTCTGGTAGTTTGAGCTCCAAAATGAGATGGGGAATTTTTTTTCTAGGTTGTGATTAATTTTATAACTGTGTACTGATTATTCATCAGAATTAAACCCTAGTCTGCTCTCACTGGTTCCTCTATAGTAGTAGTCCTTAAATCTGCACATTAGAATCTACTGAGGAACTTGAGAAACAGTGATCTCAAAGCCCATGTTGCACAAATTAAATCATGATTTCTCATGAGTTGGGGCCCAACACAAAGTTCATTTTTTGCTTTTAACTCCCCAGTGATTTTAATGTGCTTCCAGAATTGACAAGTATTAGCCCTCATCCTTTGTTGACTTTGTCAACAAAGTTATTAAAAGACATTTCTTTTGCAATTCCAACCTGAAAGATGTCCAATAATTAAATTCCCAGTCCGTTCATATATCCTGACATATGTTGTTTCCTAATCAGTATTCAGAAAGCACCAAAATCTCAGCTTATTAGAATGGAGACTAAATAATATATTCTCAAAGATAGCTTTGTTTTTCTTTTAAGTTCTCTAGATTGTTTTCTTCCTGTCATCTTCAGGATTGTTAACAAGTGATGTGAACTATAAAGGTTACTTAACTCTGTTAGGTATGAGTTATTAGGTAGATCATACCTTATTCTATTTTTTTAGCAGTAGTTTTATTCACTTTATGTATTTTGTATTTTATATTTAAAATCTTTAAAATGTGACTTGGTAGATTTTTAAAATATCAGAAGAGAAAATAAAAATTACACAATGTAGGTGACATTAGAAGAAAAAAAAAAGGAGGACTGGCAACTGCTGAAAATACACTTAGAAATATATAGTATGAGTTAGAGAAAAGTCATGTGAAAGGAAAATGAGTTTTAAAACATTAGAAAAAATTATAAAGACAGACAAAAGAGGTCCAACATAAGCATATTTAATGACCCTGAAAAAACATTAAATAGATAAACAGAAATTAAAGGAAAATTAAGAAACCCTACCAAAAAAACACAATCTACAGATTGAAATGGCATCCCATTTCCCCAGAAAAATATTAATAAGGAAAATTCAACATAGAACAAATTATTGTTATTAAAGAACAATTCTATGGACATTCAAGCCAATTTGTTTTCTTCTTTCGAATTTTTATTTAAATTCCAATTAGTTAACCTACAGTGAAATATTAGTTTCAGGTGTAGAATTTAGTCATTTATCACTTACATACAACATACAGTACTCATCACAAGTGCCTCCTTAATCCCCGTCACCCACTTATCCCATTCTCTTACTCACTTCCCCTCCACAACCCTCATTGCTTTTCTTTATTTTTTTTTTTTTTGCCTATGTTCATGTGTTTTGTTTCTTAAATTCCATATATGAGTGAAATCATATAGTATTTGTCTTCCTTTGATGGATTTTGCTTAGTATAATCTCTCTAGCTCCACCCATGTCACTCTAAATGGCAAGATTCCATTCTTTTTTCTTGGCTGAGTAATGGTTCATTGTGCATGTGTGTGTGTGGTGTGTTTGCATACCACATCTTCTTTAACCATTCATCACTTGATGGACATTTGGACTCTTTCCATAGTTTGGTTATTGTTAATAATGTTGCTGTGATTATTGAGATGCAGGTAACCCTTTGAATCAGTATTTTTGTAACCTTTGGGCAAATATCTAATAGTGCGATTGCTGAGCCTTAGGTAGTTGTTGTTGTTGTTTTAACTTTTTGAGGAGCTACCATACTGTCGTCCAGAGTGGCTGCACCGGGTTGCTTTCTCATCCACAGTGTAAAAGAGTTCCCCATTTCTCTGCATCCTCGACAACAGTTATTGTTTCTTGTGTTATTAATTTTAGCCATTCTGACTGGTGTGAGATGATCTCTTGTTTTTGTTTTTTGTTTTTAATTCTTATTATTGATTTATCTGAGAAGGAGGGGAAAGAGGGAGAGAGTGAGCACATGAGAGTGAGGGGGTTGGGGCAGAGGGAGAGGGAGAAGAGCTCCGCACTTGAGCAGGAAACCAGAAGCAGTGCTTAATCCTAGGATCCCAGGATCCCAGAACCCTGGGATCCCAGAACCCTGGGATCATGACCTGTGCTGAAGGCAGACACTTAACTGACTGAGCCATTCAGGCACCCCTCTCATGGTTTTGATTTGTATTTCCCTAATGATAAGTGATAGATCAGACCTTCTTACTATGAGAATTCTGATTTTCCATGAATCCTCTGGAATTGTAAATTTGTATGCATTTTCTTATATTTATTTTTTCCTTAGGGGAAGGAAATATACGTATTGTTAGGTTCTGAATGAATTCTGTGATTTTCAAAGGAGTGAACAGTATTGGGGCTAAGTGATCTTTGAATGCATTACATTCTAGAAAGTTAGTTTTCTAGCTCCCAGGATGCTTGCAAGGATCAGATGAGAAAATGTGTCTGAAAGGATGTATGGACTATAAATACTACACAAATATGTCATGAAAATCATAGTTTCATATGGGAGAAGTCAATTATAAGAAATATGTATATTTGGTGATTTAAAATAGAAGAAACATTCTAGTCTTGGGGATAAAAAGATTGTGGTATTAAAAAGGGCAGATTTGCTTAAGGAAGACTGGCAGAAGTTGGGTGTCATGAACAGTATTTTAAAGCTAATGATGAGACAATTCATTTGTCCCCAGGAAGCTCTCCTGCTTAATATAGGTTGCAGAATTTTAACAGAATTTTTTTAACATAATTTTTTAAAAATAAACCTACAACCTGTTAGATGGCTATTTTTAAAAAAGTCTACTCTTTTCATGTAAAAGAAACTAATACAAAATATTGTTTAGTAATGGAAAATTAATACAAGATAAATAAAATAGAGCATAGTCATCTTAAAAGAATGAGAAGCCTTCAAGCATATTTAAAAGTGAGACCTCAAATTGAATTTATAACTGGGTTTATATTGCACCTTTAATCACAGTAACTGATGAATGAACTTAGAAAAAAAAAGGGTTCTTTCTATTTAGTATTAATAGAGCAGTCATATAGGATTTGGTCAATTGTGTGCATTTTAAAAATAGTTTTCAAACATTTTTATTCATCATCTTGACAACAGCTCCATAAAAATGATAATCTAGACATTTAAAAAAAAAAACACCATGAAAAATGTATCTCCTTAACTTGGTGACTATGTCTGAAAGTAACATAGTTTTTAAAGATTTTTGTTGATCCAAGGGTAAGTGGAAACAGGCTGAGCATATAATCTATGGTTATCCTTAGTGATCATAAATTAGTGAGTTTAATCAGAAATGTTTCATTATAAAAACTTACACTTCATTTGTATGATGAAAAGTAAAACTGATAACAACTGGATAGACTCTTGAGCTTCATTAAAATGCCTTGAGTTAATCTAAATATTCTTTGATAATAGTTTTTAATGTTAGCTGAGATATATAGTTGACCTGCCTTTTGTTGGGGTAAAGGAGGTCATAGAAGATATATATTTTTTAATGTTATTGTTGTGGGCATTCTATTTTAATTGTTGTGTCTAAGATATGACTTTGTTTCTTCCTACATTTTCCCTTGTGTCTCAAGCTATAAAATATCTATAATAGTCAAAGTATTTGAAATTTTTGTTCATTAGGGCACCTGGGTGGCTCAGACGCCTGTTAAGCATCTGCCTTCAGCTCAGGTCATGATCTCAGGGTCCTGGGATGGAGTCCTGCATCAGACACCCTGCTCAGCAAGGAGTCTGCTTCTGCATCTCCTTCCTGTCCCCCTGCTACTGCCCCCGCCATCCCTTTCTTTCTCTCTTTCTCTCTCTCCCTCTGTCTCAAATAAACTAAACTAAATAAATAAATAAAATCTTTAAAAAATAAAACTAAATAGGGGTGCCTGGTTGGTTGAGGGGGTTAATTAAGCCTTTGCCTTCAGCTCAGGTCATGATCTCAGGGTCCTGGGATCAAGCCCCACATAGGGCTGTCTGCTCAGCAGGGAGCTTGCTTCCCCCTTTCTCTCTGCCTACTTCTCTGCCTACCTGTGATCTCTCTCTCTCTCTCTGTCAAATAAATAAATAAAATCTTTAAAAAATAAAATTAAATAAAATTTTGTTTCATTCAAAAATATGTATGCTAAAAAGGTCTCAGGGTCCTGGGATCGAGGCCCGCATCGGGCTCTCTGCTCAGCAGGGAGCCTGCTTCCTCCTCTCTCTCTGCCTGCCTCTCTGCCTGCTTGTGATCTCGCTCTGTCAAATAAATAAATAAAATCTTTAAAAAAAAAAAAGTAATCTTTTTTCTCTGTTTATGGATTGGAAAAGAATTTGAAATAAAAGAAAAAGGTGATATGACCTGTTTTGAACCAAGTATAAGGGAACCTTCCTTTGATTTTGCAGAACAAATTGGTATTATGCAAATGATAGGTTTATTATTAAGACCTATAAGGCTAATGGCTGATTTTTTGGAGTGAAGATATAATTACTGTGTTTCATATTGCTTATTATCAGTTATATTTGTATTTGAAAATTTTCACATACGGTCTTGCTTTATTTTGTTCACTTGCTAAACCATTATGAGGAAGTAATAACTTTATCTTAATGTATTGAGCCTCATTTCTATTAAAAGCTAAACATTAGAATCTGAGGTGTCATGTTAGGTACCCAAGAAAATCATGTCTTGCTACTCATTACAAACAATATGCCTAAAGGGAGTTAAACCAAATCTATGGAACAGCTGAATGTTAATTGTAATATTGCTCTGCAGCTCATTTGGTTCAAATGGATTATAAATTATGCATGAAGCAAGCAACGAACTAGCAATATTTCTGTTAACTGAGGTCATGACCCTTCTTTTAGCTAATCTTTTAATGTGAAGTTACTAATAAAAAAGTCCAGTTATTAACTAACAGAGTGGGTAAGCAGCCCAGTGCACGGTACATAATGATTCCCACAACACATTTTTTAAAACATTTTCTACTATTAATAGTGTTTTTTTAATGGCCAGTTATAGGAATGTGGATATTTTTATAAAGCAGTAAATTTCAATTTTAGGATAAACAGAAAATAGCATAATCTTAGTGGAAATTAATTTTTTGGTACACTTCTTTCTATATTTTCACCCATAAATATATATTTCATAGCACTTACATACATATGCATATTCATGTTCTTCTCTTTTTTCCCTAAACATGATCATTTTATATCCTCAACAATGAATTTGCTTAAAGGTTTGAAAGTAACTCAGGATATCCACTATTACATTCATCATAAAAATAAGATGAATAATATTAACACTATAAAATATTAATGAATATTCTGCAAACCAACTTTAATCATACAGTTCTAAAATACTCAGAGAAAAAATATACTACATTTATATTTGTCCAAAAAAATGGGTGATTAAACTCATTCATTATTCATTAAATTAAGACTTTTTGAGCACATACTATGTGTCAGCCAAGGTATCAAGAGCTGTGAGTACAATGCTAAAATAGATAAGCTTGTCCCTTGTCTACTGTATATACATATATATATGTCATATGGTAAAATATACAGAAAAAAATACAGATATTTAAGTTAGTAATTCTTCAAATGCCAAGTATTTTTAATGCTAAAAGAAATAAATTGAATAAATGTATTGCTAAATAATGTTAACACATTTTTCTTTCCTGATTTATTCTCTAAAACAAGGGTAATCTATCTTTGAGTAGTGTCTCAAAAATGCAACAGATGATAGTGTACTGCATTTAGAAAATTTTCTCTCTCTGTTACCTGAATATATTTTTGTCTTAATTGGAGATTTTTGATCACAGTTGAAAGTTCATTCATTAAGTATTTTTTTATCATAGCTGTCACTAATATTAAACTATGATTCTGAGAAAAACAGTGGAAATTATTAATTTGTATCTCAATATTAGAGCATTTATATATTGCATACTAAGGATAGTTACTCTAGATTAAAAATGTAATAATTTTAAATATTTTAATAAATATTAGTCAAAGCTTTGTTAGAAAATAGATATTAATGATATAACCAAATATACACAATACTAAAATAAAAACTAGGTAAAGTGAAAATTCAGCTAGCCAATATATTTCTTCCCATATGGAATCAAAAACAAAAGTTGAAAAAAAAAAAGTTAACTATTCTTCCTATCAAGGAATTTACCTGACTAAATATTCTGTGTTCTTAAATTTTAATTAATTAATTAATTCTAGAGCAAGAGCAGGGGGAAGGGGCAGAGGGAGAGAAAAAGAGAGAACCTCCACAAACCCCATGCTGAACACTGAGCGAGGAGCCCAACAAGGGGCTCAATCCCACGACCCTGAGATCATGAGCCCAAATCAAGAGTTGGGCACTTAAACTAACTGAAACACCAAAGCGCCCCCTACATATTCAGGTTTTAAATAGACCCAACTTCTGCCTGACATTATACACCATGTGAAATGACTTTTCACATTTTAAAATGTTTTTCATTTTAAATACTCCGTAATAGAAATCAAGTCATTTTTTGACATTAATTAGTTACTTGTGCATTTATAGCTTATAGAATTTCTTACAGTCTTTGTATTTCTGCTTAGGGATTACATATATTTCTAAGAATGTTTGGATTTTTTATCCATATTGAATTTTTACCTCAATTATATAACTCTCTGCACTTAGATGAGATAATAAATACAAAGTACTTACAATAGTGTCTGGTTCATAGTCAATACTCTAAGAATTATCAGACATTACAATTAGGAAGGATAATTTCCAGCACACCCAACTCCTATAGGAGAATACAAAAAATTAAATGGGGATTCTTTTTAGGTGAGAAATTCTGTTATCACCATAAACCTGACATATGGAAGCCCAGTGTCCTCCCTCAACAGAAGAACAATTTTGAAATCAGTGCTGAAATGGATTTTTTCATAAATTTGCTTCTACCTCTGGATGATTTCTGACTCAGCTTTGCAGAAAAGAGACGTTTCATTGGCACCATGCTCCAATGCCCACTGTTAATTCTAAGACACTCTTGCTGGGTCCTTGTTACTCTTTTTCATTTCCCTTGCTTAACCCTCATTGTGATTATACAACATTAAGAAACTGGATATAAGTGTAAAAGAAACTTTTTTCCTACTGAAGTATTATAAATCATTTTTCTTCTAAAAATTAATTCTAATCTTTTAAAATAATTTTATTATTTCATCATAAATTGCATTTAAAAGGTTACTATGAAGAGATAATTGTAGTCTCATTTTCTTAAGAAAAAATACCAGAATAAGGCAAAAACAATGTTAATGTACATATTTCTCACATATGTAAAACATAGTTCACATTTAATCAATTATTTGCATTGAAGCAAAACCAAAAAGCACTAGCATTATCCTTTTTTTATAAAGCAGACTTTTGGATATTATTTAGGTATGAATGCCAATAATGTTTGACAACCAAATATGCATACTAATATGTCAAATGGGTCTACTAGAATTTTTACAATGATCCATTATGTGCTATAATTTACGTAACCTAGATTCTTTTAGAAATGGAATTGTACAAAAAGAACAATTTTACTATTCTAATGTAAATTATATGAAACTCGCATTAATTATACTTTGATTAAAATAATTGTAGAAAACATCAGATTAATTTGTAAAATTTTTAAATTAAATCATGTCTTATATTTGTATTATAATTTGAAAATATTTCAAAGTTTAAAATTACTGTGTGTTTATGACAATGTGTTAAAGTGGAAAAACTCCTGACTTGGCAGAGGCTTGGAATCTGCCTTTAAGTACATCTGGAAAACAAAACAAAAAGTTAATGATTCTGAAAGTTCAGCTCTCCTAATCAAGTCATTGTAGCCTCTGAACCTCAATTTTCTAGAAGTTAAATGGGAATAGTAACATCTAACCATTCTCTAGTAGAATGGTATAAGGCCAAATTCTACACTTAAAATATATTAAAAATTTAAACTATGCACATATAAGTTATCTGGTCATGTTTATAGTTATTAGAATGAAATAGTCTTGTTATGGTCTTATATACCATTTATCTAAATAAAAGCACATATTTATTTTCTTTTAAAATAAATGCAGGATTTGATTATATGTTCATGGTAAGTGTTTTGATTAGAAAAAAGAGGGTGAATTAAACTTCACCCTAATTTACTTTTTAACTATCTTGAGGGGATACTGCTTATAAAAATGTAAGAAGAATGTATAATCTGGGCTTAAATTGAACTGATTATGTAAATATATTGAAAATGAGTTGGAGGTATAAATCACAGATGTCGACTTGATGAAAAGTTTGTTACGAGCAAAATCTACTGCTCCTAAATCCCAATGTGTTAATTACAAGAAAGCATCTGGTATACAAATTTATGCTAAGCTAAGAAACATACAGATTAATGTTGAGTACAGTATGTCAGATAGATATGGTACCATCTACTTTTACTTGCTGAATTATTTAAGCCATAATTGTTGCATCAGTGTACATCACTAAAACAGATTGTGATTATTAAGCACAGTTAATACTAGTATAGTAAGAGAGGTGTATTTTTGTGTATGTTGCTCACTTCAAAAATATGCATAAAGAGTTGAGTGTCTGGGAGGAAAAAGGTTATTGAATGTGAGTCATTATACTCTGGGAAAAAAGAAAAAAAACGTATTTTTAAATTTAAAAATAAAATACAAATGTAAGGATAAGAGGAATTTTAAAAAATAATAATAATATAAGAATAGGGGAAAGTGAAGTCATGTAAATTAACCCCAAGCCCAGTCCTCGTATACTAAAGGAAGCCTTATAAATGTTGTGCTGTCTTTATCAGGAGTACTACTTTCCCTCTGAAAGTAAGACTTGGTGTTTTTTTATAAGGGTTAAAATTTTTGTCCCTCTATTTATAGATCATCTATGTGGATATGTCATTACTAATGTGACTCTTCAATCTTAGCCATATTGATGATTTCTTGAGTTCGTCATGTAGACTTACAGTAAAATGACATAGGATCTGTATCCCCAAACCTTCACTTTCTATTACTTCCTAATTATTCACAAATGCTATTACAAACTAAAAATGACTTTGTAAAATACAGGAGAGTTCATATCTTCAAAGATCTATTTCTTATGTCTTCATTGATATAAAAGTGCAAAAAAAAATAGAAACATAAATTCCTCAATGAAAAGAAAGGAGACATGATCTACTAACTTTATGAAATCAAAGCCAATTGTGATTGTATGAAGTAACCCCTTTGCAAACAAGAATGTTGTCCATATATCACTTTTGAGAATTGTTTATGACTACTCATTTTTATGCACTCCTGTATCAATTATTGAACAAAATATATGCTTGGCATGCTTATAGCTGTTGGGTATGTAAAAGTGAACAGGACAAGAAAGCTTCTTGTATTCAGGGAGCTTGCAATCTACTGGGGTTATCAAAATGGTACAGTTCCTTAAAGTCAGCAAATTTAAAGCTAACAGTAAGCTCTACCAAGAGTATTAATAAAGGAAAATGTGTGAGTGATACTAGGTATGACACACTACGTCTTCCAGAATT
This sequence comes from Neogale vison, assembly GCF_020171115.1. Taxonomy (NCBI): domain Eukaryota; kingdom Metazoa; phylum Chordata; class Mammalia; order Carnivora; family Mustelidae; genus Neogale; species Neogale vison. The sequence continues at coordinate 57,912,104 of NC_058099.1, forward strand.
TACACAGTAGAATAAGCTGTGAAGTTTTAATAATTGAAATACAGAGGTTAAAAAGAAAAATATGCTAAATGACATATGATGCATAAATAAAGTTTCCTGGGAGATCAAACAATGTACAATGACATCTCTGCCTGAACTGTATGAAGAAGTGTTATAAAAGTAACAGGGATTAGTTAGGTAGAGTTTTTTGCACCAACAAAAACTAGAGTGTCAGACATAATTTAAAGACAAGAGGTAAACCATAATCTGTATAAGCAGATCATGGAGAAAAATTGGAAAGTAAATTGGGGTCACTGCAGAATGATTTGAATTCCATTAAAAAATACCTAAGGAGTATCAAAATGCTTTAGGCAGATTAATCCAGTGATTTTATGCTGTATTGATTTGAGATGGGAAGGAAGGAGGTTTCTATATAAACAGGGAGCTCATTAAAATATTAATTAATAATTTGAGCACCATATCATAATAGCTTACATTAGGGTGATGGCAGAGACTGTTTTTATGAAAAAATTAATAAATGTGAGATTTTTTTCTATTTTATTGTAGATTAATGCATATTGGTTGTCAAATATTCAAATAATCACTAATATAAAATAAAATCCATAAATCTCATAACCCACAGCTTTTACAATTTTATCTAAAGGGTGTCCATAGTTTCCAAATACTCATTTTTCTTAGTCACCATTTAGATTGCTGTGCAGAGGATGGGACTGATACAATACACACACACACACACACACACACACACACACACTTAAACAATTAGGGCCCCTTTAAATGTATATCCTTACTTAGCACTAACACCTATCCTGTCACATTTGGTTAGATACGAATATCTGAAATTTATAAAAATGTGTAAGAAATAATATAAAACATGCAAAATTGCATATTTTGAAATAGCTAATGGAGGCAATTTAGAAACTTAATAAAATGATACTGTGAAGTGAAGTTAATCATATTGACATAGGAGAACTGCTTTTTTCACACTAAAGCCACTCACATTTGAAGATCTGGCAGTGAGGTTAGCATTTCATGAAGAAAAAAAATAACAGGAAGATGGAATGACCTGTGCTAAAAATGGAATAATTTTAATATCAAATGTGTTTTTAAGAACCCCTTGGGAACACAAAGAATCTTTAGATTATTTTTTGTGAAAAATGAGTATGTTGTGAAAATCAAATATAATAATTTAAAGTGTGCCATCATACATGTTTATATTAAAAATTGTGTCAAAAATCAACACCATGTATGAGAGGTAGTGTGTTTGTCATTATTGCAATAACATCCTGTTACCTATTGGATAAACAGATTTATTTTTTTTTTTTCTAAAGACCATTTTAACATTTTTATGGTGTTGCCTTATTTTCTATCTAATTCAAGTAGCTACATTTATTCAGTTTTTGCTCCTCTCTGTCAGTAGAATTTAAGTTTCATGAGGGCAAAAACATTTTTAGTTTTAGCCATTATTATATCCTTAATGTCTAAAAGTATGCCTGCTTATGGCAGGTACTCAGTATTTAATGAAACTTTTGTTGAAATTAACACACAATGTCAATGAAATATGCAAATAAGTACTTGAGAACTTTGGAAAGTAGTCAGCTTTGTAAAATGCTGTTGAAAAATGGAGAAGACTAAAAATTTTCCATTCACTTTGCTTATATGGGAATAGGGAACATCATTAATGTTGCAACAAGAGGAATTTCCAGGGGTTAATGGAAGAAGGTACAGTGATCCTGGAGTTGGTTCAGGATTAAAGATCCCCCTCTCGGACTTCACTTTGCCTCTCTGGGGGTTCAGTTCCTTGTTGGAACAAAGATAACCTTCACAATCTCTTTTTAGTACTACAATTAAAATTCAAAAAGCTGATTTAACAAATGTTCCCCTTTTTAAGTAAAACATGAAGTAGATTCGCTTCTGAATTTCTTTTTTTTTTTTTAAGATTTTATTTATTTATTTGTCAGAGAGAGAGATCACAAGTAGGCAGAGAGACAGGCAGAGAGAGGGAAGCAGGCTCCCCGCTGAGCAGAGAGCCCGAGGCAGGGCCCGATTCCAGGACCCTGAGATCATGACCTGAGCTGAAGGCAGAGGCTTTAACCCACTGAGCCACCCAGGTGTCCCTGTGGTTGCCTTTTAAATTTGGTCATAATATTTTCTGCCTTAAAAGTGTTTTAGATTTTTATGTAATGATATTCATTAATATTTATGTTTTGTATTTTTATCTTTATATACTTCCATGCAAAAGCTTCCACTATACATAAATATTTTCTTCTAATGTTGTATATCTTTGTTTTTGCATTTTATAGTCTTTAACCATATGTAATTTATTCCACAGTTTGAATTCTTTTTCTATTTCCTTTTTTAAAAAAATTAGCATTTTATTTTGAGCCAATAAAGATGTTTATATTACTTTTACATTTATATTATCATTATTATTATTATTAATTTAATTTTACTTTATTTCTTTTCAGTGTTGCAAAATTCATTGTTTATGCACCACACCCAGTGCTCCATGTAATACGTGCCCTCCATAATACCCACCACCAGGCTCACCCAACTTCCCACCACCCTCCCCTCCAAAACCCTCAGTTGGTTTCTCAGAGTCCAGTCTCTCATGGTTTGTCTCCTTCTCCAATTTCCCCCAACTCAATTCTCCTCTCCATCCCCCAATGTCCTCCATGTTATTCCTTATGCTCCACAAGTAAGTGAAACCATATGATAATTGACTCTCTCCGCTTGACTTATTTCACTCAACATAATCTCTTCTGGTCCTGTCCATGTTGATATAAAAGTTGGGTATCCATCCTTTCTGATGGAGGCATAATACTCCATTGTTTATATGGACCATATTTTCTCTATTTCCTTTTAATTTCTAGTTTCTTGCCCTATAAACAAATCACATGTTGTTTCTGCTTTGGAAAATTATTAAGGAATTGATATGATGTAGTGCAGGTTGGAGTAGTAGTCACGTATGGGTGAAAAGACGGTGCATTTTCTATTTGAAGGATATATAGTTAAAATACATGATGAGAAGATAAATTGGATTAATTAGATTATTCAGATCTTCCATATAAAAATGTTACATTTGATCTCTCCAGTTTTTAAGTCTAGTTGTTACCACATTTATGTCAAATTCTTAGAATTTATATCATTCTTAATAAAAGTTGTTTATTGGGGTGCCCAGGTGGTGACTCAGTTGGGTAGGTGGTTGACTCTTGATTTTAGCTCAGGTCATGATCTCAAAGTCCTGGGATTGAAGAATCCTGGGGCTCTGTGCTCAACATGGAATCTGCCTCAGGATTTTTTCTCCCTTTGCTCCTCCTTCTACTCTCTCTGTCTCTCTCTCTCTCTCAAATAAATAAATCAATCTTTAAAAAATATATATACAGTTTTTTATTGTGTGACTTTTATATAAAGGTCCATGGCAGGTAAAATTTCAGTTTACACAAGGTATCTTTGTTACATCTAATTTTTAAAATTTATCATTAACATTAACATTGATTATATCTTCTTTCTCCCTTTGTATTTGTGTGGTACTTAATTACCCCACTTTAGATTTCAAATTTTTCAATTCACCTTCTTATACCTGTGACTTTTGTATCTAACGTACAGGTTATTTTTTATTGTATTTAATAACACTGTGTCCTTGCTTATTTATTTATTTGTTTTGGTGAGTTGATCATCCAACATTTTTTGTTATAACAGTTACTGTTTTTGTACACCTGAAACTAATGCAAAACTATCTGTCAACTAGGGGTACCTGGTAGCTCACTGGATTAAGCCTCTGCCTTCAGCTTAGGTTATGATCTCAGGGTCCTCGGTTTGAGCCCCGCATTGAGCTCTATTCTCAGTGGGGAGCCTGCTTCCCCCTATCTCTCTGCCTGCCTCTCTGCCTACTTGTGATCTCTCTCTCTTTCTTAAAATAAAATCTTTAAAAAATTATGTCAAGTATAGTTTAAAAATTAACTTATATGCTTACACTTAATTTTCAGTTGCTAAACTTGAGAAACAAGTGCAATCTGCTGACTGTACTCTGTAACAGAAGATGGATAAAGTGTGCAATTATACTTTTTACAAATCCTCACTCCACCTCTACCACTACTCTAGCTGGGCTTTGTTTCTGTACTCTAGAAACTTTATTCCAGTTTGGTGTACTTTACAGATGTTTTTATTATATAGTATATACCTATGAAGAGTTTTAACATTTAACAATTATGAGTAGTCACCATCAGTTCATGCCTGTTATGACCTACTTATCATTCATTCATTCACTTACTTATACATTCATGTTCAATAAATAAATTTGGATTTGTTCATGTGTCAGTCACTGAGCTAGAGATATAGATAATAGATAAAGCAAATTCTGGCCTATTTTAATGATAATCTCTATTTTTATACATAAGTTATACAGTGAATTTTACATTACCTGGCTCAGCAGTGGGTATCAATTAAATGTAGGGTCCCATCATTTTTTCTCCTCCTCTTTCTTTTCCTCTCAAAAACTCAATAGACTTCTTATGAGAAAAACAGCCTTTAATTTTGTGGGTTTCATTGAGTTATATTTAAATCCAAGAAAAGAAGGTAAAGGAACTAAAATAAAATAAATGGAGGAGGGAAACTTTACCATATTTTCTTTTTCTATTTTTCTCTAGTTTTTTAGAAGATCTCTATTCTTAGAAGATTCCATAACCGAGATCAACAATTTCTTATATGACCTATTTTGTGGTCAAATTTAAATTGGGTGCGTGCATCCCTTTGCCTTCTCAAAAATCTTAGATGACTCTGAATGACACAAGGGAATTACAGTTCCCAAAACTGGTTGAGAATCAAATCCATGTATGGATTATTTTACAGATATGTTTGAACCTCATTTCAGACCTCTAGCTCAGTATTTTTAAGCACCATGAGTTTTATGTAGGCAACCAGAATTTGAGGAACCTGAACCTGGAATTATCTGATATTGATGACTCAGGTCATAGAACTCTAGAGTGAAATTGGCAGAGCCCAGCAGAACAGACTGACAAGTATCATAAGGAAAGATAGATTTTGAACATACTTTTACTCCTAAAATGTTTTACCACTTATCCTTAAACCAGCTTGGAAATTAATCATACAATATACCAAATCTGCCTTAAATGAAAGAGACCATTCTAAAACTAGCATAGATTCCAGGCAGACAAAGGGCTTTCATGCCCTGATGATGTTCTCTTGGCTTCCTGTGAGATCTCCTCTGTCACTTTGCATCTGGTGAACCCACACAAGCAATCAGTACTACTTTACATTCTGTCCTTCAATTCTTCTTGAATTTCTCCTGTAATTTTCACCTCCCCTTTCCATTGCTATCCATCAGTTTATTTTTTTGCAACTTTTTGATTTTTTGAAGCATATCTGTGAATCCTTTTCTGTGATTTATTTCAGGTTGCTCCAGTTATGTCTTTTAAGAAGGATAAATGGAGGATATACTTCCTGAGTCTGCTATATTGATAAATATTTTTTACATTCAATATGAAAAGCATATTAGCTGTAAATTGTGTTGTACTTTTCCCATGAAAACTCCAGTAAGGTATTTTCTAGCATCTAAATAAACGGTAGAGAGTACTGAATACAGTTTCCTTTTCTACTTTGTAAATGACACTTCATTTCTTTGTGTATATGAGGAACACCATCTTAAATGTCATGACTTAATGATGTCATTACAATGCCTTGCCGTTGAGCATCTCTTATTAAATTTAAAAAATATATGTAGAGAGTAGGATGAGGTGCTTGGGTGTCTTGCTTGGTTCAGTGTCTGACTCTTGATTCTGGCTCAGGTCCAGATCTCATGGTCCTGGCGTGGGGCTGCACATTGGGTTCCACACTCAGAGGATCTATCTCAGGATTCTCTCTCTCCCTCTCCTTCTGTCCCCCACCCCACTCACTCTCTATAAAGTAAATAGGTAAATCTTAAAAAAAAAAAGAGTAAGCCTACAAATCTTCAAATCTATTCTCTGCAACATGAAGAGGTTTTTTGTTTATTATTATTATGCTTTTGTATAGAATTGATAGAGATTTTGTTTAATATACACAGTCTACTATTTGAAATAGACACAACATATATATATATTCAAACTACATATACATATATATAATTTGAATTTTATTCTTCAACATTGTTTAAATTTTTCTAGTATATTAATGCTTCATTCTTTGTTTTCTTTTTATTTATTTATTTATTTATTTATTTATTTAGTTAGTTAATTGACAGAGATAGATCACAAGTAGGCAGAGAGACAGGCAGAAAGAAGGGGAAGCAGGCTCCCCACTGAGCAGAGAGCCTGATGCGGAGCTCGATCCCAGGATTCTGGCATCATGACCTGAGCTGAAGGCCGATGCTTAACCCACTGAGCTACCCAGGCACCCCCTTTTTTGTTTTTTATCAATGCACTTGAGTCCCTTCAAGTTTCCCTTCCATGTCTTAGTGCTTTGATACTAGTCTACAATTTAATGTTAGTCTGGTAAGTTCTATTAGGTCTCTATTTTATTCTTTTTACTTATTTTTTACCCTTGTTTCCTGATAGACCACATTTTTGAAATGTGTTCCTGTAGTATTGAAATTATATCTATCTGACCATTTATTAAATTTACAAATATGGTACACAATTGCCACCAAAATAGTGTTCGAAATTTCACAGTGACACTCCCTATCAGGTATATGAAAGTTGTATTTCATTCTCCTTTAACCAGTGGATTATGCCTAACATTTAAAAAATAATTAATGACAATCTTTATCAAAATCTTACAAATAGTCCAATAGAGGGAACACATTCAAAATCATTCCCTTAGGCCAGTAGTACTCTCATACCATAGAAGGATTAAAAATAAAACAACAACAAAAAATGCAAAAGCAAAAAAAAAAAAAAAAAGTCTAGTTTGCCTAGCATAAGTGTTGCTACTCCAACTTTCTTTTGGCATCATTTGTATGATAAATTTTTTCCTCCACCCCCTCACTATCAATCTATATGTGTCTTCAGGTCTAAAATGAGTCTCTTTAAGGCAGCATTTTTAATCCATTCTGACACCCTGTCTTTTGATTGGAGCATATAATCCATTTACATTCAAAGTAATTATTGATAAATAATGTTTTTATTGCCATTTTATTACTTGTTTTATCATAGTTTCTGGAGATTTTCTCTGAGCATTTCTTGTCTTTGTCACTTTTGGTCTCTCCTTTATACTTAAAGAGTTCCCTTTAACATTTCTTTCAGTGCTGGTTTAGTGGTCATGAACTCCTTTAGTTTTTGTTTGTCTGGGAATCTCCTTATCTCTCCTTCTAGTCTGAATGATATCCTTTCTAGTTAGAGTTTTCTTGACTGCAGATTTTTTTCCACTCATCACTTAAATCTATCATGGCACTCCCTTCTGGCTTGCAGCATTTCTGTTGAAAAATCCCATGCTACCTTTGTGAGTTTTCCTTTGTAAGTAACTGACTTCTTTTGCTGTTTTAATTTTTTTCTTTATCACTATATTTTGTCAATTTAATTACAATATGTCTCTATGCGGGTTTGTTTTTGTTGATTTTGATGAGAGTTCTCTATGCCTCCTGGATCTGGATTGTCTGCTTCCTTGCCTAGATTAGGGAAGTTTTGAGCTATTATTCTTCAGATAATTTTTTTGCCCCCTTTTCTCTCTCTTCTTCTGGGACTTCTATAATACAAATGTTATTATGTTTGATGTAGTCACTGAGGGTCCCTAAGGCTATTCTCATGTTGCATAATTCTTTCTCTCTTTTGTTCACTCTCATTATTTTCCATTAGTCTTCTAGGTCACTAATTTGTTCCTCTGCTTCTTCCAATATCCTTTCCATTGCATGAAGCCTGTTTTCAATCTCATTTACTGCATTCTTTATCTTTGACTGATTCTTTTTTACTCTCATCAGGGTCTTCCTGATATCTTTTATTCTTTTCTCAAGTCCTGCAAGTATCCTTATGATTGTTGCTTTAAATTCTCCACCAGGTATGTCACTTACATCTGTTTCATTTAGATCTCTGGCTGTGGCTTTATCTTGCTCTTTCATTTGGAATAAATTCCTCCATCTTGGCATTTTATCCACGTCTCTACCTTCTTCTCTGTTTTAGAAAAAACAGTTATGTCTCCTGCTCCTGAAAGTAATGGCCTTATGAAGAAGAGGTCTTACAGTGCCCAGATCTGGGTACTTTAGGGACTATCTCTAGTGTGTGCTACATGTGCTCTGTTATTGTGTTTTGGCTGCTTTGTCCCTTGAGCCACTTTCTGCAGAGGCAATTCTTGCCTACAATGGACAGTGTTTAGACCCTAGTTTGTAGTCAGTTTTAACTAGGTATGCTCTGGTATGCTTGTGAAATGTAACCGTACACTAACTCCACCAGACCTGAGGTCCTGCAGAACTCTCTGACTGGGGCACATAGAGTGTGTAAGTATTTGTGCTAGTTTTCTGAGAGAGGGACCTGTCATTCTTAAGACTGAGGCAAACTGGACTTTGAAGGGGAACTCCATCAGAGTGCAGGGGATGGGGCTTGGTGTAATCAAGTTAGGAAGCCATTGTTGACCCTGCACTGCCTCTATCTGGTGGCTTTGTGTTTATGCTGAAGGATGTAGGAGGGGAATGATGCTGCCCAGCCCTTGTTCTGAGATGTGTCTGTGTAAATGTTGCCTCCCAAGGACACTCTCCAAGATAAGTAAATAATTTCCCCACAGTGTGCCCCAGGCATTCTTGAGATCACTTTTTCCATGACCTCTCACCCCAGGTTGTTTGCCTGCCTTCTCTTCAGGATCAGGGTAGTACCTTCTGGAATCTATCCCAGCTAAACCTGCTGACCTTTATAACACCAGGCTTTAAAAAACAAACAAACAAAATTAAACAAACACACACACACCAGGCTTTCAGCTCCACTGGTTGTAAGAACCCACAAATTCCAGCTCCTCTCATTTTCTGAGTCAATCACTTTAGGGAAAACCTTCTTCTTTGTGCATTCCCCTGTGTGGTCCTCTCTCTCTTTCTCTCTGTCTCTCACTTGCTCCCCTCTCCCTGAGCATGGCTTACTCCTCTCTGCAACAGTCACAATCCATTTCTCCCCTAAAGCACATGTCTGCACTTCCTGCCTTCTTTGATGTGGTTTTTTCTCTCCCTTTAGTTGTGGATTGTGTTCCATCAGTCTTCCAGCAGATTTCTGGAGTGCTTAGGACTTGATAGTTATCCTGTTGTGTTTGTGGAATGAGAGGAGAGGCTCCTCCTCTCAGCCACCATCTTTGATTCCCTCATTCTCCTTTTAATACCAGGTGGAGGCTTGGAATTTGATGGTTTCTACTTACTACTACTCATTCTCAGCTGCCTGATAGAGGATGGATAGGACTTTAGACCATGGAAGCCACACCGAAAGGAATCTATTATTTGTGCTTGTCTTTTGAAATTTATGTACTGTGGATAAACCAGGCTGGCCCTGGAATGAATCATCACCTAAGTGTGGCAGATTTGTCAAGGGGAAGTGGAGTTGGATTTTTACCTCCTGTGTTTAAATGCCACTTCTAGGAAAATAATGCATAAAACCTTTAGACGGGGACTTTTCTTTTTTTGGAGTCCACTTGTATCAGGGCGATAATAGTCATTAGCCATTCATATCTGTCTTCCCGACATGTCTTGCCTCCAGATTTGTCCCTTCTCATTAGGGGATGGAAAACTCAGGACCTCAAAAATAAATATTAATAATAATAATAAAATTAAGGCCATGAATTTTCTTCAATATCCCTGCCAAATACAATCTCTTCAGATTGAATAGTTTTGAAAAAGTCCTTATGAATAGTCTAACTTTTCCCAACAACAAACTTTTCTTAATTAATGGAGTTGTGGCTTCATTCCTGGTGTCTTGTTAAGCATTTTTCAAACTATATTCTTTCTTAGAATATGTGGCATATGGATGAAATCACATTCAGAGTGTACATTCAGTTTTGGTTTCTAAAGCACTCCCTTTTCTCCATCTTTCCTGAAAGGAATATGTGGGGTTTTGTTTGTTTGTTTGTTTGTTTGTTTTTTAAGATTCTATGTATTTATTTGACACACAGAGATCACAAGTAGGCAGAGAGAGAGAGGAAGGGAAGCAGGCTTCCTGCTGGGCAGAGAGCCCAATATGGGGTTCGATCCCAGAGCCCTGGATCATGACCTGAGCCGAAGGCAGAGGCTTTAACCCACTGAGCCACCCAGGTGCCCCAAGAATGTGTTTTTATATAAAAGACAAAATCTGAAAGTTAGTGTTGTCTGTACTACAGAAAAGTAGCCCTAGTTTTAGATGTTCTCTGTGTAAATCCTAATATACAGGTTTAGAACATAATATAACTGGATGCTAATTTGGAGGATGAAAAATCTGTACCATAATTTTGTAGCCTTCCAAGGACTGTAAAATGATGAGTGTTCTATTTATACCTTTTACTTTAGCCTACTCAAACATTCTATAAACAATATCACCATCAGAAAACTTTATTTCTGATTTAATTACATTATAATTCTTTTATGAAGTTCATTTAATGATGAAAAAGTATTGGTTTTTAAGACCCTTTAAAAAACTGTCCTGTATTTTCTTCTTCTTAAAAAGTTAAAAAAAATATGTTTTGAGAAACATGAAAAAATGATTTAAACATTAACTTCAGAATTTTATTTTAGAATCTCATTAGAAAATATATTTTACTATTTTGCTTAGTTTTCTTAATTGTTACATTGCAATTATCAGGGAGATGCAGTATGTAAATCTAAAAGTTTAATGTTTCTTTCAGCTAGAAAAGAAATAAGACAATCTGAATTACTTTAGTTCACTAATTTAATGTGATTTGTATAGTTTAATTATCTGTTTCTTAGTTGCCTCATCTTTACAATGGGCACGAGACAATGGAAACTGTATCTTATAGGCAGAAATCGAAATAAAATTTTGTTTTCTTTTTAATAGATTACTTCCTCTGGAAAGTGCTGGGTGCTCTACAGATAGAAGTATTATCCACAATATTCATATGTGAATGCTGTGGTTCAGGGCATTCAAATTGTATGTACAACACAGCACAGTAAAGGCAAGATTAGACTTAGAACTTTATGGTTTAAACAACATGGTGTTATTTGTATGGGATTCTTGCCATTTCCCTAATAACTTTTATTACATTTTATATGAAACACAATAACTAATTAATGCATTTTAGTTAGTTTAATATACTGTAATTTTTAGGTGGTGTTCTGATGAAGTCCTGGTGATTAAACTTTCTCTTCTAGAGGATTCTAACACTAAGTAAAATTCCAACACTTAATTATTAATATTAAGAGAAGTTATTTGATTCTTACTATGTAGCAATAACAGGAAGAAGAATATATAATGATCCCTTTTTACAAGTCCCAGGAGTGTTTAGTCTCCACTAATCTCTTGAAACTTTTCAAGTATTAGGATAACTGAGCACTGTTGGTTTTGTTTATTATTTTATTTTACTTTACTTTTTTCCCCCATTTGGAGGTAGTGGTGTGATTTGGAAAATAATGGATTCATTAAAAAAAATCAATCAGAAATGGTGCTATTATTAGGGCACTTGGGTACCTCAGGCAGTTAGGCATATGACTTTTTTTTTTTTTAAGATTTATTATTTTTTGAGAGAGAGAGAGTGTGCAAACTTGGGGAGGTGCAGAGGGAGAGGGAGAGAATATCAAGCAGACTTCCCCACTGAGTGCAGAGCTCAATGCAGGGCTCAATCTCAGACCTTGAGATCATGACCTGAGCTGACATCAAGAGTTGGATGCCTAAGTGGCTGAGCCACCTGGGTGTCACAAAGGTATCTGACACCTTTCTCTTTTAAATAAATATATATGGAAATGGCGTTACTATTTAAAGTAAACAAATATCAACACTTGGCATTGTATTTCCAAAATGAATAAATTTAGTGTATTTGTTATAAATATCACAAACAGACACATACACACATGTGTATATGAATACATAAGCTTTATCTTATACATCAATTTCTATATTAGGAAAATGGTATTGTTAAATCATGTCTTGCAAGTATACTACTATGAATTAATAACATCAAGATATCTCTAGATAAAAGTGAGATTGCTAAAAACCAGAATTCACACAAACAACGAAACTCAAAAATCTTTAAAGGAATTGCTAGATATATACTCTTCAGTATGAGATTCTGAGAGAAATGTTCCTTTTTTTTTTTTTTTTAAGATTTTACTTATTTGTCAGAGAGAGAGAGTGAGCACAGGCAGACAGAATGGCAGGCAGAGGCAGAGGGAGAAGCAGGCTCTCCGCCGAGCAAGGAGCCCGATGTGGGACTCGATCCCAGGATGCTGGGATCATGACCTGAGCCGAAGGCAGCTGCTTAACCAACTGAGCCACCCAGGCATCCCAATGTTCATAGTTTTAAGTTGGATTTTAGGGGCACTTGGGTGGCTTGGTGGGTTAAGCCTCAGCCTTCAGCTCAGGTCATGATCTCAGGGTACTAGGATTGAGCCCCCATCGGACTCTCTGCTCAACAAGGAGCCTGTTTATCCCTCCTCCTCTGCCTTCCTCTCTGCTTACTTGTGATCTGTCATTCTCTCTCTGTTGAATAAATAAATAAACAAAATCTTCAAAAAAATATTTGAGTTGGATTTGGTCTTTCTGAATTATTTTCTATTGCCTATGTTAGCCTTTCTGCATTCTGCTTTCTTCAAATTTTCTTTGTTTTTAAAACCAATAGTACACACAAGTGGCGGGGGGGTGGGAGGTTGGGGTACCAGGTGGTGGGTATTATAGAGGGCACAGCTTGCATGGAGCACTGGGTGTGGTGAAAAAATAATGAATACTGTTTTTCTGAAAATAAATAAATTGCAGTCAAATGCTCTACCACTGAGCTGTACCCCCTGAAAATAAATAAATTGGAAAAAAAAAAAAACCAATAGTACACAAGAATGATTGAATTTAATGTGACCACATGTGTCACATGACAAATGATGCCAAATTTTCCTGCAGGACAATTTGAAGTGCTTGAATAAATTTTGGGTATTATAGGCTGCTATTACAATTTAAATTTCAAATGACCATACACATTGGAACAATCTTAATGTATTACATGAATTAATCACTAAATTTATATCTCTTGTTTTACTCACATTTAATTATTTGAAAATGCTAAGAAACATGTTTTCTTTTTTCTTCATGTGCCTCTTTTTGAAATAATTTTGAATAGCATTTTTATTATAACTATGATTGTTTTCTTAATACAAAAATATTTAAGTTTGTTGTATCAGGTATATATTTAATCTGGGTTTCCTATAATGTCACAAATTTTTCTTTGCATTTAATGGAACTCTTAAAAGAACTTAGGCACAGAGATAAAAGCGGAAAATCTAATTCTGAACGTTTTGTCTTCTCTCCAGTGCTGGATAATGCTCAAAAGAAGGTTGTAATTTTATGTGGTAGTTAACCCAGATAGTGTGAAGATGTCCAGTAACTCCTGCTCCGTCTTGTCAAAGCCGAAGTGGCCTCTAGATTTTGGTTGCTGATACTTCACTGACATTGCCACATATCCCTGTCAGACACTCTGCTTAAAAATTGGGATTTCCGGGCACCTGGGTGGCTCAGTGGGTTAAGCCGCTGCCTTCGGCTCAGGTCATGATCTCAGGGTCCTGGGATCGAGGCCTGCATCGGGCTCTCTGCTCAGCAGGGAGCCTGCTTCCTCCTCTCTCTCTGCCTGCCTCTCTGCCTGCTTGTGATCTCTCTCTGTCAAATAAATAAATAAAATCTTTAAAAAAAAATTGGGATTTCCAGACATCTCATGATAAAGAAATTCAAGGTTTGTGGACCACAATTTAAATTATTGAAACCTGGGGGTGCTTGAGTAGCTCAGTCAGTTAAGTGGCTGTCTTTGTCTCCGGTCATGATCCCAGGGTCCTGGGTTTAAACCCCACAGGAAGTCTGCTTCTCCATCTCCCTTTGGCCCTAACCTCCCTGTCCCCCCTGGTCATGCTTGTTCTCTCTTTTTCTTTCAACTAAATAAAATCTTAAAAAAAAAAATCATTGAAAGCTAAATTCCTACTCTCTGTAATGTGAATCTTAACAAAAACTTGATAGTACAAACATTTAATTTTAAGATGCCATTCTGGATTTTACAAAATAAATATGTGGTAATACTGGTGATCTAAGAAGTGTGGGAAAATAGGTTTATTGTGTATGAAGTGCTAAATCCAAACATCATTTTCACGCTGTTCATTTTTCTAAACTTACTCTAACACCCTCTAAGGACTTGAGACAAGTAGTTAACTTATGTATTCTAATTGGTTATCTTAAGACTTCTATAGTTTGGGGTGCCTGGGTTGCTTAGTTGGTTTAGCTTCTGCCTTTTGCTTGGGTCATGATCCTGAGATCCTGGGATCAAGTCCTACATCAGGATCCCTGTTCAGCAGGGAGTCTGCTTTTCCCTCTGCTCCTCCCCCTACCCCCAGCCCTTGCTCATGCTCCCCACTCCCGACCTATAAATAGATGAAATATTTCTTAAAAATTTTTGAAAAAGAAACCTATAATTTAAAATTTATATATATTGTTTTTAATTTACTAGAATGCAGCAAGAGTTTTTACGTTTTGTCATATTTTATAAAGTTTTTATTTTAAAGGAAAATTGACAAAATATTTTCGGAAGTATCTTCAATTGGAAAAAATAAAACATTTTATAATTATGCCTATTATTATTTAAAGACTTGTTTATCCATATATCATGAATGTTTTCATAATGACTTTATGAGGAAAATACTATTAATTTAAAATTGCAGGAGAACTTTGTTTTTGAGCATTCAGTATGTTCTAGGCACTGTGCTAAAACTATAATATGGTTATTTAACTTAATTTTCACAACTACCAGATTTAGAAACTGTAGCTTGGAGAAAATAGGAAGTGGGGACAAAATCATATAAAAACTGATATATAAATCAGATTACAAAGCAGGGCAGTTTTAAACTACAGCCGCTATTAACAATTAAATTCTAGTGCTACACTATCTGGTGACACTTTAAAATTTTGAAAATTCAGGTAAATAAAAACACACAAATATAATGTGACTGACATGTCCCTCTCATCCCCTCAGATTCAATAGTAGTTGACATTGTACCATTTTTTTTTCCAATTTATTTATTTTCAGAAAAAAGTATTCATTATTTTTTCACCACACCCAGTGCTCCATGCAAGCTGTGCCCTCTATGATACCCACCACCTGGTACCCCAACCTCCCACCCCCCCGCCACTTCAAACCCCTCAGACTGTTTTTCAGAGTCCATAGTCTCTCATGGTTCATCTCCCCTTCCAATTTACCCAAAAGCACATACCCTCCCCAATGTCCATAACCTTCCCCCCTTCTCCCAACCCCCCTCCCCCCAGCAACCCACAGTTTGTTTCGTGAGATTAAGAGTCACTTATGGTTTGTCTCCCTCCCTATCCCATCTTGTTTCATGGACATTGTACCATTTTAATTCAGAATTTTTGTTCCCTTCACTGCCCTTCTCATTTTGAAAACTAATACCAAAGACTTAGTTGGCTACAATGTTTCTCAGCTTGAAGCAATTTTGCCCCTGGAGAACTTTTGACAATTTCTGGAGACGGTTTTAATTGTCCCATCTGGGAGGAGAGGTGCAACTCTCATCTAAGAGCCAGGATGCTACTAAATATCCGACAACACACAGAGCAGCCTTCACAGCCAAGACCCTCGCAGTTCTACTTCATTACTTCCTTCTTCTCTTTCTCCCCAAAGGACACCACTTTCTGGAAGTTGATGTACATCATCTTCTGGAAAGTTTTCATGCTTTTATTACCTTTGTGTATTATGTGACATACTTCTGTACATTTATATTATACACAAATTATATCACATTTTAAGAATGGTAAGGTTTTTAACTTGACACTGAAATCTATTTATCATGATAATCTTATTTACCATAGCTACATTGTACTATGTAATGAACTTTGATCTTTCACAGATAAGTTCACCCTTTCTTATTCTTATATAATAATATATTATATAATATAATAATTCTCTTAGCTCTATTGTTCCCTGAGCTTTAGTATATATATATATATATATATATATATATATATATATAATTATATTATATATATTATAATATTATATATAATGTTTCATAAAAATCCCATAGGGATTTCATTTGTAAGTGCACTATACCCAGAGTTTAATTATTTGCCATCTTCAGTGGTCCTCCTTCCAAAAAAATGATTTATTTCATTTATGTACATCTTCTTTTCTCCTATGTTTTATAAATTTCTCCAACTATTTTGTTTAATTTCTTACCTATAATTTATAGCTTCATTCCTTTTGTGAATGCTACCTTTTAATACATTTTCCAGTATTCTGCTGCTTGTGTGTAGGAAAACAGCCTTGCTGGACATTCTTATATGCTTCAGAATTGTTTAAATTTTCTATGTGGACAACCATATTATCAGTGAGTTGTTTTTTCCATTTGACTGTTGCCTCTTTTGCCTACTTTGAAATTAGCTACATGATTGGATAAAAGCACAGAAACTGTACCTACTTAAAATTTTTCTATCTTTAAGAGGGATTATTTTCAACTTTACCATTGCTGTAATGTTACTATAAGATTTTTTAGTCATCTTTAGTAGGTAAGGGTATTTCTATATATCCATTCTATAAAAGAATATTGACTTTTGTCAAATGAGTTATCTGCATTTACTGGGAAGAACATATGACTTTTCTTCTTTAATCTATTATTTTGAGGAGTTACATATATACATAGGAAAATGTTGAACCATTTTTGGACTCCTGGGATAAACCCTATTTGGTCATGAAGCATTATATATATGTTCTGAATTTGCTAGATATGAGAAGAAAGCCATCTGTTTGTTATGTTTTAATAACCTTTTTCTCTCTGGCTAGTTTTGATATCTGCCTTTGGTATTCTGCAGTTTCAACATAGTGTGTCTGGGTGCAGTTCTTCCTGGAGTTTACTGAATGTTTAATTTGAGAATTCATGTCTTTCATCACCTCTGCAAGTTCTTAGCCATTGTTTATCTGAATATTGCTTCTCCCTTCTGTCTTCTAGTCTCTTTGACTGTAGCTAATATTAGGTAGAACTTGGACTCCCTTTTCCTTGGTGACACTTAATCTTTATATGTCTATTTTAAGTCATTTAGACACCTCTGTCAATCCACAAAATTCATCTTCAAATATAATGAATTTTGTTTTAATTCTATTTTTCTTAATGAAAAGTTGTTATCATGTTGATTTATTTCAGTTTTTATCTTTTAATCTTTTAATCATTAGACTTTTGTTTTATAGGCCCTCTT
Organism: Neogale vison; assembly: GCF_020171115.1. Taxonomy (NCBI): domain Eukaryota; kingdom Metazoa; phylum Chordata; class Mammalia; order Carnivora; family Mustelidae; genus Neogale; species Neogale vison. Next base: position 57,929,434 of record NC_058099.1, read on the forward strand.
CAGATTCTTATACAATTATCTTAGGCTTGCAGGTTCTTCTTCTCTCTCTCTTTTTTTTTTTTTTTTAATTTGCTTGTGCTCATTCAAGACCGTTTTTTCCTTATTTTAAATAAGATCTTATTTTCAAGAGGACTTGTTTTTTATTTCTGTTTATAAATCTGATGTGATTTGTTGTATAAAAATCCCTGTATTATGGATGTGTGTTTGCATCTACTAAGTATCATAGGAGAATTTCTGGCTTGATTGTTTTATTGTAAGTTCCTGGCATGTTGGTGTCCACATCAGAAAAGTATTGTCTAAAAGAAGTAGTGACTGGCTTCCACTCTGAAGCTTTCTTTTTTCCACGTAGAGCCCAGGTAGAAAAGTTTGATTGTTTGTTTATGGTCTTACTGACCAGATTTTTGTAGTTAAGTTTAATGAGGATACCATCTTAAGGGGAGCTTTATTTCATCTGCTAGCCTTGTATAGGCTTAATGTCTTATCTCCTGTCCTATGTGGCCACTAAATTCGCTGGTTCTATTCCCTCCTTCCCATCTGCGCTAGAGCACCAGCTCACCCATTAATTGTTCTTGCTTTCAATTCCTTTGTTACTGGTACTTGGGACTTATTTTTCTATGGATTAGTTTTGTTTGCCAATTTACTGGAGCAGAAACTCTACACAGCAAGTGAAATTACTCTTTTGATCACATATAATCAAATGAAATATGTCATAATACGTATTACATATTGTTTAAAAATATAGCCACTGAAAAGCAAATGGAATAATACCAAACACTGTTTTATAAATTATGACAGGCAAGAATCCATTAATCTAACACAATTATAGGTTATAATTCAATGTTTTGCTACTTTCTTCCATGTGTATACCTTATTTATCGAAACTTTAATTGTACTGCACATGGCACTTTTTAGTGTGAGTTTTTTAGCATCAGTGTCCTTAAAAGTATATTTTTAGATCTGCATCAAAATTCAGTTGCATAGCAATTTATAGTAATTCATTATGTCACCATTCCTTAAGGTTGAATTTTTAGCTTTCATCCAAATTTTGATATTACAAAAACTACTGCAAAGAACATCTTCAAACATTATTCTTCTCTTACATTAAAGTTTATTACCCTAAAATAAAAATTAAAAAATAAAAATTCTTTGTTAAAGGGCAAGGTCATTTTTGTGGCTTTTCTTACATATTACCTATAATATATGTCTTCTAAAACACTGTGCAACATTCCTGAATAGTTATTCCAATTTTAATATCTTGTCAGCACTGACTAATTTTGTGTTTTTTACTTTAATGAGTGCCAAAAAAAAATAGGTTTGCATTCAATTTGTATTCCTTTGCTCTGGATAAACATTTACTATGTGGTTTTCCTTCTATATTTCTTTTCCTCTCTACCCTTCTCCTCCTCCTCTTTTCCCCTTTTTCTTTTTTACTATTTGTTTTCAACTTTGTTTATGGCATGCTCATATTTATATTATTCATTTTACAAAATTAATGTCTTTGTCTCACATCCATATACTGATGTAATTGGTAGTCATTTATAATCACAATTATTGCTTTTTTACCTCCATATACATGTACACACATGTCAAAACTTTTCCTATTTTTTTCTTTTTTATCTTCTGTATAGGGAATAAATTTGTATAATATACATTATGATCTGTGATTGCTTTGGAGTATTTGCAATATGGGGAGGATGCAGAATGTGTGGGAAGACTGTTAGGGAGAGGAGTGATGTCTTAAGGGCAAGTAAAGGTGACTTATGAAGAGACTGACACTGAGCCCTGCTCTCGGTGCTTCCCTGAGAAGGCAGCAGAGGTAAGTATTTTAAGGAACAGAGTCACTGAAGGACAAGACTGAGAGTATTTCTGGGCAGGAATAACATTTTCTTACTCTGTAAAACAAGGGAAAATATACTTAAGATCGCTTGTCAGAATCCCCACATCTTGCGGATCATCTCTTTTGTATGTTGCCACTCTAGGGCATGCACCTAAAAATGCTTTCTCCATTTTTTTGGTGCTTTCTAATAATGAGTTTGATCATCATCATATTAATGATAAAATCATTAAAAAAGAATTTGTTAGGTGTTATTCTGGGAATTATGCAGGTGTTTTACAAGGAAATTAGTTCTAATTCTTAAAACAACACAGTAAATTTGGAAATATTATTGCCATTTTGCAGATACTGAGTCTTAACATCCCACAACAATTGAGAGTGGAACCAAGCTTTCCATAGACCTCTGGGCTTTGAAATTGTGTGCTCTTTTCCCCACCATATATTGTTAGCATTAACATTGCACAGTGGAGTCTCTACTTGAACCTCCTTGTGGTGCTAGGACATGGCAGACATCAGAGTATTTGTCCATGCATTCTGAGTGTGAACAGATGGGTAGTTTCTGGGCACTGGCTAAAGTGGATAGGGCAGAAGGTGAATCTTTTCATAGTAGATTGGTGCCACCATCCAAGGGGTCTCTGGAAACTGTAGTACTCTCTATATAGTACTTGCTGTCCTAGTTTCCTAGAGTAAGTGCATCTGTAGGACATGTAACAACTACATTACTCATACCTTGCTGGGTGATAATTTTTGATGTTTAGTGTTGACAGTTGTTTTTTAACATTGAGTGAGTTGTGTCTCTAATTTCTCCCCTTTCATGAATTGCTATCAGGGTGTCATGATACTATCTATTAATGATTCTGCCTTTTTTTGAAAAGCTCATTTTACCATTTTTAAAATTTTATGTGAGGTTTTCAGATGCCAATATGCATTCTGTTTTACGTATCTGATGTTCTGATTTAGAATCAGGCCCACATTTTTGTAAGTGTTGTTTTCTGGGGGAGATTTATTATTCATTTTCAAATAATTGAGGATCAGCCATGGTGTCTGTCTCTATACATTCAAATCTTGAGTTCATTATCTTCCCTCTGCCATATTAGGCAACATATTAAGCTTTCCAAGCATCGGTTTTCTCATGTAATTAAAATAGGAGTTGTTGTAGTAGTAGTACCTTCCTCATCAGATTTTTGGAGGATTAAGACAAAAACTGTAAGGAAAAGGTCCAACATTCAAAAATCATAAATAGGAGCATCATAGTATCTGTAGTAGTAGCAGCAACAATAGCATAATAATTAGTGTTATTTCAAGTTCCACTCATTTATTTTTTCCACATGTATTTTTCTTTTTTTTATTAATTTATTTATTTTCAGCATAACAGTATTCATTAATTTTTCACCACACCCAGTGCTCCATGCAATCCGTGCCCTCTATAATACCCACCACCTGGTACCCCAACCTCCCAACCCCCGCCACTTCAAACCGCTCAGATTGTTTTTCAGAGTCCATAGTCTCTCATGGTTCACCTGCCCTTCCAATTTACACCAACTCCCTTCTCCTCTCTAACTCCCCATGTCCACATGTATATTTCAATCAGCAATCATAGTTCTAAAAACTATATTTTGATTGCATTTGGAATTGTGCTAAACTTACATATTTATTATACTCAGAAAGTGTTTACTATTTGGGTGCATCACTTAGTTTACTGTACTTAGACTCTTATGGTTTTTAGTATTTGGAATTATGTTAAGTCTATATATTTATAGTATTTATATGTTATTAAATAGGAGACCAGGTCCATCATATATATTTCCATTTATTTGTATATTTTTCTCAAACTCAGTGAAGTTTTATCTCAGCTCTCTTTTTGGGGGGAGGATGATTACTCAGAAGAAGTTTGTTGCTGCTAGAGTGAAGAGTAACTAAGATTTTGCCATCACGTAAACTTGTTTTTGTGATAGTGTCTGTTACCATTTGTGCTTTCCTAATGATCTTTGCTGAAGCACATAATTTTGGATTGTCTATCCTTTATCAGGAATCAGTATGACTTCCTTTGTTATTACTAGTGAGAATTTAGCTGATTCCTTCCAAAGAATGCAGTACTATTTACAAATACCAATATTACCTTTATAACAAATATTCTTACTCATTCTTCTTGAATAACCGAGGCTTTTTAATATTGAACAATATTGATAGCAGAAGATATCCTTTTTTTGTCACTGAATTAGAAGAGGTTAATCACCATCGTTTTGTCATTATTGCAGTGCTGATTTTGGGTTATGTAGCTATTTCCAAGAAAAATTTTTCTATTCTTTGGAAGTGTTTTATTGGGACTTATATTAATTTTTTCCTTTTCATTGAATTTTGAATGATGAACAGTGTTAATTGTTTAGTCTACTGATGTATCAAGTTTGTTATATTGAATTATCCTTTTACTTCTGGGTCAAATGAAACCATTAATTTTGGGGTTTTTTTGTTACATCTTTATAATATCCAGTCAACTAATAAGGTTAATCTCTGATTTTATTAGATATGGATTTAGAATCATAACTAGCTCACAAACAATATGATGCTTCTCTATTATGATTTTTCTTTCCTTCTTTCTTCACCTTTTGGTGTAGGGGTACATGTAGTCTTTTTGCGTGCTATTCTCTCCTCATGGCAGTTATGATCAGAAACATTTTTCATTTCTAATGCTAAAAATGTTTATTTATATTCCCGCATCTACTTCATGTAACAAATGCTTATCTGTTTTTTTTTTTAGTAAATAGTTATTACATGTTTTTTCTTTAATACTAATCAACTTCTGTGTCCAGAAGTGTTTTCATGTATTTATTGTCATTTTTTCAGTCTCTACAGAATAAAGTTGTGGTAAATTTTGTGAAAGTTCACATGTCTGAAACTCTCTCATCCTCACATATGAATGACCAGCTTGCTTGGTAAAGCAAAGTTCTTGAATCACACCTCTTGTTTTGTAGGACTCTGAAGTTATCCCTCTATATTACTTTCTGATATTGATTGTCACAGCAGAAAGGCCTGAAACAATAATGTTTTCCCTTCTTTGAAAGACTTTTGCTTTTGTTCTTTTGGAGGCATAGAAAAAAAAACCCTTTCCTTTTCCTTGAATTTAAGACACTTTCATTGGTAATTTTATTGAACTCATTGTGAATTCAATCTCAGTGCTTTTGTGAAGTTCTGGGAAGTTTTCTTTAATTTTATATTTCTACCTCAAATCCTTTTGTAAAGGGATGTAAACAAGACAGGTTGTAATAAACAACTTACTCTTGGTTATTAACTCATATCTACTTCTTCTACGTCCTGTGCTTTCAATATTTGTCATCTCCTTTTGTAGTCTTTTTGTCTCTATTAAATTGGTTTTTATTTTATATGCATTTTTAGCTTACCTTCTGGCTTACTAATACATTTTTATACAACATAAATTCAAATATATAGTTCTCTGAATGACTTTTCAGGTAAATGTATTTTTAAATTATAATAACAAAAACTTGTAAAACTTCATTCAAAACTATTTATTATTATCCCATATTTGGAAATATATAAACATGTCATCATGTCATGACATGTACACATAATTATATCTATAATAATGTTAGATTATTGTTTTTTAAGATTTTATTTATTTATTTGACAGGCAGAGATCACAAGTAGGCAGAGAGGCAGGCAGAGAGAGAGGAAGAAGCAGGCTCCCTGCGGAGCAGAGAGCCCGATGTGGGTCTCGATCCCAGGACCCTGGGGTCATGACCTGAGCCAAAGGCAGCGGCTTTAACCCACTGAGCCACCCAGGTGCCCCAATAATGTTAGATTATTTATCCTTTTTTGAATCAGCATTATGTCACAGACATAACTTACATCATAAAGAATGAATAAATTTTAGAAAAGCAAAAGAAACATATCATATATGATAACAATATCAAAAGTTTATGACTACTATTTAGTTGGGTATCACCATTGAGAATATACATAAAATTTATATAGAGTTCCTAGATCTTGTTGATTTTATTGATCCAAAATATTTTAATAATTTCTGTGGCCTTAATAATGTTTGTATTCATTTGAGTGCTCTGCTAATTTTAAACCTTTTTATGTACTATTGTCTATATGCATGTATGTGTGTGCATGTGAGTGTGTGTGTGTATAATGAATAATGCTACAAAGGATATTACTAAGCAGAAATCCACACAAACATTTCTGTGCATTCTCTTAGAAAAGATATTTAGATATTGCAAAGTTTATATTGTCCTCATGGCCTTTTACATAGCTGAAATGTACTATTTTATTAATACGGAGTTGGTCATAGTTCTTTCTAATAAACTCCACTTCATTTGATTACTAAAAGAGTGAACTATCTGGGTTTGAAATTGAAGGATAATGGATAAGCCTACTCTTATAGAACGAAGGGGCCAATTCAGCCTACCTTGTGTACTGACCAGAGATGGATGAGAATCCAACTCCCCAGGCCTGTGAAATTCCCAGGCTTCTGCTGTTCAGACCTGGACATTGGTTGAATTAGTGGCAGTATCTTTTGCATTGAGGGAGCAGGGTGGTGTGGCCCTTTTACCTTTTTCTTTCTAAGATCATAACATAGTTGGTCATTGCAGTAACTATCTTCATAGCACGAATTTTAAATGCTTGCCTTTTCTGAACTAGTATTTGAAGTATTTTTTGTTGTTACTATTAATTTCCATTTTTCATTGGGATGGTATTTTGTATCAATGCTTACAATAATTTGGATTTTGGATTTTTGGAATTTTGGATTTTTGTTTTAAAGCTTATTTGTTTTGATATATGCTGTGCATTTGTGTGTATGCTAGTGAGTATGAATTTATTTATATCCCATAGGTTTCTAGTGTGTGTCTGGAAAGAAGGCAAATGAATGATCAAAAAGAAAAAAGGAAGCAATTTCCATGGCAAGCTACTTTTCACAAATTCTTCATAGGTGTTCCTTGGAAAAGTATTCTTTTGCCAAATAATTATAGAAATGCTGGATTGCATGACTTTAAAGGGAATCCATAGAGGCTTTAATAGACTGACGTCATTTAAAATTTTTATCATCCATTTTACATTACACTACTTTTCTGTACACAGCAAAAAAAAAATATGTCCTATAGCAAGTCTTCTTTGGGATACAATTTTTGAAATGCATTATATTTTACTTACACTAATTTTCTTTTTTCCCAGACACATTGTCCCTACCTCAGTGAGCTATTAATGATATCTTATTTCCACTGTCCGGGAAGGGAGATTGGTAGAAATAAGAACATCATCCTCATCCTAGAGAGAAATGTTTCTGAGGTCTTGTTTCCCTGGATGGTTTGTAATGTATTCTGGTTATAGCTTATATTCTGCACTCCATGGTGTAGGATGCTCTGAAGCGCACAGGCTACTGAGTGAGGCAGAAAAAATATCATGTCTCCTCTGCCACTTACTAGATGTATGATGTTAGGGAATTGTTTTACCTCCCAGGACATCATTTTCACCATTATTAAAGTGGAATTAGTATTGTCTTTCTCAAAAGTCATGGGGAGAGATAAGGCTCCTTTCCAGGTTATGTAAAGTAATCTTACAAATATATTTTAAAGAGGAGCTACCCAAATGGCCACTATTCAAATAAAACCGTTTTTAACATAGTTCTTCAACAGAGAAATACAAATAATAACCTATATGGAAATATCACAGTAACACACTCAATTGCATGGCAGCTTACTGACCATGTGAGGTTTTTGACAAAAATATAAAGAAAATAAACACTCGTGTATTTTTTCAGTGGAAATGAAAATTGCCACAAATATTTTGCAAAACTTTTGGGCATTTTCTACTGAAAGTAAATGTATGCCCCCAATAGGATTCTGCAATTGCACTCCTAGAGTATTAAGTGTTCATTGCTGTTTTAGCTATAGATAAAATCAATAAGAGAAGCAATAAAATGTGCTATATTCTTAAAATGGAATGCTATTCTACTGATACATATGGGTGCATGGGTGTAAAGATCTTTCAGAAAGAACCCAGACTTGATAGACTCTATAATATATAGATAGTATCATTGATATGAAGTCCATGAGCAAGTGAAGCAAATCTATGGTAATAAAAGTCCAAATAATGGTATCTCCATGGAATGGGATGGGTGTGGACTGAAAAGAAGCAAAAGCGAACTTTCTAAAGTGAGGGAGATATTCAGCGTCTTAAACCAGGTGGCCATTTTATAGATGTATACACAAATACAAGTGTATCCAACTGTGAATTTAAGATGTTTGCACTTTATGTACTTAATGTGAGTATGAATTAGCTCAATTAAAAACAAAAAAGTGATTAGGATAACAATGAGATATAATATATATAATATTTAATTTGACATTAAGTGGATCTTCAACAAATTGAAGCTTCTTTGGCTTTTAGAAGTTAGTTTGAGACTGATATACTGCTTATAAAGGCATTCTGAAGAGAAAATGTGTTTCCTATTCCTAGCTACTGATTTAAAAAATGAGTTTTTGGACTACTACCAGTTCATAAGTTGGGATCAACCTATATATATGCTATGAATTTCCTAACAAGTAGAGTCCTAGAGACAGAAATGAGTTATAGTCTGTATCATCTGCAGGCTATTTGAAGAAAATTAAGGAAGGATAAAATAGAAAGACCATAAATTTGTTTTCATTGCATTACTTGCAAGAGAAGGGTGGTAAGGAAAGATGGCAAGCCGAAAGAGATATATCCCTAAATCGGGGACAGATTTGGTGTGTCTGAGCTTATCTTACCGTTCTGCCTGAGTTTATGTCCTTTTTCCAGAGAAAAGTGCTGTCTACCTAATGACTACACCATAATACATAGTTGTTAATAAAAACAAGAATAAGAGAAAAATATTTTTAAAAAACCTGATAGTTTCTTAAGATATAGTCTGAATATCTGGATTTAATGTGTCCTTGGAATTAGATTTCTCCCTTGGTCTTTAAAAAAATACAAATGAATTGAGATCATCTAATAGTGCAAACCAAAGCTATCACGCTCAGTGATTGTATGGCGGGTGCAGCACACATTATGCAGAGGGTTTGATTCACTCGGTAAATGAAGCTTTAAAAATGATTATCAGGTTTTTAAACAATGGTAGCTATGAAATGGTGTTTCAAAACAGCTCTTTAAAACTACACCCATTTAATTTGTTCTATTTTTCTGTTATATTTTTATAGGTTCCCATTTCTCCTGCTGCTGCAATTGCTTAGCCTTATCAAGTTTTATGAATGGGGACACAGTCTCAAGTAGTTTATTTAATGAATCCAATCTATCTGTACATTTCATCTTTATGTAATAGACAGAGGCCACAAGATTTCTTTCCACATGGTTCTAGTGAGCCTGAGGCATAAACAATGTTTAGTTGGCTTATAATAAACAAAGCTACATAATAAGAGCACTCAAAGAAAACAGAGGATCAGAAGATTAGAAACAAAATTCTAATGTTTTTTATGACTCTGCATTAAATCTTTTTCTGTGATTTCTTAGCAGTCCTAGCAAAAAGGAAACAAAAATTGTTATATATATACATATACATATATATGTATGTGTATATAATATTTATTTATTTATTTTAGAGCGAGCAAGAGAATGAACAGGGAGGATGGGCACAGGGAGAGAGAAACCTGAAGCAGATACCCCACTGAGCACGGAGCTCAATATAGGGCTGGATCCCAGTACTCTCAGCTGAAATCAAGAGTCTGCCATTTAAACAACTGAGCCACCCAGGTGCCCCAGTCGTATATTTCTTATAATATGCGTCAAATAATCATATTTTGTAGGATTAATAGGCTTTTTCTTATAAATGAATGCTGTGAAAGAATTTACACCACATCAAAGTTGAGCAAATCATGACAGAAACTTTCTTGACCCTCAACTAAAGATGAATGCTTCCCATAAAATATCTATCCAAATTGTGTGCTAATGGTAGTGGAGGAAAAAGAAGCACAGGGGCTGAGCGTGGGGTGTCATTAGTGTGTACCAACAAAGCACAAAAGGAATGAACAACTAAAGTGAGTTCAAAGCCTAAGTGATTACAGGGTTGCTGAATATCAAGTGTGGCTGGGGCATCTGTGTGAAGTTGTCCAAAAGATCTTTTAACATGCAAGTATGAACTTTTAAAGGAGAGACCAAGAAAAGAAATGTAGAAACAGATCTTTTTTTTGCTTAAGATGAAAATTGGGGGCATAAAATTTCCGAGAGGAGGACAGCAAAGAACTAGAACTAAACACTGAACTTGGATAGAAAGACTTTAAGAGTCAAAAGGAGAAATACTTCGTGTAAATCAGATATGGAATAAACATAAGAGTTACTTTGTCTAAGCTAGAAAAGGAAAGATTTTTAAAATTATTATTTAAGTATAGTTGATATACAATGTTACATTTGCTTCAGGTGTACAACATAATGATTTGAAAAGTTTATACATTATGCTATTTTCACAAGTGTATCATCTCATTACATTGCTATTACAATGTCACTGACTATATTCTTTTATTCTCCTGACTTACTCCATACCTACAGGCCTGTATCTCTCTCTTCTTTTCAGCAATTTTGCCCAAGCCCTCTTCCAACCATCAGTTCTCTATATTTGTGGTTCTGATTCTATTTTTTGTTTGTTTTCATATTTTTTATTTAGATTCCATTTATGAGTAGAATGATATGGCCTTTGTCATTCTCAGCCTGACCTATTTCCCTTAGTGTAATTCCTTCCACATTGTCTCAACATGTTTCATCCATGTTGTCTTAGATAGCACAATCTCATCCCCATCTATAGCTATGTAATATGCCTCTGTGTGTGTGTGTGTGTGTTACATTTTCCTTATCCATCCATTGATAGACACCTACGTTGCTTCCATGTATTTGCTCTTGTAAATAATGCTGCAATAAACATAGAGGTGCATACAACTTTTCAAAGGATTCACAAATGAATTGTACCAAATATTTAGAGAAGACCTATTCTCCTCAAACTCTTCCAGAATGTAGAAGAGGAAGAAAAACTTCCAAATACATTTTATAAGGCCAGCATTACCCCGATACCAAAACCAGAGATAGAGACTCCAAAAAAAAAAAGAAAACTATAGGCCAATATCCTGATGACCGCAGATGTAAAAATCCCCCACAAAATATTACCAAACTGCATACAACAATACATTAAAAAGATTATTCACCATCAGGTGGGATCTATTCCCAGGATGCAAAGATGGTTCAATATTCACAAATAAGTCAACATCTTATACCACATCAACAAAACAAAGGATAGAAATCATATGATCATCTCAATATTTGCAGGAAAAAAAATTTGCCAAGATCCAACAAAAATTCATGATCAAAAACTCTCAGCACAAACAAGTTAGAGGGAACGCACCTCAATGTAATAAAAGCCATATATGAAGAACTCACAGCTAACATCATTCTCAATGGGGAAAAACTGAGAGCTTTTCTTCTAAAGTCAGGAACAAAACAAGGTGTTCATTCTTGCCACTTTTATTCAACATGTTACTGGAGGTCATGGTCGTTGCAATTAGAGAAGAAAAATAAGTAACAGGCATCCATGTAGGTAAAGAAAAAGTTAAACTGTCACTATTTGCAGATAATAAGGAGATACTTTCTTAAGGAACTTACTGTCAGCAATGCTACAGAGGTTTTAAAGGAAACTGAAAATAATTAGATCATCAATTTGTGTCACAAAGATCATTGGTTAGATTTGAGTGAGATTTCTTATACTATAGGGAGACAGAAAACCAATGACAAGGTAATAAAGGGTTAGTGCACCATGAGAAAGGATGAGAAGTTGAAAGTTGAAGTTTTAATGAAAAGACAAATACTCTCTCTTTGCCTCTCTGGAAATATTACTTTAAAAAATATTTCTGTGTACCTCTCAACCTTTACTTTCTTATCTCTTGATGAGTTTAGTTTTATTTTATTGAATGTTCACAGCAACTGTCTGTTTTCAGATAGATACATAGATGGATATTATATATAATACATTATATATAATGCATATATATATGTACATTTAGAAGAGGGCTTGAAAAGAAAATAAAAATAGTGTAAAATTCTTGGAATTAAAATATATATATATACACTCATGCTTTGAGTACATGGAGACAAGCAAATGGAAGAAGGATCCAAAGGAAAGAATAATAAACTGATGCAAATTTTGATTGAGGCTAAAGATTAAAGAATGAAAAAAAGCCTCATAATGAACATGTATTCCAAAACAGTAACCATAGGAGAGAAGAAAATGTGGAACACATTTAAGGTGGAGAAAAGAAAGATTTTCATGTAATGATTTTTATCTTTTCAGCAAAGCAGGAAATATAGTCTACTGCAGGTAACAGTGGTGGGGGTGGAGGAAATGGGTACTGAAAATAGTTTGTCTTGGTATGGCTATTTTTGGTGATGTAAAGGATAGGAAATCAAATTTAAATTAAAAAAAAATGTATCTTGATGAGTTTCTATGACCTGTGGAGCTTAGAGAATATAAAGATGATACTGTAGAGCTCTGTGATTTTCCAAAACCATCGGCATCTTAAGGATATGAATGAAGAAGAGAAAAAGCAGTTGTATCTGGCATTGGGAATAGGAGGCAGATATTCAGGAAAGTGGGGAAATATGTGACCTTTGTGATTAAATGCCTGAAATGATAAAACACAAATTCAGGTAATTAGATACTGGATATTGAGGGATGGATATTTGGGAGGTATAGTTTGTAAATTTTTTATAAAAAGGGACTCAAATGAAAAGGTGATTTCCCCTCTAAGAGGCCATTAAGGACTCATGGATCAAATTCTGCCTTTTGCTTATTTTCAGAAAATATATAATTTTGTCACAAAAGGACTTTGGATGCTAGTCTATTGTTTGGGGATAACCTTTCTTAAAAATCAAAAGCAGAACATCAAAAACCAAAATTAAGTTCCAGTGAGCAGTATCTATGGGCAATGAATATACTCACTATGTAGTATTTTGAGGATAAGCCTTCTTAGAAAAAGCTTACCTCATGGAATTGGTTTAAATAACTATGCACACATGTCTTTTGACATTTCTTGAACCATTCTGATTTTGGCTTCCAGAATTCTTATTTCCTTGGGACTCTGAGGCAAACCAGTAGAAGCAATGTAAGTTGAGTCAGGAAAGGTGTGAACAACAAGGGAGCAGGTAGCATTTAAAGATGTGGAACTCAAAAGGAGAATAAATTTCATTGGGGAATTCCTATTAGATTAGATTATGTTTACATTATTTCTTCACTGCTGATTTACAGTTTTCTTTATCCAATTTGGATTTTTCCCCAGTATTATAATAAAATTTCTTTCTTGAAGTTCAGTAACAACCTTTTTGTTTTTCATTTGGTTAATTGAACTCTTTATAATCTTCTTCTTTTGATTCTATTTCACTTTCCCTCTTTGAAACACTACACCATCACTGTTCTGAAAAAGTGTTATCTTAGATGCCATGCCCTCCTATATCTTTGAATATACCTCCTCTTCTTGGAGGACCTATACTCTTCCTGTCTTGTAAGTATAGTTTTGCACAGAGCTTTTTTACTAACCCTATAGAATTTATGATCTTTTAGTGTTTAAATATATCTTGGTTGTGGTAAATATTTTTCTAAGGAAAAAAAAATTCACATAATAATTTTTGTAGTAGGTATTATCCCTTATCAAATTCTAATATATGAAAACTTAATTAGTAATACATAGCATAGAATTTTATAGGCATAATACTTGAAGTATTGCACATAAAGATACTCAAATATTATTATAAGGTTTAAATATTGGGCATTCAATGAATAGTTGCTGATTAATGAAGAAATCACATGTAAATCATATGCTGTATGGACTACTGAACTTCTTATAGTTATTATCCTATTTGAATATAATAGTATATTAATAAGGTCTCTTCCAAAGACTTTGAAAATGCTGTTGAACTAGTAGCTTCTTACACTAATTTCATTGATGAAATAAAAATTGTGAGTGAGAAAGGACATAAAATAAAAGGAGATAAGAGAGATTTTAGAAGCTTATGGGCAAAGAGCTATTTTGCTATTGGGTATGCTTTTATTGTTTGTTTCTCTTTCTTCTCAGAGAAAAAATAATTAAGCATTAGCTATGAAATAATACCTTGAACTCATACTGTGAAATTCCTAGAGTATTCAACACATAACTAGGGTCAAGTTCAGTTTTAATTCTGATCAGATGAATTTTCTTGTTGTCATTCAAAAACAGTCTAGAAAGACAATCCTTAAATCTTAAAGTAAGAGTTAAAAAAAAGTACTGATACTAAAAATAGGTAATCAAAGTGGGCCTAATGTCCAACTGGAAACTACATAGAAATCCTTTAGAAACCACTGTATTAGTGAAATCCTTTTGCAGACTTTAACACAAAAATAATAGGAACACTTTAATACCGTCTACTTTGTGCCACACACACATCTAGATGATGAATATATCAGAGGAATTTAATCCTTTAAACAACACTATGAGATAGATACTATTTTAATCACCAGCTTACAGATAATGAACCATGGTAGAGACATGTTCAGGGTCTCACAGTGAGAAGTGGAAGAGCCCAAATTCAAACCCAGGAAGTCTGGTTAAGTCTTTCATCCATGCTACCAAACTCCATTTCACTATCAAAAAAGAAAAAGCCTTACGTGCTTTGGAATGACTTTATCATGTGAAAAAGAAGGACGGCATGTGTTAATCACAATCTACAGCCATTTAATAACAAATTCTCTAATGAACTGATGAAATAAGCCGATGGAATTAATTGAGCAGAACAATGATTTCTTCTTTTCCTTGGCCCCGGAGCACCTTAAAGCAGTTTTTTGTTTGTAATCCAGTCTCAGGTTGATATTTATTGAATTAATGCATATTTTGCTCCTTGTGGTGTTTTCAGTGAGTCAAATTGATCAGAAATAATAGTTTAAGTATACTTAAGTACTTTAAAAAACTTTTAAATTATGGTGTATTAAAAACACTAAAAGCCCTGACTTCTTGAATAAAATATCAGAATTATCAGGTGGTGTTGAATGGTACTTATAAAACCCTTTAGTGAATTAAATATAAGTGTATCAAGAATACAGGTTTTGATGTCTCAGAGTGTTCATAGGTTTTTGTAAATTAAATGTATTAAGAGTAAGTGCTTCAGAAAAAATAACAGCTAACAATTGAGTAAGACTTAATGCTAAGACAGCAGTCAAAATTACCAAAATCTTCTTAAGGGTTTCATTAAGCATTTTCCTATCAGCAATGCCAATGGAAAGGCTTTAAATAATAACTACAAGCTTATCAGTGCATAGACTGAGGAAAGTACCTTAGCCAAAAAACATGACAGTAAAATATATGATAAAACTTTAATAATATAGTTCTTTCCAAGGACAATAGCTTAATTTAAACTGGAATTGGAGTTTCTCTCTTACTTTTTGCTTGCTTAAGGATTTATAAAATATGTACTACAGATTAGGAACTATAAATTTTGAAAGGCTCTGAATGAAGCAATAAATAATGGTGGTACACATTCTTAAAATTTCTCTGATTTATCGACAAATAGCACGATTTCAAGAACGCTGACTGTTCATAGTTCCCAGCAGGAAGCTAATATGACAATTAGATAAAGAAGTTAAGCATATATTTTATTATGTGACATATATATGGGAAATTTTTAAATCATGTTGATTTTTAAGCTTAATCAAGTATGAGTGAGTAGTGTTTTCACTAAATAGAAAGATTACCAAGTTAATGACACATTTAGCAAAGATTCTAAATTTAGAAAATCATGAAATATTAATAGGATAAACAAGTGTGGTTCGGGGATTCCCCCCTCCCTTTATTTGGAGGGAAAGGTCTCTCCTGGGCGAGCAAGATAACTTTGGCTCTAATGGGATTCCTTGAACACAGCATAGGATTGGGAAAGGGGCAGATGTAGATTCTTCTCATTCTGCCAGTTATTAGGCTGACTCCTTGGCAAAGTTATTAAACTTTAGCTCTAATATCCTCATTTGTGAAATAAGAACAAAAAGAAATAAAAAATAGTCTACTCATTTTAGTAGACAGTTGTGACGAGGAAATCAGTCCATACATGTGAAGTTTGTATCACGGTGTGAGATACGCTTAAGGGCCTGTTAATATTTGCCACCTTATCACTCCCTTCCACTTGTATTCTCTATGTTTCAGATGAGCCATCCTTTCCCAAATATAATATTTAGCACTAACCTGTCTTGTATGATTTCAAGAAAGAATAGGACAAAAGTCCTTATGACCATTGTAGTATTCCCTATCATTTTCATCTATGCAGGAAAAAAATGAAATGTTTAGCTGTGTGCATACACACAAACAAGCCTCTGTGTTAACCTCTATCTGGTCAGTGGCTGGGACCAGGCTATTTCCAACTCTCTATTTATAGATTATTTGTCATACAAGCGCAACAGTTTGCAAGACTTTAAGTCAGGAATTTTTCCGTATCATTCTGTTAAAGTCAAGTAATACAGTAGAATTAATGCTGTCATGCGAGTCAAAAAGGCTTGAATGTGGAGCCCCAGCTCTGATCACTGATACTTATATAACCCTCAGTTGAATTGCAGTATTTGAGCCTCTGTTTCCTCATCTATGGGAAAAAAACAAGATACATAAATGAAGATCTTGATAGATATACACACATATATGTATATACACATTAAATATATATGATGTAGACATACATACAAACACACATGGATATGCACACACAAATCTATAAAGACATCCTTATTTTCTCATAAGCTATCATGAGGACTATGTATGTTAGTCTCTGCAAACAGTATCCAAAGTGAATGTTCTCACCGCTCTCCTAACAAACTTGTGCTTGAGCTTAACTTTCTTTCTTACTGTAACATCTGAAAAGCCCAACTGGCCTTTTTCACTGTCTTATATATGACCCAGCATAACAATTATTTCTTTATCTGGAGTATTAAAACAGGAATGAATAGTTCAAGGGAATCAAGTCGAATCTTTCCTTTAAAGCAAATTCTGGAGGGCAGGCCAGTCACCGGGTCACACCTCACTGGTGTGGAGGTCTCCTGATTCTCCGTCCTGCACCCCTGGCTCTACTTTCCTGTATTTCCCTCTGACCTTAAGGGATCAAAACAAATAAATACTTATTTATATGCAGCGTAATTAGTTCTATTGTTGTTTTTCAGTGCTCCAAAGTATAAAACATGGAAGGCTGAAAAGTGAGAGAAGGAATGGTAGAAGATAAATTGTCATCAAGAAGGATTTGATTTCAGAAATTACTGGCAAAACTATACATATTTCCCCCAAGCTGCTTAGAAGCAGAATATTCAGAGAAGTAGAGGAATGTAAAAAGCTGAAAGGATTAATGAAAGTGTGTGAGTGCCTAAAGCTGCCTTCAACCCAGGTGGATGAGGGTGCAGAATCTGACAGAGTGCTGTTGCCTAACTTAGAGTTTTCTCATTAATTTCATGGCAATTATTTCTCTATAGACCATATGCTTCTGTCAGAGAGAGCTCTGGTAAGACACCGGCTCAGATGGGTGCTCTCTTTTTATCTGCAAGTGAAGATTCCCTTTTTGGTTGTCAGGAAATCTGAAAATGGAACTCTTCCTCCTAAAAGCTGGTTCCACTACAGGAATTGCCCTTCCAGGGTACATGGGATAAAATTAAGTAAGTTTTCTCCCTGCCATGCCAACTCTCAACACACTTTTAGGCAGATTATTATTATATTGTTCTGAAATGTTTAGATTTACCAGAGAGTAGTTGGACAAACCTTCTTATTTAACCCCCTTTGTGATTCCATGAAGAGTTCTGTAAATGTGTCTCTGCTTGTTCATTATGTGGGTTTCTCTCCATATTCTCTAAAGCTGGAAGTATATAAATGTGGCCAGTATGTTATGGCATAAAACATTAGGCCCCATGATTTTCTGCAGTTCTTTTCAGAGTAATTGCTCTCTTCATGGATTCACAGTTTCCTTTTAAACACACATAATATTGAAACAATTTGTCTCCTTGATATACAAAACTCTCCTGAGGTTTAAGGGTGATTAGGGCAGCAGATTTTCTTGCAAATAAATCAAACATCAAGTGCAATGGCTTCCTGCCATGTACACAAAATAAGAACTTCACTTAGACCCACTTAGGTCATATTTTATTTAATGATATCTTGCTCTTCAGTTTGAAAAGAACACTTTTATGATTTTTTTTTTAAATCTAGAGCTTAGTATTTTTACTACACTATGATTTTCGTGACGTCTTTGGGAAGTATATTGAGTCCCACTACAAGAGGACAATTTCAAAATATTTCATCTTGTAGATCTGTAATGGTTGTCACAGTAAAGGAATTGTTTTAATAAAAAGTTCATCCAAACCAGCACTAGGGCTCAATAGTTCTTACATTCTTCTCTTCTGGACTCCCTTGAAGATTCCACAGAGCAGTAATACCAGACCCCTTTCACTTTCTTCAATGTCCACCTCCTCCTGCAACTCTTTCCCCTCCATATATTCAAAAGATGACATAATGTGCCACATATTTATATCGAAGATATCAAATGTGACTCAGCTTCCTTAATTTCCACCCAGAACTATCCTTGTATCTTTACATTCTTTCTCTTTTTTACATTTCAGAGCAGGAGAAAGGGCTTTTCATTTTCTATGTATTTGTTTTTAAATCTGAGTGTATTTACACACAGTATTATAGTAGTTACAGGTATATAACATAGTGATTTTTTTTAAAGATTTTATTTATTTATTTGAGAGAGAGAGACAGTGAGAGAGAGCATGAGCGAGGAGAAGGTCAGAGAGCGAAGCAGACTCCCCATGGAGCTGGGAGCCTGATGTGGGACTCGATCCCGGGACTCCAGGATCACGCCCTGAGCCGAAGGCAGTCGTCCAACCAACTGCGCCACCCAGGCGTCCCTATAACATAGTGATTTAACAGTTCTGAACATCATACTGTGCCCACCACAACTGTGGCAGCCATCTGTAACCATACCACACTATTAGAGTATCATTGACTTTATCCTGTCTGATGTACTTTTTATTTCTATAACGTTTTCATTCCAAAATAGGAAGACCATGTCTTCCACTCCCCTTCTTTCATTTTGCCCATTCTCCCACCCCTTCCCATTTGGCAACCATCAGTTTGTTCTTTGTATTTATAGGCCTGCCTCCACTTGTATTTGTATAGTCACTTGTTTTGTTTTTTAGATTCCATGTATAAGTGAAATCAAAAGTATTTGTATTTTTCTCTTTGACTTATTCACTTAGCATAAGTGAAATAACCCTCTTGTCCATCCATGGTGTTTCAAATGGCAAAATCTAATCTTTTCTTAGGACTGAGTAATATTTGTGTGTGTGTGTGTGTGTGTGTGTGTGTGTGTATAACATTGGGTGGTGGACATTCGGGCTGCTTCCATATCTTCACTATTGTAAAATAATGCTGCAGTGTACATAGGGGTGCATGTATCTTTTCATATTAATGTTTGTATTTTTCTGTGGGTAGATACCCAGTAGTGGAGTTAGGGAATCATATGGTATTTTTATTTTTAATTTTTTGAGGACCCTTAATACTGTTTTCTAGATATGTCTCCTAAAGGGAAGGAATCAAAAGCGAAAATAAACTATTGGGACTGTCAGAAAAAAATGCTTTTGTACAGTGACAGAAACTGTCAACTAGATGATAAAACAACCCACTGAGTGGGAAGATGTATTTACAAGTGATATATCCAATAAAGGGTTAATATCCAAACTATATAATGAACTTCTACAGCTTAACACCAGAAAGAACTGATTGAATGGGCAGAGGACATGAATAAACATTTTTCTAAAGAAGATACACAGATGATCAACTGACACATGAAAAGATGTCCAACATCACTATCAGAGAAACGTAAATGAAAAACACAATGAGATGTCACCTTACACTTGTCCGAATGTCTACCATCAAGACAAAGGGGCTTTTCATTTTCCAAAGGCTTGCCTTGTTGGCTTAAATTTGGATATCTCAACCTCTTTATTGCATTGTTAAAAATCTTTGTTGAAAACTTGGTATCCCCTTCTCTCTTTGGCTGTTTCACGATTGAATAAGCACACTTTGATATACCTGCTCCTAATCAAAATAAGAAACAACAAGAGCTACGGTCTATTGAAAATTTACTCTGTTTGTTCTTACATTCTTCAGCCCTACAACTCTGGAGAGCAGACCTCAGTTGTTCTCGCTTCCTCACACCTCATCTTGTCTTGATTTGATGCCTTCCTTCTGGTCCATGCACTCATCTTTAGGCATCATATTTTTGTCTGAGTGTTGTGTTAGTTCTTGCCAAACTGTGTTCCATCCATTTGACCCCTTCCCTCAAGTCATCCCTTGCCTCTGACCCCTATTATCTTAATGGTACAAATGTTTATCCAGTCATACAAACCAAATTCTAAATATACTTCAACTTTTCTGTCCTAATTTTTTTTTCTAAATGGTTACTAAATCCAGAATATACAGATCTTCTATATATTTTTCAAATGTTTTTCCTTCTTTCCGTTTCTATTGCCACAATATTTTAGACTTTCATCTACTTTGTTGTTTCTACTGCAGACATCTCCCTAGCTTCCTTGTTTCTGTAGCTTCTCTCTCCACCTGCCTAAAAACGTAATTCCAATAATGTTCCTCTTCTGCCCAAATTCTTTGAAATAAATTGCAACTCAGAAGTTCTAACTCCTCCTCAATCAACAAGGCCTTCTGTGATTTGGCTATAATTTATCTTTGTGGGTTTAACTAATACTCCTTCGCTATAATTAATCCCTTCTCCAACCATAAGAGTATCTTGGCTTCTGATGCTTTTTTGCTCTCTCCTTTTTCTTTTCTTCAAAAGAAATACCTTCTCATCAAGGCCCTTAACTTATTTATAACTTTGGAATCCTAAATGCCATTTGCTCTTTACTAAACTTAATTTTCACTTCTTAAGACCAATAGTAACTGGTTTGCACTTCTCTTAAAATACTTCGTATTTTCTTCTTCTTCTTTTTTAATTTCTATATATGGGCAATTTCTGTGAGAGAAGTGACTTTCTTAAGGTTGATATTTAACATAAAGAAAATATATTTATTGAAGGAAAAAATCAGTTAATTTGAAACAAAAAGTCTTTTATTTAGGAAGACCATCTAATTATAGTTCTTCCGAAACTATAAGACAACTTTATTTCACGTAAGTGTATTGGAATTGGAAGTTTTGCTTAGTTCCTCCTTTTCCCTCTGTTGTTGTCTTTCATGGAATTATGGGGTACTTTATTACCTTCTAAAATAAAATTTAGCATTAATCTTTCTTCTTATTTCATGCAGTTGTCATAGATGATATTTATTTTGTCTATAGTAAAATATTCATTTTATAGAAATATAAATGCTACTATATTTCCTTGATTGCTGGATTTAAAACAATAGTGTCATACATTCTAAAATACAAGTATAAGAGAAGTTAACAAATACCAGTTACCTATTAATATGAACTTGGAGGAGTTAAATAATTCTGACTGTATTTATATCAATAGAGGGTGTTTTTTTAACCTACTTACCATTATGGAACTATACATTATTCAGATAGGCTGTATTACCCCATGTAAATAACTACCTGTTTTTATCTTATTATTTAAGATATATATCTTGTCTACTTTGAAAGCATCTAAATTGCATATAAATTTAAAACACAGAAAATAATATATTTTAGAATAAAACAGAACAGAGGTAATTAATCTAAGGACTTAAAGTGGGTAATTCCAGGTACATAGAGAAACTTTTTTTCTCTATGTCGCAATGTCTCTATATCAAAAAACTGATGATTTTATTTGGTTTCTAAGTACTCTGCCCACCAAAACATAAATATAATCATCTTGGCTTCAATGCTGACTGGATAATTACGGACCCTTCACTTCAATTTATATAACCCAGACTTGGCAAAAATGTGAAATTTGAGTAACCAACTTAAAGAAAGCTTTAAGAACTCACCATCAAGATTCAGTGTTGCTTATTAATATACAGGGATTAAAGTAATGTATAGGAGATACCACCGAGTGAATTGAATAAGCAGAGTCCAGAATTTCTCATAAATGGTTGTAGAAATGTTATTCATGTGCATTTGTAGTGAATGCCCCATGTAGTTTTAAGTCTTAAGCCTTTTTTTTTTTCTTTTTAGTTTGCATCTTCTGAAGTCAGGCACTTTATGAAATTGCATTGTATTTAGCAACTAATGGATACTAATAATGAAGAGAAATCCTAAGGGAAAGACAAGGATACCTCATTGAAAGTTCTTTAGAAATAAATCCTGTGTGATACAAGAATATTGCTCTGCATTCTAAGCAAAGAGAATAAAATAAATGAAGCATAAAGTAATGTAACTTAAAAGTATAAATGGATATATATTGAAGTAAGGGAATGTATTTGAAAGGGGATTTCAATTACCTTACTCAAAATATTTTTCTCACTATTATTGTGAACTCTTTATGACCTCATATAAAAGCAAATTTTAAGGGAGATACTAATATGTCAAATTGGGTTTGATTCAAGGGACAGTTGGCAAATAATACATTGAGTCTGGATTGCAGGCTAAGAGAAGTTAGTTTAGAAGATTTACTACCATAGATTGAATCTAGCTCCTCACCATAAACCCAATTTATCATCAGACATTGATTTATCAGGTAGTTCCACAAGGTAGAAAAATTATGCTGCAGGTTTCATTAATTTTTGGCATATGTGACTGGATTCTAAGAATATATGTCTCGGCATGAACATTTTACTGTGGACTGACTTTATTTCCATCAGTTCACATGAACACGGGACTATATCTTTAATAAAAAACACAAACATCATCCAGGAAAGGTTTTTTCCCCCTTCTTAAAGTGCTCATATTGGAAAACAGACTTCTATTTCTCTGTCCATCTTAAAATGTAGAATTGAGTGCTGAAGGGAAAAATTCTACCTGATGTTTATTCTTTTAATCTGTATGCCAGAAAATTTAATTAAAGCCAAGATACAGTTCCTCCTCTTAAGCATGTATCCTTACTTTGACTTTTTAACAAACATAAAATCACCATATAGTGGAATTAACATTATAAAATTTCAGAGCTGAATGGACCCCTGACGTTGTAAATTCTAGTCTCCTGCTTCCAGACAACACAACTTTTTTTGACAATTAAGTCAACATTTACTAAACAATTACTGAATAATTGTCATTATTTTAGGTAGACCCATATATCAAACCATTTAATTTTCATGATAGCCCTATGATGAAAGTACCATTATTATTCTCATCGTTTTTACTTTTTCTAACATATCAATCATCTCATGTAACTACAATTCTCTTCTTCATTTCTTTTTAACCTGATGCTGCCTATAAGAATATTTGAGCAGGATCTTGTATGTACATCCTATTCTAGTATAAAGAGCAATTGCATAATGCATATTAACATAGGCTATTTTATCAATTGTATAAAAATATAATAGAAAATTCAGATATCATTCCATGTATTATATTCTAATAATTAGTATATCTCTTTTTCTTAGCAAACAAAACTAAGGCCATAACTCTACCAGTTTAAACTGCTTACTGTTGTAAGAATATTTAACAATTATTTTATAAGCAGAGACAAAGATTCATAGTCAACTTTTTTTCCTTTAAATTTACCTTTAATCTACACTTTTAAAAAAAAGATTTTATTTATTTATTTGACAGAGAGATCACATGTAGGCCGAGAAGCAGGCAGGCAAGGAATGGAGGGGGGAAGCAGAGTCCCTGCCGAGCAGAGAGCCCATGTGGGGCTGGATCCCAGGACCCTGAAATCATGACCTGAGTCAAAGGCAGAGGCTTAACCCACTAAGCCACCCAGACACCCCATAAGTCTACATATTTTAAAGTAAATTGATGCTTTTTATGAGAATCCAGAAATGCCAGTTATCCCATTTGTCTTGATTATTTGCTACCAACTTCCCTTTTCTATTAGCACCTGTTATGCTATTTTACCTATTTGGGGAGTGGAAAAACAGGAGCAAAACTGAGATCCCTTGCTGTTACTTTTTTAGAGTCATTTTTTAGAATCTGTTGGATTACTCCTTCTCTATGCCTTTTTGAAAACCAAGACCACAGTATGCTTCTCCTTATAGATTAAATCACTAGTAACATTCTCTTACCCTTCACACTAACATAATCCAGTAGCTTTGGAACTAATAAAATTTAGCAAACACAGCTCAAAGTTCCCATAAATATGGCAAATCCCTTTGACTGTTTAATACCTTTTCTCCTTGATCTTAGGTTGGTCTCTTAACAAAAGGATGGTAACTTTGCCAAAGAATAATTAAATCTTGATAGAAAGTAGATTGAAGAAACATTTCTGGTTACATTCATTCAATAATCAATAAGTGATTCTGCGTGCAAGGTATTTTAGCTGAGGATACTAACTCAGATCAATTAGATTTCATTAAGCTCAAGAGCTGGATTTTTTAGAATTTTATTAGAGGATCAGCTACTGTTGGTGATTGCATTGGGTCCTCAAACATTTACATTTAACCTCTACTAAAATGCAACATTGACTTTTCCGTTTTTCCAACTTTTCTCCCAAGTTCCTTTTTTAATCATCAGACTAAATCTGTCTGTGTTAACAAACGAATTGTAGACATGTCAACTGATAGTCAATAACTGTAATTGGCTAATAAGTATGAAAATACATATGTAAACATTAAATAAAATAAAGAATACCTCTGTATATCATACACTTATTTACGACCGCATTTATTTGCCTTGTATTAAATTTATTTAGACCACTCATAAATTTATACACCCTGATCTATTAACTACCTGTTGTAGGTAACAAGGACGTGTTGGTTTTGCAAAGAATTTTATAATACTGTCACTGCCATCCTTTGACGGATGGTTAAGAGGAACTATGAACTCATGTCCACAAAAAGTGATGAACTTGAAAGTAAGGCCAAGTCATGATGTGATGAGAACACAAAAGAAGAGGTGGATTCTTTGAAAGGATTGGAAAGCTTCCAAAGAAATACAGTATTTAAACTGGGGCTTGAAATATACATGTAATAAGTCTGCTGGATGGCCAAAATAGGAAATTCTGAGTAGAAGAAAATTTATTTGAAAAGATAGCAACTTGAAAGGACCTAACACACCTAAGAAGATTCGAAATATTCTAGATGGCTAGACTGCCTGACACATGGGGGAGAAAAGTTGGAAATCATGATGGTCTCTTAGTACTTATATAGAGGTAATCACAGTACACATCAAGAAGGCCTTTCACTTTTATTCTGTGTTCCAGATATAGACTATTGTATGTGGAAAACAATGGAATGATTGTAAGGTAACTGATATGGAATACTTTAATTTAAATGCATAAATCTAATGACATTGTGGGTGGTAAATTACTGGGGAGCAAAATTGGAGGGCAGGAAAGCAAGGTCTGTGTTGGAGATGGTGAGGTCCTGAACTAGAATAAGGGTTTAGAATGTTGGGGACATGAGCATTTTCCCCCATTCTTTGAAATGTTTTGGTGCTTTCTTTAAAATTAAACATTAAAAATGATTTTTTTTTATCAATTTAGAGGTATTCAGTGTATGAACATAGTTATTCAGGACTCAGTGGCTTTATCTCTAGGAGCCTATATTCCATCTCTCAGAATCCTTCTAATTCTAAATTAGTACACTTGGAAAAATCCTGGCACTGAGGACTGGTATTAAGGCAAATAGATCCAGTCAGGATTTCTCTTCCCCTACACCTTAATATTTGTTTTAATTTTAGAAACTGTATCCTTTCAGAAAGATAATCTATTAAGATTGGCTATTTTTTTTATATTGTTGGGCTTTGAGATAAAAAAGCTTACCTGAACTTGATTTCTCATTGCCTATTACTTTGGAGTTGGTTCTACATCCATCATTAAGCAATTCAGTCTTTTTTTTTTTTCCTAATTTTTTTTTTAAATTTATTTGACAGACATCACAGGTAGGTAGAGAGGCAGGCAGAGAGAGAGGAAGGAAAGCAGACTCCTTGCTGAGCAGAGAGCCCGATGTGGGGCTCGATCCCAGGACCCTGGGATCATGACCTGAGCCGAAAGCAGAGGCTTTAACCCACTCAGCCACCCAGGCGCCCCACAATTCAGTCTTTTAATCCCTTCTTACTAGAAGGGATTTTTAGTCCCTTCTTACTAGACCCTCTGTTACTTTCTTGCCCTCCTTTTTTTCCCACTCTTTCATTTATCTTCCTTTTTACATATCCATCTCTTTTCTTTCAGTTCTACAGACCACTTTCTTTTAATATATGAATTACCAGCAAGTTTCCAGCTATTGCTTAAAATATTTCCCTGGAGTTCTCATATCTATACTGACATGATTTATATGGCAGTACTGTATATTTTATAACAAATTATATTTTGAAGAAGTTCTCTTTAAAAATTCATAGCAGTAACTTTAAAACCTAACTCAATTGACAACAAAAATAAAGCTTGTGCAATCTTGGGAAATATTATTTTCACTTATTGGGTATTGAAGGGAACACCCAATGCTGCAAACCAAAAACGTGTATTTCTTATAGTTTCCTATAATACACCTAAGATTAATTATTGCAGCAAAAAAAAAAATCCATTATGTCACCAAAGGATACTTATTGTTGCTAGTTATCACAAATAGTAACTTATATTTACTTGTCACCAAAGGATACTTATTGTTGCTAGTTATCACAAATATTAACTTATATTTACTTGTAGTTATTAGTAATAGTAACAGCAGAAAATCTTCCACCATTTGCTTGATTGGGATATTTAGCTTAGCAGATCCAACATTATGAGGAGACTGAATTAATGAGCTTTGGAATAGAAAAAATTCCCAACCTGTTTTGTCTCCCACAATATGCCAACCCTTCACTAAACTGTGAATACAGAGATCTGCAAAGAGATCCACATATATTTCTGAAATAGGAATTAGTAAAGAAATAGAAATAAGAACTAGTAAAGCAAGAAAAAAAAATAAGAACTATTGTCATAATGGAATGTAAATTCAACCCATTGGCAGGAAACCTGGAAAAGATACTGACTTGGGGTCGAAGGACCCGTAAGTTCCTTGAGCTTGGTGTCCACCTCTGATTTTCTTCAGCTTCCTAGATGCCTAGAGTGCTGTCTGTCACAATATAGGCACTTGCTTGTTGCTAAAGGAATGA
Source organism: Neogale vison (assembly GCF_020171115.1). NCBI lineage: Eukaryota > Metazoa > Chordata > Mammalia > Carnivora > Mustelidae > Neogale > Neogale vison. Next base: position 57,956,467 of record NC_058099.1, read on the forward strand.
TAAATAATCCAAAAAAAGAAGTAGAAGAGAAAAATAATTACTTAAAGATAAGAATATGTTTGCTTAACCTTGGCCCTAGCACTTAATACCAAAGTTACTTTGAATAAATCACATTTTTTTCTGGACTTCAATTTTGTCTTTAATAAAACAGGAATAATATCTTCACTATATATATTTACCTGGTAAAATCAAAATGTAATAATTTATTTAATAGATGGGATTTTTAAGGATAGGAATTATGCCACTTTTTTTCAAATGTAACTACTATTCAGCACAAAATTGGAGATGTGTTCAATAATAGGTAGATTTAAATAAAGACATGCAAATATTTACAATATTCAGTGAAGTAAGCCTAAACTTTATTTATTTTCAAAAGATTTTATTTATTTATTTGTCAGAGAGAGAGACAGAGAGAGAACACAAGCAGGGGGAGTGGCAGGTAGAGGAAGAAGCAGGCTTCCCCCTGAGCAGGGAGCCGGATGTGAGACTCTATCCCAGGACCCTGGGAACCTGACCTGGATCCCAGGACAGCCGCTTAACCAACTGAGCCACCCAGACATCTCATAAACCTAAACATTAAAGGAAAATCTCAAACCCTGAAGAAAAATCAAACATTATTCACACACAATCTAATATCCTTGGTATAGCTTCTGATATCCAGCTGTGTTAATTTTTGGATTAGAAATTCCATGCTGATTTTGTTCTGAAAATCAGACGGAAATACAATATTAGTGCTGATCAGATTTAATTGGCAACATCTTAAATAGTACCTGGAAATTCAGAAGAATAGCTATCAATTTGTAATACTTTGAATATATTTATTTGTTCAATCTCATTTATATGAAATTTAAAAATCTGATTCATTGTTGATTTTTTGGTTCACATTATTCTTTGTTTTGTTTAGGTTTTGGGTTTTTTTTTGTTTGTTTGTTTTGTTTTTCAGTGACATTTTCTTTTTACTTATCTTCTTTCTTTTTTTAAATAGACTTTCTTTACAGAGTAGTTTTAAGTTTCAGCAAAATGATGGAAGGTGC